>NC_068977.1:34107863-35307863 GCF_016808095.1 Vigna angularis | reverse complement strand
TAAATGAGATACTTGTAAATAACATACAATGTCCATGAGTCATATAAATGATGCATAAAGAATATGCATGTTACTTTAGGAACTAAGGACTAAGGATTCAAACCAGAAACACAGTTTAATCAATTAACTCTGAATTATAGTTTCTAGAGCCATAATTATAAGCATCTTGGAGAGGAAAAAGAAATTTTGCGGAAAGGTGGGGAGATCAGTAAATTGCACCACGCAACAAGCTTTCATTCAAACTGGTGTTGCTCCAAAAGCCCAATAATAATTGCAAACTTCAAAGATAAAAGTTACGTTGCATGTACCCATCAACAATATTTCCTCAAGAAGCAAAATTGTATAATGTTATGGTATTCTAAGAAAGAGATGACGTGGAAAGCTACCTCTCCATCCCAAATCCAAGACATTAGACCGAATAAAATCGATATCAAGCTGCAGTTTCAATAGAATAACAAAGGAATGTTGTGCATCAGTCATCAGTAGTCAACTTTAACATAATCATTGAATTTGATAAAAACAATTTATTCTTTGCATCTAAAGAATACTATTCATATCCTGTTATTCCAGTTTTATGTTAATATTCAAAACAAACAGAAAATTATTATTCCTTTTCTCAAATAACAGACTCAGTAATTGAAAATCGAAACCATAACAATAGGCAGAAAGACAGTACCTCAAGTTCCTCTGCATTAACAGAAGCTACTTCAAGAGATTCTGGATCAATGTCAATGCTGAGAACATGTCTGATCAATGCTAAGAAAAGTCAAGAGAATATTAGATACAGTAATACAAAAGCATCTCATTTGATTTAAAAATCACGAAATTCAAAATTTTGTAATAGCCATACTGTGATTCTAATCTCCACTCTGATTCAGGTTAGGTAACAATAAAAAAGTAAGGGAATGAGAAACATAAAGTAGGCAGGGAAAGATGCAACTCACTCTGCACTCAAAAGGGCAGCTGCAACACCTAACGTACCACAGCCGCATCCAAAGTCAGCCACTACTTTGTTGCTCACATCCCCAAAAGAATTCTCTGCCTGATTCTCATGAACAGCAAAGGAACACAACTTTAACAAAGTGGAAATTACTATAACTATTTCACAACCCAAAAACTATTCCCTACATATTTTGCAAATCCACACACACACACACACACACTCGCACACAATTGAATTGATTTCTTAAAATACCCTCCCCATATTTCCCTGATCCATACCACAGAACTGCAAGCAAATGCCCCAAAGACGGTCTTAAAACCCAAAAGCCAATCAAAATTGTCACAAACAAGAATCATAACTAAATGTTCCCAATCACATCATCACACAAGCAATTGTGACCAACACAGGTTGCACTGCATATACTAGGCTGACCAAATTCCACAAACAGACAAACTCTAAAAAACACCCATTAACGACCAAAGCAAGATGAACATGATATAAGGCAAAAGAATCCAACTTTAGCAAATTTGATGAGTAAAGATAGAAGGGAGACTGAAATAAAAAAGGATTGCGAATAAAGGGAATGAGGGAACACAGTGAAAAGCATTCGGGAAGCAATATGGGGTCCCGTTGGATACTGTTCAAGCTCCACCTGCATGCCATAAGCCACAACCACAAACAAGGAAGAAGTGAGTGACCAATGTTAATGTGATAATCATAATTCAGAAAAGGAAGTGAGATGGTGGAAAGTTTGAGAGAAAGGAGAAAGATTTACCTTGGGTTGAGGGAACTGCTGGAGACCACCAAGAAGGCCTTCCAACTGCTTCAGCTTCATCTTTTCCGATTCAAACTTTCACTGCCATTTTTTCTTCTGCCTAAATTTTCTATCATTCCTTCTTTCCCTTCATTCTCTGCTTCCACAGTTTCAGTCTCTGTTAAGGCCCGGCCCAATCATACTGCAAAAAACAAATTGGGCTTACTATTTTCTTCTTTTTCTTTTCTCTGTTAAATATTAACACAAGTAATTACCTTTTTTATTACTCAATTATTATTATTTTATAAATTTAATATTTAAGGTTTTTATATTTTACTTTTAAATTTTCACAAATTTTACTTATTTGTTAAAGGTGTAGCATGTGAAAAGTTGAAAAAATGTCATTATTATATAATATATATATTTCACAATAACGTCATTTTATATATTTTTTTTAAATAATACATTTTTAAAGTCTTATTCTTATCATACAACCACACACTTATTTAAATAATCAATAAAATATGGAAAATTGAAATGTGCATTTGTACAGTTTTTGTTTTGGGCATAAATATTACAGTGACAAAATGGTTTTAAATTAAACTTTACAATTATAATCCATATCAATAATAATTTCAATAACAAATATTCTCAGTATTCAAATAAAATAAATTAAGGGTCCCTATATATATATATATATATATATATATATATATATATATATATATATATTCTTTTCCATCCCTGGTAATTATAATTGTAATCCACACTCATATAAAGGAATTGAATCAGTGGAAGGAGGAAGAATCAAACAGGTTGATGAATGGAAAATATATATTACAGTAAAAAGTTATGCACTAATTAGATGCTACAATGATGGAGAGAAAAGTGGCTTGGAAAAAATATGATGGAGAATTAGATGCTACAATGATTAAATTAATAAGCGGAAGAATAACGCTACCAAGTGCAGAAGATTATACTGTACTCTGTGCATCTATATATAGAATTTTGGCATGTGAACATAGGCAAACCACAGAAAACCTAAAGTAGCTTATTCACCCATTATTACTTCTTTTAGTAACTGCATATACATATGCCCTACATCCTCCTATATTTGCACACCATATTTCTCTATATCAATTCGAGCTTCAACCCTTGAACTACATACAAATCCATTCCAATCTTGGGGTGGAGTTGTGGTGGTGTTGCTGTGCGGCGTATCTATTTTTTATATAATAAGAAGATGGGAAACAGTCTTGGTGTTGTTGTCGATAATTATATTGGAAGTGTTCCATATCCTTGCCATCTACAGCTGGGACCATCCACTTCCATCGACTTGTCCAGAAATTTGCCGGAGCCGCCAGAGAATGATTTATTTATGGAGAATGAGACATGGAGTGTGACATACAGAGTAGAAAAGAAAAGGTGTCGTGTACAATTAATAAGGTATATTGATTTCGTGTTGGTATCATATGTCCTCTCGGACTCCTTATCTGGGACAACTAATGTGACGATTGATATGGAAATCATTGATTCCAATTATATTAGGATATACCCTACCAGCTGGAGTACTGAGACAGACTCCATCTTATGGACAAAGAGAAACACTAGTTTTGATGCATGGGGGGCTGTAAAGGAAACACAAGTTGACTTGTATGGGAGTGGAGGCAGATGGGGTCTTCTTGCTGTCGAGTCAAAGAGAAACAAAAAGGAGCAAGAGGCTGAGGTGGTGACCGTGATGCACTACATTGTTAAAAGTAGCGGAACACCTTTTTACAGATCTACTGGAACGGATATTGGCCTTTCCGTGGTGGCAAAGTTTCGAATATCAAATGGAAAATTTCAGATAACAGGGGAAGGCCTTGAGCAGCATCCTGTCTCTTCATTACTTTACATGTTTGATGAAGTCAAGAGAACTGGGATTTGGAAGCCTACCATGTGCCCTCATTGCGATCATAAACGTAAGGGTAAAATGTTTTGGCAGTCTGACAGTGAAGACAGTGACAGTGTTTCCATGCCACTGCTACCTGCCACCCTGAGAAATTCAAGAGGGGTCTCCAATGGTGGAAGGTTCCGGGGAAACGGTAATGGTAATATCTATGAAGGCAATGTTATGGTTTACAAAAGATGATAACAGTTATCAACTCAAACAAGACAAGACAATCTTGGGATAAGATTTGCGTTTTCTTTTTGTTAATTGACAAGAATTTGTCTATGGTTGGATATTATGCAGAATCCAATTGTAAACAACTAGTGTTTGTACTTTATGTTCTCTTCTTTAATAATAAATTTGGTGTTAGTGTGTTCCTTATGTGATTATCTTAATCACACAAGTGGCTATGACTGTATACATACAATCCATTTGTTTATCTTTTGTATTTTTTAACTTGCACTTATTTATTGATTTTTGTATATTAATTAAAAACGGAGTCACTACCATGAGCATGACAAAAATTCCTTCTTTCACATGTTTTACAACGAGAGAATGTTTTTCTTTTCTCTCTTCATTATCGTTTGTTTTACAACTAAATATATCTGATATTTCTTTTAGAAAAAAAATATTCTTAAGTCATTAGGAAATTGATCGTAAACCTGCATTTTAATTTTTTAACCTGTTAAGAGAAATCAAACAAACATATTATAATAGCTAAAGGAAAAAAGTTAAGAGAATCAAACAAATTAAAATGGAGCTACATGTGTAGAATTCTATCCATAGAAAATACACGTAATTGTAATTTGGATTATCATCGTTGTCCTTTACTTGTTAACTGAAATTAGAAACAATAATCAAGTGTTACTACTGTTTTACAACGAGAGAATAAGTTTTACTATCTGCTTATTATCGTTTGTTTTTGTATGTTTCTTTTTTTTTAGCATGAGTGCAACTAAGTATCTGATAGTTTTTTAGAAAGAAAAAATATTCTAAGTCATTAGGAAATTGTTCGTTTTCCTCCATTTCAATTTTTTAACAATCAATTTAAAAGAATGGAACAAATTCAAAAAGAGCAACACAATGAATGGAGAAGATATGCATGGTAGTGCGATAGAAACACAGGGTAGAGAATTAGATGCTGTGAAATTGAATTTGTCTGCGGATGAATAACGCTATAACGTTGAAATATTCTATATATTGGTGAAGAATTTGATAAAAACACAATTTAAATAAATTTTCTTAGGTATGAATGATCAAATGATCACAAATTATTCACAGTGTTTGTGTGAATCCTCCAGAATACAATTTCCAAAAATTTCGAGATATCATAACTAATAGGAACAACTTTTTAAAAAAGGAAATATAAATCAAGAATAGAAAAAAAAAGAGAGAGAACAAAAGTGTGATAAACATAAACGGGGTGCTTTTGTAATTTCATTTTGAGTCTTATTTTATTTGGCTCCTACCGTTTGTAATTTCAGTGTTTACTATCTGTATTTATTTGATTTGTCACAATCACTGTTTTTATACCCGGTTAGTCATTATAGTTAGCCCATTAGGGTTTCTAGTTTTATTCTTGTACTCGATCCTGCGTCTATTTAATGGCATGAGACATTCAATCAATTACAACATAGAATTACAAAGTTCAATATCAGTGTGTGTCGCGTTTTCTATTTTACATATTAGCATTAGAGTTTTATGTCCTAAGTGTACGAGTGAGAGAGGAAAAAAGTTAAACATTGAAACAGTGTGTTTCAGTCTCTGCAAGAAAAAGATAGTGTGAGATGAAAAATCTTGTTAATGATATATCCTTACCAATTCTGATAATCGGAGTTTATAGATAAAGGTTTTTTTAAAATCTCAAGACATATATAAAAGATGTAATAGAGATTTGGTATTAAGAACCAACAGATGATTAAGAGCAAATGATAGCCCTGATTGCGTATTTGAGAAAGATGTAAATAAAAAATAAATAGACTTTGTATCTATTGTACATGACAGTGGATGAATCAGATTTTGAGAAGATAGTAAAATTTGCCTCTTTAAGGGAAGTGTAAGAGATTCTTTATATAAAAGAGACAACCTGTTAGGCAAGTCCGTAATTCGGGTAAAGAAGGTGGTAAACGAAGATTGTTTTTCTCTTAAAATTTTAATATAGGTAAGATTTAATTTATAAATGATCTATGATGAAGTTGGTGTAATTCACTGACGAATAAAGTAGAAAATACCTTCACTGTCAATACATATTTTCTAAATTGTAAAGACTAAAATGATAGAAAATAAATCAAAATTACGGATTAGAGGGTATCCAAATGATAATTCAACCTTATTTTATTTGTTATTTTAGCAGTTATAGTTATTGTTTTATGCACAAATATTGAAGCCATCAAGAAAATTGTTTATGAACTGTCACGTGTTCTTAAAAAATAAACAACCTCTGTGACCCAAATTTGATATAAAAAGATTGAATTAGTGGAAGAATGAAGAATCAAATAGGTTGAAAAATGGAGAATATATAACAGTAAAAGGTAATGAACTAGATAGAAAGTGGTTTGGAAAAAATACGATGGAGAATTAGATGCTACAATGATTAAATTAATATGCGGAAGAATACTTCCAAGTACAAAACATTATACTATATTGTGTGCATATATATATATATATATATATATATATATATATATATATATATATATATATATATATATATATATATATATATATATATATATATAATTTTGGCATGTAAACATCGTCACCGGGCAAACCAGAGAAAACCTAATCTAGCTTATTCACCCATTATTATTATTTTTAGTAACTGCACATACATGCCCTACATCCTCCTATATTTGCACATCATGTTTCTCTATATCAATTCGAGTTTCAACCCTTAAACTACGTACAAATCCATTACAATCCTCGTGTTGAGGTGTGGTGGTGTTGCTGTGCTGCATATATGTTTTGTATAAAATAAGATGGGAAACAGTCTTGGTGTTGTTCTGGATAATTATATTGGAAGTGCTACATTTCCTTGCCATCTACAGCTGGAACCATTCACTTCCATCTACTTGTCCAGAAATTTGAATTCGAAAAAGGAGGAATGGTTGGTCGAAGACATGTGGGAGGTGACATACACAGTAGATGAGAAAACGTCTATTGTACACCTAAAAAGGTATAATCTTCTTCGACATGGCAACCTCGAGCCGCTAACATATGTAGTATATGATTTCATGGACTCCTTATCTGCGACAACTCACGGGAGTATTGAGATAGTAATCACTAAGAATAATTATCTAAGGACAAGCCTTCCCTCGTTGAGGTGTTTAACAGACTCCACTTGTATGGGAGTGGAGGCAGATGGGGTCTTCTTGCTGTGGAGTCAAAGAGAAACAAAACGGAGGAAGATGCTGAGGTTGTGACCGTGGCGCACTACATTGTTAAAAGTAGCGAAACAAGTTTTTACAGATCGACTGGAACAAATATTGGCCTTTCCGTGACGGCAAATTTTCGAGCATCAAATGGAGAATTTGAGATAACAGCGGAGGGACCTGAGCAGCATCCTGCCTTTGCATTACTTTACATGTTTGATGAAGTCAAGAGAACTGGGAATTGGAAGCCTACCATGTGCCCTCATTGCGATCATAAACTGGAAGGGTAAATTGTTTTGGCAGTCTGACAGTGACAGTGTTTGTTGGTATCTAAGAAAATTATCTCTTTATTAAGAAACTTTGAAATACAAGCTCACACAGAATACTTCACTCTTTCTTTCTCACAACACTCTAAAAGCTTACATACACCACTATATTTCTCTCTTCCTTCACGGCACACTACACAAGCACTATTTATTTTTCTTTCACTTCCTTGATATTTTACACACACACACGGTGCTTCTATTTATAGCAAAGCATAGACAAAACAATCCAAAACGTAGTGGAGTAGCTGAAAATGGTGGACACTAAAATCCAAATTTGAGTGGTATGGTGGGCAACTTAATGGAGCAAAATGGATGGTGCAGAATGGAGATAATGGTCAGAGTGGAAGACCCATGATGGGTGGTTGGTTGTCCACTAAGTTTATTTTACAAAACTCCTCCATAAACTTAATGGACTTTGTATCCTTCTGTCATGCCAATCAACTTCCTTAAATCTTGGAATGACCTTGTTGGTAATGGTTTTGTGAATATATCTGCAATTTGCTTCTTGCTTTCTACATGTTCAAGTTCCACGCTTCCTTCTTTCAACTTTTCACGGATGAAATGAAAACGAACATCAATATGCTTGCTTCTCTCATGATTTACCGGGTTCTTTGCTAACTCAATTGCCGATCTATTATCTACTCGGATCAACACCTTTTCTTCTTGCATTATCTCCAAACTTTGCAACAGGTTTCTGAGCCATATTGCATGTCGGACACTCCAGGATGCTGCCACATACTCAGCCTCACATGTGGATAGCGTCACGATGGGTTGCTTCTTTGATAGCCAAGTAAATGCTGTATCTCCCATGAAGAAAACATAGCCAGTTGTGCTCTTTCTATCATCTATATCTCCACACCAATCACTATCTGAATATCCACTAAGCCGGTAATGATCTGAGTTGGTGTACAATAATCCAAAAGACATGGTTCCCTTTACATACCTTAGTATCCGCTTTAGTGCTTTCCAATGAGAATACCTTGGCTCCTCCATAAATCGGCTTGTGATTCCTACACTTAGCATCAAGTCTGGTCTTGTATTTGTCAAGTATCTCAGACTTCCAATCAAACTGCGATACCTTGTTGCATCAACTCGATTTCCATCTCCGTGTCTGGACAATTTTGTTCCAGGTTCCATAGGAGTAGAAACCGGATTGCACTTCATCATCTTTGCTTTCTTCAATATCTCCTCAGCATACTTCTTTTGAGACACAAAAATTCCTTTTGTGCTTTGGTCCACCTCCAAACCAAGAAAGTACTTCATAACACCCAGATCAGTCATCTCAAATTCCTTTTTCATCACCTTCTTAAACTCTACGACCAACTCATTTCTGCTTCCCATGAAGATTAAATCATCTACGTATAGAGCAACGAACAACATATCTCCTTTGTTCTTCTTTAGGTATAGAGCATGCTCATACGGACACTGCTCATAACCATTCTTCTTGAAGTAGGTGTCAATTCTCTCATTCCAGGCTCGAGGAGCTTGTTTCAAACCATACAATGCTTTCTTCAGCTTCAACACCTTTTTTTCTTCACCTCTTCTCATGTAACCAAGAGGTTGCTCTACATAGATCTCTTCTTTTAAAATTCCATTTAGAAATGCTGATTTCACATCCATCTGCTGTATCTTCCATCTGTGTTGTGCTGCTAAAGAAAATAGCAGTCGGATTGTCTCCATTCTTGTTACTGGAGCAAACACTTCATCATAGTCAATTCCTTTTTGCTGTTTATAACCCTTCACCACGAGACGAGCTTTGTAACGTTCCACATCTCCATTTGCATTGATTTTCTTCTTGTATACCCATTTTAAGCCAATTGGTTGAGCTCCTATGGGTAGATCTGTCAGTTCCCAGGTTTCATTTTTTTCAATTGAGCTGATTTCTTCGTCCATTGCTTTCTTCCATCTTCCATCGATCACAGCCTCTTCAAATTTGACATCTTCTGCTCCTGCCAACAAACATATTACATGTACCTCATCAGTGGAGTTGTAAATGTCTTGTAAACTTCGAGATCTAGGTTGCACAGGCTCATCTTCTTCATCAGAATAATTGTTGATTCTCTCAGCTATAGTCTCTAGGTTTCTTTCAGAAGCTTTCTCAGATATTGTTGAGTTCTCTTCTCCAGACTCCGAGTTCCATGATGACTTCTCCTTCATGTTGTCCCAGCTCCATTCACTTTCCTCATTAACTTGGACATCCCGGCTTACAACTACCGTGTTTGTAATTGGGTTATAAAGTTTGTATGCTTTTGCTTTTTCATCGTACCCAATAAAAACATATTTCTTGCTTTTGTCTTCTAGTTTTGTTCTGTGCTGAGTAGGAACATGACCATAAGCCATGCTGCCGAAAACCCTAAAATGGCTGACATTCGGCTTTCTCCCTCTCCATGCTTCTTGTGGAGTTATTCCATCTAGTTTAGTATGTGGACACCTGTTTTGCACATAAACTGCACATTGTACTGCTTCTGCCCAGAACTTCTTTGGCATATTCTTCCCTTTAAGCATGGTTCGAACCATATCAAGAATGGTCCGATTCTTCCTTTCAGCAACACCATTTTGTTGTGGGGAGTATGGAGCTGTAAGAAATCGTTTTATCCCATGTTGTTCACAGTATTCATTAAACTTTGTTGAAGTGAATTCACCTCCCCTGTCTGATCGGACAGCTTTTATCTGTTTGCTGGTCTCCTTCTCCACCATTAGTCTGAACTTCTTAAATGCATCAAAAGCTTCTAATTTCTCTTTTAAGAAATATACCCAAGTCTTCCGAGAGAAATCATCTATGAACGAAATAAAGTATTTCTTACCACTGAATGAATAAGGAGAGATTGGTCCACACAGGTCAGTGTGTATCAGACCGAGTTGTTCTTCTGCCTTGAACTCAGTTGACTTCGGAAACTTAGTCCTCGGATGTTTTCCGAGTACACACTCTTCACAAAACTTCTTTTCAAATTCTACATCAGGTAGTCCGCGTACTAATTGCTTCTCTAATAGTTCAGTCAGACCTCCAAAGTTCAAGTGGCCAAACCGGAAATGCCATACCATAGCTTCGTCCTTCACATCAAGCTTCAGACACTTGTTTTTCAGAATATTCAGCTCCAACTTATACATCCGGTTTTTCTTCATTTCTACTCGTGCAATCAGACGACCGCTTTTATCTTTCAAATATAGTACTCGATCTTTTATCAGAACTGAGTTGCCTTTTTCCATCATTTGACCCATGCTTAAAATATTACTTTTCAACTCGGGAACATAGTAGACATCCCTTATTTCTCCAATCCGTCCATCCTTCTGTATGTGTCGGATTGTTCCACGCCCTTTTACAGCCACCTTGGAATCATCTCCAAATGAGACATGTCCGATTTCAACTTTGATGAGTTCGTTGAACAAACTCTGATCTCCGCACATGTGGTTACTTGCCCCTGTGTCTAAGTACCAAACAGAATTGTTTGAACAGTTTGGCACAAGCTCAGCTTCTGGATCTTTTGACATCAATAAGATCCCAATTTCTTCATTGGTTTCCTCAGTAAGAAAATTTGTTTCCTTTTTCTTTTCAGCCTGACAATATTTTTCTATGTGGCTTGGCTTCCCACAATTATAGCAATTCCCTGATCTGCACTCGTTTGCGTAGTGGCCAATTTTGCCACACCTGAAACATTCAATTCCTGACTTAGATCGACCTCCTCGACCTCTTCCTTGACCACGACCACGCCAATTCTGTTGTCTGGTCTGGTTTGTGTCGGCTTCAAATTCACCTCTGCCACGTCCACCTCTGCCACGTGTACCGCGTCCTCGGCCACCTCTTCCTCTTCCTCTAGGATCTTGGCTCTGAGTGTTCCGAGTTCCTCTTAAGTCAAGTTGCACTTGTAGTGCTTGGTCAAGAGGTTCTTTCATTTTTCTTCTCCTTTGTTCATGGGCCTCAAGTGACCCAGTAAGCTCTTCAACTGAGAGTGTTGAGAGGTCCTTCGATTCCTCAATAGCACAAACTATGCTTTCGAAATCATCTGTTAGTGATCTCAAAATTTTCTCTACCACCCTGCTGGCTGGCAATTCCTCTCCATTTTTACAGATTTGATTTGCCACTGCTTCCACCCGAGATATATACTCGGTTACTCTTTCTTTTTCCTCCATTCTCAAACTTTCAAACTCGCCTCTGAGTGTTTGAAGCCTGACTTGCTTAACTCGGTTGTCACCTTTATATACTTTCTCCAAAATCTGCCATGCTTCTTTTGAAGATTTAGCATTTACTATCTTCTCAAAGCCAGATTCATCCACAGCTCGGTACAATATGTATAGAGCTGATTTATCCTTCACACGCGTTTTCTTCAACGCTGCAAGTTGGGCAACCGTCTGTGCTTCGTCATCTGTGGGTTCTTCGTACCCACTCTCCACTACATCCCATATGTCTTGGGATCCCAAAAGAGCTCTCATTTGCACACTCCAATTGTCATAATTAACTTTCTTTGACAATTGGGGTAGAGACATACTGTTTGCAAAGTTTGCCATTTCTCACTCTCTTTTTTTAACTCGAACACTCAGACTGTGAAAGCTCTGATACCAATTTGTTGGTATCTAAGAAAATTATCTCTTTATTAAGAAACTTTGAAATACAAGCTCACACAGAATACTTCACTCTTTCTTTCTCACAACACTCTAAAAGCTTACATACACCACTATATTTCTCTCTTCCTTCACGGCACACTACACAAGCACTATTTATTTTTCTTTCACTTCCTTGATATTTTACACACACACACACGGTGCTTCTATTTATAGCAAAGCATAGACAAAACAATCCAAAACGTAGTGGAGTAGCTGAAAATGGTGGACACTAAAATCCAAATTTGAGTGGTATGGTGGGCAACTTAATGGAGCAAAATGGATGGTGCAGAATGGAGATAATGGTCAGAGTGGAAGACCCATGATGGGTGGTTGGTTGTCCACTAAGTTTATTTTACAGTGTTTACATGCCACTACCACGTGCTACCCCGAGAAATGCAAGAGGGGTCTCCAATGGTGGAAGGTTCCGTGGGAATGGTAATGGTAATTTCATTGAAAACAATGTTATGATTTTCAAAAGAAGATGATAACAGTTATTCAACTCAAGACAAGACAAGACAAGACAATCTTGGCAGAAGATTTGTGTTTTCGTTTTGTTAGTTGACAAGAATTTGTCTATGGTTGGATATTATGCAGAATCCAATTGTAAACTACTAGTGCTTGAATTATGTTCTCTTCTTCCTCAATAATAAATTTTAGTGTTAGTGTCTATTTTTCTTATGTGATTATCTTTATCACACAAGTGAATCCATTTGTTTTCTTTTGTATTTTTTAACTAGCATTTAATTATTGATTTTTTTTATTAATTCTTTTTTCCAAGAAATATATATTTATAAAAGAGTCACTACCATGAGAATGAGAAAAATTCCTTCTTTCACTTTTTTTACAACTTGAGAATAGTTTTTTTTTTATTATTATCTTCTCATTTTTACAACTAAATATTTGATATATTTTTCAGAAAGTAATATTCTGAGTCATTAGGAAATTGGTCGTAAACCTCCATTTTAATTTTTTAATCTGTCAAGGGAAATCAAACAATCATATTAATAGCTAAAAGAAACCATTAAGTTAGAGAATCGAAAAAAATTAAAAAAGAGCAACATGTGTAGAATTCTATTCTTAGAAAATACAAGTAGTCCTAATTTGACGATTTTGTCATCGTTGTCGTCTACTTTGTTAACTGAATTAGAAACATTCATCTAGTGTTACTACTGCTTTACAACGAGAGGATGATTTTTCTTATCTGCTAATTATCATTTGCTCGTGTATGTTTTTTCAGCATGACTGAAACTAATCATCGGATACTTTCTGAGAGAAAAAAAAAAAAAAACCCTAACCATTAGGAAATTGGTCGTAAACCTCCATCTCAAGCGTTTAACCTGTCAAAGAAATCAAACACGTATATTAAATAGATAAAAGAATCAAACAGGTTAAAGAATCGAACAAATTAAAAAGAGAGCTAAATAATGAGTGAAGAAGATACGCTGGTAGTGCGATTGAAATACAGGTTATGGAATTAGATGCTGTGAAATTGCATTAGTCTGCTGAAGATCCACGCTTCCTTTACAGATAACGTGGAAATATTCTATACTCTACACACTAAGTGTTGATAAATATCCCCATGAACATCCAAAGCAAGCATAGCAGAGAAAAACCCACTTCCATTAATGGGTTGCTGAATTCCCGAGTCTATACAGTTCCCTTTTACATATTTGCGTACCATCATCTCTCCATTCAAATCTTAGTCTGGTGGCTTTAGATGGGAAACATTATTCGCAGAGTTGGTCTTCTCAGTACTGTTGGCGCTGGAGAGGATGAACCTTTCCATTATCAGCTAGGAAGAAAAGTCTTCGTTGACTTGACAGAAAGAAAGTTTGAGCAAAACCGTAGTGGAAAGTTGATTACGAAGTGGATCATGTCATACACCGTAGATGTTTCAACTTGTAGCTTCACTCTATCGATAAGCAAGGAGGATGGAGTTGCCAAGGGTTTACTGTTACAACTCCTCAATGTAATACCGGATGGAATTGGACAATTTTCAAATTACAAGTTTGATTTGGATGTACAAACAGTCACCGAATCAGATGCTCTGGCAAATCCCAACTTTAATTTCAGTAGCTATGATGGAACGACTACAACAACTATAAAAACTATTGAGTATGGCAAGCAGATTCATGGAGGCAGCGTTACGACCACATATGTTTTTTTGTTTGGGAGTGTAGACAGAGGGTGTCTTGTTGTTCTGGAAAATAAGAGAAAGATTGAGGAAGAAGGACCTTATGCAGTGACTCTGGCACACTATATTATTACCAGTGCTGGTATTAATCATTATTCTGGAACTAGATTAGATGTTGGTCTTTCTGTAGTAGTAAAGATTGGAGCTTCCAATGGGAATTTGGATATAACGGTGGAGGGCCCTGACCAACACCCTCCTCATGGATTACGTTACCTGTTTGGTGAAGCCCTTAGAACCAGGATGTGGAAGCCTAGCATGTGTCCTCATTGTTATCATAAATTGAGGGGTAAAATGTTTTGGCAGTCTGACAGTGAAGACAGTGATAGTGTTTCCATTCCACTGCCACGTGCCACTCCGAGAAATGCAAGAGGGGTCTCCAATGGTGGAAGGTTCAAGGGAAATGGTAATGGTAATATCTATGAAGGCAATGTTATGGTTTTCAAAAGAAGATGATAACAGTTATTCAACTCAAGACAAGACAAGACAATCTTGGGAGAAGATTTGTGTTTTCTTTTTGTTAGCGGACAAGAATTTGTCTCTGGTTCGATATTATGTAGAATCCAAATGTAACCTGCTTGCTCTTTTTATTTTCTTTCTGAATAATAAATTTCCGTGTTGTGTATGATGTGAGTATCTTTATCACACAAGTGGCTGACTATATACAATTATTTTGGGTATCCAGTATTATAATAAAGTTTTGTTTTGCCTCTTAAAAAAGTTATCTTATTAAAAAAATAGATGATAAAATTCTTAAATAACATAAAATATATAATTATCACTAGTAAAAAAACTGTTTTTTAACTGGCGCTATATGCTTCGGTTTAAGTGAAACTGAAGTCTATCAAAATACGGTGATATTTTTGTAGTTTAAACAAACTTATAAGTCTCGGTTTAAGGGGAATTGAAGCATATAAGGTATATTACCTCAGTTAATACTACAACCGCTGTCTAAAAGCTGTACAATCTCTGAAATTTGAAGCCTGCACAGAGTTTATGGCTTCGGTTAATTCAGAATCCGTGCGTATAACCATTTCATTTTTTTTTTTGAGGACTATATGCCTCGATGGAGAGTAGAACCGAGACATATGTGTGTATTGCTTTGGCTGACCCGAGGTAGTATTACTTACCTCTTAATCTCGCTCTGCCTCAAAAACATAACCGCAGTTTCATTTCCATCTTCCTCGAGAAACAATTGGCCTCTTCCCCTTTTCCTCTTCTTTTCCTCTACTCCAAAAACATAACCTACTAGTCCAAAATCTCCTCCACGTAGAGACTCAAGGTGACCAAACCCGAAGCCGAAAACGAGATCCCTTTGCCTTCCTCTTTATTCGCCAAAACCCTACCGTTGGGAGCTACCACCACCTCGTCGTGCGACGGCTGCGAGCGCGACTTCACCTCGCCTGCAATTGCGTCGCCTTTGGAGGGAAGAGCAAGTGGTGGCCGTTGGGAGTGAAGTGAGGTTGCTCATTCGCGGCAGCCATAGAGGTTGAACGGGGTTGCGCCATGGAGATGAATATGGAGGTTGGCGGCGTTGGGGTTTTTCTGATGTTGATGGTGGTGGTGCGAATTAGTGTTTGATGACGGCGGAGGAGGACGAGAAGCGACAGAGGCAAATGCAGAGGGCGCGACAGAGGCAACAACGATTGAGGTGGTGGAAGAGGAAGCAAACAACGTCTCTGCGGCTCTATAACGGAGATGAACGACACGAGGACGGGGGCGTTAGGGAACTCGTGTTGATTCATTCGTTGGCGTCTCTGCAGCGAAGAATGTTTCGGTCTGAGAAGGTGAGATTTGGGTCTGGGATTTTTGTTTGATCTGCGTTTGGGTTTCTTTGAGAGCTTAGAGCTTCGTTGCATCTGTTTTGTGTTTGACTGTGAGGAAGTCCACCTTCGAGGTAGCCAATAGCCAGTGACAACGAACAGGTTCAGACTGGATGGCAGTAGACTCTTGGGTTGGGGGCGGATTGAGATTAGTTGGGTCTTATGCAATTTTGGATGGCAGTAGACCATGAGGAAGTCCACCTTCTATTGTGCCGCACACTTCAAGACCTTTGTGTTGCATTCACCGCCATTTTAGTTTTCTGTCTCTGCTCTTATAGTTCAAATAAATATGCCAAAGTTGTGTTTAGGAAAATAGTGCAGTAATCAATGGTGTGTAATTAATTGTGTTCGTGTGTGAAGGTGAATGGATTTGCCTGTAAGGTGTGTAATTAGATTTTGTGCATTATCAGAAGAACAGTGGAGATAGGCCTACTTCAGTGCTTTCTGCTTTCAACAGGCAACTTCCCGAAACATTTTCTGTAGCTTGAAAACCACTATAATGCCTCGGTTCAGGTCCCAACCGAGGCAGCAGAATCCAAGATATTGACTCGGTTCAGCAGGAACCGAGACAAAAAGAAGTAGACTTTTTACCTCGTCTGTATATATCTTGGTTACGGAACCTGTGTCTATAAGCGAAAATAACCGAAGTCATATCCCTTGAGTGCACTAGTATATGCTTATTAAAAATAAGTTAATGCCTTATGACTTATTTATGAGGCATGTTTGTCTCTTAACCTTACCCTTTGGAATATGTGACTTGATCATTTAGGAAAAAAATTATTATACTTTTTATTATTCACAATTAATTAAAAGTTAAATATATTTTTAATTTTTAAGTTATGAATTTAAATTTGTTTAAGTAAGAAATTTTGATATATTTTAGTTTTCAAACTTTTAAAAAAATTAAATATAATTCTCTTAACTCAAATATGTTAAATTATTTTAATGTGTTAAACATTTTTTTAACTTACATCAAAATGAGATTGTGTTAAACGAGGTAAACAATTTAAAAGTTATCATTTAATTAAATTTGATTCCACAATTTAAGAATTTAAGAATTGCAGCCATTGAAAGTTTTGCTATTAAAATAATGAAAAACAATATAATTTATAATGTTTTCAAAACCTTTTCTGTTAACTTATTCCAAATCATTTTTTGCTATTTTTAATTTAAGTAAAAAACATTGTTTTACTTGTTTTTCCTTTTTCCTTTCTAGCAAATGTTTATAGAAAAAGTACAGAGTGGGATTTGATTTATGTTAAGAAGAAATTCAAACTAGTTAAATCTCAATGAGATTGTTTCATTCTTTAGGTACATTTTGGGAAGCCAGCAAGAAAGACATTCATATTAAATTGAAGTTGGATATTAATCAAAATCAGATTAGTTTATAAATTTAGGATGTTAAATAATTTCTTAAAAGTAAGGGTTGGTTTTCTCTTAAATTTTAATATAGGTAGGAATTAATTTATAAATGCTCTATAATGAAATTGGTGTACTTCACTGACGAATAAAACAGATTAATCTTTCTTTATCTTTCCCTGTCAAGACATATTTTCTATATGATAATTCAAAATGATAGAAAATATAAATCAAAATTACGGATTAGAGGGTATCAAAATGATAATTCAGCCTTATTTTATTTGTTGTTTTAGAAGTTATAGTTATTTTTTTTCTGCAAAAATATTGAAGCCATCAAGAAAATGGTTTAGAAACTGTCATGTGTTCTTACACTAATACAAAAATGGTTTTTTATACCTCTTAAAAAAGGCTTTTTATACCTATTTTTTAGTAGGTATAGAAACAAGAAGTATAGAAAGTTTACGATCTTTTATACCTATTTTTAAATCGGTGTAGAAAGTTTTCATTTTTATACCTGTGTTATTCATAATAGGTATAAAAGTCTTATATTTACACCTAATACTATGGGAGCAGGTATAAAAAGTCCTCCTCGATGTTAGAGAGAAAATTTTCTTTTTATACCTACTGGTGCTATAATAGGTGTAAAAAGTGAAGTTTTTTTTTAAAATATTTTATTTTTATGTACTACTATCCATATTCAAACCTGTATAAGATTCAATCCCAAAATACAATTTAAATAATCAATAACAAGTAAAATAATCAATATTATTTTCATCTAACACATCAAAATGTAATATCTACCTTACAAAGTTCCTAACTATATTTACCTAACATAGTTACTTAACATATTACACATAAAATAGTTCCTAAACTCAAAATGTAATATTGAAACATCCAATCATTTACAAATGGTTAAAAGAAATGTAGCCCATTGCTCCCGAACATCCTTTATGACATGTTGTTCCATTGGAGACGTGTCATCAAATATCTACATAATGAATAGTTTGAGTAAAGTTATAATATTAATAACTTAATATCTTAGTTATAAAATGTTCACATTACCAATTTCCATGAGTCAACGATATTTGCGGATATAATTTTCTGCATGTGCCTCATGACATAATATCCGCACTCAAAGCTTTCCGGTTGACGTGAGCACTACAAGTTAAATTTATAAAGTATCATAAAATTTATAATTGTATTTATAGTTTGAAAGATTAACTACTTACAGTTGGTGCAATGAACTGCAACTTCTTTCTAGAGACGATATGTGTTCCCTACAACCTTGAATATGCCTCAACCACTCTATAAAGTTAAATGTACATTGAAATGAGAACTTAGTAAAATCAGATATGTCTACACTACAAATAAATTATTAAAAACTTACAATATTAGTGTATTTTTAATAGCCAAAGTGTGAGGTTTTTTGTGCAATGAACATAAGAGAACTATAAGAAACAGTTGAGGAAGAATTAATAACAATTGTCAGTGACCCCTGTAGATTCAAACAATAATAGTGTTAAATAACATTTACATAAATAAAATTTATTAATAAAAATTATATACTTACTGTTGCAAATAAGGTGCTAAGTACACTTGCTTTTTTCCGTTTACAAAAGCCTCTAAGAGGTAGTTTTGGACCTCTTCACCTTTATTCCCAACTCATGGCAACAGGGTCAATAAAACCATAAATGTGATCATTCTTCTTTTCAATGGTCAACCGATGTAAATACCTTAAACATTGAAAATGAATAATGTTAGAATAAAATATTGAATATATTTAAACTTCATAAATGTAGAAATTTACTTACAACAACCAAAGTTGTAATATTGATATACATAACATATCAGTGCCAGAGAGAATTTCAAAAATATCCCTTTGACATATGAAGAAAGAGAGAATTTCAAGAATATGTTGATAAAATTAAGATAAAATGAATTTACTTTTCATATTAATTTAGTTATATTTAATGATACAATATTTTTTATTGTTAAGTTAATTTGCTTAGCATATTAGTCATCATATTATTAACTATGATATATTTGTTAACTTAAATACTATGATATACTTTTTAAAATCTATGTTAGCAACAAAAAATTCTACAACTTTTACTTTTTCATATCTACCTTAATATCCTTGTAAAATAAAATACAAGTAGTATTATGTTTTTGCTATATTTAAACACATAATATACTCATTCGTTATGATTTTCTAGTTGTATCAAATCTTCCTACTTTGAAGGCTGATATGTTTTATTTAAGTCGAAGTATTTATAGATCTAAAATATATTTGTTAATACACTTTAACACCAAAGTCAAATATTTATGAAAAAATCACAAAAAATGTAATTATGAATGCATAACTTCACCAATATTATTTATAATATCTTTATCGTAGAGTTTTGATGTGATCTTATATTATGTAGGTTATTATCTATCATGTGCTTTTTTAGATTTTTACTAACCTGACTTGTTCACCAAATCTTTAATTAATCATATTAACCTTAAATTGGTTTCTACATTTTAATTTATATTTATTGTTTGATAATAATTTTAATATACATATGTCTATTTTTATTGCATGTACGGCTACATTTATAGGAAAAAAATTATTGTTATGTAAAATGGAAAAAATTTGAATTACACTGAAATATAATTAACGATAGTTTGTTTTGTTTAGTAAATGTGAACAGTACCTTTGTTCACGTTTCAACAGGCTTCAGTGAAATTGGAATCACTTTTCAATAGGCTTCCAAACCAGTCAATAATTTCATGATTGGAAGTACCAAAACAGCAATCCTACAAAGGAAGAGATTGGCGCAACCAGATATTACAAATCTGCACTTCCAAAAACAGCCCCTGCACAACTAAACACACCATCCAAGCAAAAGGAAACATGCCACAAAGTAAAACAAACCATACCTGATAGCTTGGGCAAAGAATGCTTCTTCGTGTCAAGAATCCTTACAGTTTAAAAATGTCTTAAAAAAGAAGAAGAAAAAATTAGAAAATAGAAATTAACCCTTTTGTGGTTCTTATTCTAATAATTGGCATGAAAAATTATACCTACTTGAATGACGGAATAAAAATAGATGAAAAATTATACATATCTTAGCAGGGGATGCAATTGATAAAGTTCATGGACCATTTTTTCCAGTTTCTTTGATTTATTATTTGAGATACAAGAATTTGTTCTTGAAAAGAAGAGTGAAATATTTTGACTCTCAATTCAGGATATAATCTTTTCACTAATCTTAAATATTAATTTAGAATAAAATCTTTCAGCTGGTCCACTTAAGGTAGAAAATTCCTGATTTCCTGTCTCAGTTCTTCTTAGTTCTAGCTAAGTTGATTATTTTTTGGGAACTAAACTTTGATTAGCTGGAACCAAAGGTTGACTAATCCCAAAAGGTTGATTAATAATTCTAACATTATGAAATCTCAGCCAGAAAATCTTGTAAACTTACGGGAAATGAGCATTTTATTCATTTTCCAACTAGAATTTATATCTAAAGCAAATTAGAAAAGCCATTTAAGAAAGATGACTTTTATTGCAGAGAGCAATTTATGGTGTGGAGGGATACTAGAACTAGATGTTTATGAAGGAACATTACTGATATTGCTTCTTTGATTAGATGAAAAACCAGTTAGAGCCAACAATGTTGTGTCAGGAAAAGCAAATATTTTTCATGTTAAAGAAACTTGATGAATGGTTTTGTTTATGCTGACATGAAACCTTATGAAATTTGATCCTATATATGAAGAACTGAAATGTTTTCATAGCAGTGTAAGCAAAATGACTGACCTCAAGAGCCCTGTTCTTGGCAAATGCTTCAGGATCAGCAGACAATCCAGCAGTGTCCCATCCATAGTCCCTTGGGAATTCTCTAGTTAAATAAGAGGGAGTTTAAGCCGAAAAGGTTCCCAAGTATTTCACTCTGTCTGGATCGTACCACAATTCATTTCTCTGCTCACTCATCAACACAGATAACACTACATATTAGTCACACAACACAACCCAAAAAAACCAAAACCAGTAAGAAAAAATATGAAAAGCACAAACAAACAAACACTTGAAATTTTGTATTCTCAACTTTCTTCACTTTTCCTAACTTCTTCAACAAACAAACAAACAAACCAACATAAACAAGGAGGAACTTATGAACTCAAAGGTTCACGTCTAAACATAACTAAGATCCAATCACATTTCCAAGACTAATTTCAAGAGGTTTTCATCACATAATTCAGATTCCAAACTAGATTCAAAGTGTTATATAAGAGAGTAGCAATTCTACCTTATATCAACTAAACAAAGATCTATCCATCAAAGGAAGAAATTTGAAATTTGGATCTTAAACAAATTTAAAGTACACAAGTTGATACGTTTAAATTTACTAAAGATAAGCCAAGATTAACCAAAGTATCATTGACAGTTAGAGTGAACAACATATTGAGTGTTAAACAGCAAAAAACTTCACGCCTGTTTAAACAACCTACTATCAGATATATACTCTTTATACATAACTACTGACAATTATATTCTACACATAACTTCCATAATTGTCCTTGATGATCAGTTCCTATTATATATAACTTTATAGTAGCAAAATGTGATTCAAGAGAATAAATATCACTCCTTAATACCACGTGAGTCATTTTCTGGTTTTTAATCTTGTTTAACATTAGTTCATTGCTAAAATTCTTGTCAATCTGTTCTAGAGTCATTGCAGACCTTTCCTTCACATTGCAAATTGCAGAACTAGCTTGTTTAAATGCTTGTTACTTAGTATAATGGTCAGAAACGAATTTAAGCTGTGTGAGTTGATCAAACTAGGAAAAGGCAAAGCTGAAAAAAGAACTGCACATGTGATTTGGATACCTTGAAGAATGTTTTATCATTGAAAATTAATATTTTTATAATTATATATTTATTTGATAACTTATTTTCAAGAATAATGGAATTATCAAAAACATATTTTTATAATTAAAAATAAAATGAACAAAACAACGAATGTAAGTGATTGTATAAATTTATTTGGAATTCATGGTATTATTGTGTAAAGTAAATAAGAGTGAAAAAAATTTGTTTGAGGATCTTCTTAAACTCAACACCTCTTTAATAATATAAATATAATCAAAACATTATTATTTTGTAGTGTTAAATAAATTAAATTTTGTGTTTTGTGGTGTAAAAGTATCATCCGATAAGAGGCATTTCAAATGACAAGTCTGCAACATAATACCACAATAATTGCCTCTGTTATTCCTTTGTGAGCTAAAGTATCTTACAAAGTTAATCAAAAGTTTTGTCCCTGATCAACTAAGATGTACAAAATAAACAACACAAGTAAAATTAGAATTAAAGCTAACTAGCTAGATCTATTCTGCTATTCAGATTACCCATGATACTAGCTTAATTAGACGACATGAATAGTTAATGGCTTTCTAAGAATACAAAAAAACTCAGATGTGTTGATTTCTACGAGCAACACGAAAAGCTACTCTAGCTGTTTGATGAATCTGTGGTTGGTTTTGGGTATGAAGAATAGCCTTCACAATAGTAAAGAAAACAGTCGTAGAACCCTAAGTTCAATACCTTGAACACCATATTAGCCACCAACCGCTCTACTCTACTACTTTTAGGATAAGGCTTTTAGTTTCTTATAATGGAGCAGTCACCGAGGGATACCCTAGCTTAGATCTAAAAGAATATGTATGCAGTTGCACACTTCCTCAGCCAAACAACATATAAAACAACGAAACAGATGTCTGCAACAACATAAATATTTTGCACACAATGATACAAGCGAAATTGATTGCCTTAACAGAAAATTTGGAGAAGAATTATCAGTATAAACCCTAATTCATAAAAATGTACCACCCACGGCAGACCACCTGACGACGGCACACCACGGCAAGGGTTTCACCTACACAGCTTGAAACGCGGACGAACAACTTCAAACGTGGACCAATAGCTTCACCCAACCACCTCGACAACTTCAATAATAATAACGAACGATAACAATGACAGGAGAATGAAGAAGAATGGAGGAGAAGAAGGAGGGAGAACGAAGGATGGGGAAGAAAGGAGGGAGAATAAAGGAGGGAGAACAGGAGACAAAACGAAAAAGAAATTGCACTAAGGAAGAAGAGTTGCGGGAGGGAAAAGAAATTGAATATGTAAATAATCCATACCTGTTATAATTTTCAAGCGGTGTAGATCAATAATTTATACCTATTTTAAGGTTAAGAGGTATAAAAATAAAGGATTATTTATACCTATTATCATTGCAACCGGTATAAAGCTATTTGTATTTTTTACAATTTTGCCACCGTATCAGTTTTTATACATGATTTCATTATAACCGGTGTAAAAATGTTTCACATATTTACAAAATTGCCACCACATCAATTTCTATAGCTAATGAATTTTAATAGGTATAAAAATTAGCTATAAAAAGTATATTATCCACTAGTGTTAAAAAACAAACACCCTATGTGATCCACACTCGACATATAAAAATACAATTAGTGGAAGAATGAAGAATCAAATAGGTTGAAAATTGGAGAATACATAACAGCAAAAGGGTAATGCAGTAGAGAGAAAGTGGTATTGGAAAAAATAAGATGGAGAATTAGATGAAATTAATATCCAAGTGCAAGAGATTATACTACTGTATTGTCTGCATCTATATAGAATTTTGCATGTGAACATCGTCACCATCAGGCAAACCATAGAAAACCTACCATATATTTTGGTGTTAGTGTCTATTTTCCTAATGTGATTATCTTTATCACACAAGTATGACTGTATACATACAATCCATTTGTTTTTCTCTGTATTTTTTAACTTGCACTTAATTATTGATTTTTGTATATTAATTATTTTTTCCAAGAAATATATATTAATAAAGGAGTCACTACCATGAGCTTGAGAAAAATTCCTTCTTTCACATTTTTTACAAAGAGAGAATGTTTTTTTTATCTCCTCATTATCTTTTGTTTTTATATATTATTTTTTTATTTATTTGCATGCCTGCAACTAACTATCAGATATTTTTTTGAGAAAAAAAGATTCTAAGTCATTAGGAAATTGGTCGTAAAACTCCATTTTCAATTTTTTAACCTGTTAAGAGAAATCAAACGAGCATATCAATAGCTAAAAGGAAAGAATCGAACAAATTAAAAAAGGGCAACACAATGAGTGAAGAAGATACGTGGTAATGCGATAGAAACACAGTTACGGAATTAGATGCTGTGAAATTGAATTAGTGTGCGGAAGAATAACGCTTCCTTTGCAGATAATGTGTAAATATTCTGTACTCTACACACTAAGTGTTGATAAATATCCCCATGAACATCCAAAGCAAGCATAGCAGAGAAAACCTAGTCAAGTACCCATATCCATTAATGGGTAGCTGAAATCCGGAGTCTATACAGTTCCCTTTTACAATATTTGCGTACCATCATCTCTCCATTCCAATCTTAGTTTGTTGGCTTTAGATGGGAAACAGTATTCGAAGAGTTGGTCTTCTCAGTACTTTTGCGGCTGGGGAGCATGAACCTTTCCATTATCAGTTCGGAAGAAAAATTTCCATTGATTTGTCAGAAAGAAAGTTTACAGAAAACCGCAGAGGAGGATGGACTGAGAAGTGGACCATGTCATACACTGTAGATGTTTCAACTTCTACACTCACTCTAACTAGAACTGGTAAAAGTGAGGGTGCCAAGGGTTTACGGATACAACTCTCCGCCGTAATGCCAGCCGAAACTGGAAATTTTGGAGAGTACGGTTTAGGTGTGGACGTACAAACAGTCAATGAATTGGATGCTATGGTACGTAAGAACTGTTACAATACAGGTAATTCAACGGTATCGATTAACAGTAACGAGCAGTTTCATGAAGGAGGAAGAGTTACAGAGACAGAATTTTATTTATTTGGGACTGGAGACGTAGGGAGTCTTACTGTTTTGGAAATGAAGAAGAAGAAGATTGAGGAAGAGCGATGTTATACAGTGACTCTGGCGCATTATTTTGTTACTAATGCCGGTATTAATGATTCTTCTAACAATAAAACAGATGTTGGTCTTTCTGTAGTAGTAAAGATTCGAGTATTCAAGGGAAATTTGGAAGTAACGGTGGAGGGCCCTGACCAACACCCTGCCTTTGGATTACGTTACTTGTTTGACGAAGCCATGAGAACCAAGATTTGGAAGCCTACATTATGCCCACACTGTGCTAATATCCAGAAGCAACGTAGCACAATGATTTCGCAGTCTGACAGCGATGACAGTGAGAGTGTCCCAGTGGCACGGCGTCATGGTGGTAGCCAGAAAAATTTAAGACTTGTTGACAATGGTGGAAGGTTCAATGGCAACGGTAATGGTAATTACACTGAAAATAAATTTATATTTTTTTGGAAAGAGATGGTGGTAACTGATGTACAGTGTTTTGTTATTCTACTCGTTTAGTATGAAGTAGTGGATAAGCCATCATCATGTAAAGAAAACAAACCTAGTTTTTTTCGTTTTTAAGGATTTTTTTGTCTGAATTTTATTTGCTTCAGAGAACGAAGAATCAAATAGGTTGAAAATTGGAAAATGTATAACAGGAAAAGGGTAATGCACTAGAGAGAAAATGGTTTGGAAAAAATATGATGGAGAATTAGATTCTGCAATGATTAAATTAATATCCAAGTGCAAAAGATTATACTACTGTGTTGTTTGCATCTATATAGAATTTTGGTATGTGAACATCGTCAGCAGGCAAACCATAGAAAACCTAACATAGCTTATTCACCCATTATTGTTTTTTTAGTAACTACACATACATGCTCTACATCCTCCTATATTTGTATACCATTTTTCTCTACATCACTTCGATTTTCAACCCTTAAACTACGTACAAATCCATTCCAATCCTCGTGTTGAGTTGTGGTGATGTTGCTTTGCTGCATATCTATTTTGTATAAAATAAGAAGATGGGAAACAGCTTCCATTGATTTGTCCAGAAACTCGCAGGCGAAAGAGGATATTTTTATGGTTACTGGACATGGAGTGTGACATATACAATAGATGAGAAACGGTGTCAGATACAATTAATATAAAGGTATTATCTGTTAAAAAAAAGTTACACGGACTTTTCGATTCATTGAACTTTGGAAGTCTTAAAAAAGAAATGCAAATAAAGACTTAGGCCGAATACACAAAACAAAAACTTAAAAGTAAAATATCAACTCATTCAAAATAAAAAAACTACATAATATATCTCTATATATAGTAATAAAATAATATCTTAATATTATTTTTATTTCTATTTTCATCCACTTTCTTCAACGTGAAACTTGACTTATGAACAACTAGTGAATTAGTTGTTCCATTTTTTGTGCCGTAACCCACCATGTCATCTCATCATCTTCCTAACACCCAGAAATCCTAAGCAACCATCATGCCCTCCTCCACGCCGTCGCGCCACCCCCAAATCCAAACCACCCAACAAATTTTTCTCATTTGGTTCTCCTTTACACCTCTCTCTCATTCCTGAGTCTCCCTCCCCTAGGCCATCCCAGCAGAATCCCCACATCCAAGACTCTTTTGATTTCTCTCAACAAAAGATTTATACTGTGAACGAAATCCAAGATAGAATATTTGTGTAAGATGTCATGAGAATTACTTGAAGGCGGGATTGCAATGTGGAATCAAGTTATTGCATTAGCCTGCTTTTCAAGTCTGAACGAAAGCTTTATGAATCCATCTTTTCCAATCGCAAACCACATATTTAGAATCATTTCCAAAATTAGGGTTTATGTGATGGTGGTGTTGCGATTTGGATTTGGTTTTTTTTTAAGGTTTCACGTTAACAAAGATGGTGACAATGGTGGCGTCATTTAGGTATGGTTTTTTGCAAGTTTCACGTTATTGGTGACGATGGTAGCACGATTTGAATTTGGTTTTTCTACAAATTTTGCACAAACGAAGATAGTGATAATACTGGTGCAGGCAACGGTGATTTCGTGGTTATTGTGTCTTAAAGAGATGGTTGAAGAGGCATTTTGATTTGTAATGTGGTGGTGCAACGGCGTGGAGGAGGGTTTGGTGTGTTAGGATAAGAGACTCCATTTTATGGACAAAGATAAACACTAGTTTTAATGAATTGGGGTGTTATGTATACAAAAGTTTGTATGGGAGTGGAAGCAGATGGGGTCTTCTTGCTGTGGAGTCAAAGAGAATGAACACGGAGGAAGATTCTAAAAAGTCATTAGGAAATTTGTCCTAAAACTCTCCATTTTCAATTTCTAAACCTGTTAAGAGAAATCAAACAAGCATATCAATAGCTAAAAGGAAAGAATCAAGTTAAAAGAATCGAACAAATTAAAAAGGGGAAACACAATGAGTGAAGAAGATACGGTGGTAGTGCGATAGAAACACAGTTACGGAATTAGATGCTGTGAAATTGAATTAGTCTGCGGAAGAATAACGCTTCCTTTGCAGATAACGTTGAAATATTACTCTACACCATAAGTGTTGATTAATATCCCCATGATCATCCCAAGCAAGCATAGCAGAGAAAACCTAGCCAAGTACCCACATCCCTTAATGGGTTGCTGAATTCCCTGGTCTATACAGTTCCCTTTTACATGTTTGCTTACCCTCATCTCTCCATTCCAATCTTAGTTTGTTGGCTTTAGATGGGAAACAGTATTCGCAGAGTTGGTCTTCTCAGTACTGTTAGGGCTGGGGAGGATGAACCTTTCCATTATAAGTTGGGAAGAAAAATTTCCATTGACTTGTCAGAAAGAAAGTTTACGGTAGACAGCAGTGGAGGATGGACTGAGCAGTGGACCATGTCATACTCTGTAGATGTTTCAACTTCTACACTCACTCTAACTAGAAGTGGTAAAGGTGAAGGTGCCAAGGGTTTACGCATAAAACTCTCCGGCGTAATTCCAGCCGAAACTGGAAATTTTGTAGAGCACGGTTTAGATATGGTCGTACAAACAGTCACTGAATCGGATGCTACGGTACGTAGAACCAGTTACAATGTAAATTGTCCAACGGCAGCGGTTGACCGTAGCGAGCAGTTTCATGAAGAAGGAAGAGTTACGGAGACAAAATTTTATTTCTTTGGGTCTGGAGACGCAGGGAGTCTTACTGTTTTGGAAATGAAGAAGAAGAAGATTGGGGAAAGGCGATGTTATGCAGTGACTCTGGCGCATTATTTTGCCAGTATCAATGATTTTTCAAGAAATAAAACAGATGTTGGTCTTTCTATAGTAGTAAAGATTCGAGTATCCAAGGGAAATTTGGAAGTAACGGTGCAGGGCCCTGAGCAACACCCTGCTTTTGGATTACGTTACTTGTTTGACGAAGTCATGAGAACCAAGATTTGGAAGCCTACATTATGCCCACACTGTGCTACTATCCAGAAGCAACCTAGCACAAAGATTTCGCAGTCTGACAGCGATGACAGTAAGAGTGTCCCGGTGGCACGGCGTCATGGTGGTAGCCAGGAAAATTTAAGAGTTGTTGACAATGGTGGAAAGTTCAATGGCAACGGTAATGGTAATTACACTGAATATAATTTTACGATTTTTGGAAAGAGATGGTGGTAACTGATGTTCCAAGTTTTGTTATTCTACTCCTTTACTACGAAGTACTGGATAAGCCATCATCATGTAAAGAAAATAAGCCTAGTTTTGTGTTTTTTAGTATTTTGTTGTCTGTATTTTATTTGCTTTTTCAGAGAAGTTAAATTTATAGTTGTTGGGTGTGATGAATAACCAAATATTTTGTCTCTATATCACATTATTCTTTTTATATAGGTTAAAAAAAAGTATCTAATTCTAAGAAACAATATCATTTTTAGATATGCAAAGGGTTGATGTTGATGAAGTGTTTATTCTACCCAACATAAAGCATGGTCTTGGATAGTGTATAAAAATCCTGAAACATTTTTTTCATACTTTGATTGGTGTTTGTGACCAATGATGTGTTTACTATCTTTGTGCCTTTAACAGATGTTAGGTTTTTTGGTTCGCGTTGTTGGAAGACTCTCTTCTTGTCCCTAATACAAGTAGACTGATATATTATTTGATGGGGGTGAGGACATGAATGCAATGTTCTCTATTACAATGGGTTCAGAGTGGAATTCTATCTGTGTATGGTGCTTTCGTTGCTTAAACCCTTTTTGGTTTTTGCATAGTAAGAACCTATCATGATAATAAGAATAGTTTTGTTAAGATGACTTAGTTTTGTTTTCTGGTTATGGAACCTATACTGGTACATTGTATTTTGCTTAGGATTCTATGCACGAACCAAACTTTCAACAAGAGTGGTAGAAGTCTATGTCCCAAGACTCCTTTCTGGTTTTGATATATTCTTGCAATTTGCTGGAGGAGAAAATTGGAAAATATGAAATAGAACCAGATTCTGCTGCATGATTAAAATAACCGACCCAAGAATAATGCATCCCTTTCAGTAACAGTGAAAAGATTATTATGTTTGTTTTTAAACAGCAAATCACTAATATACTATAAACGAAGTATTAGGGTAATTCAACCTAAAACACGCATGCTACATACCAACCTTTCCTCTGCATATCTGTTCATTTTCATCCACCACGACCACCTTTCGATCTTTAGTTTTTCCTTTGTTTTCTCTACATAGTACCATCACAAGATTAATTGAAAGTAACTAGCTTCACAGTCTTTGAGATAACTCAACGTGACTTGAGCACTAAACGCATACTTGAAGCTGATTCAAATGCATACTTTGCCTTAACGAAACTGACAGCAACACAGTAAATAAGGCTACTTATGGAAAAACATAGGTCACAGGAGAAAAAACCTCGGTGATTAACTAAGTTGTCAACCAAAATTCTTCATCGACACAAAGATAGTAACAATAGAAAAAAGCGCAATATGTTGGTATCAAAGATAATTTTATTATTTTAAAAGTTGGAAATACAGGGTACAGAGACAACACTTCCTTCTCTTAGGAACTCACAATATTATTTTCTCACTCCACTTGCACACTCCCTCACGACACAAACACTTATTTTTCTTCTTCTTATACAGTACTAATTTTCTGTTTTTGGAGGTCTGAGTTTGGTCTCCCATAGGGGTATCTATTTATAGAAGGGAAAAGCAAATGTAATAATTCCACTTTCGGTGCATTTGTATGGTAGGTACTAACGGTGATTTAATAATCACAAGCCAACAAAAACTTTCGGTGGGTTTATCATTTCTCCCTTCAATAATTTTATTTCTTTCGACAGATTTTTTTTCATAACCAGACAAGGTTTTTGGTGCAGTGGAAGACATGTGGGCACCATTTGAGTTTATTCTACAAAACTCCCCCATAAACTCAAATGCTTCTATCCTTCATCCCAATAAGCTTTCTGTATTCATGAAATATTACTGCAGGGAGCGGTTTTGTGAATATATCTGCAATGTGTTGTTTAGTTCCCACATGTTCTAACTCAACACTTCCTTCTTTTATCTTTTCCTGGATAAAGTGAAAACGAACATCAATATGCTTGCTTCTTTCATGATAGACTGGATTTTTTGCTAGCTCGATTGCTGATCTATTATCTACTCGAATCACTACCCTCTCTTCTTGCATCATCTCCAAACTTTTTAGTAGGTTTCTTAGCCAAATTGCGTGTCGGACACTCCAGGATGCTGCCACATACTCTGCCTCACATGACGATAGCGTCACAATGGGTTGTTTCTTGGAAAGCCAAGTAAATGCTGTATCTCCCATAAAGAAAACATAGCCAGTCGTGCTTTTTCGATCATCAATATCTCCACACCAATCACTATCTGAATATCCACTAAGCTGGTAGTTGTCTGACATAGTATACATTAATCCAAAAGATATTGTACCCTTTACATACCTTAATATCCGCTTTACTGCTTTCCAATGAGAATATCTTGGTTCCTCCATAAAACGACTTGTAATCCCCACGCTTAGCATTAAGTCTGGCCTCGTGTTGGTCAAGTATCTTAGGCTTCCGATTAGGCTACGATACTTGCTTGGGTCGACTCGATATCCATCTCCGTATTTGGTTAGCTTCGTTCCGGGTTCCATAGGAGTAGAAACTGGATTGCACTTCATCATCTTCGCCTTCTTCAGTATCTCCTCAGCATATCTCTTTTGGGATACAAAAATCCCTTTCGAGCTTTGATCCACCTCCAAACCTAGAAAGTATTTCATCACACCTAGATCAGTCATTTCAAACTCCTTTTTCATTACCTCCTTAAACTCGTTGATTAGCTCAATTTTGCTTCCCATGAAAATTAAATCATCTACGTATAGGGCAACAAACAACATTTCTCCTTTCTTCTTTTTTAGGTATAGAGCATGTTCATACGGACACTGCTCATAACCATTATTCTTGAAGTAGGTGTCAATCCTTTCATTCCAGGTTCGAGGAGCCTGTTTCAAGCCGTACAACGCCTTCTTTAACTTCAACGCCTTCTTTAACTTCAACACCTTTTTTTCTTCTCCTCTTCGCATGTAACCGAGAGGTTGCTCCACGTAGACTTCTTCTTTTAAAACTCCATTCAAAAATGCAGATTTCACATCCATTTGTTGTATCGTCCAACCATGTTGTGCTGCCAAAGAAAATAGCAGTCGGATTGTCTCCATCCTTGTTACAGGGGCAAACACTTCATTATAATCAATACCTTTCTGTTGTTTATAACCTTTCACCACGAGTCTAGCTTTGTAACGTTCCACATCTCCGTCTGCGTTGATTTTCTTCTTATATACCCATTTCAAGCCAATTGGTTGAGCTCCTTTGGGTATATCTGTCAGCTCCCATGTTTCATTCTTTTCAATTGAGTCGATCTCCTCATCCATTGCTTTCTTCCATCTATCATCAAGCATGGCCTCTTCAAATTTAAGATCTTCTGCTCCTGCTAACAAACATACTACATGTACTTCATCAGTGGAGTTATAAATGTTTTGTAAACTTTGAGATCTAGATTGTATAGGTTCATCTTCTTCTTCCGAAAAATCATTGATTCTCTCAGTTATGTTTTCTAGGTTCCTCCCAGTAGTTTTCGAGCTTCTGTGACCTACTGTTGAATTTTCTCCCCCAGACTCCGAGCTCCATGAGGACTTTTCCTTCATGTTGTCCCAGCTCCATTCACTTTCCTCATCAACCTGAACATCCCGACTTACAACAATTTTTCCTGTAATTGGGTTATACAGTTTGTATGCTTTTGATTTTTCATCGTATCCAATAAAAACATATTTCTTGCTTTTGTCTTCAAGTTTTGTTCTATGCTGAGTTGGAACATGGCCATAAGCCACGCTACCAAAAACCCTGAAATGGCTGACACTCGGTTTCTTCCCACTCCATGCTTCTTGTGGCGTCACTCCATCCAGTTTAGTATGTGGACACCTGTTTTGCACATAGACTGCACATTGTACTGCTTCCACCCAGAACTTCTTTGGCATATTTTTTCCTTTAAGCATAGTTCGAACCATATCAAGAATGGTTCAATTCTTCCTCTCAGCCACGCCATTCTGTTGTGGTGAATATGGAGCTGTAAGAAATTGCCTTATTCCATGCTCTTCACAATATTCTTTAAACTTTGTTGAAGTGAATTCACCTCCTCTGTCAGATCGTATACCTTTTATCTGCTTGCCAGTCTCCTTCTCCACCATCAGCTTGAACTTCTTAAATACCTCAAATGCTTTCGATTTCTCCTCTAAGAAATATACCCAAGTCTTCCGAGAGAAATCATCTATGAATGAAATAAAATATTTCTTACCACTGAATGAATCAGGAGAGATTGGTCCACACAGATCGGTGTGTATCAGATCGAGTTGTTTTTCTGCCTTGAACTCAACTGACTTTGGAAACCTAGTCCTTGAATGTTTTCCGAGTACACATTCTTCACAAAACTTTTTCTCAAACTCTATGCCTGGTAATCCACGTACCAACTGCTTCTTTGACAGCTCGGCTAGGCCTCCGAAGTTCAAGTGACCAAACCGAAAATGCCATACCATGGCTTCATCATTTACGTCAAGCTTCAGGCACTTATTTTTTAGAATATTTAACTCCAACTTATACATTCGATTTTTCTTCATCTCTACTCGTGCAACCAGACGACCAATTTTATCTTTCAAGTATAGTACACGATCCTTCATGTGAACTGAGTTACCTTTCTCCATCATCTGTCCCATTGTTGAGACTTCGGCAAGTGTACCGAATCGTTCAAGTAATAAAACCGGTAAGACCGGGTATCGTTTCCCAAGAGACTCGTGTCCTAGACAATCGTATAATATCTAACTAATTTAGACTAAAGAATGATTCCATGTTTTTGGGCTTTTCATGCAATTAAAGTAAAGATAAAAAGTAAATGGTAAAAGTGATCTTTGATAATGCAAACACTTAGAAATGGAAAGATTAGAAATGATATGGAATGATATTGTTGGGGGTTGATTTCACCTACTTCACTCTTATGTATAGAAAATTACTTCCTCTTCATTAATTAGCCAATGTCAATCTTCTAATTTACTCAAACCCAATCCCTTGGTAGAGAGAGCCTAGACTTACTTCTTAAACTCCAATCCCTTGGAAAACCTAACAAGTTCATCCGCTTTAAGAATTGAGATTCAAGACAACCAAAGGTCCTAGTTCTATCCCTAGATACAATTTCCTTTAGGTGTTTAATCCAGTTCTAGATTCACCCAATATTTCCCAATATCAAGCAAACCCTAAAATCATGATATGGTTGAATTACTCATACAAGCTTTAGGTAGAGGAATTAAACACTAACAATCAATGAAAGAGGCATATAATCATTCAAAACAACGTAATTTACATAAGAGATCCGTGATTACATCAATCCCCAACAATAATGAAACTAGCTCTCCATGAATGGAGAGCTTGATCTTACAACAAGGTAGAAATGGAAGAAGGATGAAGACCCAAGGATGAAGAAGGGCTGTTCCCACAGCTCCTAGCTCGCCTCTGGTCGCTCCAATTGAGAGAATTTGTGTCTGGGATGCCAAAGATACCAACCCCTTCGCGTTCCAGAACTAAATAAGCCGTTTCTGCCACATCAGCAAAAGTCGCGCCCGGCGGCCCGACAGACAGGCGCCAGGCGCGCCCTCGGTCAGCATTGTCACGCCCGGCGCCGCCTAGGTCAGTAGGCGCCCTGCGTGACTCTCTGCAGCAGCCTGGGTTCTTCATCTTTTCAGCTACTCTTCTCTCTTTTCTTGGGTTTTGGCAATGTTCTTTGGTGGGTAGCTTCTCCCAGCTTCTTTGAATGGGGATTAGCCATCAAAAGGGCTAATTACAACTTATAATGTAATCACTTACAAATAACAAGAAATTGAGTTAAACAAGACTAAAAGTAAAGGAAGAGTTGACAAATTCCATCAATTTGATGTTGGATAATGAAGTAAAATTGGTCATTATCACCCATGCTCAATATATTATTTTTCAACTCAGGAACATAGTAAACATCTCTTATTTCTCCAACCCGTCCATCCTTCTGAATGTATCGGATTGTCCCACGTCCTTTTACAGCCACCTTGGAATTATCACCAAATGAAACATGTCCGGCCTCAATCTTGGTGAGTACATTGAACAGATTCTCATCTCCACACATGTGGTTACTTGCTCCTGTGTCTAAGTACCAAACTGTGTTGTTTGAACAGTTTGGCTTAAGCTCGGCTTCTGGGCCTTTTGACATCAACAAGACTCCTAATTCTTCATTGGTTTCCTCAGTAAGCAAATTTGTTTCCCTTTTCTTTTCGGACCGACAATATTTCGCTATGTGGCCTGGCTTCCCATAGTTGTAGCAACTTTCTGATCTACACTCATTTGCGTAGTGACCATTCTTACCACACTTGAAACATTCCACTTCAGACTTGGACCGACCTCCTCGACCCCTTCCTTGACCACGACCACGCCAATTTTGTTGTCCGGTATGTTCTCTGAAGGCTTCAATGTTCTCTCGAGTGTGAACGAACGAGAGGACGCTCGTCCAGGAAAGAGGACGCTCGTCCAGAAGAGGACGCTCGTCCAGAAGAGGACGCTCGTCCAGAAGAGGACGCTCGTCCTAGGCAGAAGTGGACGCTCGTCCAGCCAGGCAGAAGACGCTCGTTCGGCCAGACAGGCAGAGGACGCTCGTCCAGCTAGCAGAGAGGACGCTCGTCCAAGTAGCAGAGAGGACGCTCGTCCAGCCAGGCAGAAATGGACGCTCGTCCGGCCAGGCAGAAGAGGACGCTCGTCCTGAGAGATGCTCAATGGACGCTCGTCCATTAAGAAGAAACGAGAGGACGCTCGTACATGCAGAAGAGGACGTTCGTCCAGCGAGCAGAAGAGGACGCTCGTCCAAGGAGGCGTTAACGCTCGGCAGCGAGAAGGGACGCTCGTCCACTTTCAATTTTTCCAGAGAGTCTCGCGCCCGGGCGTGACTTTCCAGTGAGTCTCGCGCCCGGGCGCGACTGACAGAGGGCGCCGGGTGCGATTTTTCTGATGTGGCAGAGGTGTCTATTTAACCCTAAAATGCGAAGGGGAAATGGTCTTTGGTTCTTTGGAGGTGCGATTTCACGGCTGGAGCTCATGGAGGGCGTGAGGAGCTTGTGGGAACATCTCTTCGTCTTCCTTTGGGTCTCCTTCTTCTTCCATCTTCCATGTTTGTAAGCTTTAGGGTTCTACATGGAAATGGAGAACCAAACCCATCTTGTTGGGATTAGTTGTAGCCTTTGAATTCTTGTGTAATTGTTGAATGATTTGAATATATATATATGCCTTTTCTATCAATTGCTAGTATTCTTGTTTCCGATCTTAAAGCTTGCATGTAATGAGGACGTTCATGACTTGATTTTGGGGTTTTATGGATTATGGGAACGTAAGATGAAACCCGGAACTGAAATAGGAGTCCTTGTGGGTCATTGATTCTAGGAATGGAAGATGATTCACATGTTGTCTTAGATCCCAGCTCTTTAATGCGGGTTTTGCTTGTTAGATTGCCAAGGAATTAGGGTTTGATAAGGAAAACCTAGGCTCTTTCACCTAAGGAATTAGGGCTAGAGTGTTTTAGTGGATTGACTTTAGTAAATTGATAGAGAGGAGACGAAATTGGTCATACACAAGAGTGCATTGGTGAAAACTAGCCTTAACAATGTCATTTCATATCATTTCTAGTCTTTTCCATTTCCAAGTGCCTTCAATACCAAAGTCCAACCTTGTAATTATGTATGAATTTATCTTTCTGCACTTGTTTGTAAATTGATGTTATGTTATTGAGTCTATATGAGTTGTTAATCGCACAATTCTCTAGTATTACGAGTCTCTTGGGAAAACGATACCCGGTCTTACCGGTTTATTACTTGAACGATTCGGTGCACTTGCCGAAATCGAGCCCAACAAGTTTTTGGACTAACAAGTTTTTGGCGCCGTTGTCGGGGATTTGGGGATTTAACCCGAGTCCTAGCAACGGCTAACAAGTTTTGGGTCATCATCCACCTTGTCCTCGACCTCCTCGTCCTCGACCTCCTCTTCCTCTGCCTCCAGGACCTCGGTCTTGAGTGTTCTGAGTTCCCTTCAAGTCAAGTTGTGCTTGTAGTGCTTGGTCAAGAGGTTCCTTCTTTTTCCTTCTCCTTTGTTCGTGGGCTTCAAGTGACCCAGTGAGTTCTTCAACTGAGAGTGCTGACAGGTCCTTCGATTCCTCGATAGCGCAAACTATACTTTCGAAATCATCTGTTAATGATCTCAGAATTTTCTCTACCACCCGACTGACTGGCAACTCTTCTCCGTTTTTGCGGATCTGATTTGCCACTGCCTCTACTCGAGATATATACTCGGTTACTCGTTCTTTCTCCTCCATTCTCAAGCTTTCAAATTCGCCTCTGAGAGTTTGAAGCCTGACTTGTTTAACTCGACTGTCTCCTTTATAGACTTTCTCTAGAATCTGCCATGCTTCTTTTGAAAATTTAGCATTCACTATCTTCTCAAAGCCAGATTCGTCTACAGCTCGGTATAAAATGTATAGAGCTGATTTATCCTTCACACGCGTTTTCTTCAACGCTACAAGTTGGGCAGCCGTCAGTTCTTTGTCGTCTGTGGGTTCTTCGTACCCACTTTCCACTACATCCCATACGTCTTGGGATCCAAGAAGAGCTCTCATCTGCACACTCCAATTATCAAAGTTGACTTTCTTTGTCAACTGAGGAAGGGACACACTGTTTACAAGGTTTGCCATTTCTACTCTCTTTTTCACTCGGACACTCAGACTCTTAGTGCTCTGATACCAATTTGTTGGTATCAAAGATGATTTTATTATTTTAAAAGTTGGAAATACAGGGTACAAAGATAACACTTCCTTCTCTTAGGAACTCACAATATTATTTTCTCACTCCACTTGCACACTCCCTCACGACACAAACACTTATTTTTCTTCTTCTTATACAATACTAATTTTCTGTTTTTGGAGGTCTGAGTTTGGTCTCCCATAGGGGTATCTATTTATAGAAGGGAAAAGCAAATGTAATAATTCCACTTTCGGTGCATTTGTATGGTAGGTACTAACGGTGATTTAATAATCACAAGCCAACAAAAACTTTCGGTGGGTTTATCATTTCTCCCTTCAATAATTTTATTTCTTTCGGCAGATTTTTTTTCATAACCAGACAAGGTTTTTGGTGCAGTGGAAGACATGTGGGCACCATTTGAGTTTATTCTACACAATATATGCATACGCTGGATGAAATGACGTAGATGAATAAACAAGTTAACAAGACAATAAAAGCGCGATAGAATCCCTCACCATAGATCACCCTTCAACTTTGTTTTGGGTGAATCACTGCAAAATTTACTTCATACCTTCAAGTGTTAAAAAGAAAAAGGTAATCCGTTCCAAATCTCTAGGTTCTACCACATATTTTATATTGGTGTGCTTGCCTGTGTGTATAGATTCAATGAGTAACATTCTATGCAGCGGTGGTCTTCCTAGCAATGGTGGAACTGGGTATGACCCTTACCGTGTTCAGCTGGGAAAATATGCTGCCATTTCTTTATCAGAAAGTTATCATGCAACAAGTTGGTGGAGACTTGGAGAGCTCGAATATAACATACTATAGGTGTTTCAGCCTATGGACTACAGCTAACAAGAGAAGCTGACAAATGTGCTCTAAAACTCCGGAGAAGCAGAACGGAGAATTGTGGCAGTCTAAGAGTGAAGACACATATAGTACTCCCAAAGGAGTATCTCTGGGTGGAAGCAGGAAAAATGTAAGAGTGATTTCCAATGGTAGGAAGTTTGGGGGTGATGGTAATGGTAATTTCTATGAAAGAAATGCTTTTAATGTGATTTATCAATATCAATGATCTGAAAACAATAGTGTTAGTGGAAGAACATATATATATATATATATATATATATATATATATATATATATATATATATATATATATATATATATATATATATATATATATATATATATATATATATATATATAGGAGCAACAGTTTCTTTACTATAATATAACAAATTATATCATTAATAACCTCACCTGTCCAAGTTGTGTTTGTGTGTAACCTACTAGAGTGCTTGCTTGAATTTTTAAGTTTATTTCTCTATATAACAAATTGTAAAAGAGGATGCATTGTATTTTGGATATTAGGGTCGAGAGATACTCCTTCACACTTTATGTTATTCTTTTTTGTCTTGTCAAAGGTTTCCCTTGTCAAGCCGAGAGGAGGTGAGTACTTGTCAAAAACATGTTCAAATTAGTTAATTATACTGATTGGTTATTACAATTAAGTCTTAAATGTCCACCTAATCATTATCTTACGACTTCTATATTTATAGATTTCAGAGTGGACTTTTAGTTAGGATTGGTCCAATAGCCCATAAGCGTGCTTTATTTTCATGTTGAGTTTATGTTGCTGATTTTATTATGTATGGTATCAAATGGTCCCTTAAGAGATGATGACCAATCAATCAACACACTAGTACAAAAACACCATACAACGTCAAATATTTTAGGTCTTTCACGTCAAATTCGAGAACGACATCATATCGGGAGACGTTAAATTGACGTTGAATTTAAAAAAATTCGAAGTTAATTTAACATCGAATTGTCAATATACGACGTTAATTAATTTTTTATTTATTTTTTAATTAATTGAAATCCTTTTTTACAACTCTACGAAATCTGAAAAGCAGAACTATGAACAGTAATATAGGATCAACAACAAATAACAATAACAAACAAGTTCAATCAAACAACAACGACAAACAAGTTCAACCAAACAACAAACAAGTTCAACAAATAAGTTCTTCAAAACGAAAATGAAAACTAACATTCAAAAGGTCGGTTCATCAGAATAAAGTGTTGCCACCAGTGGAAGAGAAAACAAAAATGCGCCTATGAAGGACAAGAACACTAAAATAATCGGTGAAAACAAACGAAAATCATACCTAAAGTAGTTAATTAACATGCATTTATATCAAATGAAAGAAAGATTACATGTAATGGTCGTCAAACTTCGTTCGAAAAAAGTTTAAGCGGTGTCGCACGCTAAGATAAAGTGAATGAATTTTCAATCTCTCGCTCAAATTTTTATTGAATTTACTAGCTTTTTTTAGTCTAACGCTGAGGCATTCGGGCATTTTATATCTTTTTACATTGGAAACATATCTTGGCGGCATTAAATATATGAAGGGTTTACCTGATATTGTAATAATCGTCGATCAACAAGAAGAATATACGGCTCTTCGAGAATGTATAACTTTGGAAATTCCAACAATTTGTTTAATTGATACAAATAGTGACTCGGACCTCGTTGATAATAATTCTAAACGAAGTTTAATAATTTCATTTATTTACAAAATTGTCACCGATCATTTTTAAAGTTAACTATTTAGTGGTTAGACATTAAACGCGCGATGTTATACCTGTTTTTACATTGTCCTCAAACTTCTAAAAAAATACTCATTATGATGATAATTGACCGACCAATCATATTAAAAATGTGTTGACCGAGCGGTTTATAATGTACACTATTTTTTAGTGAAAATAAATGTTTGTTATGGAAAGAATCAAATTTAATCCAACAAAAGAGTTAGAACAATTGTTTGTTATGGAAAGAATCAAATTTAATCCAACAAAAGAGTTAGAACAACTGTTTATAGTATTCTTTTTTTATGGTTATGAAATGCACGGGTTTATTATTTAAATGGAAATTATAGACAGTACGATCGGTTCAGAAATTTTCATAGCCTGCTTTGCAAAAGTTGATATATGCATTTGGAAGAATCAATGAAAAATAATGGAATTAACGAGTGGAAAAGACAAAGATCAAAGTGGAGTAGAAAATATGATACAGAATTAGGTGCCATGTAATTAAAAGAATCCGAGCAAGAATAGCACTTGATATATCATAGAGAATTAGATTATATATATATATATATATATATATATATATATATATATATATATATATATAATTGATATGCTGATGATATGCGAGAATATGATTATATATAGGGATGGCAAAAAAATTCGCGTCCGCGGATATCTGCCGATAAAATCCGTGACGGATAGTTGATTCCTACAGATATTTACTACCCGCAACTCGCGGATAGCGGATATTTTAATACTTGCAACTCGCGGATAACGGATATTTTAATATCCGCTTATAAACGGGTTGGGTACGGTATTATACTATCCGTATCTGCGGTACCCGCTACCCGCAAAAAGTAAAAATAAAAATTTAATTTATATTTTATTAAGTTAAATTTAATTAAAATTAACATTAATTTATATTTTACAAGATTAAATTTAATTAAAATTGAATTTAAATTTATATTTAATTTAATTTATATTATATTTTATATATTTTTTGTAATTCTATTTAAATTTTATTTAAATAATTTATTAAAATATATTTTTTTTTAATATTTGCGGGTATCCGCGGGTTTTAAATACCCGCTAATATTTTTTAAGCGGATATCATGCGAATAGCGGATGAATTTTTTTTGTCGGGTCGGGTTGCAGGTAGGCAGTATCCTTGCCCGACCCGACCCATTTTCATTCCTAATTATATACCAGGCCAAAATAAAAATAGAAACTTTGTTTAGAGTCTTAGACGTCCCAAATTTCATACAAACACAATATGATGATGAAGCTCTACATTCATCACATTACATCGTCCTTAACCTGACGTCAAAGAAATCAAACAAGTATATTAAATAGATAAAAGAATCAAACAAGTTAAAGAATCGAACAAATTAAAAAAAGAGCTGAATCATGAGTGAAGAAGAAACACATGGTAATGCGATGGAATTAGATGCTATGAAAATGAATTATTATCCTTTACAGATAAGGCGTAAATATTCTATACTCTACATACTAAGTGTTGATAAATATCCCCATGATCATCTCAAGAAAACATAGCAGAGAAAACCTAGGCAAGTACCCACATCAGTTACCCCTACATATTTTCATACCATCCTCTCTCTCCATTCCATTCTTAATCTGCTTCCTATGGGAAACAGTATCCGCAGAGTTGGTCTTCTCAATACTGTTGGAGCTGGGGAGGATGAACCTTTCCATTATAAGTTGGGAAGAAAAGTTTCCATTGACTTGTCGGAAAAACTGTTTAAGGTAAAACGCAGTGGAAGTTGTAGTGAGAAGTGGATCATGTCATACGAGGTAGATCGTTCTACTTGTACATTCACTCTAAGGAAAAGTGGTAAGTATGATTTATTTATAGACATCTTCAGTGAAGTATTAGACCAAGATGGATATTTTTCAAAGTATAGTTATGATTTGGACGTAGAGACAGTTACTGACTCAGATTCTCTGTTATATACCCGCTCGTCGAGGTACGCCAATGGAAGTTTTTTACCACCAATGAATCAGTATGGCAGGCAGATTCATGGAGGAGGCAGAGTTACGGAGACACATTTCTGGTTATGTGGGACTGGAGACATACAGACTCTTACTGTTTTGGAAAAGAAGATGACGATGGAGGAAAAACGAAGTTATGAAGTGACTCTGGCGCACTATTTTGCTACCAGTGCAGGTATAAATGATTTTTCGGGAAATTCAATAGATGTTGGTCTTTCTGTAGTAGTAAAGATTCGAGCATCCCATGGGAATTTGGACATAACGGTGGAGGGTCCTGACAAACACCCTGCATCTGGATTACGTTACTTGTTTGACGAAGCCATGAAAAGTCAGATTTGGAAGCCTACATTATGCCCACACTGTGCTAGTATCCAGAAGCAACGTAGAAAAATGATTTTTCCGTCTGACAGTGATGACAGTGAGAGTGTCCCATGGGCACGGCGTCATGGTAGTAGCCAGAAAAATTCAAGAGGTGTTGAAAATAGTGGAAAGTTCAATGGCAACGGTAATGGTAATTACACTGAAAATAATTATACGTTTATGACGCGTAAGTGATGTACTAAATTTTGTTATTCTACTTCTTTAGTATGAAGTAGCGGATAAGGCATCATCATCTAAAGAAAATAAGCCTTTTTTTTAGTATTTTGTTGTATGTATTTTATTTGCTTCAGAGTAGTTTATAGTTGTTGGGCGTATAGTGAATAACTAAATATTTTGTCTCTATATCAGACAATACTTAAGCTTTATGTTTTCTTTCTGAATAATATATTTTCACACATCTGTATTACCTTTTCTATTGAACCATACTTAAAGTTAGTTTTCATCTCGGCATATAAAACTTTTGGTTTTCATATTATCCATACATTTAAGTATAGAAAAATGGATGAAAAATATTAAGAAAATAGAAAACAAACCTTAAACTATGGACTTTTGAAAAATTTTAAATATTCAAGAAAAAAATCATCTTAAACAATGGCCAATACATTCTTTATTCTATTTTTAACATCTTTCATTTTTGGAATATCTTTATTCATGATCCATACCAACAAAAGTGATGACAATTTGAAATTTACAAACTCAAAATTCAACTAAAATTGCAAAACCACTTTTTATGTATGTTATAATTAGAACATATATAGAAGGTTTTAGCAAAAATATCATAGTGAATTTTATATAGGGGTTATAATTATAACTAGTATATAATTTTTTTTATTATTATAAAAAGTTATTGCGTCCACCTTCCATAACCATTATAATATAACCAGGATAGATGTTTTTTATTACAAAAATCTCACTACATACTGTATACCTGTTATAACTACAATCAATAAAAAATGTTATCTTTTTTACCGTTACGTCGTCGCTCCAATTTTTACTAATAGATTATAATCAATATAAATAGTTGTTGAATAAGTGCTTTTTTTGCACTACTAGTTATAGTGTGGATAGTCTTTTGCTAAGAATTCTATGTTGGAACCAAACTTGCAACAAGAGTGGTAGATAAGTCTATGTTCCCATACTCCTTTTCGAGTTTTGCTATATTCTTGTAATTTGGTGGGCAAGGGAGAAAATTGTATGGTTTTTGATGGATTTTTTTCTTTTTTCTTACTTTTTATTTTTATTTTAATACGGATTGGAGCAACCCTATTTCTCCTATTAATATATTTCTTATTGTTGATAAAAAAAAAATTATACTGGAACAAGTGGAAATAATAAGAAATAAAATGTTTAAATACAGATGGAGAAAATTGGAAAATATGAAATAGAACCAGATGCTGCTGCATGATTAAAAATAAGGAAGTCGATATTCTAACAACGCTAATTTGACAAAAATTTGACAACGCCACGTGTCAAGTTTTTAGTGGTCCAATTTCAAAATTTTTTGTGAATTTAAAATGTCATTTAGAATGGGCTGAAGTTTGGATTCCGAAACTGCCCTCTTCGTTTTCGAAGTCTATCTTCTCTGCTTATCAGTGTCTTCTCTCTCCATTTTAGGGATTGGAATTTCATTTGAACATCTGTGTTCATAGCACTGTTGTTCGTCCTCCATTTTATCCTTAAGGGTTTCGTTTGTTTTCAACATCTGTGTGTCCCGCTTCCCTGTGACGATTGTTATCGTTTCAATCTCTGTGTCGTTCGGTGTGGATTCAGTGGAAGTTGTTACCTTTTTTGTGCAATGGGTTCGTCCGGTGACAATGGTTGTTCGAACAAGGTATGAACTTTTTGCTGTCTCGTATTCGTATTTTGGGGAGGGGATTTTGGTGTTGCATGTGTTGGAAATATTTTTGGTGTTTTTTGGTTAATGGGTTGCGACGTACGCTGGTTATTTTGACAAAAAAACTAATTTTTTTGCAGTTGTTTGTTCGTCACTCATTGAAAACGAAACGTATTGCTTCTTTGAATGACATTTTGAGTGAGGAACAGAAGTCCATAATCTCCAAGACTCACTTTCGATGGTTTTTAGAATTACATGATAATATTAAGATTGGAAGGAATATTCTGAGCGATTTACTGATTAGATGGGATGATGACAGAGGTGGTTTTAGTTTTGGAGATAAATTTGTTGAATTCAAGGAAATAGATGTGAGCTTAAGCCTAGGGTTGGGTTTGGTTGGTGAGCAGATCAAATTGAATGAAAACAAACTCAGTGAAAGTCATTGTCGGAAGTACTTTGCTGATGGAAAATATGAATTGGATTTGGTATATGAATTTATTTTGAAGCAACACAAAAAGTTGCCTTCAATAGATGTTTGTAGGTTGTACATTTTGGTAGCAATTAGTGAGGTACTGTTTCCTAATCGCAGCAGAACAATATTCCCAGTTTTGTTTGAAATTGTTGATAGAATCAGTGATCTGGGAACTTTTTGTTGGGCTCGCATAGTGTACCATTATCTACTTAGCAGTCTGTGCAAAGCTTGTACAGCGTGGAATAGAGGAAAAGGTGCAACCACTGTTTATGTGGATGGTTGTGTATACGTGTTCCAGGTAAATTTGTTGCATGGATTGTTTGCTGTTTGTTAATTGAGATGACTAATTATGACGTATATGATGTATTTCAGGTATGGTTTTGTGATCGTTTCATTCCTTCGAATGTTTGTGTACATAAATATCCAAGATTTTTGCATTGGATGAATATAAATGTAGGTGACAAGTTCATTAAACGTGCAATGGAGACGGGTGTGGTATGTAGTTTATTGTTTTATTACATTTCTTTGAATGAATGTTTGATTTAATGGTAATTGTGATGAAATTGCAGATGCTTGATGATTATGGTGCATCAAGGACAGAACATAGTGAAACATGTGTCAAAGCATCAGTTAATTCAAATGGAGAGGAATTGAATAAACAAGACAAATCAACAATCAATATGAAACTGATAAAAGGTATTAATGATGCTTTAGAGGAACAAGATGGTGTAATTGAAGAACTTGAAGAAGAGTTATCTAGATTGCAGGCTGAGCTGCTTGAAGCAAATAATAAAGATGAAGGTGGTGACAGTACACCGTGTAACCAACATGATTTTTACAATAACTTTGACTGTGAGGGAGGAGTTTACAACCATGAAACCGTTATGAAGGAAAGAGTACGTAGAAAACGTTACAAAAGCCAAGTTTGTAGAACTCCGTACACCGGATATAGTCCGAAACTTGATTGATTAATGTAATTTCTGATTATTCCAGTATTAGGATGATGTTTACTTATGGATAGTTGTATTTGGAACAATTTTCTTTAGTATTGTTGATAAAGAAAGTGGTTGTTTCAGTTTTCAATGTTATATTAATTCCATTTGTTTTTTTGTCGTAGTGGGAAGTTGAAATTGTGGTACTTATATGAAATGTCCAGGTATGAGGAAGCTGTAATCGATTATAGGGAAGTTATAATCGATTACTAGTACAGAAATCGGAATTTTTACGAAAACTATGTCTGCGGTACCCAGAAATAGGTAAATAACTCCCCAGTAGTGTTTGCTGGTGTTTTTTCATTGTTCTCAATAGGGGTGCACCCTCTTGGTCATTGTGCAAGCTTTTGTGAACCATATTTGAAACCGTCCGAGATGTATGCGTTTGGAAGACGAAACGAAGGTCTTCCCAGGTTCAGTGCTAGTGGCAGGGAAACCTGGGACAAATTAATGGTGGTGTAATCGATTAAATGGGACTCGTAATCGATTAATACTACAACAATCTCATTGTGTACCAAAAGTATGCCTGGTCTACCCACATAAGGTTGAAAACCTCCCCAGTATTTTTGTTTAGTGTTTGCCAGGGTCAGAGTTGGTGGTAGGGAAACCTTGGACAAATTAAGGTTGGTGTAATCGATTAATAAAGACTCGTAATCGATTAATACTACAACAATCGCATTGTGTACCAAAAGTATGCTTGGTCTACCCACATAAGGTTGAATAACTCCGCAGTAGTTTTGTTTAGTGTTTGCCAGGGTCAGAGTTGGTGGCAGGGAAACCTGGGACAAATTAAGGGTGGTGTAATCGATTAAATGGTACTCGTAATCGATTAATACTGCAACAATGTCATTGTGTACCAAAAGTATGCCTGGTCTACCCACATAAGGTTGAATAACTCCCCAGTAGTTTTGTTTAGTGTTTGCCAGGGCAGAGTTGGTGGCAGGGAAACCTTGGACAAATTAAGGTTGGTGGTGTAATCGATTAATAAGGACTCGTAATCAATTAATACTACAACAATCTCATTCTGTACCAAAAGTATGGTTGGTCTACCCACATAAGGTTGAATAACTCCGCAGTAGTTATTTTTACTGTTTGCCAGGTTCAGTGTTGGTGGCAGGGAAACCTGGGACAAATTAAGGGTGGTGTAATCGATTAAATGGGACTCGTAATCGATTAATACTGCAACAATCTCATTGTGTACCAAAAGTATGTCTGGTCTACCCACATAAGGTTGAATAACTCCCCAGTATTTTTGTTTAGTGTTTGCCAGGGTCAGAGTTGGTGGCAGGGAAACCTTGGACAAATTAAGGTTGGTGTAATCGATTAATAAGGAGTCATAATCGATTAATACTACAACAATCTCATTGTGTACCAAAAGTATGCCTGGTCTACCCACATAAGGTTGAATAACTCCCCAGTAGTTTTGTTTAGTGTTTGCCAGGGTCAGAGTTGGTGGCAGGGAAACCTGGGACAAATTAAGGGTGGTGTAAGCGATTAAATGGGACTCGTAATCGATTAATACTACAACAATCTCATTGTGTACCAAAAGTATGTGTGGTCTACCGACATAAGGTTGAATAACTCCCCAGTATTTTTGTTTAGTGTTTGCCAGGGTCAGACAAATTAAGGTTGGTGTAATCGATTAATAAGGAGTCGTAATCGATTAACACTACAACAATCTCATTGTGTACCAAATGTATGCCTGGTCTACCCACATAAGGTTGAATAACTCCCCAGTAGTTTTGTTTAGTGTTTGTCAGGGCAGAGTTGGTGGCAGGGAAACCTTGGACAAATTAAGGGTGGTGTAATTGATTAAATGGGACTCGTAATCGATTAATACTACAACAATCTCATTCTGTACCAAAAGTATGCCTGGTCTACCCACATAAGGTTGAATAACTCCCCAGTAGTTTTTTTAGTGTTTGATAACATTAATAACGTATTCAGTGACGTAAGAAGTTGTTGCAGTACTTGATAACAATAATAAAAACCACGTACATTAAGACAATGACTTAAGAGCATTACATCAGAGAAAAAGTTTTGAAATTAAAAGGGACATAACAAAATAGAAATAAATGTTATCTAAGCAGGTGGTTGTCTCTCAAGTTGATTGCGGAATTGAATGACTTCTTCGTGAAGGACTCCAACACGATTTTCAATTGTGTCAAATCTGTCTTCCACGAAAGTGCGGAGTTGTTGTATTTGATTGATGACTTCAGTCAATGTCTGAGAAGAGGTTGGTTGTGGATTGTGAGAGGGTTCTCCGACTTCATGTTCTTCATTACCAACTTCCACATCTTGTTCAATCCCTACTTGTTCTTGTATATTCCCAACGTCAACTTTGGGTACCCAAATTCCTTCATGAGTTTTGTGATAACCAAATGATGATAGAACTTCCAAACCAATCCTCTGTTTGTTCTTAACTTGGGTAAAAGGATCAGTTTCTGTAGGCACACCAAAGTGTTCCATGAATGTGGTTATTAGATGGGGATATGGTAGTTGGGCGTTGTCCCTGGTAGCCCTTTTATTGTGTACTTGTTGAAAATACAGTCCTTGACCGTGTTCTTGATGAAACAATTCATCCTGGAGCGAAACTCCATTTGTACTTCCTCAAATTTTGCATGTGTGTACTGAACTTGAAATTGTCTCTCAATTGGTGATTGAGACCCACATGCAATATTGGTATTAAGAGAGGAGAAGTCAGCTTCAATTTCTTTTTGGGCCTTGAATTTAAGAGCATTATCGTACTGCACTACAAACTGTTGAAGTGTGGTACTGGAATTGATAAATCCATCAAAGAAAGCATTCATTCCCTCACTTCTTTGAGTTGTGGACATACCAGCCCAAAAATGATTCTTCAAGTAACAAGGGACCCATTTTTGTCTCTCTTCATACAGATTACATAGCCATTCATTATTTTGTAAGGTATGTGTGATAAGTAGTCGATTCCAGCCATTTTCAAAGTCTGTTGCATTACCAGAGTCATAGACAAGCGATTTTATATCACACTTGATCCCAACATAATTGTTATACCCTTGAAATTTTTCAGGAACCTTTTTCATGATGTGCCACAAACACCACCTATGCTTTGTTTTAGGGAAGACATCTTGAATTGCATTAGCCATCGCCTTACATTGATCGGTTACAATACTGGAAGGCGCCTTGTTTCCCATGCATCTTAGCCAACATTTGAATAACCATACAAATGACAAAGTGTCCTCAGATGAGAGCAATCCACAACCAAGTAGAATGGATTGTCCATGATGGTTAACTCCTACAAATGGAGCAAATGGCATGTCATACTTGTTTGTCAAGTAGGTGGTGTCAAAAGAGACGACATCACCAAATTCTTCACATGGCATGTCAATCGTAAGCGATTACAGCGTCACTGTAATCGATTACATAAGCCCAATACTGCCTTCCCACCCCTGCCTTCCCATTGCCTTATAACTACAGCCAGAGGTACAAGTTCCCAAGAAAACCACCTACCAGGTCATGTTGTCTCAATCAAATGGAACAAATTAATCCGACCTACTAAATGGGGAGTTGTTCAATGAAAATAGGGGAGCAGCGATGCACTTACGGTAATGAATAAACTCACTCGAACTAAAAACAAACACAACCAAAATGAATATTACGAATAGTTCACCTGTACTCATTATTACTCGAACAAGTTCACATGTACATAAATCCAAGTAATACACTTCCAATAGTATAATTGTCTACAATGTATATTCTTTTACTAGTGATGAACAATCTAAAGGAAGGACACATTTCTAATGCTACAGTAATCCAAAATGTTGCAGCGTCTCCAATCTTCGGACGTTGTCCTCGTCGAGGATCCAGTCACATATACGTTTTCCTAAACGCAGCCAACTCTTCCTGAAATTAACATTTTGGAATTCATAACCAATGTCAAGGGTCTAATAATGTAATATTGAGAAATTCATATTTTAACATACATTTGTATAATCAGGCATGCTTTTCCCATCATATTTCTCCTCTCCATCCCGGTGACAATAGCTTTCATCATGATTACACCACAATCGTATCTGTTCAAATTAAAAAATACATGCATTAATTTTATCAATGGAATCACAAAATTTTTTAACACATTAATAAAATAAAATTACGTGTTTGGTTGGACTGGGATGTTGGCTTTCTCAACTAACAAAGCACACTTAGAAACTTCAAGTTTATCCGTCAACAAACCCCAAAAGCGTTGAATATTTTGAGCCTGTATGGTTACAATAACGAAAACACTGACTTTAAACTAAGTACGATTTCAGAACTCATTTTCCAAACAAATTTTTAATCAAGGTAAACCTTACAATGCTTCTATCAATCCGACAACGTCCTTTGATACCATTGGCAAGTGAGTCTATGACATAAAACTGAAAAGTGCAGACCTTCAGTGCATAACACCACCAATGACCATCACTTACAATTGGGATGAACACCTATAGATTGTTTGGAATATGACAAAATAGTAACCCACATTAAAAAATAAGTATCTGCTTACAAAGTACATCTTACTCACCCAATCAGCAGACAATAAGCCCTGAAGTCGAACCAGATCGTATCGAAAATATGGCTGGTAGTCAAGAAGTTGTCACACATGTTGATTCACTGGTCGTTTCCTATAGTCGTGCAGGACATGGGTCTTCAATATCAAATTAAAACATCATTAAACAACCATGTCAATGTTAAATTCTAGGCTACCAAAAACCAACAACACCTACTTAAACCATTTACCCCAAACATAGGACTGAATACAATCCTCTTTATGACTCCAGTCAACCTTCTCTCAAAGTACATGAACATTGTTGCTGCAAAAATTAAAGCCTGCACAACAATTAACAACTTCAACATCAAATTTATGAACTTTCTAAATTGAATGACAACAGTAATTAAAGTCAACTGTATAATTACCATGTTGTCTACACATTGCCTTGGCCCTAAAGAGCTACATTCACTTGTGCTCAACAGTTGATACATAATTTCAGAGACGTACCTGAAAAAACAACATCATTAAATCACCTACCAATATCATTGACCATAAATTCAAATACCGATAACAACAACTTATAAAAAATTATTGTGTTCTAACCTCCGTGGAATGTCTCTTTGCTTAATTGCGTGGTACAACATATCCAAATCCACCACTGTTTTTGGATCACCAACAAAAGATCACAAAGGCAGTACATTCAACGGTTCTACATCCACTTGTCCTTCACCATCATCAACACCATCGCCAACGTCAATGACAATTATTGGATGGTCACCGGCTACTCCTTCTTCTTCTACAACCATTGTACAAGTTGGTTCTTCATCTGCACGTTCTTCATTTTCTTCATGTATAGGTTCTTCATTTTCTTCATCTCCAGCTTCTTCATTTTCTTCATGTCCAAGTTCTTCATTTTCTTCATCTACATGTGCACCTCCTTCATTACCCTCACCTTCAACATCACCAACACCTTCCGGACCTGAACAAAATGGTTGTAGAACGACATCTCCTTCGCCATGATGAACACCATCGCCAATGTCAGTCAAAAGTTGTGGATGCTGAAGGGGTACTCGTTCTTCTTCTTCAACAGTTGTAGAAGCAGGTTTGTCATCTGCAGGTTGTTCATCTTCTTCATCTGCAGGTTCTTCATGTTTTTCATCTGCAGGTTGTTCATGAAATGAAGGAGATTGTTCCACCTTTCGATACTTCAGACGATGACCAAGTACCTTCCTAACAGCCGCAATTTCATCTCTGACTTTTCTTATCTTGGCGTTGTTTGTTCTCAGTTTTTCCAAAGTGGCTAATAGCCAATTTTCATCATATTCATTTTCAGCTACTTTTTCTTCACGCTTGGAACCTTCACGCCTCAATCCCTCATCCAAATTGAAAGCACGACGTATGATGGGATTTAAACAATCATTCTCACTGAGGTACCAATCAAATTGTACCTTTCACAATGACAATAAATATACAACAATCACATAACAACAGCAAAAATCATAAAAACATAACAACATAACTTCATAACAAAGTTACTTACCTCGGCAGTCTTAAACATAACATCTATTTTTTTTTGTATAATTTAACGAAGAAAATCGCCTAACGCGCGGAAATTCCTTGGCAGAACAATCATCATGCAAACCAAGTCGTTCATACGCCCACAGCTACAGTTAAAACAATCAAACTAATCACAACAGTTATTACTATGGATTGAATTAATGCAACAAACAACCAATATAAATCATACCTGCAAAACAACAGCATTCCCACTTATGCTCAATGAATCAGCAATCCATCCAGAAAGTAGTTTCTTATTACATCTATTTAGACTATCTACAAGATATGTATGTACAGCACTACTCCAATCATAACTAGACAAACTGTCTAAGTCATCTAAGACTAAACAAGGCATGTTCGACACATATCTTGCCTTCCTGGGAAAAAAGAACACCACAAAACAAACTAATACATACAAGCGACACACCACATCTACCTCACTATCATCATTACCTACAAGCACATTGAACATATGTATGAGGTCTTTCAATTTCGTACATTTTGAATTAAAGGATTCACCAACTTTACCTACAACTGATTCATCAAAAGGAACTTCCAAACCCCCTACTCCTAACCCTAAAGTCCTGAACACATCCTGCACATTGAAAGGCACCAGATGTTGGCTAACTCTAAACGATTGATGGTGGGGAACCCATCGACGAACCATCTTTTTCAACAATTTTAGGTTCACCTCTAAAGGATCTACAATTTCTAAACACCACTTAAACGGAGTTTGTAAAATGCGCATCTTATGTGTCGCTGCCAGTAAGGAGTTCATGTTGGCAATGTACGATGTATCTATCCAAACTCGAAGGCGCCACTATAAAACAGTTCAAAATTATAATAGTCAAATTGCTTCTCCAAAACAACAAAGAAAACATTCCTGTTTACTGTCTACTTACATTGTTATTAGAGGATTCCATTTTCAACTCTAAAAATAGCGTCTGTCAAATATTCACCTACAATAGCAAAGGCTGATCAACTTACTATTAGTCAAACTCCTTCCAAAACGCAAGTACCCATACCATGGAGTCAGGAATCCTCAACTCAGCTTTAAAACATAGATTACACAATCAAACTCACAATAAACGGGAAAACGAAACAACCGCATACATAAATGGCGAAAGGAATAAATGGGAAAACACGGGTTCGCCATGAAAAAACCGTCGTCAAATCTCCAAAAAACGAAAACGAACAAGGGCATATAAAATACCTTGCGATTAACACTCACCCCAACCATCCAACGAACAAGGGCGACGGTAAAAAAACCGCTCCTTTGAAGAAAATGTGACAACGCTTGCCCCTTCAATACACTTCCTCCCAACACTTCAATGGTGGACAGAGACAAAGGACTTCAATGCCGGACTTCAATACTTCCAAACACGATTTCGTAGGTCAACAAAGACCATCTCGGTGGCGTGCCCAAAGTTCAGAATGGTGGACGCAGAGTTTGGGAGTTCATTTGGTGGAAGGCCAAGTTTCGAATGAATAACTTGGACACAGAGAGTTTCGGGAAGAGTATGGGCGCCAATAGGTTATTCCGAAAGTGCCCTCCAAATCAGGTTATTTACTTTTCAAATTTCCAATTAAAACAGCAAATCACAGCACACCACGTGTCGTTGTTAATTTGTTGTCAAATGGGCGTTGTCGAATAAACCTTTTCCTATACTAAAAACGAAGTATTTTTAGGGTAATTCAACCTAAATCACGCATGCTAAATACCAACCTTTCCTCTGCATATCTGTTCATTTTCATCCACCACGACCTCCTTTCGATGTTAGTTGTTCCTTGTTCGTGTTCTACATAGTACCATAACAAGATTCATTGAAACTAACTAGATTCAAAATCTCTGAGATAACTCAAGGTGACTTGAGCACTAAACGCAAAGTTGAAGCTGATTCAAAAGCATACTTGGCCTTAAGGAAACTGACAGCAACACAGTAAATAAGACTATACTTATGGAAAAACATAGACAGAAGAAAAAACCTCGGTGATTAACTAAGTTCTCAACCAAAATTACTCATCGAAACAAAGATAATAACAATAGAAAAAAGGGCAATATATGCTTACGCTAGATGAAATGACGTAGACGAATAAACAAGTGAAATGACAGATCAAGAAAAGGATCAGCAGAACAAGTGAACAAAAAAATAAAAGCGCGATAGAATTAGATGCTATTCAAATGAAATAATTTGCGGAAGAATAACGCTTCCCTTGCGGGTAATATGCAAGATTCTATATGCCTTTTCATCGTGAACCAAAGACTCTATACTGTGTTAATAAATCTCCCATGCCATGAACATCCTGAGCATACAGAGAGCTAAGAAAAGCTAGCATTGTGGATGCTGAATCCCTGACCACACAGCACCCTTCAACTTTGTTTGGGGTAATCACTGCAAAGTTTACTTCATACCTCTAAAAAGAAAAAGGTACTCCGTTCCAAGTCTCTAGGTTCTTCCACATATTTTACTTTGGTGCTTGTTTGTGTGTATAGATTCAATGGGTAACATTCTACGCAGCGGTGGTCTTCTCAGCAATGGTGGAACTGGGTATGACCCTTACTGTGTTCAGCTGGGAAAATATGCTGCCATTTCTTTATCAGAAAAGCAAGTTATCATGCAACAAAACGGTGGAGTCTTGGAGAGCTGGAATATAACATACGAAGTAGGTGTTTCAGCCTGTGCACTGCAGCTAACAAGAGAAGCTGACAATAGTAAAGTTGTGAAGGGTTTACGCTTACAACTCCGCAGCGAGACAACCAAACGCAGTGGAGATCTTGCAGAGTTGGATTTCTTTTTAGACGTGCAAACAATAAATGGAGACGATTTCGTGGTATATCCCCGCTGGTTCGCCATCTGTGGCGTTCATACAACAACATCACTCAATCAAAACAAGAGGGTTAACAGCAGATCGGGCAGTGTTACGGATATGGACATGTATTTGTATGGTGAGGGACACAAAGGGGGTCTTATTGTCCTCGAAAGGAAGAAAAAGAGTGGCCATCTACTTCCTTATGAAGTCACTCTATCGCATTATCATGCTACTGGTTCAGGCATTAATGATTACCGTAAGATTAAACCAGATTTTGGCCTTTCTATGGTCGCAAAGATTCGATTAATGGGTGGTAGTTTGACCGTAATGGTGGATGGCCCTGAACAACACCCTTCTTCTGCGTTATTGTACATGTTCGATGAAGTCAGTAGAAACACGTTTTGGCACCGTGACATGTGCCCTCACTGCGCTAAAACTCCGAAGAAGCAGAACGGAGAACTGTGGCAGTCTGAGAGTGAAGACTCTGATAGTACTCCCAAAGGAGTATCTCAGGGTGGAAGCGGGAAAAATGTAAGAGTGATTTCCAATGGTGGGAAGTTTGGAGGTGATGGTAATGGTAATTTCTATGAGAGAAATGTTTTTAATGTGATTTATCAGCATCAGTGGTCTGAAAACAACAGTGTTAGTGGAAGAACATATACGTAGGAGCTGCAGTTTCTGTACTGTAATATAGCAGCTTGTATTATTAATAACCTCACCTGTCCAAGGTGTGTTTGTGTGTAACCTACTAGAGTGCTTGCTTGAACTTTTAAGTTCATTTCTCTATATAACAAATTGTAAAAGAGGATGCCTTGTTTAATAATTGTTAGTTATGCAAAGAATCAAACTTAAGCCAACAAAAGAGTTAGATCAACTGTTTACAGTATTCTTTTTATGCTTATGAAATGCACGGGTTTATTAATTAAATGGAAATTGGCACAGGCAATACGATCGGTTAGGAGATTTTCATTGCCTGCTTTTCAAAAGTTGGATATATGCATTTGGAAGAATCAATAAAAAATAATGGAATTAATGATTGCAAAAGACAAAGATCAAAGTGGAGTAGAAAATATGACAGAGAATTAGGTGCCATGTAATTAAAAAACTGAGCAAGAATAGCACTTGATATATCATGGAGAATTAGATTCTCTCTCTATATATAATTGATATGCGAGAATATGATTATATACCAGGCCTAAATAAAAATAGAAACTTGGTTTTCATTCTTAGATGTCCCAAATTTCATACACACACAATATGATGATCAAGCTAGTACATTCATCACATTACACCATCCTTAGATGTCCTAGAACATACAAACAAAGTCTTAGAAGTCTTTGTAAACCATTAAACATCAAACCATTAAACATCAAAACACAGGCTCCTCTCGAATATGCCGGAGAAAACTACTACATGAAGAAAAATATAATAACAGAAAAGAGGCAAAGTTACCAAACGAGGCACTCATATATTACATAAATAGGCAAAAAAAATTTGAAATACGAAAATAGACAACTCGTGGGGTCCCGACAACTTCTAATGAAGAAGTTGTGTCTCTCCTGCACGATATCACCCTGTTCATTTGTCCAGGGTTTGAAGTCGTGCACCCAAAAACGACTTTATGGTATGATAATCGATTACTAGGTGTTGTAATCGATTATTACGCCTTTTTTAATAAAAAAATAAAATAAAATTGACATCGTAAGGGGTTGACGACTTCAATAAGAGAAGTCGTGCACCCCCACACATCTTTACTCTTTTAAATTTTTAATTTTTATTAATTAAAATCATTTATAATTTCTAAAAAATGTTTTTAAATATATTTAAAATAATTAAAATTATATCTAATTAATAATTAAAGTTTTTTAATATTATTAAATAAATAAATTTCATGCTTTTAATTATTTTGTTAATTAAATTAATTTTTTCTAAAATAATTTCAATTAAATAATTTATAACTATAATTATTATAATTATCTAATTAAATTTTTTTTTAAAATTATATTTCAATATAATTTATTTTTTTTTAATTTTTATTATTATAATATATTTTTTTACAAATTATAATTAATTAATAATAATTTTTTTCATCATAAACTATTTAAATTAATAAAATTATTAAATATAAAATATTTAAAATTAATAAAAAAAACTAAATAATTAAAATTGTAGGGTTTGACGACTTCTTGGATTGAAGTCATGCACCCCCACACACTTTCACTTTTTTTACTTTTTTTATTTAAAATGATTTATAATTTTTAAATTATATATTTAAATGTATTTAAAATATTAAAAGTTATACATAATTAATATTTAAAGTTTTTAAATATTATTAAATAAATAAACTTATTTTCGTTATTAAATTAATCACATTTCAATATAATAAATTAACTTATTTTTGTTATTAATGTAATTATGTAATTAAAAATTAAAAAATATATATATTTCATTATAATTTTTTCAATATAATAAATATACTTAAACAAATATTTATTTTAAAAAAATATATTAAAATGAAATAAAATATATTTATGCATTTTAATTTATGTAATTACAATAATAATAGTTATAAATTATTTAATTAAAATAGTTTTCAAAAATGTGATTAATTTAATAACAAAAATAAGTTTATTTATTTAATAATATTAAAAAACTTTAAATATTAATTATATATAATTTTTAATATTTTAAATACATTTAAATATATTATTTAAAAATTATAAATAATTTTAAATAAAAAAAAAGTTAAAAAAGTGAAAGTGTGTGGGGATGCACGACTTCAAGAAGTCGTCAATCCCCCTACAATTTTAATTATTTAGTTTTTTTATTAATTTAAATAGTTTATATTTAATAATTTTATTAATTTAAATAGTTTATAATAAAAAAATTATTATTAATTAAATATAATTTGTAAAAAAATATACTATAATAATAAAAAGGCTTAAATGTTTACTTGGTCCTCATGTCAAAAGAGGTGAATTTCTATTTAGTATCCGATTTTAAAAATGAAGACATTGAGTTCCTATGTTATGAAAAATGTATGAATAAGGTCATGTCCGTTAAGTTAACAGCAACAGCGTTAAGTCTATACTGATGTGGCCGTATTTTTTCTCTTCTCTCTTCTGCTGTCCAGCTTTTTCTATCTCTTATTCAGTTTTTTCTTTGATGATTTGTTGAACTTGTTCTTTCTTTGTAGACCTTATTTATATATTTTTCATAACATAAGGACTCAGTCTCTTCACTTTTAAAACCGGGTAGTAAACAAAAATTTACCTCTTAACATGGGACGAAGTAAACATTTAAGCTTAATAAAAATTAAAAAAAATAAATTATAATGAAATATAAATTTTTTTGAATTTTTAATTAGATAATTATAATAATTATAGTTATAAATTATTTAATTGAAATTATTTTATAAGAAAATTAATTTAATTACAAAAATAATTAAAAGTATGAAATTTATTTATTTAATAATATTGAAAAACTTTAATTATTAATTAAATATAATTTTAATTATTTTAAATACATTTAAAAACATTTTTTAAAAATTATAAATGATTTTAATTAACAAAAGTTAAAAATTAAAATAATAAAGATGTGTTGGGGGTGCACGACTTCTCTTATTGAAGTCGTCAACCCCCTGCGATTTCATTTTTTTATATTTTTTTATTAAAAAAGGCGTTATAATCGATTACAACACCTGATAATCGATTACCACATCTTAAAGTCGTTTTTGGGATGCACGACTTCAACTCTGATCAAATGAACATGATGAAGTCGTGCAGGGGGACATGACTACTTTATTAGAAGTCGTCTAGGCTCCTCACGACTTGTCTTTCGAAATTATTTTACCTATTTCTGTAATATCTGAAACAAATTTGTCTAGTTTGGTAACTTTGTCCAGAAAAAAAGAAGACAAAGAGATTCTTTTATTCAATCTGATAGAAAATTTAAGTACAGGATAACTACTTGCACACAGACGTTCAGGCTGGGCGGTGTTGGCGTTATGTGCTGGACGGTTTGATACAAGCCTTTTGTCGTTATTCTGAGATGATCAAAGTACTGAAGCCACTGTCTACAACTATACAACATACAAAAATGAAAAGCAATAAAATCACAGATATATCAATATAGGAGTTCTTTGGATGATTAAAACAGTCTCACTAATCGTATTTTCAAAGATCTGAAAAAAAAAACAGAAAAACCTGAGATACTCTTCAACAAGACTTCCAAAGAGATTCAAAAGGTGAAATTTACTATGGTGCAAAAGGAAACAACGGAACATCAATAAAATTTCACACTAATTCTCACATACTTTACTTCAAAATCCATTCTCACTTATCTCCAAAATTCACTCAAATAAACAACAAAAAATTTACTTTCAAATCCATTCAATCACTCTCTCCCAAATTCATTCAAGTGAACAAAGTATAAAAGAATTCGTTACGGATGTTCTTAACTCAATGGAAAGAATCGAACAAACGTAAAATCCAAGACCATGATGAGAATTATGTTCCAAATGATAAGATAATATATTGGAGCAAGAATTAGATGCCATCTAAATTTTCCGCGGAAGATTAACGCTTCCCTTGATGTTGATGTTACAGTGGGAAGAATATATAATCTATCTATTTATATTCTTTCCATATGTGAAGACAACAGCAGCACCAAATTGTTAGATTTCTTGTTCATCGGAATTATCGAAAAAATCCATTCAGGCGGTCGAGTTGCACGTGCAGGTATGGTTGGATTTGTGTCTAGCTAGGTTGATCTTAGTTGTTAGCTGTTCTCACACCATTTGTTTCTCTACGTTTTTATCTGTATATGTTTTGTTTCTTAGATTAATTAATCCCAAAGTAATCTTTTCATGTTGGGAGGAAAGGGACAAGGTTGTCTCTGTAAACTTTTTAATGGTTATTAATGGTTATCTCTTTATTTTTTAATCTCTGTATATTCAGGGATGGAAAAAAAAATTTAAAATTTAAAATTTATTTCTGTATTTGAAAAATCTCCATATATTGAATGCGACTGAATATATTAAGGTTAAATTATAAATAATATAGGTTGTACGTAAGTTTTGTCTGTATTGATTTTGCCATGTTTGAAGATAACTCAATGTTATTTGCTGGAAATTGTTGCATAGAAAAATGGGGAATAGTCCTGGCGGCCTTCGTCTTCTGGGAAATGGAAACTATTCTTACGATATTAAACTGGGCAAAGCGGCTATCATTCGCTTGAAAATGGGACGGCTACAAGAAGAAGAAAATAGTCTGTCAACGAGCCAAACGTGGCAACTCACGTACAGCGTAGACGGAGTCACTTCTACACTTTCCATAATCAAAACCACCAACCACAAGCTTTATAAACCGATTGAAGAGATATTACACGTCAGGATCGAAGATTATCTTCCAGAAGCAAATAATTGGCACATCAAAGAAAAGAATGCAGCAGCTCTTCCTCCTCAGGCAACTGAATCATTTTTCGTAACGGTGAGAAAAGATGATGAAAAGGGAACTAGTCTTCTAAACGTATCTCTTCATCAGACTTGTAAATACTCCGAAGAAAAAAAATTTAAAAGGAGGCGTCAAAGGAGCACAACAGGAACATCCTTTGATGCATATGGGTGTGGAACTAGGACTGGTGTTTTCGTAATTGAGGAAAAGAATAGAAGCAATGAAAATCTACCCTACATGGTAACCGTAAGGCATTATTACGTGAATAGTGGTAGTACTGGAAAATTTCGTGGGAGTGGTGTAGACATAGGTTTTTCAGTTGTGGTGAAGATTGGAGTGGTTAATGGGCAATTAGATTTTAGCGTAGAAGGCCCTGAGGAACACCCTACTTCGGCATTATTTTACATGATTGAAGAAGTGTGTCGAACAGGGACGTGGAAGCCTTCTGCATGCCCTCATTGCAACAATATCCAGTCGCAACAGCGTAGATTGCTGCTATCTGAGAGTGAAGACAGCGACACCAATCTTCCAACACCACCATCTCATGCAGGCCAACAAAATGCATCTAATAAGGGACGCTTCAAGGGCGATGGCATCGGTAGTATGATTCGAGCAAAAAATGTTAACTTTAATAAATGGTGGACATAACTTATGCATGGCAACGACTCTCCTTTTATATTGTGTGATCCTGCTAGTTGCTTTTGATATAGTGTAACATCCCGATTATATAATAATCAATATTATATAATAAGGACGTTAACATTCAAATATAGAGAACAGTCGGAGTATGACGTGTAATTAAATGTGGTATTACAGTCATCCAGAAATAAAAGAAACTGAAAATTTAAACTTAAACGGTTGAAAGGATTAAACACTACAAGTGTTTAATCAAGAAATTCTAAGAAGACTACTCTGCGACATCAACAACCTCCAGCTCTTGCTCCAAGGGAAACTCCGCGACAACATCTGCTCCCATCCAAGTGGATGATCATCGCCAAAGAAACATACCCAAACAACACATAACAAAAACAATGCAAGGGTGAGCTAGATATAAAAAGCATGTTATACAGATAGCACAGTTAATTTCAATATTATCATACTTATATTCGTATAAAAGAGCAATTATAGCATGTTCATTAAACCATAATTCCACCCACTCATACAACATGCAAAAGTCATCCAAACAAGGTAAATTGACATCTAAAGACTTGTTACTTTATACCCCGACTTGTTACTTCATAGACCGACTCGTCCGGACTAGAATGTATGTAGAGCTGGGGCGGGTTCTGCACTTGTGATGGACTCTACTGCTTTGCAAAGCCATTGCCAAGGGGTTTCACCCGACCATACACAAGGTTAGTCCGTTACCGCGGAATAGACCTCCAGTGATAGCGTCTACCCTGGGACCTCCCTCTACTCCCACCACACGCGTCAATCCTCTCTAAGTGAGAATGAAAGACCGTTGGAGTGTAGGGATAACCCCCCATATGGAAGCCTCTTACATTCATTCAATACACCAACTGATCCCACCGAGAGATCTAAATTTCCGATTCAATCCCACCATTTTAAATCTCATGATATTTCTTTTGGAACCATGTACCTCATAAACCACTTATAACCATACCCCAATTATGAATAATCAGATACCACCATATTATCCCAACAATTCCAACATATTTCATACACTCACATAATTCATGTCATAAATAATATTCCAAACATTTGTACACATAATTCAGTCCAAAAGCAAAGGAACTTAAAATTCAACATTATACAGAACACTATTCATCCGAACACTATTCACATACTTCCCACATAAATCATATCATATCATGCATTCCAAACATTCCTCATACATGACAATCTGTTAAGCAAACAACAATAATCAATCCAATACACCTTACCTGACAATAACAATCCTAAAAGAACCACTAAACAACACAAAACCCCGTAACTCATACTTAGACAAAGAAAATGGCTTTGAAACCATCACCAACAGTTCCGGAAGGGTCCAAAACCTCCAAAACGACTTAAGAAACGTCCAAAACGGACACCCGGAACCCCAAAAACTATCAAAAACAAAGACAAAGTCACTTTTTCCGAACACCTCGCGCCCGGGCGCCAAAAAGGGGCGCTTGGGCGCGACTTTCTGCGAGACTCTCGCGCCTGGGCGCCACTGGGGGCGCCGGGGGCGAACCAGAAGTCGTCCAGCCCCATACCAATTAACAGCAACCATTTCTCACCTATTTTGATCAGTTTGATGACTCTAACAAGTCATAAATGACTTACCTAAGATATCCCAATAGCCCAAATGTACTCCCAATCCTTACTTCCCAAAATCACTACCTCACTTCCTCTCAAATGGGCCCAAAACTCTATCAGCTTGTTCAAAACAGTGTATACTTTCCTTACCTTCCACTTGATCACCCCTCCAACAGAATACATACCTCAACATACCAATCTCAAATATCATCTCAGCCCAATCACATACACAGTCACAAATTTCCAGCATACAGTTCATACAGAAATCAACACATGTATTGTTCATACAACCCATAGGAAAAGATCTAGCTCCCCTTACCTGGTTTTCTCCAAGCACTATGTCCAGCACCCGCAACCCCATATCCCGGACTAGCACCTTCACCTCTTCCAACTTCTTCCATCACCATAACCACCCCCTTTTGCTCCATCTCCGCCAAACCGGCCACCGCGCCACTGAACCAGCCACCGCGCCACTGAACCATCCACCGCGACCCAACCTCCGATCCTCCTCTCAGCTCTTCTAAAATCGGTACTGCTTCCCATGGTGTTCTTTGGACGGCTGGAAATGGAGGAAGAAAGGCTCCCTTCCTCTGGCTGCTTTCTCGCTCCCTCTCCCATGCCAAAATGAAGACCTCCTTTTTGCAAAGCCTCCCCCGTAAAAATGCCCCCTCCTCTCCTTTTCTCTCCTTCCCTCATTATTGCACTCCAATAATGCCAAAGGTGGGTGACCACCGTGTCCCCACCACCAAGAAAAAATGAAGTCCTTACATATAGCCTCGCTGATATATATATATATATATATATATATATATATATATATATGTGTGTGTGTGTGTGTGTGTGTGCAATCATATTTTCTCACCCTTCTCATTACAGTAAAATATAATGAGATAAATTAGATAGTGCTTTTTTGTCTTTCTATTTTGATTTTCATTCCTGTCTCAAAACTTTTATCCTAGTTTCATATCCTTAAAAAAGGGATAAATGTAATCTTTTTCTTCGGTCATGCTTAACAAACTGCGAGCACGCTGAACATTTTACAGTGTACACCGATAAAGTAATCGTTGATGTGATCACTTAATATAATAGTTTCAATATGGCAACAAAAGTAACCAGAAAATTAGTATGGATAAATTAACCGAAAGTCGTTTCTCAACTAATTTAGAATTACTTTTTAACAAATTAATTTTTATAAAATATGCAATAAAATTAGTATGTCACTTAGAATTTCAATTACAAAGTTTAACCTCTTAATAATGCAATCAAGAACACTCTTTCACACATCATACGAATAAACATAATTGATTAAATCAGTTTAGTGTTATGAGAACTCCACAAATAGTTCTACTCTTTAGTAGTTGTTGGCCAAATTGGTTCTCAATTGTATGTCTCTTCTTTTCACTGTAATTCTTTTTTTTTAGCTATAGCTATTTACGATTGACAATCACAGTGTATTGACATTGATGGGGTTGGTCTCATTCTTAGTGGAATGTTTGTTAAGAAGTTTTTCAACCACTTAGCATCACTACCAGTCATCACAAGATCTGACTCTTTGAATTCCGGTTGGCGTGATATTCGAAGCACCACACATCCTTCCCTCAACTATCATATTCTCAAAATTCTAAAAGATTGTCAATCGCTCAATCGAAAGGACTAGAGCTCTACGAATCGAATGGATAGGGTCGCGACCACCTTGAAAAGAACGACATGAGACACTAATCCCATTACAAATCCCTTTGCCAATCATGGCAAGCTCGGACTTGGAGGGCATGTACCATATGATTGTTTGGTCAATCACAGACTGAACGGTTAACTAATAGTCAGATATTCCAATGAACTACCCTCGAGACCAGATAGCTTGGAAATGAGACTGAATGGTTGATTGTTAGGGACATTAATTCTAACGCTGAACAACTTGATGTAAAGTGTGATTACCATCAATTGGGTCGCAAGTAAATTGTTACTAATCAAAAACTCACTCCAAAATCTATTTAATATAGGTTTTATGTAACAAGGTATTTGTTTATATTTAGTGTACCATTAATATCTTAAATGTCAAACTTTAAACTGATTTTGACATTGGACATGTATCTTCCAAGCGGTTTGGACGAACGGCTAGAAAAGATTCACAATAGAAGATAGCTTTTGTACCTCTTAAACTACTTTCTAAATGTTGCACGTTGAACTCGATCTTACACTTTGAAACAGTAGATATAGATAGTTTTTGGCAAGTGAATACATCAAACAGCAGAATTAGTAGCAAGGTCAAGTACCGAGGGAGTGAGCAAAAGTGGGTGCTGTGAACTTTGGGATAAAGAACCTCAAAAACCAGAAGAATGAAGTTGATCTAGAGATGAGATTGAAGGGCTAAGCCAACACGGTACATAACACGATTGGAAAGAACTTTTATGTTTTAGCTAATGAATGAGATGTTGGTATCGATTGATTGAGAATAAAGTCACTGCATTACGGATGGATGTTGTTCACTCAATGGAAGGAATTGAACAAAGTAAAAAAAGTAATGCATGATGAGAATTATGTTCCAAAAGATAGAGAAGAGTAATGTTGGAGTAAGAATTAGATGCCATCTAAATTATTCTGCGAAAGATTAACGCTTCCCTTGATGTTGATGTTACAGTGGAAAGAATCTATGATCTATCTATTTATATTCTTTTCATATGTGCACACATCAATGAACTGTAGCACCAAATTCTTCTTATTGACCTTCATCGAAATTATCGAAAAAATCCATTGAGGTGGTCGAGTTGCACGTGCAGTTGGATTTATGTCAAGCTACGTTGATCTTTCTACAGTTTTAGGTAAATAGTTGTTTGCTTTTCTTACAGTATTTGTTTTTCTACTGTTAATATATTTTTGTAAAAGGGTTATATTAAAAGTGTGTATTGAATGCGATTGAATAGGTGAAATTGTAATGATTGTCATGTTTGAAGAGAAGTGAATGGTTTTTATATGGTAACAAATATATTTATGATGATGCGTGCAGATACAGTGATACTGGAAATTGTTGAATAGAAATGGGGAATAGTCCTAGCTGCCCTCGTCTACTGGGAAATGGAAACTATTCTTCTTACGATATTAAACTGGGCAAAGCGGCAACCATTAGCGTCACAAAAGACGAAGGTTCTTTCGGCCCACGTTGGGAACTCGTGTACGACGTGGACGGAATGACTTCTACACTTTCCATATCAAGAACCACCAACAAAAAATCAGGTGATGATTGGTTAGGGATCCGTGTCATGGATTGTAGTTCCGTAAAAACGGAGAAGGTTCGAATTCGTCCTCATCCATGGGAAGATATTACGGTAGCAGTAAATAAAGAAAAAAAAACTTGTCTTCTTTACCCAAGATTGTATAACAGCTGGCCGAATGAAGCAGAATATGGTGAATCATTGAATGGCGGGGTAAAAACTCAGAGTAGGGTATATGCGTATGGAACCAGGAAAGGTCTTTTGGTTATGGAGAGCAAGAAGAAAAGCAACGAAAAACAACCCTACATGGTTACCGTAGCCCATTATTACGTGAATAGGGATAGTGGTGGAAGTGGTGTAGACATAGGTTTTTCAGTTGTGGTGAAGATTGGAGTGGTTAATGGGCAATTAGATTTTATGGTAGATGGCCCTGTGGAACACCCTACTTCCGCATTAGTTTACATGATTGAAGAAGTGGTTCGAACTGGGAAGTGGAAGCCTTCTGCATGCCCTCATTGCAACAATATCCAATCGCAGCGTAGACTGCTGCTATCTGAGAGTGAAGACAGCGACAGCCCTCTTCTACCACCACGACGCTATGCAGGCCCACAAAACACAGCAAATATGGGACGCTTCGATGGGGATGCTAACGGTAGTATAATTCAAGCAAATAAAATTAACTTCTTTAAATGGTGGGAATGACTTATAGTTGCCAAACTCAATCTTCGTTCATTGCAACAACTCTTCTTTTCTAATAGCAGATACAGTTCTCTGTGCTTCTTTGCTCGCTAAAACCATCAATGGAATGTGCATAATCATAGTTTTCACCTTCTTTTCTCGGATACTGAGTTCAGTTTAAGGAAGAGTTGGCATACTAAATTCTTGATAAAAGGTTTGTAGATAGTTTCGCCAGTGCTAGACCGTCTGATATTGGTATGCAGCACACCGACTCACAAGATCATCTAGTCTCTTAGTGTCTACTAAATTATGGACTGTTTGGTTAGAACGTTAACCGGAACCATCTAATGGCTATAAAGTGAAGCACGATTCATGTATCCTTTTCATTACTCTAGGTGTGTTCCAAGTGTGTAAGTTTTAATTGTGTTTTGATCAATAAATAGGACCTTGTATCTTCATTCAATAAGCTAACTCAGTTGTAACATTTGAGTTGTACTGAGTTAGATTGTTAAAGAAAGAAGCTCATGGATTGTAATTCTTGTGTTACAATTCTTGTGTTTAGTATTTAAATCGAAATATTAAAGTTTAACACATTTTTACATTATTTTTCATATTAAACCTCAAACCTTAGAATGCAAAATTCTTCCTCTTTCCCTTTAATGTTTTTTTTTCTTAAAAGGAATTATTACATTAATTTTATTTTACTATGTTTTAGGATTTTCTTTTAACATTACAACATTTATTTAAATTACTACACCCTTAAACTCTATACATTATTTTTTAATAAATTAGAATATTCACTAGTAAAAAACTAGTTTTTAACTCGTATCATACGTTTCGGTTTTGTAAAATTGAAGCATATAAAAATGCGGTAACATTTTCGTAGTTATGGCAAACTTATATGTCTCGGTTATCTGGAAATAGAGGCAATAGAACCGTTCGGTTTCGGTTCTATTATGAACCGAGGCAGTATGTCCTGCCAGACAGGTGACCTTTTCTGGAACCAAACATTCCAAGTACATTTTGTCCACTAATATGCCTCAGTTGTTTGGGGACAGAGACAATAGGACCGTTCGACTTCGGTTCTGCTATGAACAAAGGCAGTATGTCCTGCCAGACATTTTGGAACTGAACGTTCCAGGTTCATTTTGTCCACTAATAAGCCTTGGTTGTCTGGGGACAGAGACAATAAGACCGTTTTGCTTCGATTCTGCTATGAACCGAGGCAATATGTCCTGTCAGACATTCTGGAACCGAACGTTCCAAGTTCATTTTGTCCACTAATATGCCTCGGTTGTCTGGGACAGAGGCAGTAGGACCGTTCGGCTTTTGTTCTGCTATGAACCGAGGAAGTATGTCCTGCCAGACACTTTGGAATCGAACGTTCCAAGTTCATTTTGTCCACTAATTTTTCCTCGATTGTTTGGGGACAAAGACAATAGGACCGTTCGGCTTCGGTTCTGCTATGAACCAAAGTAGTATGTCTTGCCAGACAGGTGACCATCTTTGGAACCGAACGTTCCAAGGCATTAATATGCCTCGATTTAGGCGCGAACCAAGGCCTATAGGGTGCTTACTGCCTCGGTCTTTTACTTAACCAAGGTAATAGCCCCTGCATAAGTTCAAATTCAGAACACTAAACGTGAACACATTTTCTCGCGCAGTGTTCTTCCTTTTCGCGCCTCCAAAGAAGTTCTTCTCTCCAACCTAGGGTTCTTGTTCCTCTTCTTCTCTCTGATAATGCTAAATTATACCATATTTTAAGCATCATTTTAATGGCAAAATCAACTCCTTTCTTACTTATAACTTGCTTAATCCTCTTGTTTTGTCTTATTTTCTAAATAATTGTGTTTTTGGCTACTTTGATGTACTTTCATCAATAATCCCTTATTTTTCTTAAAAGGAATTATTACATTAATTTTATTTTACTATGTTTTAGGATTTTCTTTTAACATTACAACATTTATTTAAATTACTACACCCTTAAACTCTATACATTATTTTTTAATAAATTAGAATATTCACTAGTAAAAAACTAGTTTTTAACTCGTATCATACGTTTCGGTTTTGTAAAATTGAAGCATATAAAAATGCGGTAACATTTTCGTAGTTATGGCAAACTTATATGTCTCGGTTATCTGGAAATAGAGGCAATAGAACCGTTCGGTTTCGGTTCTATTATGAACCGAGGCAGTATGTCCTGCCAGACAGGTGACCTTTTCTGGAACCAAACATTCCAAGTACATTTTGTCCACTAATATGCCTCAGTTGTTTGGGGACAGAGACAATAGGACCGTTCGACTTCGGTTCTGCTATGAACAAAGGCAGTATGTCCTGCCAGACATTTTGGAACTGAACGTTCCAGGTTCATTTTGTCCACTAATAAGCCTTGGTTGTCTGGGGACAGAGACAATAAGACCGTTTTGCTTCGATTCTGCTATGAACCGAGGCAATATGTCCTGTCAGACATTCTGGAACCGAACGTTCCAAGTTCATTTTGTCCACTAATATGCCTCGGTTGTCTGGGACAGAGGCAGTAGGACCGTTCGGCTTTTGTTCTGCTATGAACCGAGGAAGTATGTCCTGCCAGACACTTTGGAATCGAACGTTCCAAGTTCATTTTGTCCACTAATTTTTCCTCGATTGTTTGGGGACAAAGACAATAGGACCGTTCGGCTTCGGTTCTGCTATGAACCAAAGTAGTATGTCTTGCCAGACAGGTGACCATCTTTGGAACCGAACGTTCCAAGGCATTAATATGCCTCGATTTAGGCGCGAACCAAGGCCTATAGGGTGCTTACTGCCTCGGTCTTTTACTTAACCAAGGTAATAGCCCCTGCATAAGTTCAAATTCAGAACACTAAACGTGAACACATTTTCTCGCGCAGTGTTCTTCCTTTTCGCGCCTCCAAAGAAGTTCTTCTCTCCAACCTAGGGTTCTTGTTCCTCTTCTTCTCTCTGATAATGCTAAATTATACCATATTTTAAGCATCATTTTAATGGCAAAATCAACTCCTTTCTTACTTATAACTTGCTTAATCCTCTTGTTTTGTCTTATTTTCTAAATAATTGTGTTTTTGGCTACTTTGATGTACTTTCATCAATAATCCCTTATTTTGTAGCTAAAAATGAGCTTGGAAGACTCTCCAACAATGTCTAAGGCTGAACCAACCACTAGAAGCAAGCAGATCTGCAGAAAAAGTGAAAATGATGCAGTGCTGAAAAGTCAGGCCCGGGCCCCCCCTGGCTGAGGGGCGCCCAAGCGCGACTGCACCAGGGCCAGTTTCTGCACAGAAAAGTGACCAGGTGCCAGTTTTGTGTGCTGGTCGCGCCCGGGCGTGAAAAAGGGGCGCCCGGGCGCAACTTTTTGCGAGAAGCTTGCGCCCGGGCGTGAGAAATGGGGCGCCCAAGCGCGACTTTTTCCGAGAGGCTCGCGCCCGGGCGCGACTTAGAGGGCGCCCGGGCGCGACTTTTGCTGATGTGTCAGATCCAGCTTATTTAACCCAGAAACGCGAAGGGGTTTGGGTCTTTGGTCATTTGGAGGCGCGATTTCACTGAGAGGAGAGCTTGGAGGGCTGCTAGGGTTCGTGGGAACACTCCCTTCTTCCTCTTGGGTTCTCCTTCTTCTTCCATCTTCCATGTTGTAAGCTTTAGGGTTCTCCATGGAAATGGAGAACCAAACCCATGTTGTTGGGATTAGTTGTAGCCTTTGAATTCTTGTGTAATTGTTGAATGATTTGATTATATATATGCCTTTTCTATCCATTGCTAGTATTCTTGTTTCCAATCTTAAAGCTTGCATGTAATGGGAACCTTCATGGCTTGATTTTGGGGTTTTATGGATTATGGGAACGTAAGATGAAACCCGGAACTGAAATAGGAGTCCTTGTGGGTCATTGATTCTAGGAATGGAAGATGATTCACATGTTGTCTTAGATCCCAGCTCTTTAATGCGGGTTTTGCTTGTTAGATTGCCAAGGAATTGGGGTTTGATAAGGAAAACCTAGGCTCTTTCACCTAAGGAATTAGGGCTAGAGTGTTTTAGTGGATTGACTTTAGTAAATTGATAGAGAGGAGACGAAATTGGTCATACACAAGAGTGCATTGGTGAAAACTAGCCTTAACAATGTCATTTCATATCATTTCTAGTCTTTTCCATTTCCAAGTGCCTTCAATACCAAAGTCCAACCTTGTAATTATGTATGAATTTATTTTTCTGCACTTGTTTGTAAATTGATGTTATGTTATTGAGTCTATGTGAGTTGTTAATCGCACAATTCTCTAGTATTATGAGTCTCTTGGGAAAACGATACCCGGTCTTACCGGTTTATTACTTGAACGATTCGGTGCACTTGCCGAAATCGAGCCCAACAAGTTCTTGGACTAACAAGTTTTTGGCGCCGTTGCCGGGGATTTGGGGATTGAACCCGAGTCCTAGCAACGGCTAACAAGTTAAATTGGGCATTATCACTCTCCATTCTGATTCGTGGCAAAGGAGGAAGCTTCCTTCCCTCCCCTTTTTCTGATTTCTATTAAGTTGTTTTATGTTTAATTGATTCTCTACAGGAGTAGTGGTGTTTGATTCTATTCCCAATCTCTTCTCTCTGCCATTTATCTTCTTCCCCCTTTCTCACTAGTTCTAGGTTGGTATTGCAGGGAAGGGAAACACCAATTTTTTTCCCTATTGTTGGTTTCTCTCAACAAACCCTATTTAGAGGTTCTATTCCCAATCTCTTCTCTCTGCCATTTATCTCGAGCGGTTCTATTCATAATCTCTTCTCTTTGCCATTTTTAAGACTTCTCTCAACAAACTTGCTTCAAGCTTCTTTCTTCTTCCTTTCTCGTAGACAACCAAATTGGGAGAGGCAGCTAGGGTGAGGCGATGGCGTGACAAGGGCACTGCGATGGTGAGGCGAGGGCGAGAACTGTTCGGTTCAGTACAAACCGAGACCTAAAGTCTGGAAAAGAACACCTTACTACCTCGGTTACCTAAGAACCAAGACAAAATCTGACCCCTTTTTTCCTCGGTTCTTAACCGAGGCAAAAAACCTTCCCCTTTTTACCTCGCCTGTATATGCCTTGGTTGCGGAACCGCTGCCTATAAGCGAAAATAATTGTTGTCGTTTCCCTTTACTACACTAGTGATTTCTTTATTCAACTATCTTTATTTGACAAAACAATAGTTCATAGTGATTTAAAAATAAGCAATATTCTTGTTCATTACGACATGGTTATTCTTAAGATTTATGAATTCTAAAAACTTCTTTCAATAATCAATCAACATATAAACTTTTACAAAATAACCAAGTTCCTTGAAATGAGAAAAATGCTTATTCGTGTTTAATAATAAATTAATCTTCTTTTCATGTCATTAGGATGCTAATGAAATCATTCCATCTTTAAAAATCTATCTTAGTTTCGAATATAAAAGTAAACTTGTGTTTATTCCTATACTTAACACTAATCCTTATTTCAGATATAAAAAATGCTAATAGTCCTTGTATTTCAAATGCTATAAAATATTTTCCAATCTGCTTTCTTTGACTGGACAAGGGGGTTTTCGTCGACGAATCAAAACCACAAAAAGTTCCAATTTTTACCCATTTCGTTGCCCCTGGATCGCTTCACTCTGAGTTGCATGAGCTACCATTTCTCGCAAAGGTTCGTTAAATTTTCCTTTCGATTCGGTAATTTTGTCGTTTTCCGATGAAACTTTGCTTCGGAGTTTCATTTTTTGTGGTTTTTTTTATCTGGGTTATTTTGTACTTTAATTTATACGTTAGTTTGTTGTTCATTTTCTTCTTGATTTTTTTATTTTTGTTTTATTTCGAAAATTTGTTGGAGGAGATCAAACTTGGCGACATGGATTTTCTTACCTTGATATTGTGGAAAGAAATGTGAATTGCTTTTCACTTAGTTGAATAGATGGAGCTTGTTAGTATTTTGTGTTATGGATCTCAATTGCTTTTCTACGCTGAAGTGGAGCCAGAATGGGTGAAGCGGCTGCGACGTATGTGTGGTGGTGGACAAGAAGGGGAGGTGTGCGGCTGCGACGTCGTCGAGGGGTTTGATGAACAAGAAGAGTGGAAGGAAAGATTCACTGAGTCTCAAAAAAGAAAAAAAAAAGTGACGTTAGTAGCCACTTCAGCTGATTTTTAACACAGTAGATTTTGAAACACGAAAAATTATGATTTGTTTAAAGAGAAGAATCAAAATGTACCAAAATTTGAAAGAGAAACTAAAAACAAAATCGCTTAATAGATTAGGGACTAAAAGTTTAACCCATTAATTTTTTGTCCTTTGTGTTTTTTTTCCCTTTTTAAAAGACAAAAAGCTCATTCTATTAATTTGATAAGAAAATTCTTCATTTATATTTATTTTTCTAATTTCTTGACATAGATAAGAGTTATAGAATAACGTGAGGGAGAAATGATCCCTTTTATAAAATCATTCATTTCTATTAAATTTTATAAAAATATAAAATTTTCTTCCTGGAAGTTATATTTTTAATTTTCAAGCAATTTTGATTTCGCATTTTTTTTGTTATTAATAGTTTTTAAATCTAAATATTAAAATTTAACACATTTTTACATTATTTTTCATTTTAAACCCTTATAGTATGCAAAATTCTTCCGCTTTCCCTTTACTGAATGTTTTTTTTATTAAAAGGAATTATTACACTAATTTTATTTTACTATGTTTTAGGATTTTCTTTAACATTACAACATTTATTTAAATTACTACAGTTATACTCTATGCATTATTTTTTAATAAATTTTGTTATTTCTGTGTTCAACTATCTTTATAATAGATTTGAGGAAACAATATTTCATAGTGATTTAAAGATGAGTAATATTCTTGTTCATGACAACATGGTTGTTCTTAACATTTATGAATTCTAAAAACTTCTTTCAATGATTAATCAATATATAAACTTTTACAAAATAACCAAATTCCTTGAAATGAAAAAAAATGCTTATTCGTGTTTAATAATAAATTAATCTTCTTTTCGTGTCATTAGGATGCTAATTAAATCATTAGATCATTAAAGATTAAATCTATCTTAGTTTCGAATATAAAGTACACTTGTGTCTATTCCTATATTTAACACTAATCCTTATATTTGAGAAATAAAAGATGTTAATAGTCCTTGTATTTCAAATGCAATAAAATATATTACTTCGGTGACATTATAAATTATTTATGACTGATTATCTCAATTTATTATTTCTATTATCAAAACTTTATGGGGATAATGAAAAAAAAACAGTGTTAAGTTTAATATAAGAAGCAGATTATTTATTTTTCAAAATAAGATAATTATAAGCATTTAATGAAATTAAACGGTGCATGCAAAAATTGCGATCCCTAAAGATTGTTGCTTTGTATATATACATAGTCTTTGGCAAGTGAATACATGAAACAGCAGAATTAGTGGCAAAGGTGTTGTGAATTTTGGGATAAAGAACCTAAAAAAGCAGAAGAATGAACAGTTGAACTAGAGATGAGAGTGAAGGGCTAAGCCAACACAGTACATAACACGATTGGAAAGAACTTTTATGTTTTAGATAATGACTGAGATGTTGGCAATGATTGATTGAGAATAGAGTCACTGTGCATTACGGATGGATGTCGTTCACTCAATGGAAGGAATTGAACAAAGTAAAAAAAGTAATGCCATGATGAGAATTATGTTCCAGACGATAGAGAATTGTGTGTTGGATCTAGAATTAGATGCCATATAAATTATTCAGCGGAAGATTAACGCTTCCCTTGATGTTACTGTATGAGAAGAATCTATGATCTATCTATTTATATTCTTTCCATATGTGCACACACCAATGAACTGCAGCACCAAATTGTTCGTCTTCACCTTCATCGGAATTATCGAAAAAAGGTGCAGGTATGGTTGGATTTATGTCTAGCTACGTTGATCTTTCCAATTTTAGGATAATTAGTTGTTTGCTTTTGTTACAGTATTTGTTTTTCTACTATTAATATATTTTTGTAAAAGGGTTATATTAAAAGTGTTTATTGAATGGGATTGAATAGATTAAGGTGAAATTGTAATGATTTTGCCATGTTTGAAGAGAAGTGAATGGTTTTGATATGGTAAGAAATATATTTATGATAATGCGTGCAGATACAGTGATTCTGGAAATTGATGAATAGAAATGGGGAATAGTCCTAGCGGCCCTCGTCTACTGGGAAATGGAAAGTATTCTTCTTACGATATTAAACTGGGCAAAGCGGCTACCATTAGCGTCAAAAATGAGGAAGGTCTTTTGAAATCACGTTGGAAACTTGTGTACGACGTTGACGAAATGGCATGTACACTTTCCATAGCAAAATTGACCAACGAAAGATCAGGTGATAATGATTTAATCATCAATGTCTTTTATAGGCCCGTAGAAGTAAAGGCTGATGATACAGGAGCTTTTGGTTTTCATACACGTCGGCTTATTTCTTTTATGGTGCAAAAAGATCAAATAACTGGCCTTCTTTCCGCAGAAACTATGGTAGGAACTGTTATGAAGTCAAGGAGTTTTTCTAAATTTCGTGAATCATTGAGGTGCGAGGTAGAAACGCAGAGTTGGACATATACGTGTGCAACCATGGAAGGTCTTGTTGTTACGCAGAAGAAGAAGAAAAGCAACCAAGAACAACCCTACATGATTACCGTAGCGCATTATTACGTGAATAGGGATAGTGGTGAAAGTGGTGTAGACATAGGTTTTTCAGTTGTGGTGAAGATTGGAGTGGCTAATGGGAAATTAGATTTTAGCGTAGAAGGCCCTGAGGAACACCCTTCTTTGGCATTACTTTACATGATTGAAGAAGTGTGTCGAACTGGGACGTGGAAGCCTTCTGCATGCCCTCATTGCAACAATATCCAATCGCAACAGCGTAGATTGGTTTCTGAGAGTGAAGACAGCGACACCAATCTTCCAACACCGCCATCATCTCATGGAAGCCAACAAAATGCATCAAATAAGGGACGCTTCAAAGGCGATGGCATCGGTAATATAATTCATGCAAAGGAAGTTAAATTTATTAAACAGTTTCATAACAACGATCATTTGAGAAAATATGTGAGTGAAAGTCTTTAATAAAAATGACAGATTTAAATATTACATAAGATGTAACACTCATCAATTCATGTTAAGTTATTGATGAAAAATTGTGTGAAATATCTTTATGTGTATTAGGTTATATCATATTATATAATATCTTCCTTGTCAAAAATATAAACACATCAACAACTCTCATCTTATCTTTGAGTATGACATACATTTAAATTCATTTGATAGATAATATAAGAGCTTTAAAAATGTAAAATTTTATATTTTTTTAAGAAAAAAAAATAAAAAGTAAGTAAATATAATATCAAATAAATATAAAAAGTTTAAGTATATCAAATAATCATTTTTCATTGTCTTCAAGTTGTTTCTTATAGCCATCCAGACTCACTTATTTGTGTTTCCTCTCACTAAAATCAAAAAGTTCGTTTGACACGGCTTAAAAAGATGACATTCATTTTGACACCATTTTTAATAATATAATAATATAATTCTGATTTTAAATTAAAAAATAATATAATTATAATTAAAATATTATTATTTGTTCAGATGAATGTGTTTGTGTTTTCCTTGTGTTGTGTCGAATCTGCTCATGTAATATATATTCACAATCTGTCTCTTCCTTTTCCTTGAGATTATTATTAGAATAAAATATAATTACGGAATCAAATATTATATATAGATAGAGTTATTTACTTTTTTTTATTTTTTAATATTATAGTATTAGTTTTGTTCAAATCTCTATTCAAAAGAAAATTAATAGAAAGTTTCTCGTTATGCTTAAAAATAAGAAAGAACATTTTGTAGTGTTAAACTTAATATTATTTTTAGTGGAGTGGAATCTCCAACACGTTTATCATTTAAAGGACATTGAATGTGAAAATTCGTAAAAATTTAATAGTGGATGGTATAATAAATGTAAATCTTAACTAAAACAGAATCTTATGCTATTATACCATATTAAAAAATAAACAATATAAATAAATATATATATATATATATATATAATTTATACGTATATATAAAATATTTTTTATTTTTAGTATGCATACTTTTTTATTTTATCCTTTAAATAATTTTTTTAATTACAAAAATTATTTTATCAATATTTTTGGTAAATTTACGTTAAAAAGCGCGGAACAGCGAGTTTCGGGCAAATGAATTTCCTCGCTCAATTGAAAAGAAAAGGGAGAAAGATCGATTAATATTGTGCATTTACCAATTTGCCCATGTACTTTTAACCTACGTACTGTTGCATTTTCCATATCCTTTATGGCCAGATATAAATTATTACACTAATCAATTATAATTTTTATTTAATAATTTTTAATTAAAAATAATAATTCATATTTCATTTTTAAATAATAATTCATATTTCATTTTAATATAATTTACATATTTTACACTATAATTTTAATTATTTTTACATCTAATGGTAAAATAGTTATATGTTAATTTTATCAATTAAAACTTTTTTAATCTATAAAAGATATCACATTATTTATTCATTCTCCTTTCAAATTCTTTCATTTCTTAACATCTTTTACTTAATCCAAATAACATTCCAAAAATACCTTTTCAAATTTAGGTAAGTTTCTATACTCTAGTTAAGCTCAAATTAATTTTCTATTACTGGCCTCTTTATTATTAAGTATGGTATATATGGAAAATAATTTTCACTTACTATATTGTGGATGTTTTCGTCTTTAAGTAGAAAAATCCAACAATGGCTTTTAAAGAAACACTATTTACTTAATCATTCAACAGTTATACATACATTAATTATTTAATTTGTATATATGAATTTAAGTATTAGTTGAAATTTTATATCAAATAAAATAAGCAAGATAAACAATATATAAATAAAAAAAACTTAAAAGATTTATTATCTTAAAATTTTTAATAAAATTAATATATTAATATTTAATATAAATTTATTATGATTTATTTAGTGTGAAATTTTCTTTGTCTCCTTTTAAAAAATATATGTACTTTTTTAAGTAAGGCTCTCCAAAGTTTATATTTGCTTATTTATATTTATCAAGAGGCTTTCTAACATACTTGTGGTACCGTATCAATAGAGATTCATTAAATTAATATGTTTTTCATTTAACAAAGGGCATAATTAATTTTATTTGTATTGTTAATGTAATACATGGTTAATTCACTTTTATTTTCGTTTTAAATCTTTGTTATTTTAGTTTAATCTTTGTAATCATATACTTATTTTTTCGGTCTTTAACAATATATTATGTTGATAATTTATTTAATCTTTGTAATCATATACTTATTTTTTCGATCTTTAACAATATATTATGTTGATAATTTATTTCTTGTCTTTATAATTTTTTGAAAATAAGATGGGTGTTTGAGGAATAATGTACATAACAAAAATAAAGACACTTGCATTAAGATCCCAACTCATCTTTTATATTCTAACTTGTACTTATTTCTAAACACTTCATTAAAATTATAGGACAGTTAAAATGATTTTAGAAGACTTCTCAAAACCAAATTGTTAAACTAAACACTAAGAAAAAATATTCGAGATTAAAAAATAGACTTTAAACTTAACTCAATTTTATATAATTAACCAGTAAAATTAGATATTAATGAATAATCATAATTTATAATTTTGATATTATATTAAAAAATGAACTTTAAACATAATTCAAACTCATAAAACCGATATATATCAATGATTTTCATCAATTTATATATTATAAATTAATCTTTAGTCGATGTGAGAATAATAATGCATATTCTATAATGCTCCTGTTAACATATTGAAGCACCTTTGTTTGATTAGCATAATACCAATGTTATTTTGCTTTTCATGCATGAGTTGAATTTCAAAATGCTCAGCAATATTAAACTTCATATATTTGAGTTACAAAATTTACTTAGTGAGACAGCTTCAATCTTATGAAGTTCACAGTGCAGTGACTGAAGAGAAGTGAGGATAAACCAACAAGCCTAAGAAATGTCTACAACAAACATATATGGCCTAAGATACTTGGATCCTATATGTAGGATTTTACATATTCAAGCAAGAGAATCCCCAGCTTGTGCCCTGCACTTGCCTTTGAACTCTTCTATCATGTATTTAAAGGTAATAATTAGTACTCCATCTTTTCTGTATCAATAGCATATTGCTAGTTGCGACTTTTGCATTTTTCCATGGCTCTTGGTGCTGCAGGAATCAAACATAAGTACATAAGTACACTTCAAGATTCAATATATATATATATATATATATATATATATATATATATATATATCATTTTGTATCATTATGCAGTTGAGTTATATCATGACTGATGAGTTTTTCAATGTTAAGACAAGATATAAAAGAAAGCACATAGTTGTATGAGTCAGTCTCACCTAGTCCAATTGCTTCAGAACTTTTCATTATCCTCAGCCTCTTGCATGAGCCAGTGAACATCCTAAACAACAACAACATCATTTCTCATGTTGTCCTTTGTTGATTGTGATATTATTAAGATGATCAAATAAATGTATTTGCAGAAAAACACAGTTTAACAGATGTTTACTATGCAGAGTAATGCTTTTTTAAATCTAAACACCAAAATAGAAATCAAATCAGAATAATGCAACACAGAGACATGATATGCACTCACTCCCATGGAACATCACCAACTAGCATCCAATCACCATCCTTGTCTTCATAGGTGAGAACATATTCTGAACCATGAAGCAGATCCATCAATCTACTTTCACTCAACTTATCTCGACCAGAAACTCCATGAGAACCACATTGTCCTGCACTTGTCATTGGTGAAAACATCATCAGAATCTGAAACATAAAAACCATTTTATTGGTAAAGAATCATTTGACCTATTCATAGCACTCCCGTAAATATTCCCCCAGCTCATGGAACCAACCAGCCTGAGCCTGTGACATTGGAAGACTTAGGATTCTGATTTAAAAGGGTGCCACTTCTGATCATCATAAATTCTTTATACTTCGCTCATCAAAATCAAATCAAGAGAACAATTGCCATAACCAAAGAATATTGGAATTTGAAAGCTATGCATAATTGTACAGTAAGAAGGTAAGAACAACTTTGAATGGAATAATATGCTTGCAAAGAAAAATAAAACTCACTGATTGTAAAACAACTAAACATCTTTTCCAGTGCTGAAGACAGTTCCATGTAAGTGGCAAAGTTTTTGAGATCCACTTTCCTCAAGTATGGAGCACCATCCATGCTAACTTTCACATAAAGGCACCCTGACTTGGCTTCTGCATCATCATCATTCTTCTGAGGCTGAGTGGCCATTGAGTTCTTCCTGAAAGATCGAATTGGTGGCCATCCCACAACCTGTTCCCTGATCCAAGAAACAAAAAAATTACACTACATTAAAAGGGAAATTGAGATAACCATCAAAGATCATAACTTCAAAACAGAAAGGAACCCAACCACTAAGCTGCCTAAGGAAAAGGCAAAACAGATAAGAACACTGAATAAAGTTGCATGATAAAAATTGAACTATTGGTTATAGGACACTGAATAACCCGAGGAGTTCAGTACAAAGTCATACACAGCAGCAAACAATTGATAACCAAGATGAAGAAGAAAGCTTACAGAACCACCAAAATAACCGAGATCATGATTACCATAGAAGGAATACCCCCTAAATTACATAGAAAAGAGTTAACAGGTTATATAATACTAGAGAGTAACATGATAACATAATTAGCAACAAGAAGAGTTAAAGAACTCAAAAGCCTCGTCTTGATACACTTCACTTATTCTTCCTTCTTTTCAATTCAAAATTCAACCAAATATTTTTTCAAAGTAAAAAAAAGAACAAAAAATCATTTCTTGGCTCTGAATTATCCCATTTTCTTCTTGATTCCAACATTTTCCAAATATGCAAAAGATATAAACAAGACAGCACAAAAAGTGAACAAAGATAACATTAACTACAAGAATACATATATCATGTGATGATGCTAAAGGAAGATGGTGCTACTTTGCAGTAGGAGCAGATATCTGAGGTTTCTTCTCATTCAACGGTTTTGGAGGCAGAGGAACTTTATCTTTTACAACAGAAATTTGTTGGTTGGCAGACTCAGCCTTGGCAGCACCAGCACCAATACCCCTTGGTGAGAACAAGCCACAATCTTTTCCCAAATCCACCTCAGATCCACCATTCCCTGAGAGAAGCCATTTCCCAGAACCCCCATCAATGGTGTCTGAGAAACCCCTCTTGGCCCCAGACACCAAATTCTTGACCATGCCTAAAGGGTGCCCATTTTTTTCTTCCACACCCCCATCTCTCTCCGGTGACTCGGAACCTGGTAAACCAAGCCTCAGCTCAGTAGCCTTGAGGTTCAAGCCACCACTAGTAGAAAACTTGTCAGAACTTTCCATTGCAGAAACCTCTGATAACCCTACATAGCCTTGTTCCAATGGCACAGACATCAAACTTCAGCTCACACAACTCCAACAGTTTCAGCTATTCTCAAATATGGAAAAGAATTAATAGAGAGGGAGATGGAAACAGAAACTGAGACTGGATAATCAGAATTTAACAGTGGAAATTCTGAGACTTTCTATATAAACTGATATTGTAAAACTGTATGCGTTCTGTATAAACTGATAGCAATGGAATTATATGTGGTGTAACAAAAAAAGAAAAAGAGAAAATTGGAGGACCAGGGAGAATTAGAGATTGTGATTGCATTTTACTATACAAAAGAGAATATAGAACTGTTTGCAGCTGTTTGCTTTATTCTTCAAATTAAATTAAATTTTGTAAGAAAAAAAAAATCCTTTGAAGAATGTGCTTTTTCAGTTTTCTGTGATTCGTGTGAATCTTTTTGTGGGAGACCACTCCGACAAAGCCCAGAAAGTCTCTGCCATACTTTACCCGTTTCATTATTCTTTTTGCAAATCAATTTCATTGTCACTCGTTATTTTAATAAGAAATTATTCTGTTTATTCTTTAATTTTGGATAATTTATTTAATTTGTAGCAATTTCCATCAGTGTATCAGTCAGTGTCTTTCATACTCAAGAAAAAAAAATATTATTTTTATGGTATCACAAAAGTAATTATTTATGATCAAACAGTAATCGAATTTAAATAACTTAAAATTCAATTTTTGAATTCTTAATCTCACACAAAATAGCATGGCTGTTCTTAAAATAATATAGATAAATATATAAAATAATGTTACTTTAAAAAACAGTCTCGTAAATGTCTTGAGTTCAATGTAGAGGCTTATGAAGAAACTTTCTTGAATCATAATAAAGATATATGGGTCAAATCTAAATAAATAAAAAACCAATATTAAATTTAATAATGATTTGTACTCATTTACGTATACAAGTAATATTGATAAATGGTTACTAAAAAGTAAAATTGAAGAAAAAAAATGTACATAAAAAACTGAATCCTCTATCTATAATAATATAATATATAAAAGTATAAATAATGCTTGCTTTGTATTCTAGGTTAATACGTACTTATTTTAAATTTATACAAAAAAAAAATTAGAACGACCATTTTGTATATATAGTTACTATTATAAAATTTTATGTGATTCGTATTTTCTTTTCAAGTTTCATGAATGATGTTAAAAAGACAAATCATCACAAAAAGAAGAAATTAAATGGAGGAGACGGATGAGGACAAGTATAATTATTAAGATGTATTTGAAAAAATTAATTAATATATATTTGAAAATTTTAATCAAATATAAAGACTTTCCATTTTTTTAAAACAAAATAAAAATAACTCTAAAATAAAATAAGTATAAACAAATTTCTATATAATATATAATTAACCTATATATCAACACGGTTTTACTTGAATTTGGTTTAAATAGCGGTTTTGAAAAATAGTATTATATAGTTAATATCTATTTAGTTTTATATATATTTAAGCTTTAATCTCCTTTTTCTATAATCATATTAATATAAAATTAATTTTTACCAACAATTAATATCAACATTAACATAAAATAAAGACAGAAACAATGATGATATTAGGATGTGAGCATCATCACAAATTCACATTCAAAATTTGATAAATAAATTATGATGGAAAGTCCACCACATTCCACTTTCTTATTGATTAGGGTTCTTATTATCAAGTTTTGTTGTGATTTTGTCTTCTCTTACTATTATTACTATCACTCCTATCTTATATTTCGTGGTGGATTGTGTTTGCCAATTTCTAAACAGTGGGTCCAACATGCTTTGCACTTTTGCTATAGTTAAACCATCCTTCTAAATGGATAACAATTCTCACTTTTTTTTTATAATTGGATATAATTAGAGTCTAATGAAGTAAATATTTTATTTTTTATTTATTAAAGATTTATTTTAATTATATTGTAATATGTTTTGATACATTATAATCTTACATAGCTTAAAGTAGAGAGTAAGTATAATTTAAATATATATTCTTCCTGATTAGTCATTTTTAAAAATAAGACTATGACAAGGATTTTAAATTTTAAAACAAATAATATCTTAGATAAGATGTTAATAACGTTATTTCAACATACTTAGAGGTTATAACTTAGGGTGTGTTCGGTTGAGGTGACTTGTGGAAGATGATTTGGGGGAGAGTAATTGAATGAATTTGAGGGGAATATTTTTGTTGTTTTTTTTAGTAGATTTGTGGGTAATTGAGAGTGAATTTGATACTAAAGTTTGTGAGAATTAGTGTAGGATTTGATTGATGTGACAGATTTAAAAAATTTGTTTAATTGGTAGAAATTAAATATTACCAAAATGTCCCTAGGTATTATTATTATTATTATTATTATTATTATTATTATTATTATTATTATTTGTAATATATATCTCTCTTTCAATTTGAGGGTTTGTGTCCCTCTCTTTGGTCCATTTTAAAAAAACATTATTCCAATTTTTTTTTCAAACATTCATTGTTTCTCTCTCTAAAAAAGGAAAGTGTCCTTCTTCTGTTCTATCTCTACAACCCCTTGTTTTTCACTTTGATTTTCTATCTTCAATGCTAACCCAACCATGATCCTCTACACGTAATCCCATCATACCTAACCTAAAACCCTTTTGATCTTTATCTCACACCATGTCCCAAGGATCTCTCCTGCAAGACAACAAAGAACCCTCACCAGAACCCTCGCCAGAACCCTCGCCGGAACCCGATTCGCACAAGGACGAAGCAACCACCAACACCGCCGCTACTGTCACCGCCGATGTTGCTCCTCCTGCACCCACCAGGAACCGCCCTTCTCGCGCATGTAACATTTGCACGGCTGCATGCCTCTATTCAGAGTCGCAATCGGCCAAGCCCAAGGCTGCAAAGAGGGAGCCTCGCCACGAGGAGTTGCCCCAGCATTGTGGTGGTGTTTCATTAAGTAGGTGCAAGACGAGGAAGGGGAGGGAGCTACACCAGGTGCGAAACCGAATACGCATTTGATGCATCACCAAGGGGAACCGAATACCTAATCCTGGAACCGAATACACCAGCGTTGAATTTTTCTTTGTTGAAGGAACCGAATACTAATATTTTGTAATAGAATACACCATGCCAAAATTAATTTTATTTTTGCTCTTCAACCACTGTTGTCTTCATCTTCACCTATCATTTTATACATGTTATTTCAGAAATGATGGAGGACAAACATGACATTTTAATTAAAATCATCGCAAATCTGAGCACTTGAGCGAAGATTTGAAAATCCATGTATCTCGTAAATCCCTCCAATTCCATCGTCTCAAATCACAGGAAACAAACACAAAGTTATTCGCAAATCCATCGTCGCTATTTCTCTTGAACAGTATCATCCATAAAAACGAACACAACGTTAATGTCCTTCAACTCTTAATTAAAAGTTTGTTTTCTTATACAAAAGATTAGAGAATCGTTCTTAACTAGAAAATTTATTTCATTATATTCAATATTTTCATATTATTCAAGAGTCGAAGTCAAAACAAATAATACATAATCATCTCTAATTCGTCACGGTGACTAATTAGAAAACTTTTAATGATATCTCACTAGACATGACTAAAATTAAATATTATAATAAAGGTTAATAATTTTTTATATATATTTGAAACTAATAGTATTTTATATTTGGACTGAATATAATTTTTATAAATTAAGACCCATAAACATTTTTATCTGAATAATAGATTAAGAATTCCCAAAACGATTAAAAATCTTTTCTCCAAACATTCATAACAAATTGAGTTTCACCCATTACAAATTATTCTCTAATAGTGAATGTGTGACTAATTTTTCTTTTTAATAGATATAATTAAACTCGAACTATATGAATACTATATTTTAAATTTATTAAAGGTTTATTTTGATTATATTATTTCTCTATGTGAGATACTTGTATGAACCAGGGGAATATTTTACTTGTTCAAGTAAGATTTAAACTTAAGAAGGCTGGCAAAAAATACCTAACTGAATTAATAAAAGAAGTAGGTTAATTTTACTTAAAGCAACTTTAAAACTTTTATAAGTTGTAATAATAATTGATTTATTATAATTATTTAGGGTCCTATTATAATTAATAAATTTAGGTTTAGAACTAATGAATTTATTAAATGGTTGAAATTAATCAAAGTAAATTCATTTTTAAGTTATTTACTTAATGTAGTTGTATAAGTTAATTCTCTTTTCTTTCACATTATTAAATTTGTTGGAAACATTAACAATTGTTAGTAATGATTTTTTCAACGGACTTTAATTCATAAAAAATTCTTTAATAAAAGTACCATCAATTATTTATCCATGAAAATTTATATATGATTGTAATTATTGAAAAAGAAATTGTAGATAATTATAAAAAAATATATGTAATAATTACTAAAACAAAAATTAGTTGGTAATTACCGAAAAAAAAATTCATTAATAATTACACAAGAAAAAAATCATTGATAAAATTTATTGGTAAATATCGTGATATGTTCACTTTTATGTTTGTTTTCTTTTTTCTTTATCTTTTCATTTTTATCTATGTTCTCCATCACCTCCATAATTTATCTTTTCTTATGATCAATTTAAGTTATTAGAATCTCAAATAAAAAAATATCATTCACTTCAACATGATACCCTAATTAAGCTTCCAATAAAGAAAGATCAGAATCTGTCTTCAAAAGATGATCTAGTTGAGGCTCTCTTCACAAGTCTTGCAGATGAACTTGCACTATCTACAACCAAATAAAAAAGAAACTAAAATTATATAATAAGAAGAATGTATATTAAGAAAAAGAAAAAAAAAACAAAGCTAAGAAAAAGAAGAAGGTCGATTAAGCTCAATCACATAAATTCAACATGAAGAGCAGGGATGTATCAACCTTGACTAAAGGAGCTGACACAGCAGTTCATCCTTTAAACTACGTTTTCATATTTGAAGAAGATGGAAGACAAAAAGTTTGTCAATATTTTATTTTTATTTTGTTGATAAATCTATCAATAATAAATTATATAATTATCGATAAATTTTTCAGATGAGTTATTCTATTAATAATATGTATTTTATTTATGCATTTATCCACGAAACATTCGTCCATAATTAATATATATTACTTTTTGTTGTTAGTAATTAAAATATATTATTAACATTTTTTTTAATAATAAATTTATTAATAAAATTTATCGATAATTAAAATTAAAAAATATATTAGTAAAAGTCAATGATAATATAAGTTTAGTAACCAATTATTTTCATGGATAATTTGAAATTTTTTTGTAGTTTAGAATCTTCAATTTAAATTCAATTATTTAAACAATCACTTCAATTTAGAGTTTTATTTCTTCTACTTTATTTTCTTTTCTTTTTAAAAAAAAATAGTATATTTACATTTGCACAATGAAATTGATAAGCAGTCGTTTTTTAACTTTTACGACACTAGTCCTTAGAAATTTGTACTTGAACTTAAGATATTTTACTACTTATGCATTCGTTAAAATCCTTAACCTTTTTTCTACTATTTCTTCACGTTGGCAAACAAATTCTGAATAGAGATAATCATCATACATTGTCCTCAATATTCAAACATCACATCACTTTTGAATTGCCAATACTTCTTTTCTACTTAGGCCTTGTTCGAATCTATGACTTATAAGCAGCACAAGAATATTTTCATCTTCTCCCATAGCTCCTACTAGATAATCCAATAGCCATTGTTAGACAAAAACCCAAACATATATTCATATATGATCCAATAATTATCATTATATATATATATATATATATTAATACTAATTAAAATCGAATTAAAGAAACAATGAACTTAGACAAAATGCAAAGTGGAAAAAAGAAAAGTAAAAAATCAACATCCAAACAAGGACTTAAATGATGTATAAGTAGAAGATGTGAAAATGGTTGTCATAATCGATGGAGAGACTTTGTGGTAAGGGATAGGAGACATCATGAATCTTTAAAGCATCACTTCCTTGACCCCATCTACCATTAGATTAATCAACCACTCAAATCCCTTTTATATTAATTTTATAGTTAGACTTTTATATGGATTATCATAAAATATAGTAATGTATGAACAATGCCCCCACTCTGAACATCTGACACACACTTCATCACATATTTCAGTTTCTTGTACAAGATTCTCCTTACTCTAAGAAAAAACAATCTTAAACCACTCAAAGTCTCTGAAATTTGTGATTATTTCGTTAATTTTTTAGATATAAGTCTATAAAAAAATATAAGAATGTGTTTAATTCTCGCGATTTGAAAATTTTATATCGATTAAATATATAAGGTTAGTTTGAAGTATATAAATAAATACAAATCTTATATTTAAAAATTGAATTTGTAAGGTTGAAATAAATCTAAAATTTATTTTTTAATATAATATCATAACTATGATTTAAAGTCTATTATAACAAGATTTTTTATTTTTTCAGTCTATTTTATTACTTGTTATCGACTAGAGATAAGGTCATATTAAAATATTTAAATGGATCAAACCTCATCTTACAAATCAGTTTTATGATATTGAGTTAGACTTAAAGTTCAACTAGCAAAAATAAATAAAAGTGAGAAGGTAAAGAATATATATATATATATATATATTTTTCTTTTAAGATTTAGATTAGAATATATTTTTTTTAAGAGAAATAAAATTTTTGAAGAATATTTAAAAGAATTTATAATCATAAATAATATGAAGAAATAAATCTAAGAGATAAATCTAAACGTTCAAAAGTAACGTGAAAGAGACGTAAAAAGGACATGAGTTTGTAGTAAAACTCCATAAAGGCTACAACTATAGTACTCCACGACCATTATCAACAGCAATCAAACCCTGTTGCAGAACTTGATGAAGCCATGCACAACATGGTTACTTCAAAAGGGAACAACCATCAATTAAGATCAATTGCGCTTTGGAAATTATAATTGCTGTGGTAAGGACGAGTCATCATAGCCATGATGCCTAGAAAAACTTTGGTGTATATATGTAGTGTGAGGCTATCATATCAATCATATATATAACAGACTATAGAGTTTCAAATTTAAAGCATAAGTTGGCACCATCATCATCAGTTATAATTAATCTTTTGGAACTGATATATATACAAACGTTTTCACTGATTCTCTTCTGAAATTATCATTTCATGACTGTTGGTGGTCTTCCAATTTCATCATGTGGTGAAGGGAAAGAATGCAAATTTTCAAAGCAATAATATTCCAAAGCACAGCACTAACTGATGAACCAGGTCTTGTTTGTGCTCAATGGATGCACCTTTTTCTCTCAGGAGGGTCTTATCATCCTTCATGTAAGGCAAGGATTCAAGCTTGTCATCTAGCTACCACACTGTTATGTAGTGGATACTGCAAAAAGCCTGCATTGTTTTAATGCATTCCAACTTGCATTTCAATTTCAACCATTTGAGCTTGAGGGACCCCTAAGCATCAAAGATAAATTATTGACACTGCACCTCACTCCATGCACTATGATTTAACTTCAAACTTAAGGATCACCACAATTCTATGTATTGTAGCATGCAGCTGAAATCTCAAGGTTGATTTTTTCCTAGTGCTGCTGCAACCTTTACTGTATGGACCCATATATGATATCATACATGTGTTTCCTTTTTTCAGGAACAGTGATTATTATACGTATGTGTGACTGTGTCATTATGATTGTGGGAAATTATAAAAAAAGAACCTGAGGCAGGAAAATCAGGAGCATGATCAAAGAAAAGAGGAATTCATCTGTGTAACCAAAGTAACACTCTAGTTCTGTCTTGTGTGTATCTTGTTGTGTCTTTATCCTTTTATCATATCACATTATTAATGATATCAACTGCTTATCCTTCAACTCTTTGACGGTGTAGTCCAGGAATAAAGAATATATGTTTGTATTGCAACAAAATATAGATTATATGGTAGCAAAAGAGTGAGTAAAGGGAGTGTGATTGAATTTAGGTTGGATATCGTGTCGAATCGCAATCCCTTGTGGCCCCATCCCACCAAATAAATGAAGGGCAAGTTGAGCATTTGCATAATCACATGTTTTAATAACCTTATGGATGAGTGGTCCTTAACTCTAAATCCCTGAGAAGGTGACAATTCCTTCTACTTTGAGCTTTAAGTTAAAATGTTTACGAAGTTCATCAAATTTGTTCCTGCATAGGACCGAGAAACACATATTTTTTGTCGTAGTTTTCTTATTTTCTGAACTCTAGATTTTCTGTTTCAAGTTTTTCAAGTCCGAGCCGAGTGGAAGGTACCTGCAAAAGGCACTTTAACCCTCAAGTCAATGACTGATGTGATAATATTCAGTAGAGAGTAAATACTGAGAATTAATTCAACCTGCTTACCTTTGTGACTTAACCTTCTGTTTATAAGTTATTTCGTGGATCCTAAATTGACATAGGTCCAATAAAACAAACTTATCTTTAGATTCGGTCTATTACTCATAAACAGTTTCCTTATCCTACAATCAGTTATCAATATCTTTAATCAATATCCTTAATTAATTTATCAGTTGTTTATTTGCTCAAATCATTGACCCAATTATAATAACTTAAGTGCAAGTCCAACATCAATAACTTAAATGCAAGCCCAACATCAATAACTTAAGTGTTGGTCTAACATTAATAACTTAAATGTCGGTCAAACATTTGATTTGTTTTGACGGTTGACAAAAGTAGCAGACCAAATGGTTGTGGATGTTGACCGTTAGGTCTATCCCATATACCATACAAAATCAGTTAGAGTAAGAGTAGCATAACACATATTAACATTCATTTAATACATCTAACAAGAATAAAATAATCTTAAAAAAGTGAACTTTTTGTAGTTTTTCGAAATAAAAAAGAAAGTAAAAAGTAAAGAAGGATAATATTAAATGAATATAAAAAATTTATTATGTCAAATTAACACTTATCAGTTAATTAAACAAAACACCTTGGGATCATAAGAATGCAAAGGTTAAGATAGTAAGATATTCTGTCAGAGTTAAATCCATAGCTTCTACCACCTTCAAACCAACCTTATATTATTGTTAAATAATGCAAAGGTTAAAATGACACCTTGTTGTACCATGTTGGGATCATAACAATGCAAAGGTTAAAATATTCTGTCATCCTGTTAATGGTGCTTTAAGACAAAAAAAATGCAAGCAATGCATAAATTATTCCTAATTTTCTTTGTGCTGATCAATGTGGTCACAACTAATTTTATCATAGAAATGCTACACATTATTGCTAGGGATAAGAAGAATAAAATAATATTTTTTTTAAGCTAAGAATCGGCTTGAGAAAACAAGATATACGTGGAAAACTATAACCAATAATTACCGACATTTACGTAATCCTAATATTTTCAATTTCTAAGCCTAGTTTTGAATTAGATATATGTGGAATTTGATTTTGGTACCATTGGAGTTTTCATTTGGAGATTTTGAAAGATTTGACGTCTTGAGATCAAATATCACATTTATATTTATATATTATCATTTTACTTATTTTTCTACCAATATAAGACTTTTAGCCTACATCGAATTTATACATTGAATTTATAATATTGTATAATGGATTATTTCCCTATCAAGTAGAAACATTATTTATGAACAAATTTATTTTTTTATCGGGAAATATTAGTTGTTAGTTTTATTAAGTGGGAAAATTAAATTCATAATTTATATCATTCTTTCTTTCAAACTCTTAAAACCAAGCTTATATTTTTCACGTTAGTGAAAAGTTGAATCCACAACCTTATAACTCCCTTTAGGCACAAGTATTTGGTGGTGGCCATCTATGTATTTTCCATAAAAACTTTAAGATAATAAATTTGTGATTATCTTTACTTATATATTATTCAACTTTCTTTCTTATTTTCTTTTTATTTAATGTAAAATTTTCAACTCATCTTATATTCCTATCATAAATATGATAAAGTAAATGAGAGTATTCTTACTTAAAATGAGTATGGTTCGCCTAAATTAGAGAAAAATAGTATTTTTGGAAAGTTAATTATCTTTGAGGATTGATCATTCCTGATGAAGACAAAGAAAATATTCAATTACAAAAAATTATATAATGCTCAAGTTAATAAAAATAGGAGAAATTATAAAATATATGAATATAAAAGTGAATAAGATAATTGAGTGGGTAGTTTCTATGAAATTAGTTTATATTTATAGACTGTTTTAGAGTTGGACTGAAATATTTAAAATATATTAAAAAATAAAAAAATATATGATTATTCACGATCTGGTTATTATACTGTTGCATCTTATTTGATTATAAATTACATCAATTTGATTGTGTTTATATTATATAATTTCATAGTAAAAAATAACTTCTAAATTATGTAATTTATTTTTTTTTCTTAACAAATATTTTTAAATTACATAATTCAAAGGTAAAAAATAACTTTCAAATTATACAATTTAAAAAAATAAATTATATAGTTAAAAATTATTTTTAATTTTCAGATTATATAGTTCAAAAATAATCAAATGAAAACTTTTCTATACGGGAATGCAGGAAAAATAGGTATGGAAATACAAGAAGAAACTAGAATCACAATAAAATTATTAAACCAAGTCACCAAAATGTATAGTTTTTGTAAAAATGTAATTTCTCTTACTTGAAAACATAATAGTTCAAACGACATAATTTCATTTTAATTTGTTCTGCAACGAAAACTTCCAACCAAGGTCCAACAAAAAAAATTTCTGTACGTAAATTGAATAATATATATATATATATATATATATATATATATATATATATATATATATATTTGCAATTTATATTAATTTACAGATATATTTACAATTTATATTAATTTACAGATTTTAAATCCTAATCTTTCATAATTTCATATTAAGTTATTGGTTAAAGTACTATATAATACTAAAAGTATAAATCTATTACCACTGGTTCAACCATTATTGAAGTACAATCAAATCATTAAATTTTTTTACACAGGATTATGGACCGCAACTTAACTTGGGCTTCAACAGAAACTATCTGGGTTCACCAATATTAAGGCCTTTTATTTCTGCTCCTCCTTTCATACTAACTGCACCTCCATATTAGGCGAAAAAGACTAAAATACCCCCTCACTATACCACGTCAATGTAGAAGAAATAAAGGAGAGAGCTTGTTTTGGAAAAATAACATTGTTCAAGAAAACTTTTTTCCGAAACGCATTTTATATATTCTAGAAAGCTATTTCAAGAAACATTACAGTGTTCTGCGAAGTTTGTTCTAAAACCTCGTTTTGGAAAGCTTGTTCTCAAAATCTAGTTTTTGAAATTATGTTTCAAAATTTCTGTATTGGAAATCATTTTCCAAAAATCTTGTTCTAAAATTTTTGAAAAACTTGTTCTAAAAGATAATTAAAACAGATAATCCAAAAAGTCATACTGTCATTTTTAAAATTAAGGTGGTGGAGTTAGAAATTCTGGACAGACAGGAAGTAATATTAGAACCTTAAGAGTCCATATATAAAGTTGGGGTTGATGAGATTTTCATACCGTTAAAACTTTAGTTTGCTTTTCACTAATTTTTCATTTTTCTTTTATTACAAAAGCTAACTTTCAATTTTATTGATTTGAAATAAAATAATGTATGTCTTTAACTTTGTAGAAGCTAGACTAAACCTTTTCAAACGTAACTTTTAAATTTTGTTGAACTTTGATTAAAAGTGAGTTTAAAGTTAAAAGTTTTTTTCTTTAACTATTAAAAGTTATTTTGATAGATAAAGGAAAAATAATTAATTCAACACACAACATAGTATTATTAAGAAGATAAAAAATGTATACATACATATCGTTAGGAGAGTAGAAGGACTATAGTGGGTTGAGTTAGGTTTAAAGTTTACTTATGAAGCATTAGAATTATAATTAGAAACTATCCTAACGAGACTTGATGTTTGTTGGACATATTATTTTATCCATTATCAGATTGTTATCGAACTACCTGTTAATGTCTAGTCTCATGCTCGATATAGTACATTCCTCCACGTGAGGAGATATGTTGAAAGTTTCACATCGATTATAAATAAAGTCAATTTAGATTAGATACATTTCAAGTTCATTTTTTAAGAACATGTTCTTCAATTATGACATTTTTTTTGTAAAACAGTTTCTTTGATTGCATTAATCCCTAAACACACTCCTTAAGTGTAGTAATTATAAAATTTTGTGGTTAGAACTATAGGGTTTAAGTTTATTAACGAGGGAATAAGTAGGGTTAGAGTATAAAAAGCGATTTGAAAGGGAAGCACTTTTAAGTCAACAAGGGTCCTCGAGAGCCCGTGACAAACGTAACATTGTTGGAATAAGTCAAAACAAAAATCCGTGAAAGGAAGAAATGATTGATTTTATGATTAGGGTTGTGTTTGGTTAAGATAAATAATAGCACACTCATAATACTGAATCTTCTTCTTTTTTCTATGTTGAAGTGGGAAACATGAACAATTTCACGTTCTGTTACTTCCCAATTAAGATGTGTACGCACGAAGCAACTCACCACAGAAGAACTATAATGGTAAACACTGTTATCATAACTTTACACTATAATTCAAGATCTAAGGGTAATTTTATCCTATTCATCATCTTAGTAAACTTTTTTCTTTCAAAACGTACAAATTTATCAACTCAGTTTTTGTCCTTTTTCGACATGCTGTTTTTCTTTTCGTATACATTATTATATATTTGTTGAATTCTATCCATATTTAAAAAAACAAATCTTACTTGTCTATAAAGTGTGTTATATTTTGTCCTTGGTTACAAAATTAGTTCATAAAAATAATGAAAATTTATTGCTTCATTTAAATTGTGACTAAGTGTCAAATAAAAATTATAAAATATATGTCAACGAGCAATCATCCACAATTTCTTTTTATTTCAGATTACTTTTGTTATTGCTGTTCAATTTCATCAATTAGGCTTTATCTTTTAACTAATGGTGTATATTTATTTTTTCTTATGATAATCAAATTATTACTATTATAATTAAAGTACATATAAATGATTCATAGTTTGCATTTATTTTGCAGATAATTTTTTATTATGAATAATTATTTTAGTTTAAAAAACAGTTAAATTTTTTATAAAAGAAAAAACAGTCATAAAATTGATTAAATTTAGAAAGAAAAAAAAATCACTTAAAGAATTAAATTGGTAAAATGATTGATTTAATAAAAAGAAGTTATTTAAAGGATAAAATTGAAAAAAAAAATGGTTCAATTATTTAGCTAAAATTGGTGTTACCAAAACATGGTTCAAGCACTAGTAGAAATTGAAAATCAATCCCTCATCATAAGTATAGTTTAAATTTATTTTGATTTTGATAAAGAATTATGAAAAAAACTTGGTAAGAATATGAATATGAATAATATATAATTTTTAAATTGAGTATTAGGATAAAGATGTATATGTATACATTTGTCTTATTTTCTTACTTATTATACCTATTTCAATACTCGACTCATTTTAAATTATTATTTAATTTAATATATTATCTAATAAATTTATATTAATTTTTCTTTGATGGTTGCTTACATAATTTTTTTTTAAATCACACATTTAATCGTATTATGGATATAACTATTTGATATTTATCTATTTATTATTTGATATTTTTATTTAATATTTATATAATTATAATTTTTTTCTTGACATCTAACATTAAATATGTATTCTTTTAATATTCAACACTTATAATATAACATTTTCTATGATTTTTACTTTTTTAAAAAACAATTTAATTAATATTTTAAACAACAAAAAGGTTTCGATGAGATAAAAATTTAATATAAATTAAATATAAAGATGAATTTTTATTTAAGATATGAAAATAAGATAGTCATAATCAGTGTTCCATTTTCATTCCTAATTGCTTGAAGCTAATTAAGATTAAATTTGACATACTATTTCGTCAAATAGGAAAGTGTGGAGGAGGGTCTACAAACTTGCAATAAACTTAATATTACATGTTTTTATCATGTGAATTATACTTCTTTTTACATTTTATTCATCATATTTTTTTCATTTTCATATTTTTTACAAACCCAATGAATATATGGTAGTGTGATTATTTTTTTATACTAACGACTTAATTAAATATACGATAATTTTAAAAAATAAAAAATAAAATATATTAAACATGAAACTAATTCTTAAAATAAGCATAAATTAGTGATAAAAATGTACAATTAAGTTGAAGTTCGGTAGTAGTTTTAGTTTGTGTTTAGTGTGAAACATTTCAAGAGATAAATATAAAATTTTGATATAATTATTTTATTTTTGTATTTGGAAATAAATTTCAACTTTTACTCATTACCATTTCAAAACAATCTTCTCACATAAAACTTATATATATATATATATATATATATATATATATATATATATATATATATATATATATATATATATATATATATTATCAGCTTACCATTAACCACAATTATAACAAATATAGAAAACTCTAATATTGAAATCATATTTAAAGCTAGAATTCTTGAATTATTCTATTAATTTTTTTAAAACCGTTGATTTAATGCATGTTTCTTACTGTTTTAATTATTCAATTATTTTTTTTATCTTTAATAAATATTGACTTTGTTTATTGTAAAATGGAAACTATTTTAAATTATATTAAAAATTAAATGTTTACATAAACATTACATGAAGCTTAATTTATATTAAAAAAATTGAAATCAGTTAAAAATATAAATTTGTAATTATTAATAATACGTAATTATCTAATTTTATATGATTTGATTCAATAATCAAAGATATTTTTACTTTTCATTTTACGACTTTGAACTAATTGATAAATTAGTTTTGTGACACACTAATTCAACCCAATTTTTTTTAGTATTTTAACTAATTTTTCACTTTTCAATTATATTTTCACATAGTTTTACCACATATAGTGAAAAGTATCATTGATTCTCTTACTGAGGTTGCTAATTGGTGTTTACTTTTCTACTAAATAATGTCGAATTTGATAAAAAATGATATAATCATAATTTCCACTGCGATGAGAGTTATATAAAAATTATTTAATGACTAATTATTTTTTATCCTTAAAGTTAATTGTTATTTAATGATTTTTTAATGATATTTTATGTTTTTTTTCTCTTATCATAAAAAGAAGATTAAATATGTTTTTAGTCCCTAAACTATTAAACGATTTTTTTTTTGTCCTCTTTCAAACTAAGGTACATTTTGGTCTTTCTGTTATAGAAAAACATAATTTTTCGTCCTTCTTCTTGACCAAACGGTATTAATAATGATTAACCTAAATATACCTTAGTTTAAAAGAAAAATTAAAAACAAAATCAATTTAGAGACTAAAAACATATTTAATTCTAAAAAAAAATATTGTAAATAAATGTTGTAAATAAGTCTATTATGTCAATCTATCATGCATTTACTACATATATTATCCTTGAACATTTGTATCGACTTTTTATTTTGAGATACATCATGAAGATGGTAAATAATAATGTTAATAAATAAAATATGTAAATAAGTTGATAAGAAAATGTGGTGTGATGTATGAGATAAGAATGACATAATAATGACGTGTTATTATAAAAATAAAAGATTATTTTAAAGAGTAAAAAAATGAAAGAAGTATGTGAAATAATTAGAAAGTGGGTCCATTATTGATTTTAGGGGGAGAGGGGTCGGTGAGGCTTTTTTGCTTTATAGAAAGTGAGGGAAAGTGGGGCATAGTGGGGGCCCACTACTCTAGTAATAGGAAGAAGAGAGAGACCAAAAATTGAATGAAATCAGTGTCAGAAATGGAAAGCTCAAATGGAAAAAAGAGTTCTGTCTGTATACAACTCTTTTAAGGACAATACTCCCAATTTAGGGACCACAAACCCTCCCATAGTTTTTCATAATCACTTCTTTTCACTCTCATATCACTCCTAAACTTATATTCTTCTCTTATTATTTTATTTCAACAAGATAAAAATAGCTAGTTATGTTTGGTGCAAGAGAGTCAAATAGATTTTTTTTAAAAAAAAAAATTACCCATATTTTTTATTTTATCTTTGTTTATCTTTTTCATCTTTTATATTTATTCAAATATATTATATATTATAATTTAACTTACTCTCATTTAAAAAAATAAATTTTAAGTTTAACTTAATTCTACAAAATCAGTTTGTTAGATAAGATTTATCCTCATTTATATTATGTAAGCTAACACACTTTCTTTTACGTCAAAATATATACATATTGAATATAAGACTAGATATTAATGGATAATATGATAATGTGTGGTATGATAAGTCCAACAAACAACAAATTTTCTTATAGTAGGTGACACAATAGACAAACAAATAACAAATTTCACTATGATATATTTAAATTTGTGACTTTAATGTTATGTTAACAAATATGTTTTAAATCTAACTCAACTTCAAATAACTAGTTTGTAAAGTAAGATTTGTATTTATTTTTGTAATATAAACTCGTTTTATCTCTGGTCAATTCGAGATCTACAATACTTATAAAAATAATGTTTAAAATAATTAAACTCCTTTTCTAATGAAATTATTTTTATATATATTTGTAACATCCTAGTATACAGTGTAGAACCATATAATAGAATAATCACATTCATAATATTACAGATCAGTTTCACATACAAGGGAGGTACGGTTATGGCCGAACGGTCTTACATAGTCACCGTGAATTTTTGCAAGCTTACGATCCTACGGCCAAGACCGAACGGTATTCAAAATACTCTTACACCGAACGGTTCTACAATACAAATAAAATAGAAGCTACAGTAAATAGCCGAACGGTTTACAAAATAGCTTAGACCAAACGGTACTACAAGAAAACCAAAGACTGACCGAACGGTTTTACTGTTCGGCCTTCACTTCCACCTCGACCAACGTTTCTTCCAGTGCCTCTTCCAGCAACTCTTCTCCTTCTGCTCACATCCATACGGATGATCATTGCAACAGGAACAAAGACAGACGAAACAACGAAGTAGACAAGACAGGAAAAGGGTAAGCTTATGTAATTTAATTCATGGATCAAACATTTTCATATCACATATGTTTCACACCGATCAATTGTACAAAATTAATCATTCATTATAGCATGCAAGAAAACAACATTTGACTCAGACTGTCCGGACTGTATGAATTATGTGTAGCTACGACGTTCGTGCACCCGGGTGATGTAGTAACTGGGATACCCTCAACAGCTGCCACTCGAGGTTAATCTGTTCCGTCCAAGTTAACCTTATGGACTAGGACCTCCTGCCATTCCCACACATGACTTACTCTCCTCTACGTGAGAAGGAGTAATCACGGAATATCAGGATGAACGCCAACTTAGTTTTGTCCACATTCATACTTTACCATTCCAATACCATTTCATGAGATATTCCTCCCCGAAATACTCTTACATAATCAAACTCGTTTTTATCCATTACATTCATCATAATGTATTCTCAAAATTCAAACCAAACCAATCGCAATAGAAATTCAATATGAAGTTGAATATTGAACGATAACCTTCAACATTGAGACGAGACCAAACGTTAGGAGTGAGACCGAGAGGTCTTCAGCTCCCAAACAAATTAGAACCGAAAGAGTTATCATCAGAGATATGAAAGAAACCGAAAGAAATAACGTTCCATAGTAAATAACAGGACCGAATGTTATTTACAAGATGAGCCATTTCATTAAACTGACCATTGAGAGTTCAAACCGAACACCACAAAGCCTAGGCCGAGTACTAAGACTTTAGGCCGCACACCATTGATAGAGACTGAACGCTTTATAACACCGAATACTAATAACAGACTGAATGTTTTGAATAAACCGAACACTATTTATACTTAGTCATTAGAATGAGACTAACATAAAAGGGGCCGAGTGCTAGTATAAGACTGAGCACTGTAGAAACCGAACACTATTGAGTTTGGTCGAACGCTGCTATTTTAAAAAATGGTAATGATAAATTACTGAGATGAGACCGAATGCTTGGTTTAAGACCGAGCACTATTGAGAGAGAACCCGGTTTATGACCGAGCACTAATAAGTTATAAATGAAGGAATATACTCTGAATTTAATTACATATAAGTTGTTTCTAACAAAAGTGGGACATAAGATTTAAGAACTTTTAAGAAGTTATTGAATACTTTGACTACACTGGTTGAAAAATATAAAATGGGAAAACTAAACATAGACCGAACACTTCTTTCACAAGTTTACTAAGATAAACCGATCGGTCTTAAACTGCTTCTTCCTAAATGAAAGATTCAGTCCAAACCGAATGCTCAAGGGAACCGATCTGTCAATGATGACCTTCAGTGACGAGCATCAATTTTTACAGAGAACTACAAACATACGATTCATCCTTATATCAATTCATTCCTCATCATTTATCATCATACATTCATACTTCATATTCATCCAATACTCAAACAAACATGCAACCATTCAAAACAAGAATTAAAATCAAATTATATAAGCTTCCCTTACCTCGTAACGTGACCGAACGCTCACAGAGGCAGAATACTGGTCCTTCACCAGATTTCTTAAGAGATTATAGTTCACGCTTCAAGAAACTACCCAAATAACAACCCAGAAATGTATTCAGAAAGTGATAAGAAACCCATGCAACCAGAAACTTGGTTTGCATGTACAGGAAACCGCACGGTTGAGAGAGGGATGGACTTACCAGCTCAGAATGAAAAACCGAACGGTTCAAACGGAAGCTCTCGACGTCGTATATTAACTTGTTAATATAAATAACATTTTTATATATTGGGTTTTAAAAAATTTGAGATTGTGAGTGAAGAATTAAACTGTGTTCTTGATCATCATATTTGTTTAACATGAATGAGAATGAGAATAAAGAAAGCTTTTAAGTGTGATGGTGTTGGATTTTGTTGAGTATCTTGAGTAGTGTGTTGTATAAATAAACACAAAGATGGTGATGTGAGTGTTGAGAAAAATAAGGAGAGAAAAATAATACTTCATTCTAACCAAAAATAGTCACTAGGATGTTATAATTTTTCATTCTTTTAATGTATTTTAGTATATCTGTTTGTATTTCAATATATTTTTGAAAATAAAAATTAAATAAAGTTACGCATAACTAAAAAAAAGATTAAAATCAGACGAAAAGAAATTTATACACCAAATTACAGATAATAAAAAAAAAGAACTAAACTTCTGAAAAAAAAATTATAGATTTTGTAAAATATAAGATAAACATTATAACTAAACCTAACATTCAATCAGATTACTAAATTTTAATTTTGAATTAAAAATATAGAGAGGGGGACAAGAAAAAGGGACATATCTAAGTGAGTTATAAACAAAACCTAGAAATCGTTTTCAGTGGGAAATTTGATTGTCATTTCTCTCATATTTTTCTTTATATAATTCCCACATTCTTGACATCATCATATTTGGTAGAATATAATATTTGTTAATTTTGTCTTCTTATATATAATTTGGAAACTAATTCTACTTTTTCTTCTTCTATTTTATTACAAACCCAGAGGCCGGAAAGTATGTATAATTTTAAATGTAATTAAAATAATTGAAAGTGGCTCATTTTCTCACTTTCTAGCCTCACATCAAACTTTTTAATATTAAAATATTTTATTTCTTTCTATTAAAGAATTTTAAGTGAATTGTTTATTAAGTCGTTACATCACTTTGTGAATTTATTTCTTCACATGATCCTTCTTTGAAATTTCATCCAATTATTCCATATTACTGATTCAAGTGAATGGGACAGATATCTGTATAAATATATGAGTTTATATATAAATAGAAAGAAATCCAGCTGAGATTATTGTACAATAAAGCTAGTGAATTATTATTGGTTTGAACTAGTGATTTTTAAAATAGTTTTTTTTTATATTTTAAAATAAAAAGAAAATTATTTAGTATAATATTTAAAAATTGATATGACTTATTTTGTTATTATTTTAAATTTTTGTTAACTTTAGGGTAAAATACAACACGTAGTGTTTATTTTCGTCTTGAGTACAATAACCAAAAATTTATGAAGTTTTTATACAAAGAAAAGTCTACTTAAATTTTAGTCATATTTGTTAATTATATCGTTAAACAATTGATAATGATAAAACCAAAACAGAATTATGCCTTTCATATTGTGAAGTTGATGTATTTACAATTAGATTAAAAATGTAATATATAATACCTGATATATGAAAAATATATATTACAATTTTTTTTAAATGGCAATATTCTCATCAGCATACAGTTAACATGTATGATTAAAACTCTTAACGAAATCATAATTATGCTATGGAAACTCGTCCACTTTTATTTTATTGTACTAAAAATAAAAATTAATGTGGTAAACACATATTTTAACCTAATTATTATGAAACGTTTTATTTAAAGTTTTATATGTATTTTGAAAGTTAAAAATCAATACTGTAATTTCGTATTTCTTTAATATTATAAAATTATTATACTATATTATGTAAGGACCTAAATAATTTGGGGGTGGTGTATGGACAAGGATATGTTGGTAATTGATGTGGTGGGGGCTTCCTGTGATGAGTGGTGTGGTAGAGGATGGCTTCACGGGGAGGCAGCTGTTGAAGGGGTGTGGGAAGCAGTTAGGGAGTCACGGGGGTTGTCTTTTTGGAAGTGGGGAGCAAGAAAACGTCCGTGAATTCTCTCATGTTTGGCACCATTCAACAAGATGCAACGTGGAATATATAAGGGGTGCTGAGTTCTGAGAAGAATCCTGGCTGCCTTGTTGCAAATTTTGTGAAGAGAGGAGAAGTTCAAAGTTGCAGGAGAGGGAAGGAAATCTTGGTGCTGCACATCTTGGGGAGGATGAATTCAAAGAATTCACAAAGGAAGTCTTCAAGAGGTAAGGGGAGTTAGATCTTTTGTTTGATTGATTGTATATGCTTTGTATGATGCAAATCTGGGTAAAATCTGGGAAGAAAAGGTTGAATTTGATGTTTCTGGAAATCTGCAATTCTGCAGAAATTCTGCAGAACCGTTCGTCCAATTTGATTTCAAATTGGACGTTCGTCCTAAATAGCTAACGTTCGTTCAAAATGGTTGAACGTTCGTCAAGGTGAATTTGGACGTTCGTCCAAATTATTCGGTAGTCGTTGGAGAGCGTTCGTTTGTGGACGCTCGTTCAAAGTTGGTGAAGTGAAAAGTGGACGTTCGTCCCAATTGCTATGCGCGTCCGTCCTTAAATCAAAGTGTTCGACATTGAGTGATTCGTTCTGTACGTGAGAGCGTTCGTCCACGTGAGCGTTCGTACAGACCACGAGCGTTCGTCCACGACTTCAACTTGTGAGCGTTCGTCAAAATGGCTCGACCAAGCGTTCGGCCTTAAATTCAGTGTTGAGCGTTCGGCCTTAAATTCAGTGTTGAGCGTTCGGCCTTAAATTCAGTGTTGAGCGTTCGGCCTTTGAGCGAGTGTGAGTGAGCGTTCGTCCTTAGTTCAATTTTAGCGTTCGTCCAAAATGATCAGCATCGAGCGTTCGTCCAAACAGCGAGTGAGCGTTCGTCCGAATAGTTAGCGTTCGTCCAAATTGTTGAGCGTTCGGTTACATGTGGAGCGTTCGTCCAAATAGTGAGCGTTCGTCCGTAATTGAGTGAGCGTTCGTCCAATAGTACCCAGTGAATAGTACTCGTCCAAATAGTATTTTACAAATGTTGAATTTTAAGTTCCTTTGCTTTTGGATTTAATTATGTGTATCAATGTTTGGAATATCATCTATGACATGAATTATGTGAATGTATGAGATATGTTGGAATTGTTGGGATAATATGGTGGTATCTGATTTTTCCTAATTGAGGTTAAGATTCAATGTAACAGTAAGTATGTTATTTAAATATTTCGGTTGCAATTTATGAATGCATGTTCATGTAATCAAGATTGGTTGAAAGGGTATGGTTATAAGTGGTTTATGATGTACATTGTTGGTCCAAAAGAAATATCATGAGATTTAAAATGGTCGGATTGAATCGGAAATTTAGATCTCTCGGTGAGATCAGTTGGTGTAAAGAATGAATGTGGGAAGCTTAGCCGGTTGTTCATCCTGATGTTCCGTGAGTACTCGTCCTCACGTAGAGGGGGTACGTCATGTGTGGGAACGGCAGGAGGTCCTAGTCCTAGGGTATCGGGACAGATAGGACTAACCTCGGGTGGCAGCTGATGACAGTTCCAGTTACTACATCACCCGAGTGCACGAACATCGAAGCTACACAGAATTCATTCTAGTCCGGACGAGTCTGTCTATGAAGTAACGAGTCTGTCTATGAAGTAACGAGTCGGTCTATAAAGTAACAAGTCGGGGTATAAAGTAACAAGTATTGTAGATGTCAATTTACCATGTTTGGATGACTTTTGCATGTTGTATGAGTGGGTGGAATTATGGTTTAATGAATATGCTCTAATTGTTCTTTTATACGAATTTAAGTATGACAACATTGAATTTAACTGTTCTATCTGTATAACATGTTTTTATATCTAGCTCACCCTTGCATTGTTTTGTTATGTGTTGTTTGGGTATGTTTCGTTGGCGATGATCATCCACTTGGATGGGAGCAGATGTTGTCGTGGAGTTTCCCTTGGAGCCATAGCTGGAGGTTGTTGATATTGCGGAGTAATCTTCTTAGAATTTCTTGATTAAACACTTGTAGTGTTTAATCCTTTCAACTGTTTAAGTTTAAATTTTAAGTTTCTTTTATTTCTGGATGACTGTAATACCACATTGAATTACACGTCAAAATTCTGACTGTTCTCTATATTTGAATGTTAACGTCCTTATTATATAATATTGATTATTATATAATCGGGATGTTACATTAATGGTATCAGAGCAGTTCTTCCTTAAAAACCTGTAGGTTGTGGGTGCGATTCGTTTGTGATTGTGTACTTTGGCCTCGGGTTGGAAATTGTGTTAGTTTGAGTCAGACTAATGGTCTTTCTTTCTGTATGAACAGAAGATGGTACCTACTTCTTCTCCTCCTTTGTCTTAGGGAGTTGATCCGTCTGACTCTAATCTGATGCTGAATGCGGTGTTCCAAGCATTGCAACAACAGAATGCTGCATTGGTGGAGTAAAATACCATAATCCTGCACAATCAAGAAGCCGAAAGGGTATTTACCGAGAACGCGAGAGTAACATCTGAGAACACTCAAGACAATTCATTAAAGTGATTGACTAGTGGCAGGACCGTTCAGGGTGTTTTCTCTTCTGTTATTCCGGTCCAAGAGTGGAACTTGGAAAACTTTCTACAACATCATCCAGCCCGGTTTGATGGAACTACAGTTCGAATGAAGCTGATCAGTGGTTTAAGGACATTGAGAGAATTTGTAGTGCTAAGAGATGTCCAGATGAGAACGAGGTAGCTTATGTTGAGTACTTGCCTTACAGTGTAAGGTATGACCTGGAGATTGAATTCCTTCAGTTAATACCGGGAAATATGTCGTGACTGAGTATGCATACAGATTCGAGCACTTGCTCCGATTGTACACCATGAATACGGTTATAAAAATTTGTTATCATTATGAGTTTAATTCTCCCTGTCTTAACCTTGATGCGCCATGTTTTGGTCTTTTGCTCGTGTTTAAGCCTAAACACTGTTTAAACCGTTTTTGTCATCAAGTTAATGCTTTAATCCTGTCGCGTTCAACCTTAAACATTCATTCATTTCATTAACATGTATCATTTTTGGGTTATCAACCTCTATGTGTCTAAACCAGATTTCGGCTCCTGTTCTTATGTCTGTTATTTTCAATGTCATTATGAGTCAAGCTAATTTTTCAGTTTCGGCTCCCGTTCAGGTTGTGTCAAACGTATGTATTCTGTGTTTTCAAAGTTCATTAATACTTTGTTATTTTTTTTTGCTTTAATGTGAAATCCTATTGGTTATTTTTGAGTTTGCAAACACAAAGGTTGTTTTAAGATTGGGGTAAATTCATGTTCTGTTTACCTTATCGAGTATTGAAGTATCGTTAAAATCTTGATAAATTTTTAGACATATTTTTCACGCGTTTCAAACTCATTGATAACTTATTATGTTTTTCGTTTGGGCCTGATAAAAATAAAAATAGTTGAGAATAACTCTGAGTCAAATTTCAAAATTTTGTAATAAATTAATATGAATTTATGAACAAGTACATATATATATTTTAAATAAATACAATAAAAATTACAAACAGGTGGTTGTGTTTCTGTGAGGTTTTTCTCTTCTGATAATCTTGAGTTTGGAAAGACGATAACCTGTGAGTAAATCGTTAGAAAAATATATAACTGGCAGGGCAGATAATAAAAAAATAATAATCATCAAACTAGCAGGACAGATAAATATTACAATGCATAATTAAAATAAAGATGTTCTAGAGTCGATCATAAGTGATCGTTAAATATTACAGTCCATAAAATACGCAAATAAAGAAAATAAAGGATGTTTGGGGTTCGATCACTCGTGATCGTTAAGTTACAAATAAAGATAAAAATTTAATGGAAAAATTCTCGAGCTGGTTGTGGTGGCCTAAGGGAGAGCTCCGTCGAGGGAGCTCTGGTTCGGAAGGCGAGAGGCATGGGTTGAGGGATTTGTCGTTCGTCCTTGTCATCGTCGATGATGATCGGAACGGGGAACAGGTTCAGCAACCTCGGCGCCTTCATAATTACCCAGCCATATTCTTCAAATAATATTTTGTGTCAAAAATAGAAGGGGGAAAAATAAAATAAAATAAATAAAAATGAAAATAGTGGTAATTAGAGTTCTTACCATACATGTACAGCGGCAGCTGAGAAAATACGGTGCCAGTGGGGTCTAATTCCGCTTGCCAGCGCTTGACCCGGTTACCATGATTGTTGAACCAGCAGTGTACATTATATTCACTGACCTCTCCGAAGGCCCTGATTCGAGATGCAATCTCGACAACTTGGGCTCTGCTGGGATGTGTGACCCCGTGGTTGAAGATATTGGTCATCATTTTAACCTGGTCATCAGTAGGTTTCCACCGCTGACTGGTGTACCTCTCCATCTCCATATCACTCATCTTCCTCTCAGAGTATTTCTAAAGCATAATGAAATAATAAAATAAAATAAAAAGAGCAAAATCAGAACAAAAATATTCTGTGTTTTCTTTATTTGTTTTGTTCCCTTTTAGGTTCTTTTGTCCAGCCAGTCATTGTTGTTTTAGTGTCCAGTATCAGATCTGTTTCACGGTCCTCGCAAAGGTTCCTAAACGGATCTATGTCAATTTGTCCATGTCCGGTTCATACAAATAAATTTCTCTTTTTAAAGTTTTCTGTTTTTATGGGGTACGTGGCGTTGTTCTACCCGATTGTCTCTGCCATACCCTCAATCGAGGGGAGATTAACGTCTGGTTTCCAGCCGATATACCCCTTATCTTTGTTAAGGCAGTGTGTTCTTAGATTTTTAGTTAAAAGGAAAATAGAAGAAGAGGAAAGTAAATACAGGAGCAGAAGTAAAAAATAGCAAGCGAAAAGTAAAGAAGAAAGCATAATGCAAGTGCGAGTGATAAAAGCTCAGAAAAGAAAAAGAAAAGTACATGAACGGAAGCAGAAAGAAGAAAGGGAAGAAAAGAAGCGAGAAGTAAAGAAAGAAGAGAAGCTGGGTAAAGGAAAGGAAGAGATAAGAGAAGAGAAATACTTACTCGAGGCGGAGCCGAGCCTTGGAACTTGCAGATTTGAAACTTGCCGGAAGACTCTCTGATCTACCACACTCAGAACCCTCGATGCTCAGATCTCACTCTCTCACTAGCTCAGATCTCTCTCTCTCTATCACGCGTTCTGGAATCTCAGCGTTTCGAAGTGTAGCCCAACGCGGCTAGCACCCCGTTTTATAGCCAAGGAACCTTACTGTGCTCACAGTTCCGGTCATGCATAACCGGAACCTTCAATAGTATCGGTTAAAAAAAAAAAAAAAAAAATAGTATGCGGATTTTGCCACATTTTGGGAGTATGAAACATTCAAATTAGAGAGGATCTCTTGCTATGTGAGTAAGTGTGACCTTATTTTGGTGTGAGATGTGTTATGTATGTTGATCTAGAATTGTCTCTTTGTATGTGGTGGGAGTTGTACTGATGAGCTCTTTGAACGGTGGGAACTGCCCGGATAAGTTTGTTATATGAGTTGTGGGATGGCAACTCTACCCAAGAGTTAGAGGACAAGATGAGAGAGACGTATCTCAACTTGTTTTGGTAAGCTTAATTTTCGAGGACGAAAATTTTTGTGTTGGGGAGAATGTAAGGACCTAAATAATTTGGGGGTGGTGTATGGACAAGGATATGTTGGTAATTGATGTGGTGGGGGCTTCCTGTGATGAGTGGTGTGGTAGAGGATGGCTTCACGGGGAGGCAGCTGTTGAAGGGGTGTGGGAAGCAATTAGGGAGTCACGGGGGTTGTCTTTTTGGAAGTGGGGAGCAAGAAAACGTCCGTGAATTCTCTCATGTTTGGCACCATTCAACAAGATGCAACGTGGAATATATAAGGGGTGCTGAGTTCTGAGAAGAATCCTGGCTGCCTTGCTGCAAATTTTGTGAAGAGAGGAGAAGTTCAAAGTTGCAGGAGAGGGAAGGAAATCTTGGTGCTGCACATCTTGGGGAGGATGAATTCAAAGAATTCACAAAGGAAGTCTTCAAGAGGTAAGGGGAGTTAGATCTTTTGTTTGATTGATTGTATATGCTTTGTATGATGCAAATCTGGGTAAAATCTGGGAAGAAAAGGTTGAATTTGATGTTTCTGGAAATCTGCAATTCTGCAGAAATTCTGCAGAACCGTTCGTCCAATTTGATTTCAAATTGGACGTTCGTCCTAAATAGCTAACGTTCGTTCAAAATGGTTGAACGTTCGTCAAGGTGAATTTGGACGTTCGTCCAAATTATTCGGTAGTCGTTGGAGAGCGTTCGTTTGTGGACGCTCGTTCAAAGTTGGTGAAGTGAAAAGTGGACGTTCGTCCCAATTGCTATGCGCGTCCGTCCTTAAATCAAAGTGTTCGACATTGAGTGATTCGTTCTGTACGTGAGAGCGTTCGTCCACGTGAGCGTTCGTACAGACCACGAGCGTTCGTCCACGACTTCAACTTGTGAGCGTTCGTCAAAATGGCTCGACCAAGCGTTCGGCCTTAAATTCAGTGTTGAGCGTTCGGCCTTAAATTCAGTGTTGAGCGTTCGGCCTTAAATTCAGTGTTGAGCGTTCGGCCTTTGAGCGAGTGTGAGTGAGCGTTCGTCCTTAGTTCAATTTTAGCGTTCGTCCAAAATGATCAGCATCGAGCGTTCGTCCAAACAGCGAGTGAGCGTTCGTCCGAATAGTTAGCGTTCGTCCAAATTGTTGAGCGTTCGGTTACATGTGGAGCGTTCGTCCAAATAGTGAGCGTTCGTCCGTAATTGAGTGAGCGTTCGTCCAATAGTACCCAGTGAATAGTACTCGTCCAAATAGTATTTTACAAATGTTGAATTTTAAGTTCCTTTGCTTTTGGATTTAATTATGTGTATCAATGTTTGGAATATCATCTATGACATGAATTATGTGAATGTATGAGATATGTTGGAATTGTTGGGATAATATGGTGGTATCTGATTTTTCCTAATTGAGGTTAAGATTCAATGTAACAGTAAGTATGTTATTTAAATATTTCGGTTGCAATTTATGAATGCATGTTCATGTAATCAAGATTGGTTGAAAGGGTATGGTTATAAGTGGTTTATGATGTACATTGTTGGTCCAAAAGAAATATCATGAGATTTAAAATGGTCGGATTGAATCGGAAATTTAGATCTCTCGGTGAGATCAGTTGGTGTAAAGAATGAATGTGGGAAGCTTAGCCAGTTGTTCATCCTGATGTTCCGTGAGTACTCGTCCTCACGTAGAGGGGGTACGTCATGTGTGGGAACGGCAGGAGGTCCTAGTTCTAGGGTATCGGGACAGATAGGACTAACCTCGGGTGGCAGCTGATGACAGTTCCAGTTACTACATCACCCGAGTGCACGAACATCGAAGCTACACAGAATTCATTCTAGTCCGGACGAGTCTGTCTATGAAGTAACGAGTCTGTCTATGAAGTAACGAGTCGGTCTATAAAGTAACAAGTCGGGGTATAAAGTAACAAGTATTGTAGATGTCAATTTACCATGTTTGGATGACTTTTGCATGTTGTATGAGTGGGTGGAATTATGGTTTAATGAATATGCTCTAATTGTTCTTTTATACGAATTTAAGTATGACAACATTGAATTTAACTGTTCTATCTGTATAACATGTTTTTATATCTAGCTCACCCTTGCATTGTTTTGTTATGTGTTGTTTGGGTATGTTTCGTTGGCGATGATCATCCACTTGGATGGGAGCAGATGTTGTCGTGGAGTTTCCCTTGGAGCCATAGCTGGAGGTTGTTGATATTGCGGAGTAATCTTCTTAGAATTTCTTGATTAAACACTTGTAGTGTTTAATCCTTTCAACTGTTTAAGTTTAAATTTTAAGTTTCTTTTATTTCTGGATGACTGTAATACCACATTGAATTACACGTCAAAATTCTGACTGTTCTCTATATTTGAATGTTAACGTCCTTATTATATAATATTGATTATTATATAATCGGGATGTTACATATTATACCATTATATAAAAGATATTTTTTCTTTTGGTGTACATGTTTTTCCATTTTATTCTTTAAATAATCTTTTTAAAATTGAAATATTAAATATAACTAAATATAACATAACATAAAGGATTCCTTGTACCTAAATTAGGTGAGACTAAAGCGAAGATCTATGATGTTTGATGATGATGATGGAAGTGACTGTATCAATTTATGAATTACATATCAATGATCTAAATAAAGCAGTTTCTAATTTCTTTTATTTTATAAAAAACCGAAACATATTTAAAGGATTAACCATGATTAAATGGTTTTTGATTTTTTCTATGTAGAACACTTAAACTTTCTTTTAGTTTTTTCTTCTGTTGGGATAGAAGTAGAAATGAATAGAAATTAATAAGCATACATACATATAAGGACCATGACTCGTTTACATATCCTTTATCCACAATACTTTTTTTAAGTTTTAATTTTGCCCCTTCAATAAATTAAAATTATTACTGATTTTTATACAATAAATTTCATGGCATATATATACTCTTAATCATATTTACTTAATTAACTTAATTTATAATTGATTAATAAAATACAATAACTTAAACGTATTTAATGATTTATTATATATATAAATAAATAAATCACCCAATTGCTAATCCTTTAAATGTATGTGTATATATTGATTAGTGAAAGTAAATTATGGAAATTGATTTGAATGAAATTGTATGCTATAGCAAATTGGTATACGTTGGGAATGATTGGCACATAAAATAAAACAAAAACCATATCTGGATTAGACTGATTGAAACCTTGAAATGCGTGCACGCATAGCCAACAACAACAATAAGTTTGTCAGAAGTTCATGTTCATGTTCATCTTGCCAAAGTATCATTTTCCCAAACCACCTGTGACAATTTTTCTTTTCGATTTTTGGTCTTCTGATAGAGATATCATCTCTTATATGTTATGGCCTTTCATTCTTTATCATTTTTTCTCTTCCATCTCTTATCTTTCTTCCTATCAGTAAAGTAGACGTTGATATTTCCTCTCTCCCACGAAATCAATTCCTAAATATATATTTTACGTCATAAACCATAATCTTTTATGTTGTCAAGCCTTTTCATACCATCAAAATTTTTAGGATGATGTCATTCCATTTCTTCTTAGCTTTCCCACCAAATCATCCTTCCTTTGCGTACCCATGGAAAATCAATCAATCCAACAATTGATGATAAAGTGCAATTCTATTTTAGTTATAAAATGAAATTTCTTTAGATTATTTCTCCAAAAATTATACATCACATAAAATTTGAATCCCATTTTAAACTCATTAATATAAGTATTTTTGAGTGACATTTACTTTAAAAAATAAATTATAATTTATATATCATGTTGAAAGTCTCGTGTCGACAAGTAATAAGACTAATTTTATAATACATAAGTGGATAAATAATCTTGTCTTAAAAGCTCCTTTCTATATAGTTATAAAATACAATTTCTTTATGTTATTTTTTCAAGATTTTACGTCACATAAAATTTGGAGTAATTGAAACAATTTAAAACTAATTAATATAAGTATTTTGATTGATATTTTGTTTTTTTAAAAAAATATAATTATGCATTATGGTGAAAGTCTCACCTTACAACTTCATTTTGTAATATTGAGTTACATTTAAAATCTATTTTATAACATAATAATATATAAGTTATTATAAATCTTATCTTAAAATTCAATTTTATAAAATTAAGTTATACTTAAAATTCACTCTTAATATAAGGAACTCTTTTATATATTTTTATCTAATATAAAACTTCTAATGCCAAAGAGTTAACGCCAATAAGTCACAGACAAACTTAAAATACTATTTTCAGCCAAAACTTTAATGTAATAAATTTTTTATATTTTCTATTTATATATTCATCTTACTTATTTTTATTCATGTAAAACTTTCAACTTAGAGATTCTAACAATAATAACTTAATAAAAAAAATTCATAAATAAAAGTGGAAACAATATTTTAAATAAGCATAATGGAAAGAATTTTTTAAATAAGATCACTTTGAAGAGTTTAAAACAAGTATAGTTACTGTTTTTTTTGTTAAAAATAATAATAATTGTAATATTAAAATTATGATGTACATATAAAGTTTACACAATTTAAAATAAACATGATTAGGTAGGTTTTCCTAATAAATCATTTTTTTTATTTAATTGTGTTTTACCCTCTCTCTCTCTCTCTCTCTCTCTCTCTCTCTCTCTCTCTCTCTCTCTCTCTCTCTCTCTCTCTCTCTCTCTCTCTCTCTCTCTCTCTCTCTCTCTCTCTCTCTCTCTCTCTCTCTCTCTCTCTCTCTCTCTCTCTCTCTCTCTCTCTCTCTCTCTCTCTCTCTCTCTCTCTCTCTCTCTCTCTCTCTCTCTCTCTCTCTCTCTCTCTCTCTCTCTCTCTCTCTCTCTCTCTTTTTGTTTCTACAATCATTGTATCTAACATTTTAAATGATATGAAGTGAGATTTTTTCTCTCGTTTCTAGATATTTATTTACTTTCATAACATACTTAACTTGTGTTAGCAATATCTTTTTCTAATTTTCTATTATAGGTATTAGAGTTCTCTCATGGAGAGTGATGATTCCATAACAAAAACATATAAGATGTGAAAGTGATATGTTTGAATTGAAGTTGCTGAATATTATCAAACATCACAGTGTCATACGAATTCTGCAACTGTTAGAAACACGTCTTCATCAAAATTCTAAAATGATATATACCATAGTGATAATTATTAAAACGATTAAGTTATTTGTTATCCCAAGCCATTACTTTTTCAGATAATGGGAAACTCCTTTTTTTTTTGTTTCGCAAAAAGCACTCTATAAAACTTTTGTAAATACATAATCTCATAAAAATCAATTTATTATCTCTTTCTCCCTTATAAATTTTTACATTCATTTAAAAATATTATCTTATAAGTTAACATCTTTTTTTTTTAAAACAAAAACGTATTTTGTGGGAAAAATTATTGTGTTTATTAGTATTTGTGTGTACCTTCTTGTAAATGTTCAGTCCTATAATTTTTATGTTTAGGATGTCGAGTTCTTAATGTGAAAATGATTATATTTGAGATCGATTTACACATTTAATTATACAGTAAAAATAAAGTATATAATAGTAGTACATACCATTTTATTCTTTTAAATTGTTTCTTTATATGATTAATTAAGTTAATTAGACTCTCACATTATAATTATAAAATCTTACTTTTTTTATGTTTTAGATTATTTTTCCTTTAATATGAATTTTGATATGATACTACAAGTATCATAACTTAAATTTATCTATTGATAATAACATATCTTAATAGAAACATAAGATAGTCTTGATCTTAATTTTATCATGAATTCATTATTTTTAATACTTTTTGTCATAAACTAAAGATTATTAAGTAAAATATAATTATGTCATATAACCTTTATTTATTTATGTTTTAAAAATTAAATGTGAATCTAAGTCTAATGTTAAGTAAAAGTAAAAAAGTTAAAAACTATAATTATGTCATATAACCTTTATTTATTTATGTTTTAAAAATTAAATGTGAATATAAGTCTAATGTTAAGTAAAAGTAAAAAAGTTAAAAACTATAAGAATAAACATCAATAAAATTATTATATTAAGGTTTTAAGTTGGAAATAATATCATAGGTGAAACAGATTTATATCCTTTTATAATTTAGCTACTAAATAATTAATTATTTTGTGTCTCTAAAATTAGTTTCATGCTGTGCTATTTTTGACATTTAGAGAATGAATTCAAATAACTTTATAAGAAAATTATACATCAAAACTAAATTTAATTCATTTAAATATTTTGTTTTAATCTCAAAATGATTAATCCATTCGTTAGAAAAGGGAAATGTGAGAAAGTGTGGCCATTTATTGCATGAATGATAGGTAACATGTTAGCATTTTACATATACAGTCTTATTTTCTAATCTATGAAGGAGACTTGTCAATCCATCTACTGGTATCCAGATAGCAGAAAATATAAAGATTGATTGCTTCATGTCTGATTAAAAACATAATGACTTATCTTTGTTGTCACAGTCAATTAGCTAGTAAGGAAATACGTGTAAATTAGAAAACAAACATGCGTGCAAAAAACTGAATCCAAAGTAAAGAAAAGCTTAACTTTTTAAACTGGTCAACTTTTAATCATCAATGCAACTGGCGTAGGAACTTTGTTTGGAAATAAAAAGAAAAAGTGTGCATGCACACAAAGGCATATAGATAAAAGAAACATTATGCACTTTTAGAACTGATAATCAAGTTATAGATAATGATTTGCAAACTAATTTAATGCATGTTTAGTGGGAGTCTAAATCCTATGTTCGGTTGAAACAAGAAAGTAGAACATTGTATAACATTAAAGATTCATTAACTCATCGTTTTAAGATTTTTTATAAAAATAGTATCAACTCTTTATATGATTGGACTCAGATTTGATTGTTGTTGTATCTCTTTAGTAAACCTCTTCTTCGATAGATCTAACATACTGTGTGTTCAAATGTTAAGCTTGATTAATTAACTTTAGTTACAACACCACAATGGCTAGGAGGTTCAAAAATTGAGCTATAAAAAGTTAAAGTAGCTGGATATCGATCAGTAGTGGATCTCGTATTAGGAAATCACAGAAAAATGAAGTGAAAGCAGGAACACAGGCGTGCTTTTCTTTTGTTTCTTACATAAGAAGATAAGCAAGTTGAATACCATTCGTAGCTTTTCTTTTTGGTGCCCCCTTGAGAAAGGGGAGTAATGATGCTAGGGTTGTCCTTTAAATTATGAAAGGAAAGTAGGAAGAGAGCTATGTCTAGCTTTTCTGCCATAAAAAGCCAAGTTTGTTTAGTTGGTAAATAAGCCTTATTGGGATCATCAAGGGGAATAATAATGAGATTTTTTTAACTTCATTCTAATCCATCTCTTAAGAGGAATCCAATGAGAAAGTGTTTTATTTTTTTAATGTTAATTTTGGAGAAAAAGAGAGAGGGTGTTCTCTTTATATTTATTATTTGAAGACAGCAAACTGCATGTTATGTTCAATATATATTGGTTATTAATGTGTTTATATGACATGAAAATATTTTATTAATTAAATAAAAAAATTATATAGAGATACAAAAAGTTATACAATAAAAATATTTTAAATTAGTTCTTATTTGTATGAGTAAAATGCAATAAAAATTGAGTATTTGTATTAAAAATATGTGAATGAAGATCATAAATTCTAATTTTCACTTTGGTACCAATGTTAGCATTTTTTTTCTAATTTCTTTGAGATCTTAGTAGAAGAGATGTTAAAACAACTAATTTCAACTATAGTTTGATCTCAAGGGGTATTATCATAAATGAATCCAATTATGAAGTATGATCATAATTAATGGAGATGTACATCACACGGATCAAAAAATGGTCTTACATTCTAGGAAAGTGAAGCCTCCAACAAAGGAAGATGGAGATATCAAAAATTGTTTGTTGAAAATCAAAAAGTTAAAAGATGATTGTTGATGCCTATGAAGTCAGAAATCATGAAAATGTATCTTCGTTTATCCATTGTCTTCGATATTTGAAATGTTTTTATCAAAAGCATTTAATGATGGAACGAGTTACATGCGTTCGTCTTAAGTTAAAAGGAAATTTACTGTATAGTAAAATAATAAAATCTTAACTAAATAACATGCATAATTTAATTGAAAAGATTGGACCATTGTGATAAACTAGTCATGATGGACCTTGATGATGAACCAACCGTAAATCATTACTCACACAAATTAAGTCTTCATTGCTCAAAACAGATATGAAGCATTCAATACGATTCACCATGAGCACTAATTATAACCTCCTTTACATATCCAAGAGCACACTCGACAGAAAATGCAAGCTACACTATAGATCTAACACAATTCCTTGCAACTCCAAGAATCCAACAATAAATTCATCGTTCAAACACATCACTGACAGTTATTCTTCCATCAAATTTCTCAATGTAGCTTTAGCAGTCAAGGATGAATCATCACCAACAACAAATTCATCTTTCTGTAGACTAGAACATACTAAGAAAAATCTTATCAAGTCATAACATCTTATACCACTTATTGGGAACAGTCACATCATCTTTATCCTCAAGAATCATCATACTAATAGAAAAATAAATAAACATGAGATACAAAACCAATATATCGTGGAAATTCTAAATCTGGAGAAAAACCATGACCGTTGTCATCTAAAGACAACTAAAGAATAATATTTTGTAAAAATTTGTCCAACACAAAAAACATTTTAAGCTCTTTAACCCTTGATCCCTAACACACTCATACTCTTCAGAGCAAAAATTTGGCTAGTCCTCACAATACTTTATTACTAGAATATAAGAACACCTAAACACTAATTCGAGATGTCTTAGACTTAATATAAGAAATTCCATAGAGTTAGAATCAATTATATAATCACTAACATCAATTCTCTGTCTTATCCTTAGATATGTGAGACTCTCACTAGATACGTTATAAATAACCAATATGAAAAGATAAAGTAATGCATTAAGTTGTATATTTCAATTAAGATGTTTTAAGTTATATAGTTTACACAAAATGTTTCTAAAAAAACCATATCATAAACACATGTGAAGAAATTGATTAGGAATCAATTTGTAATTTTAAATTAAAAATTAATAGCAAAACAAGATTGAAAGAGAGGAATATATGACAAAGAAGGTGAGGACAAAGAAGGAATTGTTGTTGACGTTGTTTGTTTCTCTAGAAGACATGGAGCAAAAATAAAATAAGAAAATGTGGGTGCGTCTGCTACAAAAGACACACAGCTTCCGACAAAGATATGGGCATTAAGGTCTAGACAACACCATTCTCAGCTACTCTACTCTTCTACCCACCTTTTTTGACACTTCGTATATCTGAATTCTGAATATCAACATGAATGGAGAAAACCATAATTTATAAATTGTTCCCCATAATCTCTGTCACGACACTGTAAATTAGCTCGAAATTTAAGGGTTTCTTTGTTTTTTCGACATCAAAATGCGGTACGAGGGAATGTTTGCCTGTGGAATTAATGTTGAACACGACAATAATATTATTGTAATTCGTTTGTGATGCCAAAGGAATAATTTCACCATTGGTTTTTGTTCATTATTGATTTCCTTTTTGTTGTATCTGATTAAGAATGTTCATTGAAACTATAAGTCCCAGGCATGTGTTCTACCAAATATTCAACTATGACGAAGGAAAAATCTATACTCGTGATTTTCTATCTCATTTTTTCAATATCCAAATACGAATAAGAATTTTTTTAATACATTGATTTGATCTGTGTTTAAAGTTTCCACGAACGTAGCTAAGACGTTACAATTAAATATACGACACAAATAACTATCACTATCAGATTTAAAGTTATGTTCTTGGTTGTTCAAGAATGTCACTGTTAACTGGAATTAACAACTTCTGGCCTAATTAATAAATAGTTGAATACTTTAAATACGTTAATTAGGGTTACCTGACTTACCCAAATAAAAGTAAGCTAAAGAAATTATAAAACCAATCCTTAATTTTTAGTTAGAATAAACTATGCAACTACTTCTTAAATCGTATTTACTCATAACCAATTCTTAATTATGTATATAGAAAATCTTATTCTTTTAAGATATATAATAAAATGGGAGTAAATGTTTATTTGCCCGTATTAGTTAATTACTATTTTTTTGTTCATTTTAGAAGATAATATCCAAATTAGAAAATGTAATTAAATTTATAAATATACGTTTATTTCTTAAAAATTCGATGTTTTCTCTATTTTAGTTTGTAGAACAATAAAGAAAATAAATTCTTCAAATATTTTCACTTTTAATATCGATTATTATTATTATTATTTTACTTAAGATAAGTTTACAAAATATTTTAGAATTACATAAACATAAAGACATATTACCTTTCTTTCATATTTATTGTCATTTAAATTAAGACAAATAAACCAACATTTAATAAATATACAATATTACTTTATTTGTATTAAAATAATTTCTTGTAATATCTCATTACTTGTAGTTGCCATTGTAGTAATTGTATAAATAAAGTTAATTATAATGACACTTTAAATTGATTAAACATCAATAATTTAAAAAATAAAGAAAATTAAAATAAAGTAGATATGAAATGAAAAGAATAATTAGAAGATAATTAAACAAATCTAAAATAAAAAAATGAAATGTTACAATCAAATATAAAAACACCTCATAAAGTTATAATCATGTTTAGTGGATTTTCCTTTGTTCATTTGGGTAGGAGATTTAATTGGGATACCCAAAAAGAATGTCTAAAAGTTTTAGGTGACAGTTTTAAATTTATGGAAACTAGGAACTATTTTCTTGGAGAAACAAACATATAAGTGATACCATGCCCTAGACATTGACCTCTTTGGTTTGTGTGATGTCAGTTCAAGTTGTTCCTCTTCTATGTAATAGAGTTTCATCGATTGGAACCCTCATCTTTTCATGATAATATTATCTTCGTATTATTTAACAGTTTTTGTGAATATTGAATGAGAATTATTTGTGTAGTTTTAGTTTTTAAAATGTACATTAATTTTAAGAAATATACAGGTTCAAAAATGAAAAATAGTAAATAAATAATATTTTTTATTTTTCTAAATTTGTATCAACCTAACCAGTTAGAATATTGTGAGAAATTCTTTAGTTGTTTTAGTCAGCATATTGACAAATGTTTATACGCGTGATTGAAGTTAGTTTACAATTAAGAGCATATTTCTCTTCAAAAACCAACATTACTAAGTGGTGTTTCATTAGTCAATAAAGGAATCGTTAACCAAGAGATTTTAATTGACTTATATATGGCTTTTCCAATGCATTATAATACCATCAAATTAATTGTAGAGCTATAATGTTAATAGTTTTCCAAAGTGTTATTTAGGCACACAAAATAATTTTTCTATCGACGATAAAAAATATATATAAATGAATCAATTGGGTGACCCATACAAAATAGGGTGAATAAAAAAATATAATTTAAGAGAATTTGATGTTATAGCTTGATTGTTTTCAAATTTCAATTTATTTGTAACCCAATCAACTTAATAAGAGTTGGTATGTTACTCTTGCAAAACAACACCTCACAAACATTTTTATTACAAATAATATTCGATAATACCAATTCTTGAACACCTATTAAGAAAGTACTAAGTATATAAACCAAATATATCAACACAATTAATTCAATCATTCTTGAATTTTTTGATATTCTTATCTCCTTCTCGTACTTTTTAATTGAATATATATATATATATATATATATATATATATATATATACATGAATGTGTATTTTAAAAATAAATTACACAACTAATAACCAAAATGAGTTAATACTAGATTGTCTAATAAATTAAAGATGTTTTAATAATTTAAAATGGAAACATGTATAAAAAAAATAGAAATGAGTATTTGTATAAGTATAGGAACATGACAATATAAATATGTATTTACTAATCTACATTTTCATATATAATTTAAAAAATTAAATATTATTCATACTCATTATCAGTTAATGTGAAAATTCTACATCAAAATTAGAAAATTCAGATAATGTCCATTGATGACAAATTTATGTCATTTTCATTGTCAAATGGATATAAACTTTCATTAAATACTAATCAATTATATGTATAAATGATTTAACAAAATAAATAATCAATTGTTTTTTAATAAATCATTAATTATATGATTAAAAATATATATTATATGCTTAAACAATAGATTATTTTTGAGTTTATACATTTTCTTAAATAAGGCATTTTAAGATAATTGATCGATTTTAAAAAAATACAAATATTTATGAATTAAGCAAACATATAAAACTCTTTTTCTCCACTTAAAATGTACAATACAATACATGTATTAGAAACAAAAATCTGATATAAAAACAACATATTTTAAAAATATATATTTACATAATCAAAATAACTATATGCAAAATCTTCATTAACATGCGTTAGACATACTATCAAACGACAATATGTGGAAAAATTAAAAAGCTAGAGAAAGATAATTACATGTGAATGAAATTGGTAGTTAGCTTCACACACATATTGTAAAAGAATTCAGTTAAAATACATTAATAATAAAATACATTGAAAAGACATCTCAAATTGTTGAGAATGTAAAATAGTTTATATTCATATATAGTTTAATATAAGCGAAAAACAAAATGCTATGCTTAGTTTGTGTTTACATACTGCTCATTCATATCGAAAATGTAGAAACATGTTAAGAAGTTAAGAAACACATTGAAAGAGCAGAAAACTATAATCATTAGCTTTTTAAAATCATATTTAATATGCGAAATATCGTGTAGCGAAACACGTTAAACATTATAATTTTGTACTCAATAAAAAAAAATGAATAACTAAATTTTGAAGATAATTTTTATATACGACACGAGTAATTACCATATACATTAAAATATTTTTTTTCTAATTAATTACATAAACCAAACATAATTAAACTTCTTAATTTATTCTAAAGTCTCTGAGTGTTTACTCTCTAAAGTTTTTTTTTTTTCATAATCCAAAATGAGGGTGTACAATAGACTGTTGACTGTTCTAAACTCTTGGTTGACTCAATCGAATTGAATGCTTCATTGCCAGAAGGTTGATTATGATTTATGATTAAGGATCTATGTGTAAATGAAGTGCAAAAACAATTATTAAATCTTAGTATTATTTCATCAATCATACAAGGTTAAAATTAACGAACTATAAGAATTGAATTCAAAAAGCAGGTCAACACCATAGAGATACATCACGTTGTGAATATCATGTAGAAAAGTAGAAAAACAAAACAGCATTAGAGCAAGCATACACTATAAAATATGAATATAACTTGCAATTCATCATCACAATATGACACACACTAAATCCATTTATTTAATACTACTTAATGGAACGAATAATGATTTTTCAGTCAAGCACAAATAAGGTGAGTGTTTTAGCTTGTAGAAGTCAAAATTTTTAGAGGTTCTTCTTTAAATTGTTCATTGTGGTGTTTGAGGCCTTTCTAGTGCGCCACGTTAGTAGATATCATAGGGGAAAATGTTCTCAAGAGTGATTTTTCTTGTTATATGTAATATATATATATGTTTATATTTTTGGAATTTTATAATTATGGGAATTCCTACCACCTTTTTCTGTCCCACTTTAAGATAAAGCAAAAGCAAGCGGGGGGAAATAGAAAAGCAAAGAAAGAAAAGAAATAACACGAAAGTGAGAAGGAAAAGAAAAGCAATAAAGAAAGGCAAGAAAAGAGAGTAAGCAAAGACAAAGGTTCTGAAATAAACTCCATAATTGTTCAAATTAATTCCTTGAAAAAAACCAATAGCAGTGGTGTAATTCCCCCTACTTAATCAACCCTTGGAGGACCTATCAAAAAATTTCTACAAAGGGACACCACAAAGCAAAGAAATAGGGAAAGAGAAACATCACACAGAAAGAAGGCATCACACATATATCTTTCTTTTGCAGACAGCTGAAAATTTCTCAGAAGCAAGAAGGCATGCATAGAGCTGTTCTTCAGAGCTCACCAGTGCAACAAATGATGGCTGGAAACCCTAACTGGTGGAACATCAATATCAATACCATGCCTCCACAAGCTCCTCCTTTCTTCTCCACTCCTTCAAACTTTTCCATCCCTTATGCTCCCTCTTCTCTCCCCTTTCCTTCTTGGAATGAAAATCAAGACCTTCCTGATTCATGGAGCCAGCTACTCATGTATTCATTCATTTCTCTTTCTTTCTAGTATATAACATGCTTGCATGGCGATACTTGGTACATGGAACATCTGTGTTTGTTTAAGGAAACATCAAAATCTAATTTTTTTTGTTGTTTATAGGAGTGGGGTGGTGGATGAACAAGGTAAGGTTGGGATGGGCCAGTTTCAGACAAAGAAGTTGGAGAACTGGGAGGATCAAATGCTAGGTCAGCCTCCAAACGCTTCTCTTGTTGATGTTAAGCAAGAAAATTCAGTTAACAGCTATGTATACGGCCATGGAAACGAAGAGCTTCAGTCATCAAAGCCATCCTGGTCTCCGAAATCCTGTGCCACTAGTTTCAGTAGCAACATGTTAGATTTCTCTAACAGTAATAGCACAGATGCAAGGCTTCCTCCACCAGATCGATCTTCTGAGGTAAGGAACATATTAGATTTCATACACAGCTCTCTCCGTTGAGATTCCTTCACTGATTGATGAGAATCTACAATCTTCTTATTTCATTATTACCTTTTTCTTTCCTTCTTGGTCAATGAGATGCACAAACCCACTTTTCATCCAACTTTACTAAATTTTGCCAGAAAAAAGCTTTCTTATTTTAGAGCATTTAAACAACCATTTTTTTTACATAATCTAAAGGCAAGATCTTTCCCTGTCTTTGTAGATCAAAACATGATTAATCACTTCGATATTCTCTAATCTTGTTTGAAACAAAACGAGTGACATAGTACACATACTTTACCAATGTTTTTGCATCAATTAATAAAGTAACAAATCAGTACACAGATTCTCATTTTTGCTGCGTTCTGTTGTTTGAATTTGAATCTAATCAAAACCCTCTTTGTTTCTCTAAGTGCAATAGCACTGCAGCTGGTGGGGCACTGAAGAAAGCTAGGGTTCAACCCTCTGCTACAACACAGGCTACATTCAAGGTAAAATGCAAACTACCAGGCAGAAACTTCCAACCCTTACTCTCTTTCAGGCATACAAACACATGTGGGGTGTAACTGTTGTCTTTCTTTCTTGTCTATTTCTCAATCATGATTATTCTTTTTTCTCTTGCTTCATCGTCATTTTACCATCTCAGAATATGAGAATCGAACACAGCCAAATGAAACAACAAAATATAACCAAATTTTTAGCATGTGCGCATGTACGACATATTTATATGACTTCCTCTTCTCAATTTCAGGTCAGAAAGGAGAAGTTAGGCGACAGAATTACAGCTCTTCATCAGCTCGTTTCCCCATTTGGGAAGGTAACAAGAACAATACTTACTCAAATCAAATTTCACCATCATACTTTTTTTTTCAATGAAAAAGAAAATCATTAAATTGTCTAAAATTATTATGATTTTCTCTTTAACACAGTAAAAATAAATTATCACATAGTCCAAGACTAATGGTCCCCACTAATCTAAATTATAAAAAAAAACATGAAAATGTCACTAAAAAATTCTTATTAAACTAAATGTAGGTGAATTAAATTAATCAGAGCTGTACGTCCGGGTTAAAAATAGCATAAACATTCTTTATATAGAAAGATCCAATAACAAAAGTTTACCCATCCACATGTTTAAGAACACTGGAATTGACACTTTTTGCCGTTATAATTTTTTTCCTTTGCTTTTTTGAAGATGATATTTTAGAGAAGAAAAGAAAAGGTTGGTTTATAAGCTAATATATAATTATGACTGGGAATAACGCTGGTGTGTGTATGTGTGTGGCATATTTCACTTTTGCAGACTGACACAGCCTCTGTCTTGTTAGAAGCTATTGGGTATATCAGATTCCTTCAGAGTCAAATTGAGGTGATGTTTCTTCTCCACTCTTTACTTTCCCAAACAACCACGAGCCTCTGATGCAAGCTGCACGCTGTTAAAGCTTCATTTCACATTGGAACATATTGAAATTGATCCAATGCATATAATAAAAAGAGAGACAAGTGCATGCACTACTCGTATTAATATATTACAGAAATTATTACAAAAACGTCACACGATAATATTTAATATAAGTTTTCATATTTGTATTATTCCAATACAAAAAGTTTCATTATTATTAAAGTTGTAAATATGCTCACTTTTTCCCCATCCTTTGATGCAGGCCCTTAGCTTACCATACTTGAGCGGTGGACCAGGGAGTGTGAGGCAGCAGAATTCTGTAAGAAATAGCATAAACTCATTTCTGGTTTTAAAATATGACAGTTTATTTATTTATTTATTTTGTGTGTGTTACCTTTAATCTAATTAAAAACAGTGGTTTAATTATCTCTTTGTTACTTAATTTAAATTCTCTAAATAAAATTTACCTTGTCTCATGTTGTTTGTCTTTTATAATGATGAATGTATGTTAATTATACAAGTTATGATGATACCTTTATTAAGATATGTTTTAATATTCTAAAGTGACAAATTTTAAGATGAGGAAAGAAATATAAAGCCATTTTTCACGTCCCAAAGCAAGAAGAATACTCACTTTCACTATCTTCTCTCTCTTTCTATATCTCTTTCTGCTTCCTTCTTCTCTCGCATGTGCACGAGTGTACTAATTAACGAGTAATTATGTGACACTTATTGAGTGATGATTGTAATTATTTAATTTTAGGTTCAAGGAGAGAAGAATTGTATATTCCCTGAAGACCCTGGTCAGGTATATATATATATATATGCTTTTTCCATTGGATCAATTAACTTAATCTTAATTACATTCATTTGTTTAAGTGTGAGAAGAAAATGTAACCAGCTTTATCAGACATATAATATTGTTTATAACTTAAAAAGAAAAGGAAAACAAAGTGGCTTTGTTTTATCACATTGCTAATTGTAAAGATTATGCTTGTTAAATTCTCATGGTGTTTTACTTTCTGATGCAGCTGCTGAATAATGAGAACTGCTTGAAAAGGAAAGCAGCTAGAGAACCGGTAAATGTTCTCATACTATTAAAATGTGTTCTTTAGGATTTCTAGTAATTTAATAACACATTTTTTAATTATTCTAAACCCATTCATGCTATGGCTAATTAGGATACTGAAGAAAAGAAGGGGCTGAGGAGTAGAGGATTGTGTCTGGTTCCAGTGTCGTGCACACTGCAAGTTGGAAGTGACAATGGAGCAGACTATTGGGCACCTGCCCTAGGAGGGGGCTTTCGTTAGGACAAGTTTACGATTAGGGCAGCATATACGTATAAATATATGGTAGCATGCAAAGAGGTAAATTCATGGAAATGATATAACATCATGAGCAGTCAATCTGCTAAAGAATCTAAGGCTGATTGCTCATGATGCTATACTTCCTTCCTGAATAAAATGTGTGCTAGCTAGCTCTGACAGTAGTATTTGCTAGCCCTTAATTAGAAGACTTCATAATTCATGGAAAATCAAGCTTAGTTTTCTTTATTTTCGTTGATTAGCTTAATTAAGATGGTGGTACGTACTAATGCGCTATATTTCGATGTATATGCAATATTTGTATGATTAATCATTTGAATATGCTACTTTTTTAGCAGCATTAATTGAACTGATCCATGACCATTGTTATATGTCAACAACTTAATTACTATTCTGTCTGTTTGGATCATTACAAAAACCTGCGAAAGATAAAACGTTATAAACGTAGATACATGTTTATTATCATTAAGCTTATCAAAGCTTCTCATAAACATATATACTTATGTTATTCTTTTGCTTGTTATTCTTGCGATTACGGGTTCCCATATTTATGTTCCTCGTACGTCGACGAATGGTCTTAAAAGGTTTTCACGTATTCGCTTCAAACACAGAAATAAACACTCACATGCACTTGTCTATGGTGCTCCAACCCTAATAAAAGGATGAAAAAGGAGCTATAAAAAAAGATTCAGTTACACAAATCTGAATGCACTTGTCTTTGCAAATGGTAAAGTTTTGTATGATCACTAACCCTAGCTATACAATATGAGTGCGACACTATATCTATTATTGCATCACTGCAGCTCTATAAATAGGGTATGTGATATTCAAGGCAAAGAAGAACCTAAGATAGTACTTTTTTTTTTTATAGCTATAACGCAATAATATATAAAAATACTATTTCAATATAGGGATGTATGCCTAATTTTCATGTTGCTTGAACAATGTGAGACTGCAATGAATAAAATCGCTCAAACAAAGTCAGTCAAATAGTTTTTTTATATGATAAAATGTGTGCGCTAAATGTAATTTGTCAAAAACATAATAAATATGCTAATTAATTCATTTCACTAACATGTTTATTAAGGGTTTATTGAGAAAGAGGTCTACTCAAAAATACAATACTAATGAGATCTGAACTCAATCAGATAAATGATTGCTATCACCCTCCTCCCAAAATCTTAAGACAATAGATTAATGGATCTTCAACTTTAGTGTTCTATTATCTCATTTCTATCTAATGTAAGACTTAGATTCATACTTAGAATTTTAATAATTTCCTTCTTTAAAGTGAGTCTCTTCTACATTGGTATACTCCTCTCCAGCTGAAGTATTCAAATACTTTTTTTCATACCACAGTTCATCTTAACAGGATACATTTATTTTGAACCCTTTACCCAAAGACTTTTGATACAGAAATCATTGTTATTGCAATAGTGAAACTTGAAATATGATGGAAACATTTTACTATATGTAAACATAAATATTGTGAGAGACTACTATATATATATATATATATATATAGAGAGAGAGAGAGAGAGAGAGGCACATAGGTGATGATCAGAATAATTGAAACTTAAAACCCTTTTGTAGCAAGGTGTGTAGACACATATGAATGAGCTACCATGGATGTGACAAAACAACTACACGTGACTAGAAATTCTGTATTTATATAGGAAATCAACGATATCAAATCTTGCACACAAGAAAATCTGATAAGAGTCACCAACAAGCAAGTAGCAAAGCACCTAGTGTTATAAAAATAGTGTCATGTTTTCCTATCTCTTCAAAAACATCCTTTGTTTCTATCCCATGCTCATGAATATGTTGATAGAAGCTTGAAAAACATGGGACCCAACACAGAAAAGAAATGTGTTAATTAGGTTTCATGATTTGTTTTAGGGTTTTTGAAGAAAGTGTGTGAAAAATGTTGGAAAAATGATGGACGGCACCGGCATAGGGTTGACAAAGGAAAAGATGATGTTGGTGGTGAAGAATGAATTTAGAGGGAAATATAAGAAAGAGCACGCGAGAGCTTGGAGATTTCCATTGCCCAATTATTGTTCCTTTTGATCTTCTTCGATGTGACTTCTTTCTTGTTTCCCCTTTCCATCATCTACCCTACATCTCATCCATTGTTAGCTCAACTTTCTTTCTCATAGGACCTAGCTACTCAATTTCAAATAATTCAAATGTCTTTGCTTCTTATAAATTCAAATTCTTCCACAACGATAAATCCTAAATAAATTTTAAAACATTTCAAAAAAGTAAATTATAAACCTTTTTAAAATATTTTATTTTTATACTAAGATGAGACTTTCATTTTTTTTTTCAATTAGCTCGAGTAGAATCGAAGGTGAAAATTCTAAAACAAAATCAACCATATACCGATACAAATGAAATCGGCTTGTACTTCTTGCACTCCCGCAAAACTTCTTCTTCATGCACCCCTTCAATTTTTATTTTTTTTTAAAAAGCTTCTGGAATACATGTTTCGGAGAATTTCCAAAATAATCATTCTGTATTTCTAGAACAGAATTCTCGGAATAAAATTTTCAAAACAAAATTTTCAAAAATTAAATTTTCAAAATACATTAAATACATCTCAGAACAAACTTTTCGGGGTGAGATTTTTAAAATAAAGTTTTCAGAATGCATATAACACCTTTTGGATGCATTTTTTGAAACACGTGTAAATAAAATGCGTTTTGGAATGAGTCTCTCTTTTTTTTTTACAACATTCTCTTTTCGTCTTCCTTAGTGGTGTGCTGCAGTAGTTTCTCTTATTAATATGGGAGTGGAGTTAGTACCTATGGAGGTGCAGGAAGCAATACAATTGAAATTAAAAACAACGCCAATATGACACTTTATGTTGTATAGTATTCAGCCCAATTGGTTTGGACCGTGTGCTTTATTGGACTTACGCTTGTTCCAGTACCATGTCAGGATAATTTTTGTTAAATCCGAACCTGTTTTGTCATTATTTTTTAAGGAAAATGATATTTTAACAACATGTTTTGACAACATTTTGTCCACTTATAAGTAATTTGAGAACAATTATTAAACACATGTCCAATGTCTAAATGTTGTCAAAAGATGTTATTGAAATATCATTTTCCATTTTTTAAACAAACAGGACAAAATTGAGTCCATCATACTTTTAAATGTAATATATCAATTTTAATATAATGTATGACTAAATTTAAAATAAAGTAACATAAAATTTAAAATAAAATATTATATATATATATATATATAATAAATATATTATAAATGAAATAGTATTCTATACTAATTTTTTGTATTAAATAAAAAACTGTATTATTAATATTCAAATATTTCAACTAGTAAAAATAAAATTAAATAAAATAAAATAATCTAGCGTTAAAGTCATTCATAAAATGCTAGTAAAAAAAGTTATTCAAGATCTTCTGCAGTTTTTTATCATCAAATTTTAAACATTTTATCTTTATCAGTGATGATGATTGATTATTCTTACATCAATCAGTTTTTCCTCTGGCTACATCCTTTTCAAAGATAGAGACCTTTTGCAGGCTGCATGAATAAGTTTTTATAGTTTTGGAATTCATCTAAGAAAAATATATCTTAAACCTTATTGAAAAACGACTCATAATTTTTTTATTTGAGATATTTATTATAATATATCTGTACTTCTACAATAATGAGAATTATTTGTTGTATCCTCATCTCCTTTTTTTTCAATTTTACCCTTTAGTACTCATCTTTTTAAATTCAAACTATTATTCATAATAAAAAATTTATTTTTAATTTTATTCTTTTAATAACTACCTTTTTAATTCAATAAATTATTTATAAATAATCTATTTATATAATAAAAAACATAAAAAAATTATTTATTTTTCTAATTATTTTTAATAAAAATTATTTTATAGTTTAATAAATTATATAAAATCTATTTTCACTCGATCTATTTAGTTTATAACTAAAATGAATTTAGATTTATTTAGTTTATGATTCAAATGATAATTTAAATTATGACAACTCATAAATTTATGAGAAGACTTAATTATTTTAAAAAAATAATAATTACAATTTTAAAAAGTTATAAAATAAAATTAGTTTATTGAAACATTTATATGCGTTAAAGTTTATATACCAAAACATTAAAACTAAAAGTGGAAGTATTATTTAATTTCTTTTTTAAAAATTAAGTATTTCAGTTATTTTCTAAAATTTTAAATTTTCTTATGTTCTTTTAAATCAAGTCATCAAATTTTTGGTTGATAAACATCATGATTGAGACAGAAAAAAATGTACTTATTTAAATATATATCAAGCTAAATCAACATAATTTTTTATATCAAGCTTAGTCAACACAATTTTTTTTTATATATCATCAGACTTAGTCAACATAATTTTTTATATCAAGCTGAATTAATATATATATATATATATATATATATATTAAATTTATATATATATATATATTAAGTTGAATAAACATAGTTATTTTACTTTGTTTATTTTATAAAACTTGCATCATATTATTTTTCCCTCAGTTAAGACTGGATGGTTCTTACAGTAGGAAATATCTATTAAATCATTCAAAGATTAATCAGTTGTATCTTGTTGACATAACTGTCATTTTTAAATAACAATTAAGTTTGATATTGATCAGCTTACACCAAATTATAATCAATGTGAGTTGGACAGTTATTAGATTATTGAAGCTCATTTTAAAATTTATAAATATAAATTTAAGATAATATGATAGGTGCACATTAATTACTAAATTAGTCTAATATTTTCTAACTTTGAAAATCAAAATATCTTATGGAGGTAAGACAAACAGTGAAGACAAACATCTTGACACTCACTCTTATTGATCCTGTAACCGAAACAAGACTTAAAACTCCATTGTCATTTTATCATTTGTTTCTAACATAAGAAAAGTAGACAAAAAAAAATGAATAAGTACGTGTTTCACCAAGGAGGGTGACGTCTGAAATATTTAATTGATTATAAAAGATGAAGAAAACGAGATCGTTGTTGCTTCCCAAATGCATTCATGGTTTATTTCAAAATCAACAATGATTAATTATACTAAGACGTCACCAGCAAAATGACATTTTTAGTTTAAAATTTGATGTGTATTTAATCTTTTACGTGGTTGACCGATATATGTTCCATATGAGTGTTGTTTTAATCTATAAAAGGAACCTTAAATCTGTTGAGAACTTGAAAGACGTAACCATTGAAGAGAATGAAGTTACTAGGTTCATCTGTGTTGTTACTGTGCAGTATCATGATGGCAAATGGTACAATTTCTGAGCTTTCATGGAGACAAATCAGCATTATCAATGGTGAAGGACCATACATTGGTATAGTGGTGCCAAATTCCTTTGAGTTGGATCCTCTTCTTCGTTCATCAAGCTTTCAACCTCATCACAACTTTCCTTACTTCAATTATGCAGGTAACTTCATCCTAGCTATGAAGTTCGAACACGTTTTGTATTCAATGTATATCGGATACCAACACACATACAACATATATAGATAAAATATCTGTGAATTTTCTTTTTCTTATATAACTATGTACATGTGAATATATATAACACCAATTTATAATAATATAAATGGATACAAACACCACCTTATAAGCCGGTTTTATGAGGTTGAGTTAGATTTGAAAGTTTACTTTTTAACATGGTATAGTATCATAGCAACTGTTAGAGCCTACCTTAACAAGATTTGTGTGGACATATTATTTCACCCGCTATCGGACCACTATCAGACTACTCATTAATGCCTAGTCTCACGCTCGATATGTATATACTTCAGCGTGGTGTTGGAAGTTCCACAACGACTAGAGATAAGACCAATTTATAGTATATAAGTGGATGCAAATCTCACCTTACAAGCCGATTTTGTGGGATTGAGTTAGACTTAAACTTCACCTATTAACCCATATATATATATATATATATATTATAAAGAATGAATGTATTTGTCATTATTATTCAACCTGAATACAGTGCTCAGAATATACAGTCATGACAGATGATAAAAGTAAACAAAATGCACGCATTCGGCACAATATAAAAATGTTAGAAATTTTCCAAATATTTGATATTTTTCCGTTTGACAATGCAGGAAAACATTTTCGTATTGGTGTATTGGAAAATAAGAGGGTTGTAGTTGTTATGTGTGGATTGGGAATGGTAAACAAGCTTTCTATTCTACACTTCATATAAACTTTTGGTTATATTTCTCCTTTTGTTTTTTGAATCTTTTGGCTTGTTTCTGTGTAGCTAAATGCAGGTGTTTCAACCCTGTTGTTGCTTACTTTATTTGATGTGAAAGGAGTTCTTCATTATGGAATTGCAGGAAATGCTAATCCTAAACTCCAGATTGGAGATGTCACTATTCCACAATATTGGGCACACACAGGACTTTGGCATTGGCAGGTACAAACCATTCTATATATATATATATATATATATATATATATATATATATATATATATATATATATATATATATATATATATATATATATATTGAAAGCTTTATGTTGACAAGAGATAAGACCAAATGTATAGTATATAAATAAAGGCAAACTTCATCTGAGAAGTTGATTTTGTGAAATTGAATTAAGTTTAAAGTTCAAGCTATCACAAATAAGTTAAATTTAAAGTCCATTTTAAAACAATATATATATAATATTTTTCTCATCTTAAAATCATATGAAAAGTAAATAGAATATAACAATTGTAGTGTGTAGTACTCAAGAATCAAAAAGTGAGTGCACGAAATCATTAAAAGTAAACTATGCCCTTTGAAGTGCTTTTTAAAACTGTGTTAGAAAAGTTTGAGCAAACACTGAAATAATGAAGTATACATAACTTGATTGGATTTTCTGTAATATAATTGAGCAGAGGTTAGGAGAAGAAAATGGAGATTTCAACACAAAATTTGGTTATCTTGAGTTTTCCGATTACAGTAACAGCACAAAAGATTTCAACACTGATACAAATCTTTTGAACAAAGTGTGGTATCAACCAGAAGAACTTTTCCCTGTGAATGGAATTCCAGAAGCTAGACACCACATTTTCTGGACTACAGTTGACAAGACTTACTTTAAAATTGCAGGAAAACTGAAGGTAATTAAGTTAATTAAACTCACCTTAATTATCATTTACCTATAATTGGCTTCTAAGAAAAGCTCAAAAAAGAAAGTCATTTTGTGCAGAATGTTAAATTGGAGAGTTGTGTCAACACAACATGTTTGCCAAGGAAGCCTATTGTGACAAGAGTGAAGAAAGGAGTAGCAGCCAATGTGTTTGTTGATAACAAAGCTTACAGAGAATTTTTGTACTCCAGATTTGATGCAACTACTATTGATATGGAAAGTGCTGCTGTTGCATTAGTCTGCCTCCAACAAAAGAAACCCTTCGTTGCCATTAGAGCTTTATCTGATTTAGCTGGTGGAGGTTCTGCATTGTCCAATGAAATAAACGTTTTTGCCTCCTTAGCATCGCAGAATTCATTTGAAGTTCTTGTCAAGTTCATATCCCTGTTAAATTAGTAGCCTAATATCTTTCTTAAAAAGTTAAATTAGTGGTCTAATGTCTTTCAAATAATGTGTTACCAATTCATAGATGTTGTTTACACGATTGTGGTGTGCTAGAAAATAAAAGCATAACCAAAATTGTTTGAATACACACCATAATTAGATGGCATGAAAATTTAATTGCTAAAAATAGAAAAAATAAATTATCCTAAAAAAAAAACTGAAACAATTCTCTCATATTATGAAACAATAACTTTTTGCTATTGATTCTCTCTGCCTTCAATCACATAAAAGGTGAGACGGTTTTAAATTTTAGTTTTGAACTCGATTTCGTCCTTATTTAGTTATATGGAGAAACTCAAATAACATATTATCTCTTTTAAACTTTTCATTTATTTACATTTTAAATAAATCATGTGTTGAATTATTATTCATAGTTTTTCTGAGAAGGTGATGCAAATGTTGACAGACATGGCTACCTTGTTAGTTTGAATACATGTCAAAGTGCTGGTTAAAGAAAGAAACAAAGGTTTCACAATGCTGAATGGTGTTTGATAATACCATTTTTCTCTCTTCTGATCCATATACTATTGAGAAAGAAAACTTAAATACGAGCACAAGCAGTTACATAAGGACACAATTTGGACATCTTGATTCTGTATAATACAACCAGCTAAAAAATCACTGCTAAAACGAAAAAATAAAAACAACAAAAAAAATCTTCTTTAACTGTCCTTGCAGTAACATAAATTTGGGTGCAAATTATCTTTTAAAAGCCAGAAAAGTTCTTTCAATTATTGTGAGAAGAGGATTTGACTAAGAATTGATCATCAGTAATTAAAGCAACAAACTTAAAAGCACAATTTCAACTAAATTTGTTCACAGAAATGCAGAATCAAGACAAACAAATCAAAACTGAAACACCACGCTTCTCATCAAACATTGGATTGATTAGAGATGAAATAAGGAGAATGAGAGAGCCAAACAGAGAGAGAGAAAAGAAGCAAGAGAGAAAAGAAGCAAGAGAGAAAGAGTATCGTCGAGGTTCAGAGAAAGGAGTGCAGGAAACTCTAAATGCACATCTCTATCCCTTGATTTGCATCTAAGTCAACATCAACAACCTAAATAGACAATTGGGAAATAGGAACAAGCAACCAACTTCAGGAAGACAACATTCCAGAAATGACAAAATATATGAACCTCCCCTTGCTCTCGTCCGAATTACCAAAAGAAATTATTGGTACATTACGGAAAGAAACAGAGCTCCATATAACACACTCACGACTGTTCATAACAGCATCAATCAATTTCGATATAAAAATGGGACTTTGATTCCACAAGCTTCACATCCCTGTCCATTACTATGCAACATATCCTAAAAAGTAATGTAGTCAATAAGTTATAACATTCTTATACAACAAATCTATATGTAACATATCTTCCAGCAGTTTCACTCGGCCGAATAATCTTCACAACTTGACCACGTTTCAATCCATAATATCTTGCTACAGGATCTGTCACCTGAATCCTAGGTAGCTGAGATCCACCCCCACAAAAAAAAAAGGCACCATGTCAGCATCAAACAGAAATTTGAAAAACAATACTAGATATGCAACCCAAAACAAACACAGAAATAAACCAGAGTTTAATTTTTAATTTACTCAGTGTTTAAAATTTTTACACTAAATATGAATTTTAAAGTAATCCTCACAAAAATCAACAATCTTACGAATCCACCATTGGATAATAATAATAATAAAAAAACTAAAGTGAAAACTAATGCATTATAATTAAACTTAGACAAAAATTTGAGTAAAACACTAAATGGGGAAAGGATTGAGTGACTTTTTCACATATCTTTACTTAACTTTGCTCAATTTTATCTGGTTTCTTTTATATATTTTTTTTGGAAGAATGAAGTTGGTTATTCAACCCATTGAAAATTAACCAAAGTTAAGGAAAAATATAACTGAATCCGTCGCCCACTAAATTAACCACAAAACATTCTCGTATCATTCAATCGATTTTCCAAAAACAAGAAAAATATATATTATATTTCAGTGCTTGAATTTCTGATCATCCATCATTCTAGCCCTTATTTTAATGATTTCAGAACACCAAAGAACAATTGTTTGAAACTATAAAATCTCAGAAAAAATCGATAGGGCACGCTGAACATTTTCACCAAGCGAAGACAGTCACCAACCTGAGTTTCTTTCACAGTGTATCTCTCAATCAAGGTTTTCTTCTCAGCATCAGTGAGAACCTGATGTTCAGGGACAAGTTCATGCTCTTTAATATTCACCAGCAGCTCCGCCTCCTGAAACAATCCTCCAACATAAAACTCACATTCACAAAGCACAAAATCAAAATTGAATAAAAATGTTATGCATATAACAGTATACCAAGAAACTATCATAACAATCAACAATACCTTAATGTTTTTCAACACTATTGTATTTATTGCTATCATTATTATTTAGTTTATTACATTACAGGCTACGCTCATAAGTAGAGTTCAGTGATTATAAAGTGTTATGTTTTACAAAAGAAACAAAAACTATTCTACTTAAACAGAACCCCAATAAATTAAAACAAACAAGAGAAGGAAAGAAAAACCTAAAACCCGAATACCCGACCCAGATGAAAAAGTGGGTGGTTGACGCCGCCAATACACAGGTCGCGTCGCCCTGTCTGCGACGGGTGAATTTGAATAAAACATTGAAAGAGAAAGAGGCAGAGAAAGAGAAGGGGAAGGCAACCTGAAAAACCTCCAAGTGAAATTTGGAAGAGATTTCGCTGATGCAGGTTCTGGCGAAGGGGGTAAGGTTGGTCTGAGTGACGAGAATGGCTCTGTAGACGTTTTCGGAGTTCATGCGGTTAGTGTAAGTCTTCATGGTTTTGACGCCGACCTTGGCCTCCTCCGGGAAGAAGACGTAGATCTGGTCGCCGGAGTTGTCCTTCTTGGACTTGTTGATGACGAGGTCCTCACGTTTCATGTGCTCGCCGTACTTGGATTTGAACTCGTGCTTGGACATGTTGATCTCGAAGTCCCCCACCAGGAAGCCTCTGTCCCTCAGCATCTGCATCACCGTCTTCCTGATTCGGAAGAGCCTCGAAATTTCTTCATCAGGAAGCACCATCTCCTTCACTTCGCTTTTGCTCCCAAATTCTCTTCTTCGAAGTTACCTTTCTTCGTTTGCCCTAAAGTTTGCTCTTTTAAATGAAGGTGAATACGCGCCGTAATAGGTTTCCAATCCAATTGGGTCAAAATAAATTCAGTTTTTTTTTGGGTTAAATTTAGTTTGGATTATACTTTATCAGGAAAGTTTTAGGCTATAAAATTGATTTAACATGGTATTTTAACAATTATTTAATAATCTTTTTATAACAGAGATAATGTGTCACTGTTTTAATGGAATGTATATTTGAACTGAACCAATAGATTGTTGTTAAAATTTTGTCAAAAAAAATTATTAAAAAAAAATTTTCCAAATTGATTTGAGAGATAGAAGGTACTTGAATGAAAAATTTACCTCTTTTTCTTAAGATATTTTAGAGTAAAAGTAAATAGATTTAAGGGTAAAGTAGGTTAAAATTTGTTAATGATTTCAGTTATACGATGGATTAGAAAAACAGTTTAATAAAAAAAAACAATATTATCAAATTAACTTAATGTTAAAAAGAATATAAAATGATATTTGAATGAATTGGATTTTTCTTATAAAAATATATTTAAAGGAATAATTTTTTTTTTTTCAATTCAAAATATTTTTCCATTAGTATTCCCTTCAAAATATATGTATATATTTGAGTATGTAAATATATTTATAAATTTCTTAAAAGAAAATATAAAGAATACTAAAAGCACGTGATTTATTATATTTAGGAATTATTAATTACGAGTAGAAAAATAATATAATTTTAAATATGTATATATATTTTTGTTTAAAGTAGAATAAAAATTTTGTGTAATAGTTATTAAAAAATTATTTAGTTATTTTTAAATAAAAGAAATTATTTATTTATTTAAGTAAATAAATAAATATTTTTATTTTATTAAAAAATAAAATTATCTCATTAAAAAATGAGACAAATGAATTATCGTCATCATTAGTTCTAAAATGGCTTTCACATCAGAAATAATATATATTTTAGTTTAAAAAAAACTATTTTTTTATACCACCATTAGTGACTCCACACAGCCTCCTCCCTTCTAGAATCTTCCATATTGGCAGTTCTTTCGATGTCTGATTGACTGATACACAGCACTGTTTCTTATATAGGTTGGATCCAGTTTGTGAAGCAAGAATAGCACAACACAAATTCATAGTACACCATTTCCATCGTAATCATCGTCGTGAATATGGCTCCAATTGCTGTGGGAGATGCTATTCCAGACGGCATTCTGGCTTATTTGGATGATGAAAACAAACCCCAATCTGTTTCCATTCACTCTCTTGCCGCTGGCAAGAAAGTCATCATCTTTGGTGTTCCCGGTGCCTTCACTCCTACATGCAGGTCCTCGTTTACCCTTTTCTCTTTATGCTTTCCAATCTTCATATCTGAATCATACAAGTTAAAATAATCGGAAAAACCTTCGTGGGTATACCAGATTCACCTTTTTGACCCCCAAAGTTTCAGTATTTTTAATGAAATGTGAACTTATGTTTATTGATTCAAGATAATTTACAACTGGGGTGCTCAAAGTTCTGTTCTTTTTCCTTATCCAGTTTTTGTTTCAAGGTAAAATTCCCCTTTTGAGTAAAATTTGTCGATGTCGAGTGTTAACAAAGCAAAAAATAAAAGTGACTCCTAGACAGAAAAATATAAAACGTGGGAGTTATACGATGAATTGGGTGTTGGAGAATGTGTTCCTGGATCCCCAATTTTGGAGGGTGCTTTGCTGTTTCGATTATTGCGAGGTTTTTTGGATCATAAAGTAGAGGTGGTGGTATTTAAACAGTTTGGTCTTAATCTGTGACTTTTTAACAGCTTGAAGCACGTGCCTGGCTTCATCGAGAGAGCAGAAGAGCTGAAAGGAAAGGGTGTGGATGAAATCATCTGTATCAGTGGTAAGTATAAAGGATGAACACATCACTCTTTTTACTACTTTAATGTGCAATTCAATATCAGTATTAGCATAAAAATATGAAATGGGTTGCTGATTGGTTAATTTGAGTCGGAATGGTTAATTGCTCAATCAATTGATACTGATGGTTTAGTGTGTTGTGGTATGTGTTGACCTGCGTTTGAAAAATCTTCCTAATTCTTAGTGTTGCATGGTTTAATCTAAACTTCCAACAAGTTACTTGTCTAGAAAGTTGAAATTCACCAACATTTTTGCACTTCTTGAGCCCAGAAGACTCCTCCAAGGCTCCAATGTACCAGGTTTCTTTGTAAAAATGGATTCCTAAATCCAAATAGCTCGTTGTCTGGTTGTTAATATACTAACCAACCACTGATTGTTGATTTGTTCTTATCATCTTTAAAACTGGAAAAGCTTGCATGCAATGATTTTGAATTTGAAATTGTTAAACCACAACTATGATGAATAAATGACCTTGGTTATTTACTCTCCTTATCTTCTTTTGTTATATAGATTAAATTGTAGAACACTTTATGACAGACACTTGGTGAATAATGAGTTAAATCGTGATCATGATGCAAGTAACGAAAGTGTTTGTGAAGTGGCTAATTTGAAGTTTGGTTTGATTATGTTGCAGTGAATGACCCCTTTGTGATGAACTCATGGGCGAAAACTTTCCCAGAGAACAAGCATGTGAAGTTTCTTGCAGATGGTGCTGCGAAATACACCAATGCACTTGGGCTTGAGCTTGACCTGACAGAGAAGGGGCTTGGTGTTAGGTCTAGGAGGTTTGCTCTGCTGGTGGAAGACCTGAAGGTGAAGGTTGCCAATGTTGAAAATGCAGGAGAGTTCACTGTCTCCAGTGCTGAAGATATCATCAAGGCTCTTTAAACCCTTCAGTTGTGGCTTAGGAACCTTTGTTCTTTCATGTTCCTGTGACTCTTTTGATGCCAAAACTTTTAGTACAAACATTTTCATAGATGTAATTGTGTTGTGTGCTTTTACAAGGGCATGATGTGGTGCATGCTATGGAAATAAATAAACTTTTTAGCTTCAAGTGTTTTGGGGTGTTGGTGTTTAAAAACAACTCACATCAGTATCATGTTTCACTTCTTTCTGCCATTCATTACTCAGTCTACTATTTGCTGTTTTCTGGTGAAAAAAACAGTGTAAGTGGGATATGAAAACAATTAAGAGTGATTCTTCCTACATCTCACTATCTTCATCATGCATCCCCAATTTTATTTCTTTACTCTTCATTTAACAAAAAGTCAAAACTTAATTAATCAATTAATATTTCTTAACCACCAACCATATTTTGTAACTGTCAACAACTAAAATTTCTTTTGGTATAAATCCTAAGTTGCAGTCATCTTCTTCGTTTCCACTGTAGCTTAGCATTCTCTGTTCACTGCTTTTGTTTTTCTTTTCACTCCTTCCACTGTTTCACTGTAGCTTAGCATTCTCTGTTCACTGCTTTTGTTTTTCTTTTCACTCCTTTACTGTATTGAGTTGGTGGTTATCATTCTCTGACTGTGATGGGAGATCTGGTGGTGCTGTGGCATTGTTGGGTGAGATCTGGTGATTACTTATTCAAACAAATAATAAGTAATCAAAGAATATAAAATTTCAAAAAAATACATATATATAATAATTAAATAATTACAAATAAATTCAAAATAATATTTAACAAAATTTACAGATGATAATTATTATTTAATTCAATAAAAAATTTAATAATTATTTCAATTTCATAAAAAATTAAATACATAATAAATAATATATTATGAAAATAATAATATGTTAAAAAATAACAAATTCAACAAAATTTAACAAATAAAATAAATAAAAATATATTAAGAAAACATTTTATTTATCAACTAACAAAAAAAATTAAATTTATTATACTAACCTAATAAAATAAATATATATTAACCTAATAAAAAAAATTAAAAAACCTAGAAATCAAATCTAATCGCTATTCGAAATGCAGCGACAACTAACGCACATGGATGTGCGGTTAGTGTGAGCCGCCTGGGAAACCCTCGATATGTCGTTTCCCTACTTTCCATATTTCCAACTGCGGAAGTCTGCGACCACTGACGTTTAAGCAGCTGCTCTCCAGCGACCAACACCCCAGCGAACTCAAAAAGCACATGTATATATTTGTATGACAGCAAATACCTACATTTTATCAAGATACTAACCTGGACACCAGAAAACACCTGAGATTTGTAAGAAATCAAGCACGAAGGAGAAACACAAACAGCTTGGCACAAGAGGGAGGAGAAAAGAGGGGCAGAGGAGACCGGAGAGAACAATGGGAGAGGAGGGAGGGCGGAGGAGGGAGGAGTGATTTAAAAGGGGGTGTAGAGTTTGAGGGTGAGATGCAGCAGAGTTCAAGTTTTAAAATTAGTCAGCCTTTTAAAAATTCAAAATGTTCTTGTTGAGTGTGCTGAAGGGCATACTTTGAAATTAAAATATATTTTGAAAATGCAGGACGACAGTGAGGTGTAGGGAGAATGACTCAACAATTAAACCTAAGAAAACATAAGGTATATTTCCTACACAAAATCATGAAAGATGAGAAATAAAATAAAAGATGGTAGAGTCCATGAATTTTATCTATTTTTCCCTTAATTCTCTATCAAACAAATAGGGAAAATATTTAAAGTCTTCTCTAATCTCTCCTTAATTATTTTTTTGACAATATATATTTATTAAGTAAACAACAACTTGCAGACATTAATTCAATTTACTGTGAGTTAAGAAAACTCTTAAATGTACTGACAGTGCTCTGTTTTATTTATGAACTAAAATTTATTAGATGAACATGTCCCTCTGTCCTCTAAGTTGAGAATTCAGTTTATCGTAGTCAAATTTACAATTCATCGATTTCTTGTTGATTCTTTTTTATTTTTTAAATTATTTATATTTTTCATTAACTTTTTGAAAATAAATTGTAAAGCTTTACCGGGATTTACAGTTAAAAATTTGGTTAATTTGAAACGGAATTCGGAATAAGTTTCTCAGTAACACTTTTTTTATTTAGAATTCGATTTCGTGAAAATGAATGCTAAAATATGTTTTCTGATGGACAACATTATTCAGGGTTAATCTATTTATCAATTATTATTCTCAACACTTATAGCTATGTAAAAACAAAATAAACCTTTTTTTTCTGCTCATTCATTCAACGATTTTTTTTTTCAACTCTCACTTAAAAGGTATTTCTTATATTTATTCATTTTTAAATTATCTTTAACTTTTTTTTAATTTAATTCTTCATTATTGTTAACGTAAGTTAAAACATGAAAAAAATTATTCAAAAATAAATAAGGACAAAAAATAAAAATTGAAATTGAAAATAAAATTAAATTTTAGTGTAATTTAGAAAAAAATAAAAAACAATACATCATCAGGTTAAATGACAATAAAATACATGTCGTGAAATGCATATATCCCAATACAAATATTGTAAACATGATAATATTGAATAATATATTAAAATTCACTATGAATGCACTATTATTATAAGATTCATAACGAAAAGGTAGACGTGAAAAAAAAAATTTATAATTATTGTACTTTCAAATTTGGGTCAAAATTATTACTAAAAATTATTTATATTTTATTCAATAATATTTTATGGTTTTTTTATATGCTTTAATTAAATCTATATCATTTATTTATTTTTGTTAATTAAGTGTTCCAGGTAATGAATTCTACGATGCATTATAATATAATTTCTATATTTAGAATAATGTTTTATTTACTTTTTTTACAAAGTATTTTATAATTTAATTTAAAGATAAAACATAATTTTTATAATAATTTAAAGAAAATATATTATATCCATTTCTAAAAGAATATTTACAGTTCGTACAACCATGTATTTTACAAACAAGTTCACGTGTTACATCACAAGTTAGTAGGATCTGGAGATTTGTGTTGACTGCATTAAAAAATATACGAACACATATTGTTATTTTATTCACATTAAGTTTATGTCACTCTTATTTATTTTGTATATAGTTAGTTATAGATTAATTGAAATTATAGTATTCTTTAATAAATATTTTTTTCTTGTTTTGTTTTATATCTTAGGCATTGTGTAATTATAAGAAATTAGTTTTTGTTACTTTGAATGTGTATTAAATATTTTAAAGTAAATAATCACAATGATTTTGAAAATTTTCAAAATATATTTACTCCTTTTGTTATTTTTTTTATTATTGTTATAATTTCTATTATATATATTTTTAAATTAAAAAAATGTGTGTAATTTTTTTTTTGAATGATTACTAAAAATGATTTAAATTAAACTATTGTTATACTATATAATCGTATTATTGACCCTTTGATCAACATTTTCAAAAAGAGTGAAATGTTACTCTTAACTTTAAGTTTATGTAAACTAAATGTTTTTGGGATAGTATAAATATTAGTTAGTAATAACATAAATCCAACATTATTACAAGTAAAACATATTCATTAATCTTTAGATTTTGATTAAGTCACTTTTACAAGTTAGTTTTAATTAAAAATTTCCTTTAAAATCTATAAATACAAAAATAAAATAAAAAGATAAGTAATTACATTTATTGCGAATTCAAGAATTTTCAAAAACAATAAAAGGTTACTTTTAATACAAATCCAATACATTATAGGTAAAACATATTTATTAGTTTTTAAGTTTTGATAAGGTAATTTCTATAAATTAGAGTTCGTTTTCAAAATTATAAATAAAGAAGTAAAATAAATGAATAAATGATTGTATTTAGTGTGAAATCAAAATTTTATTCTGATAATCTATCGAACATATTTAACTGACTTAAGTGTTAAAATATTTTTAACATCTGAAAAATGAAAAACTAAGAAGAAAGAATAGATGAATATTATGATAGAATTTTGTTTCTTATACGGAAAACAACCATTTGAAAATTAATGTTTTATATAACTTTTAAAATATGAAAAATAAATATTTTATTTTAAAGATGAAACATTATTTTTTATAATAATTTGATTACAAAAAAGATATTTAATCTTATTTTAAAATATATGAATAATTTTATCTAAAATTATATAATTTGAAGCAACCTCAAAAAGTTTTAAAGAATTATTTTAATACGGAAATAATGAGATGGTCTGATGATGAAGTATTGATGAATTTTAATTTATTATCTGCAGTGTTTGAGATTGGGACAAAACAACAACTTCAAACGGTTCAATAAATTTGAATATGTCGGGTTGTGAATTTTGTTTTCTATTATTATCAATAATAATCATCATTCTCATTTTCGTTTTCTCTTTCTTCATCAAATTGAGCTTAAGAGCTAGATTAATAGTTAATGCACCGAAATAAGTGCAAAGCAGATTATATATAAAAATTGGTGTTTGAAAATAAACGAAAAAGTATTGACATGTGTGCGTTTTGTTCGTCGTTTGTGTTCTGTCACTACTGCACACAACAACTTTATTCATGTCTCAAAACTGGAATTCTTCTTCTCCAAGTAATCATCGGTCAAAATCGAGTTTGCCGAGAAAACAGTACAACAATTTAATATTTTTTTATGCACTGATTAATTCTAAATAAATTTTGAAAATCATAATTTAATAATAAAAATATTTATTATTTGTTTAGCCTATTATTACGTAATTTTTTGTAAAAAAAAGTATCATTTACTGAATTTATAATTCTATCTGTTATGAAATTATTTTCTGTATATTATATCTAAGCATAAGTAATATATATTAAAAGTTCTATATTAACTAATAACATTTACAATATATAAATTTTATCTTAAAAATTAATTTAATTTAACATGTTCAACTAAACTTAAAATTAAGTTCTTTTAGTTTTTCGGTATTTTTTATGAATTAAATATATTTTTTTGTTTTTTATTTTTAAGTAAAAAATGGGATTAATTATATTTAAAATTTTGATTTAATTTAATTTTTCACTTAAAAAAATTGTGAATTTAATTTTTTTAACTATATTTTAAATAATTTATTTAGACATATTTTATAATAGTATTTGAGTTATTTACATTTGACACATTTAATAAAAATGTTTAAAAAATTAAATATACTTAAATAAAATCTAATTTAAAAGACTAAATCTACACACTTTTAAAAATAAGAAACTAAATTTATTTAAAATTTAAAAAAAAAAAATTATCATTTACTGATACTTAAAAAATAAAAACATATTTAACTTCTTTTTTTATTAAACGAAATAAGGATAAACTAAGAAAAGAATAAAGAACTAGCATTATATTGAAATTATTTGCAATATGATTGTTAGCAGGCGCAGGTTACAGTTGGAATGTGAAACAGTGATTTGAATTTGGTGCAGAAAGTAGTGTATGGTGGAGCAAGTAATGAGCAGTAATCAGTCACTAATGAGATGTAGTTGGAAACCAACAAACGAAGAGGTTTGGTTTAGCATGCATAGGTACCGTTTGATAGAGGGCCCCAGTGGATGATTCAAAAATATTTCTGTTGGATTTGAAATTTATTGAGTGGGACGAAAAAGTGAGCAACAGCAACGAACACAGCACCATTTGACTAAACTAAAACTAAGCTATTACTATATAATATGCATTGCAGCTCAACCCTTTTCTCTCTCACCATTTTTATATTTCTTGTTTCTTGAAACTATAAGGAGGCTATTTATCTATCTCATCTCACACACCCTTCAATGTAAACAGAGAGACCACACTTTCTTAGTTCCAAACTCAACTTTTGAGGCTCTTTTATGCCTTGTTCTGTTGCAGCTCAACCTTAGTTTACTTAGCAGTTTTCATACCATGAATGCTTCGAAGTTCATTAAATGTGTCACCGTTGGAGATGGGGCTGTTGGGAAAACCTGCATGCTCATTTGCTACACCAGCAACAAGTTCCCCACTGTAAGTGTCTTTGGAAAACTCACACCCCTCCATCAAAGATGCTTCTTTTATTCATCAAACTCTCTTGTTCTTTTACCATTTTTTAACTTTGGAGGTGTTTCGTGTGAAAGGTGCTTTCTGTTCAAACTCACACTGTATTGGTATTTGGGCTTCAATGTGTTGATGTGTTTCATTATCTTTGTTTTATCTGTCTAGGATTCAAATGTTGGTGATGAAACCCTTCTCTTTTTATCATCTAGCTCACTATTTTTTTTTTCCTTTTGTCTTTTATTTTTGGGTTGCAGGATTACATACCGACAGTGTTTGATAATTTTAGTGCCAATGTAGCTGTGGATGGAAGTATTGTGAATTTGGGGCTATGGGACACAGCAGGTACTGGGAGCTTCCCACTTGAGTCTTCATTTTCCAAAAACTGTGTTTTGATTGTTCACCATCCTTTAACTCTGGATACACTTTTCACTGTTTTAAAAGGCCAGGAAGACTATAGCAGGTTGAGGCCACTGAGCTACAGAGGAGCAGACATTTTTGTCTTAGCATTCTCACTGATTAGCAGAGCTAGCTATGAAAATGTTCTCAAGAAGGTTCGTATTTATCTTTTCTTTCTCTTGTTTTGTATGTTATTTCCTCTCTCTAGTTTTGGATTCAACTTTGCAGAAAGTGAGTCTTTTCCTTTAGCCTTTCTATGGATGAGGGGACAAGATGGGATGAAAGGAAAACAGAAATTAAAGAATTAAGTTTATGATGGAAAATTGAAAATATTTTTTCTCTGGGACTGCACATAAAACAGAAATGAAGGGAAACATTTTCTATATTATTGTGTACTTCCTTTTTCAAGTTTCTGAAAAAATGTCGTTTGCAACAGTTGTGTTATGTAGTATCCCTTTCCCAATGTTAAAGTGTGCAATTCAATTTTTGATATTTTAGAAGAACTGTCTTTCATAAGCTATTAAAGTATTTAAACCAATAACGGAAGTGTACAGCATATATCAATAGGTTTAACATTAAAATAAGATCACAGGACAGAGAAATCAAGTTGCATAATGAGAGTGGTTGGTTGAAAGCAGCTACAATGATCACTGGTTTATGTTTACTCTTCGGTCTTTGATTGATATTAGCCCCAATGTCTTTGTTGACTTTTGGCTATTGATGGCTGCATAAATAGAGGGAAAAGAAAATCACCATAGAAAATTAAAGAGGAAAAAAAGCTAGAAACAGGAACGATGTAAAGAGACAGTGGAACAAACAGGTTCAATCTAATTCATAAAAAATTATACACAAGAATTTTAGCAAGCAACTGAATTAATAAACAGTTATTTTATATTTCATAACAACTCTATCTCAATGAAATTTTGAAAAATGGAGAATTTTTTTCTTAAGATGATATTTCTATGCCCATATTACAGCAAAGCCTAAGTCTGTAGCTGTTAGATTATTGTTTAGGTATGTATGTGGCTTTACTTCTATAGAACATGCACATTTTCATTGTATTAGGCTATTAGGAGTTATCAATAATGGACAGTTTTCAACAGAGCATTTATGTGCTCTTAAACTTTTGCATTAATGCCCCCATAACTCATTTCTGCATTCCTTCTTTTCTCTTTCAGTGGATGCCAGAACTGCGTAGATTTGCACCTAATGTTCCAATTGTTCTTGTTGGTACAAAGTTAGGTAAGCAGCAGCACAGGCAAAAATTTGTAATTTTTAACGTTAATTTTAGAGGGAAGAAGTTAATGACATAAAGTACTGAATTGTTGGTTTTAGATCTCCGTGAAGACCGGGGTTATCTGGCTGATCACATGGGATCTAATGTCATAACATCTGCTGAGGTTTACATTTTTAATTTGCTTCCTTCATTTTATTTTATGTGATAAGTATGAAGCAAATTATGTATTATGTTTAGAAGTAAAGAAAATGATACCGTTTATCAATCATGGCACATTGCTAATAGGGGGAAGAACTGAGGAAACAAATAGGTGCAGCAGCTTACATTGAGTGCAGTTCAAAGACTCAACAGGTAGTAGGTTTAAATTTAACTATTTTAGTTTTTATGCACTACTCATTGTTGCTGTGACTTAAACTTATTGCTGTATTTGCATGATTTAGAATGTCAAAGCAGTGTTTGATACTGCAATTAAAGTTGTGCTTCAACCTCCAAGGAGGAAAGAAATGGCTAGGAAGAAAAGGCAGAGAAGGTCTGGTTGCTCGTTTGTGTAAGTCCCTTACTCTATACTTTTGAAGCATTCTTAAAACCATTGATCTCTCAAAGCATTTGGTGGGTGGAATTCATGATATGATGTGTGTAGTTTGAGAGACTTTCCTGATGTAGAAACGAAATTGCTAGGCTAGGTGATGTTGCTGCTTATGCAGTGAAATCCTGCTATGATTGAACAAAGATATAAATAGGCTTTGATACCCCCAAAAAAGGAAAGAAAAGAAAAACACTGCAAAAGAAGACAACGGCACTGAAGTAGCATTGAATAGAGTGGGATTAAGATCATTCCCTCTGAAAGAGCATTTGATGAATGCCCTTGACCTTAGATCACTACTCAAGCTTGGTGCATCTTGGGATGGAATAGGAGAAGCCCATAACATGTTATTTTACTTGCAAATTTCTATCATGCCTGCTGAAATTTTATGCGACAAGAACGTGATTTATCCTCCAGAGACATTTAACTATGTATGTTAACATGTCTTTTTTACTGTCTGACAGAAGTATTGTGTGTGGAGGTTGTGCTGCTTAACACATCTATTGCACCGTCACTTTTGATATGGATGTTATTTTGCAAAAGCTTCAAGGTCCAAGTGTGGAAACCTGACATCTAATCACAATTTCAGAATGTGTGTACCCTTATGCTTGTATTGTAACTGGTGTAAGATAGTAATATCTAGTTATTTCCTCTTCACAAAGCCACTGAAGGGAATTTTTCATTCTCTCAGTTGTTATTTAGGCATGTTATGATGTATTTATCATTATATTACCAAATCATAATGGGAACCTTTTTATTTTTCCTTCATTTGCTTCATGCCCCTATAAAACTTTTCGGAGGGTATAATATATAATGATATAATGACATCCTAGAAAACTATGCAGAACAATTTCTCATTCCTTGGCATTTTGCATTATCCACTTATGACCTTTTCTGAGTTTGCACTGCCTTTCATGTGTTGGTTGTTATGAGTATTGAATCTGAGTGCATTTATGGTTGCAGTAGTCTGGTACTTTTGGTTAGGAGAAGTATAAATGAGAAGTGAGAGAGAGTCTCTGATGAATCTCCTGCAGCCTGCAAAGCCTGTGTTTTACTTTTTAAAGTCACTGGTCCTTTTTGGTGAGTTTGAAAGGGTGGCAGAAAAGGGTGTGTGGGCTTTTGGCAATGACTGGTGCTTGGTTTACCTCTTCGAGGAGCCCATGTGATCACTTGTCTTCATTGCTGTAGGGCCTGTGCCACCTTCGGGGAGTTATGTCTCATGTGCCAACAACTTCCTAAGGACCCCACACAACCTCATCACACTCATGTTGCTCTGTCGTAAATAACAAAGTGGGGACATCATTTTTGAAAAGTCAGATTATTCATGCATTGTTTTAGTAACACAAGGGTGAACTTGGAAACTACAATAGGAATCTATGTTTGTTCAAATTAGTTCAAATTAACATACGTATAAAGTGATAAGTTTAGATATCGTTTTTTATATAGACTTGCATTCTTAAGAAAATGATGTACATTTTCATAATATTTGAACAAATTTGTTCAACATATATAAAAAAAAAACATCAAATTAGACCTATTTTAACTAAGCACAAAGTTTTTAGTTTGTAGAGCCGTAATTGTTTCAAGTTCTGTTTTCTAACAGATGGTCATGGATTTCAAAGATGCATTACAGAGTTTGTGAACAGCGTGCAAATTGATTCTTTTATGAAGAAAACTGTGACATGGTTCTGGCAGTCAAAGATAGAGGGAAGAGATATATGGTGGAGACTTTCGATTCATGTCTTCTCCATACAGTTAAAAGTACTCTGATTTCTAATCATGTCACCTCTTTTGTGAGCAATAATAGATGATGGAGCATTAAACCATGTTTCACAGAACAATGTATATAATTCTCATGTCTTCGGTAATCTAGGAATCAATGTTCTCAATATCTTCCTTTCTTGTGACAGATTACTATATAATAGGCTCAAATAACAAAAAAAAGAAAAAGGAAAAAGAACACCACGCGCATTTCATGCATGGCTTTCTGGGAGTACACTACAATTGAAAAATTATACTGGTGATCAAATTTAAAGTTTTACTTTATTTGTATGAAAAATTGAAAACAAACTTTAGGACGTCAATATACATAAATTTTCACAATAATAAAATATTGTCGATTCTGAATCGTCTTTCTACATTTATTTTTGATATTTTCTTAAAAAGTTTCTTACCAATATTGGTAAAGATATCTTAGATATAAACAAACTCATATTTATCTTTTGTTTTTATATTATATAAGATTTTGTTGTGTCTTAACACAAATATAAACAAATAGTAGCATAAAAAAAACACTTATAATACTGAATTTAGTTTTTTCCTTTTTCACGCTACAAATTCTAGGACAAAATTGTAAAGAATTGGTACAATTGTGCAGGTATTTAAAGCAGGATACCGTTCATAAGTAGTACCTGTTGAATAGTTTACATCATGTTTATAGCTACAGTAGCCTTTGGAGTATAAAACACAGTTCTGTATATGTAATATGTGAAATTTATCAAAAGTAGCTTTCTGCACCAGTAATTAGTCCCTAAGAAACGTCATAAAGTGCGACACAATTCCTTTTTCTCAGGCCAGTATTCCTTTCACATCTTATTTTGTGACACCTTTTTCACATTCAAAATCTACCCAAAAGAGATTATTTTTTACAAATTATTCACTTCAATAATTTCCTTCCTTCTTTCTGCAACAATTTTTTTTAGTTAAATATGTTTTTAATGTATAAACTTTAACACGAAAGTGAAATTTTCCTGTGACTAAAGTTTTGATTCTAAACTTTATAAATAAATTAATATAATTAAAAAAACATATTTAATACTTTAAAAAATTTAACATAATTAAATTAAAATAACTACGTTCATTATTTTTTTAAATTTTGAATAATAAAACAAACAATTTTTGTTGTTGCAGATTCCACGTCGACTAAAAATAAAATCAATTTATAATATATAGGTGAGGTTGTACCTCACATTAAAAACCAGTTTTGTAGAGTTGAGTTAAACTTAAAATCCAATATTTTTCTTACTTCACAAAATACCATAATCATTTTCAATCTATCACTCTCCTTGGAATATTCTCGGTCCAAAAGACAGTTAAAGAAAAGTTAATAGAACAGGCAGGTTTGTTTTAAGGTTTAGCATTTCATTATAATAACTTGAGAATCTGTCAGAACAGCCAGGTTTGTTTGCTGCTCATTTCATGCATGGGTTTATTCATGTTACCTTTTTTTATCTGTTTTCATTCAGAACTTTATAAGTTCTAAAATGTCAATAATAGCATTAGTTTAATATAATAAGGTGTACTAACTATCATCGAACTTTAATACTTCATCAAACTATTAAACTTCTACTGTTTATAATGTTTACAGCTTATGTTTTTCCCCCCACTAATTTTGTAGTTTAGTTTTCAGTTTTTACATATTTTATTAATTAAAAAAATTCATATTATATATATATATATATATATATATATATATATATATATTGTACAAATTTAATTGTGGCCATGCAATTGATAAAATAATGTTCCTTGGAAAAAAATTATGACAAAGCAATATTTGTTTTCGGATGCATGTCAACACTTTTATTACATATTAATAAATTATGCTAAAACTTAAAAGCATAATAACGAACGAATCAGTGAAAAATGAAGGATAATAAAACTCGTAATAATAATAATACTTAACCAGAAAATGTATTAGATCAATTTATGAAAAACTATTTATGATATTTTATTTTAAAATTTATGAATTCTCTGTATAATAAAAATAACTTTACTTGATTTTGACCAAAATATCACATATAATAAAAAATTCTTCAAATATATAGTAGCACGGCTATATATATTTACTATAATTTTATTGAGAACGGCCCAACACTGTGACTTAAGTGTGTGGTTCAAAACATGACGGTCTGAAAGTGAGATAAAAATCTCTTGGAGAAACGTACCCTGGCAGACTCGGCAGAAGCACCCACGTATGAGAGGAGAGAGAACAGAGCCTCGAGGAGATTCTCCCAGGCGATGGAGAAGGAGCAAAAGCAAGATCGTCCGGCGACCTTAGAGACGGTGGTTGGCAACGATGAAGAAGACAAAAATGGAGAGGACAACGAGAAGGGTAAGGAAAACACTCTCTTTACTCATTTCTCTAATATGAACTTTTATTCATGTATTTTCTTATCCAAAGGGAAAAAGGGAAGCTCTATTTATAGAGCTCTGTGGGGATAACCGGAAAACGAAACAAAACAGAAAAACCTAAAAAGAGAAGGAAACCAAAATACTGTCCTTTAGACATATCTAATATGTAAGATTCTCAACAGCCTCCCCTCAAGCTGGACGGTGTATAGTCATCAGTCCAAGCTTGGGTACAATCGACTTGAATCTGACGCGATGTGGGAATTTGGTGAAGATGTCGGCCAGCTGTTCGTCGGATCGCACGGGAAGGAGATTCAGAAGATGTTCCTGAACTTTCTCACGAACAACATGACAGTCAAGCTTAATATACTTGGTTCGTTCATGAAAGCACTGGTTATGAGCTATGTGCCTTGCAGACTTGTTGTCGCAATACAAGGCTGGGATCCCTGACTCTTCTATTTGAAGGTCCTATAGGAGATAACGGAGCCACTGTATTTCACATACAGTAGCTGCAACAGCTCTATACTCAGCTTCAGTGGAGGATCTGAAAACGGTTCTCTGCTTCTTAGACTTCCAGGAAATGAGAGAAGATCCAAGGAAGATACAGAACCCTGTTGTGGATCTTCTGGTGTTGGGACATGTCGCCCAGTTAGAGTCACTAAAGGCTTTTAGTTGCATAGGAGAGTCAGCAGCGAAAAATAACCCTTCAGATGGCTTGAATTTAATATACCTAAGAATATGCTGAATGGCACGATAATGATAGTCAGTAGGTGATTGCATGAATTGACTAAGTAAATTAATTGAAAAGCATAAATCGGGTCTTGTATTTGTAAGATAGAGCAACTTCCCTATTAGCCTTCTGTAAGGGCCTGGATCATCCAGGTAGCTGTCCAATTTGTATAATGAGCTTGTGTCGCTTAGGAAAGGAGTAGAAGAAAGCTTACATCCTAACATTCCTGTTTCCTCCAGTATGTCCAAAGCATATTTCCTTTGACATAGATGGATACCCCTTTTAGATCTGGCCACTTCCAATCCTAGGAAGTATTTGAGTTCTCCAAGGTTCTTTATTCGAAACCTTTTATGTAGGAGTTCCTTTATGCAATTGATTTCCATCATAGAGTTTCCTGTTAACACAATATCATCCACGTATACAAGTAGAGCAGTAAAACTTGTAGGTGTTTTTCTAATGAACAATGAGTGATCAGACTTAGATTGAATATAATTGGCAAATATTAGAAAAGAAGATAGTTTTTCAAACCATTGCCTACTGACTTGTTTCAAACCATATAAAGATTTGGTTAACTTGCAAACCTGTCCTTTATTATGGATATTCAGACCTGGGGGTGGTTCCATGTAAACCTCTTCATTAAGATCTCCGTGTAGGAAAGCATTATCAACATCTAGTTGATGTAGGAACCAATTGTTTGAAGCAGCTAGAGCAATGAGTAACCTAACCGTGGTAAGTTTAGCCACAGGGGAAAATGTGTCAAGATAATCTATTCCCTCCTGCTGTGTGTAACCCTTTGCCACCAAACGGGCTTTGAACCTTTCAATGCTACCATCATCTTTGTATTTTGTTTTATACACCCACTTACATCCTATAGCAATTTTTCCTGGAGGCAGTTGAGTTAAAACCCAGGTATCATTGTCTTGCAAAGCTTTGATTTCTCTCTGCATGGCCTCTACCCATTCATTCATGCCTTTTGCCTCATTGTAAGATCTGGGTTCTTTATTTCCAGTGACAGCCATGGTATACCAGGTATCATTGTCTTGCAAAGCTTTGATTTCTCTCTGCATGGCCTCTACCCATTCATTCATGCCTTTTGCCTCATTGTAAGATCTGGGTTCTTTATTTCCAGTGACAGCCATGGTGTACCTTAAATGTTTTTCTGAAAAATTATCACAACACAACAGATTAGAAATCGGATATGGGGTTTTAAAACTATTTTTTACAGATAAGGATTGATTGACCTGATGAACATAATCTCTTAAGTATTCAGGAGTCTTTCTGGGTCTGTCAGATCTTCTGTGTCTTTGATTCTCTTGATTGTTTCCTGTACTGTCACTGTTGCCTCCATCATCAGAGGGCTGTTGCACCTCTTCTTGGTCAGTAACATCTAACTCAGCATGTATGTCATCATTAGTGGGATAGTGATCTCTTAGAAGATCATTGAGTGAATCAGCTTTGTCCTCTTCAGTATCATAGTCTTCTCTATTGCCTTGCAGGTTTTTGTAAGGAAAAATGTCTTCATGGAAGACAACATTTCTGCTTATAAGGAGTTCCTTGGTATTTATGTCAAGCACAATGTAACCTTTCACACCACTTTTGTATCCTAGAAAAATTCCTTTTCTAGCTCTTGAGTCAAGCTTACTTCTATTATTTTCAAGAGTCGAGGCAAAACACAAGCATCCAAAGGTTTGGAGGTTTAAATAGGTGGGGGGCAAGTTATAGAGAAGGTCATGGGGAGTTTTGTTATTAAGAATGGAAGTAGGCAACCTATTTATTAGATAAACAACATGTCCAACAGCATAAGACCAGTAAGTATTAGGGATGTTAGCTTGAAAAAGAAGGCCACGAGTCACATTTAGTATGTGTTGATGCTTTCTTTCAACAACAGAATTCTGTTCACGAGTCTCAACACAACTCCTTTGATGATTGATTCCATGCAAATTATAGAAATCCACACAATTAAATTCAGGACCATTATCTGATCTAATAGTTTTAATCATTTTGTTAAACTGGTTTTTAATCTTAGCAATAAAATTCTGCAATAAATATCTAGTTTGACCCTTATTATTCATTAGAAAAACCCATGTGTGTCTACTATAGTCATCTACTATGGTGAGAAAGTACTTATGACCATGAACCGAAATAGTGTTAAGAGGACCCCATATATCACAATGCACAATTTCAAAGGATTCAGTAGTAACAAAAACACTTTTAGAAAAGGACAATTTTCGTTGTTTAGCATAATGACAAGTGTCACAAACAATGTTAGTACCTATTTTTACATAGGGAAACTTTTCGCATATTTGTTTAATAAATTTGTATCCTGGATGGCCTAATCTGTAGTGCCACAGATTTACATCAACATTCTTAAAAGAAAAAGCAGTCTTTGAAATGTATCTTTGATCGGGTTTAGGAAAAGCTTGCAGATAATAGAGTCCTTTCCAAGAATTAGCACATCCAATCATCTTCAATGTATGATTCTCCCTTATCTGACAAGTCTTAGAGGAAAAAGTTAGACTGCAATTCAAGTCCTTAATAAGACTTTGAACATAAATTAAATTGAAACAAAATTCAGAAATATAGAGGACATTAAAAATGACAGTTTTTGGAAAATTGCACAGTTCTTGCGTGCTCAGCAGTGAGGGCAGTATTATTTGGCAGTTTGATATAGATAGGTTTAATTTTATAGAAAGTAACAAAGTTTGTTCTGTCATGTGTCACATGATCTGTGGCACCAGTGTCTATTATCCAGGAAAGATTACCTTGTTTGTTCTCAGTTTCATTCCTTTGAACTTGATTGACTTTGTGAGTGGGCTCATCAACTTTGTCTATCATTCTGAGAAGTTTTTGCATCTGTTCAGCTGTGAAAGAATTGAAAATATTACTATTATTGGTATGTTGTGTGTTCTGAATCCCTTCAGGTTCAGTGTTGTTCTGGCAAGCATTGGCAGAACTCCAATCATTCTTTTTATCTTGGTTGTTGTCTCCTTTCTTATACCAAGGTGGGTACCCGTGCTTAGAATAGCACTCATCTATAGTGTGATTCATCTTGTTGCAATATGAGCATTGTTTACCATAGTTAGGATTTCTACCTCTTCCTCTTCCTTGACCACGAAATCGAGAACCCCGTCCTTGGCTTTTCCATTGACTGCTTCTGTCAGCAACATTGGCCAGAACTTTGATATCTGCAGAACCTTGTTTCTCTTGTCTCTCTTGTTGCATAATAAGAGAGAAAACTCGATTGATATTTGGAAGAGGATCCATTAAAAGAATTTATGTTCTAACAATGTTGTAGGAATCATTTAACCCTTTTAAGAAACATATCACATGTTCCATTTCTCTATACTTCAAGGAAATTCTTGAGAGATCACAGCTGCATGGAATCTGACACGTGCAGGTAGGTATGGGTCTTAGGAATTCTAACTCCTCCCATAGGATCTTCAAATCTATAAAGAACTGACTCACCCTCCTTTCTCCTTGTTTAATAGAATGTATGTCCTGAAGTAAATCAGAAATCTTGAAGTAATCACCCTTGGAGAATCTTTCTTTCAGCTCATCCCATAATTCTTTGGCTTCTTCAATGTATATAACACTTTCAGCGATTTGTGGGGAAAGGGTCTTTGTTATCCAAGATAAAATCATCATATTGCATCTCTCCCATGCATCAAACAATGTATCGGTTTTCTGGGGTTTCTTTATAGACTCATCAATGAACTTTATCTTATTCTTGGAAAGCAAAGCTCTCCTCATGCTTCTGCTCCAAGAAGAATAGTTGTTCTCGTTCAAAATATGTGTAATGAGTGTGAGACTCGGGTTCTCACCTGGGTGTAGATAGTAAGGGCTAGATGGGTTGGAAGATTGATCTGTCTGCTCCATGAAAAAAAAACACAAGAAACAGCCCAAGAAGATACCAAGATTTGCAGTAGAGGCAACGGAAGCAGAGTAGGTACTAGACCTGCTCTGATACCATTTTGAGAACGGCCCAGCACTGTGCACTTAAGTGTGTGGCCCGAAACATGATGGCCTGAAAGTGAGATAAAAATCTCTGGAGAAACATACGCTGGCAGACTCAGCAGAAGCACCCACGTATGAGAGGAGAGAGAACAGAGCCTCGAGGAGATTCTCCCAAGCGATGGAGAAGGAGCAAAAGCAACGTCGTCCGGCGACCTTAGAGAAGGTGGTTGGCAATGATGAAGAAGACAAAAATGGAGAGAACAACGAGAAAGGTAAGGAAAACACTCTCTTTACTCATTTCTGTAATCTGAACTTTTATTCATGTATTTTCTTATCCAAAGGAAAAAAGGAAAACTCTATTTATAGAACTCTGTGGAAATAACCGGAAAACGAAACAAAACAGAAAAACCTAAAAAGAGAAGGAAACCAAAATACTGTCCTTTAGACAATAACGAATCTGTAAGATTCTCAACAAATTTTAATTAAATACTATTAATTAATTGAAATAATTTTATTTAATTGAAAAAAGCTCGAAACTGTGTACCTTTGACGTATTGCCCATCCATCACAAATCAACTATTAATAAATAGTTTGCATCAATTATTTAATAGAATAGCATGTTTCAACGCTATTTTTTCCATGTAATTAGTTATATTTCTAAAATTATAAAGTTTTTCTTTGGTTAATCATGATGCATAGTAAAATTATTTATTGTGCTGGTTATTTTAAAAATTATATAGATAGTATAAAAGAGATATACTAGTAAGTATCACAATTGAGTTTTATGACTGAACATTCAATTTATATTTATGACGTAAAAAACATACTATTTCTTTAAATTATTAGTAATAGTGTATCTGCTAGCTTTTTCGTTTTCAGATTATCACAAATAATGATGTATGATAAGATTATTAGTTCATAATATTTTTTAATTAAATAATAGTTCAAAATTCTTCCACTAACAACACATAAACATTAAAGCTTAAAATTAAATAAAAGTTAAATATGTTTGTAATATTAAACTAACAGTGTGAAAGTTTTACTCTAATCATATACATCAATTATCGTATACATAAATATTTGGAGTCAAAATCATTTGTTTACTGTTTTATAAGTAACCATAAATTTGAATGTGTATTAAATATAATCACTTATTTTTTATCTTAAAATTGTATTTATAAACTTTTTATTAATAATAATTTAATAATAACTTAATTGATAATAATCATACTTTATTATAAGTTAATGAATATTAAATGTAATGTGAATTACAGTTTCAAAAGATACATGATTGTACTTATAGTATGCCTAATCATTTGGATTATCCAATATTAATCAGACTATCATACATATTACTTGTTGTAAATTTTTTTTCCTAATAACTATGATTTTAGTATTGGTCAACCTTTTATATCAAAAAAATCTTAATGATTTTTAAAAAGAACGTTGTCTTTACTATTGAGATTTAATGTAAAACAAAATTTGATATAAACCAAAGCTGTAAGAAAAGATTTATAATTAATACATTACACAAACGGAAAAATATTCAATTGAGTCTTCATAACGTAAATAAAAACTGAAAAAAAAGTGTTTGATTATTAATTTCATTGTTGTTTTGGTAAACGTATATCAAAGTGATAAAACCAGACAATCCCAAACGTAAAAGAAACATTTTCCTAAATACAACAATTTAGAAAAAGACAAAGCAAAAAAATAGCGTGAAAAAAAGAGTGAAACATTCAGACCCAAAGACCATAGCCATAGTCAACACAGTTTCCTTCGTTCTTCTCAATTCACCAACTAAAAATTTTTGAAACTTTGCGTTGATCACTGATGGATCCTCCGGCCAAGAGTTGGAGCATCCACATGCGCTCCGAGATAACGGCCAAGTACGATGTTATTGGTCGGGTCGGGTCGGGTGCCTACGCCGACGTGTACGAAGGACGGCGCCGCTCGGACGGTGCGGCGGTGGCGCTGAAGGAGGTGCACGATTCCCAATCGGCGTCTCGCGAAATCGAAGCCCTGCGGATCCTGAAAGGGTCCCAAAACGTGGTCGTTCTGCACGAGTTCTTCTGGCGCGAGGACGAGGACGCGGTCCTCGTGCTCGAGTTTCTCGGAACCGACCTCGCCGCCGTGATCGGAAAAGGTGGTGTCGGAGTCGGTGAGGTTAAGAGGTGGATGGTGCAGGCTCTGAGTGCTGTGGATGAGTGCCACCGGAATATGATCGTTCATAGAGACTTAAAACCCGCGAATTTTTTAGTTTCCGATGATGGGGTGCTCAAGTTAGCAGATTTTGGACAGGTTTAAGGGATAAAGTTTTCGATTTCGTTTTAATCTACTTTGGGGTTTTCTTTTTTGTTTTATGGGATTGTGTTGGTTACTTTATCATTACGTGACTTGTTTTTTTTCTTTTCTCTTTTCTTATTTGATTAAAGTCATGTGGTTTGTGTTAATCTATGATCATGGTGATCGATCGTATTTCTGTGGCACAGGCTCCTAACCTTGGTTGCAAATTTTGATAATTTTTGTTTTGCTGCTGAAACCTGTAGTCGATGATTCTCTTCTCTATCTAAAGAATTATTTGAATTTGGATAGGGGAAAATGGAATAGAGGTTGATTTTCATGATTTATTGAGCAATAAAAAATCATCTTATATGCAACTTCTATGAAACTTTTGATAAAAATAAGAAAACTTGCATCATACTGTACATGACAATCATCTTCTACCTTTTTCTTTTTGTCTTTGTTTGCTGATATATGTGAATGTTTAGTTTGATTACTTTTTCAGGCAAGGATACTAGTGGAGTGTGGATTCGATGGTCACCAGGAAGATGATGATGCTTCAAATAGTGAAAGATCACTCCAACAACATCCTGAAGCCATTTCCCAGCTAGACAACTTAAATCAAACTGAACATGAAAACCCAGATCAGAGAACCTTGAGTCATGAAGAATATTTCAGAGTTTTAGATGAGATGAAAACCAAGAGCTACTCTTATGACACTGACAAGGAAGCAAATATCCATGATGGAAACACCTCATGTCTTGCAACATGCACAACGAGTGACATAGATGATGAACTTTGCAAAGGTTCTTTTACCTATGAAGCTGAGGAGGTGGGAGGGAATGAACTTGGCTGTCTGACATCATGTGTTGGAACACGCTGGTTTCGGGCTCCTGAGTTACTGTATGGATCCACAGACTATGGTGTAGAGGTTGATCTTTGGTCATTGGGGTGTGTCTTTGCTGAGCTCTTAACATCGAAGCCATTGTTTCCTGGAACAAGTGATGTAGACCAGCTTAGCAGAATTGTGAGTGTTTTGGGGAACATTAATGAGGAAACTTGGCCTGGTTGTCCCAAACTTCCTGATTATGGAAAGATCTCATTTTTCAAGGTGGAAAACCCCAGTGGTCTTGAAGCATGCCTGCCCAATTGCACCCCTGATGAAGTTTCCCTAGTCAAAAGACTGGTTTGCTATGATCCAGATAAGAGAGCCACAGCAATGGAGTTGCTTCAAGACAAGTACTTCAGTGAAGTACCACTTCCTGTTCCAGTTTCTGAGTTGCGGGTTCCTTTGATTAGTATTGGACAAGACAAGGATCGCCCTGGAGGGCACAATGAAATGGGTTCTGATTCTGATTTGGAGGAGTTTAGAACTTTGAATATCACTACAACTGATTCTGATTTTTCTATTCAAATACCTTGAACTCGAAGGATGTGATGCACCTTGAATACTGTTTTATATTTATTTATAAAAAAATGGAATTCAAGTAGCATCACATTCTTGGGACAGAATTTGTCCTGTGTTCTATTGGTATTTTATTTGCTGAATATCACTAGTGCAATCCGTGGTTGGATTCTTTGGAATAAGAATATCTTTTGGCAAGAATTCTGAAGAAAGGATAAAGTATTTAAAAATAAGCTTTATAATAAAATAGAATTGTTGTTTTACCATGCTATCATGTAAAATGTTGCTAAGTGCCAAAATCCTGCATTCCGGTGACAAGGACAACGTGTCTATTATCTAGCCCGTAGCGTTTAAGCTACGTTCAATTTATGTCGACGGGTGAAATTAAGATGCCAAGTTCGAACTATACTTTTTCCAATCCCATGCTAGAATTATTCCACCGGAAAATTGGTCCCTTGTAATATTGGTGATGGACTTTAAAATGTAAAAATAAGTTGTGCTATTCTATCTGAAAATATGGGCAAATGTAATTCAAAGCTAATACAAGAATTTTGCATTTTTCTTTTTTAATTTATTTAAATGGAAGAGAATGCAAACAAGAAGCTCTAAACCAGGTTCAAACTTCAAAGATTTATTGAGGAATGAACCATCAATTTCGTTGATACCCACTGAGGCAACTATCCATAAACAGAAAACAATATCGTTAGGCAAATTTCATAATTATTTCTTGTGCAATATCTTCAGCCCATTTTCCTCGATATACGCAGTGATAGAACTCATGCCAGACTAATCCTTATCCAAAATGGGTCACAATTCAAGTAATTAAAAATAATGTCACGTACAGACACAAAATATTACATGATGAAGTGCTGTAAATATGTGTATATAACAGGGTGCATAGATCCCCCTCGATGAATATTACACAAGTCATACGTATGTCTTCCTTTAAGTGGATGCGAAATCAGAGAATCACAAGCCACGAAAACATCAGAAGGGTGTTGTAAGCCGCTATGTATCCATTACAAAAACAGCCACCCATAATACCTGAAACCTCTTCACTTCAAATCTTCGTACTAATGTTCTATGCCTAGTTCTTGCCTTGGCTTCCCCTTGTATTGCTAAGCTAGTCAACCAAAACAGATGAAACAATCTGCTCAGCGGAAACTAAGCAAAATTACAGAAATCAATGAGTGAAGCTCTAATCTTGGGGAAGAAGTGCAATCTCAATTTCATGAAGTGACTTCCCTTTGGTTTCCACCACATTTCGTTTTACAAAAATTACCGCCATGATGCAAAAAGTAGCAAACATAGAGTAAAGCAGTTGCGGACCGAGTTTCTCCAGCAAACGCAAGAACAGTAGGCCAACAAAGAAATTTATGACCTGTACAAGACCATTTAATCTAATGAGAGAAGATTCCGCAAATACTGACTTTCGACCTCTTTCTAAGTCATTATGAGATCAGAGAATGATAACAGTTTCAGTAGTTTGCAAAGAAGCAGGGAATTTGAGCGGGCCTCGTTTAATTGATTCAACCAAAATGTGTAGAATCAATAAAGAACCGTAGAACATAACCGGCCAAACTGATTCCATTTCATATAATAGAAAATTTCAGAAAAAAATTACCCAATGCACTGACATACAGACTGCCATGGCTTTGGCTCTGATTCGACTTGGAAAGATTTCAGGTAGGAGGAGACCTGGAACCGGACCAGCCCCAAGAGCAAATGTGAAGACAAACCTGCATAAAAGAAGTATAAAGTGTTCATATCATAGCAGTGTCTTCCCAAATGACCTTTGTATGCACCCATAGGCTAAAGTGACTGTTCCAAGTGAATTGTAAACTTCATGGAACTGCTAGATCGTGATCAATGAGGACATTACAGAATTTGATGCGGAAGTTTCACTTTATAGTCATTTCATCCTCAATTGTCTTTTATACAAAGTAAGAGGATGTTCTCATACAGTCGTATTCTCTTCGAATTTGGCTTGTTTGTATTAGTTTAACTGCCATGATTTTTTTTTTTAAATAGAAGAGATCCTTAATAATTCTCCCTTGAAAGTTCACAAGTAGAAACACTATTTTAATTTTATTTATGATTTGCATTATGAAGTATCTAGGGTGATCCATATTAATAAGCATAGTTGCATACTCACAGTAACATGCCCCCAACAGAAAAGTACAGAGTTCCCACGTTTGATACAAGTGAAGTTGCTCCTGTGGCTTGAAGCATCATTGCTATTGCCTACACAAGTAAAAAATACAGAACAAACAACTTCCTGATTAATAGCCAACTTTATCTTCTAGTCAACTACAATACAAACACTGCAACAAAACAAAAAGGAATTTTGTAATGTTATGCACTTGCACCAGCTCATATTCTAAAAAGCATCTCTCTCTTCATCACTACAAACACCAAGTCAGGATTTAAAACAGTGTAAGTACTACATGAGTCCCATATTTTCATGGGGGTGATCCTTCACATAAACAATAAAACAACTACAAGTAATTTACCATGCCAAAGAAACTCCAGAAAAGTAGAACCTTCCTTCCAAGTTTATCCATCAAACCCATTGAAATGATAGATCCTGAGGAAAGTTCCGGGGATAAGCATTAGAGAATAGAAAAACACCATAATTTAAATCAATATCCTGTCAACCAGAAGATACTGATACCTGCCAAATTAGCGATTCCTATGCAGACATTTGCAATGTCTGATGGCACTCCAGCACTTTTAAAAACAGTGGAAGAGAAATAAAACACAGCATTTATACCAGATAGCTGTTGTAAAGCAAATAGGGTTGATCCAATAAAAACAACTGCAAAACGAACTCGTGAATAAAAAATAACTTTGGGAAACCTAAGCAAACCAGTACCAAGGGAACAACAATGGCAAGTCTACTCACGACAATCATAGGGACAAACCAGGAAAATACATACCTTTAGAATGACGACCATGTAGCAACTCTGACAGCTTCACAGAATCAGTGTCATCTCCTCTATCTACCTTTGATAACTCTGACATAGCAAATTTTGCTTCCGATACACCTAGCAGTCTCTCAAACTCAGTTTCTGCTTCAGCAGTTCTTCCTTGCTACATCACAACAAAGAGGAATAATCAAGCATTAAATGAAGGATAGAAGTCAAATGGATCAAGGGATGAGCACTCAAAATTACGAGTAAGAATGAACTTTCCAAGAACTACAACATCAAATATTAGTGGTCCTCCCTATTGTATTGTTGAGTGATAAGAAACCAAAATTATTCCAAACTATGCCTGACAAGGATAAAAAGAGACATGGGCAATGTTAGCCACTATGACACTACTCCTAAAGTCTTCTATTAAATGGGATAGAGAGGACATGCAAAGAAGTGATAATGTTTGATAGGAAGGAAATAAATATTGAGAATTAGTTAGCATGGTTAACATTGAGACATCAAGGGTTCAAAACAAATGTAGATACCAAAAGTTATAAATATGAGGAGATACTATCTAAGATGAAATAATATTAGAATAGGCATCAACCTTGTATAACCAATGTGGACTCTCTGCGCAGAAGACCATAGCTGCAGCGAGTATAGCAGCTGGAATGGTAGATACCCAGAAACAAACCCGCCACCTGCGTGAAAAAATTCAGGGTGAGCTTTTAAATCATGAATAAAAATATGTTACATCATGACATGAAGTAAGTTGATATGATACCATCCAGGTATATCTTTGACAGGGATTCCAATAAATAAAGCTCCCATTAGACCAAGGCATGTTGCAATCTGGATGAAAGCTCCATAGGTTCCCCGCACAAAAGCAGGAGAAACCTGCCATTTAAGAGAGTAACCACATGAATAATCAAGTTAGCTTTCACCCTAGTCAATAAGACAGATGCAACAATTTAGTGATCAACATACCTCTGTCACATACAGAGAGGCAATGGGAGGGCCCAGGCCCAACCCAGTTCCAACAAACAACCTTCCCACAAGCATGCCAAACAAGTTGTTTGTAGCCGCACTGAAAATGCACCATTTTCCAATAAGAAATAGTCCTAAGAATTTGTATTGGAAAACATAAAAATAAAAAATTTTCATTTGAACGAAGTGAAAGTAGTGAAATAATAGTAAGGAAATTTAAACTTGGGGCCCCCTTAAATCAAAACTAAAGGTCTTCTTGCTGCCCACTCGTAATCTATAAATTTATAGAAATGGAGATACGTTATGCTATGTTATTTAATTATTATAGACATCATATGCATGAAATATATGAAAGAAGGCTTGAGTTCTTTCTTAGAACCAACAAAATAACTTGAAGATATCATAATGGGTAAAGAGGCCATATGGAAACCATAAGATGGCAATGAGGTCCATTTATGCTATTACATCAGAGGACACAAAATAGAAGTAATAAACCATTCTATGTTTCCATAGTAGTCCATAGATAAACCTAGAGAAAACAATTCAAACCAACAAATTGGTTGAATAAAGTGCAAAGAAAATTTCCGTTTACCCCATGAGAAAAATAAAATGAAACAAATAATTTCTATATTAACGAGAACTGTAACCTCATAGAAGCACCAATTATCATTGGCAGAGCACACAACTGGAAAGTCCTACGCCGTCCCACCCCATCAGCAATCCAACCACTCAGTAGACATCCAATCAAGGCACCACCAAGACATATGCTCACCACCAGACCTTCATTTGAAAGGGGAAAAATCAATTCTATTAATGGGAAATTTACAATAGGCAATTAAATTGAACACAGGTTTTGGAATCTTCATTTCCACCTTCTGCCAATGTATTTCCATGGAAACCAAGATCCACAGAAATGCTCTCAAGTGGTTCATTAACAACTCTGAATATAACACAAAATATCAAAATTTAAGTCTTCATTCGATTCTAGATTATAAAGCAAACAATCCAAGAGTGTGCAACAAGAAGGAGAAACTATGAAAGTACAAACCCGAGATGGTATCCAAAAAGGAATGAAGAAATGGTCGCCACAAGTACATGAGGTAAGGAAAGCTTCCATGAAGGATTTGAGGTTCCCTTATCCAAGCCGTTGTCTAAAATATCTATCAAGCATTAAAATAGCATAGTTAATAACCACCACGATCGAAGACCTAACAGAATTTGCATTATATCACAAACCCAAGCCATCTTTTCTACTGAAAATTTCATGATCGCTTCCAATTGAAATCGTTTATCGTCAATAAGAGAGACAATTGCAACAGCACAGCTATTGTTTATATCAAGATTACATGAACTGCCAATTCTTCTGAATAATGAAATCTTCAAATGATTAGGCTAGAAAGATGGCAATAGTTTACTTGTAAAGGTTTTTACTTTTTAAGTTAGGTATTCCACAACGGAATGGAATTAATAGATGCCAGATAAACAAAAAAGAAAAACGGAAATGCATACTCCATGTTTGAATAAAGGGTGCATACCTAAGTTTTCTTCCACATCATCCATGGTTGAATAATCTCTGGAAGGAGCACGCTTGTACATGGAAGAATTTTCACGAAGATGCCCCACCCACATTAGACAATATTTTACCTGTCTGCTTCATGAACAATCATAGCTCAAAATTTAGAACGTAACATTTTTAAACATATGTATTGAAAATAGTCGTCAACTAAATACATCACATGAAAAACCAGCAAAGAAAAAAAAATATAAACCAAGCTTAAGTTGAAGTTCAAGTATGTTCTGCATACGTAATTGATAAAACAAAACCATAGCTGCAGCAGGAATGCTTGGAAAAGTTTCAACCACCCACAACATAAATTTACCAACAATACCTATATTGCAACTTAACTTCATCAGACAGTTTCAAACATCAATTATCAACATTAAAACTCACAAATCACACTATTAGCAGTCTATCTCTACCGGACTGATTCACATAAAAATCACCTAAAACAAGCTAGATTGACGCTAGATGGACAGTTTATCTGCAAATCATCCGGTTAAACTTTATTTACTTCTTTATCCGTACACTTAACCTTAAATATACATAATCGCTATTTCAGATATGCACTCTGCAGAAAACAATGAATAATTTGATGATCCTAAGCAGAAAACGAGTTCCCCTGTTTTCCTCAGAAACAAATAAAAAGGAAACAGAACAAAGTTTACGAGCAATTTATCATGAAAAATAACGTAAAACGAGATCAAACAAGCAGAAAAAAGTGAACAAAATGCAGAGAAAGAAAAAAAGAAAGCGAAACCTGAGCTGAAAAAGAGAAGGATGAAGTGAATATCGTGGCAATCCAATGAGCGATCCTCCGTTCGGTCACGAGAAAGAGAGAGGAATGAAGGAGAATCTGAGCGAGGTTGTTAGCGTTGGGAAGATCGAAATAAATAGTTACGGTGGTGAAAGAGAAACGGTTACCAACCGCAAAACGAAAGCGATGTCGCTAACGTGCGCGGTGGGTTGGTGGTGATTCGCGAAGGAAACAGAGGGAAACAGAAGGAATCCAATTGACGAATACTGGTTTGTTGTTTCCTTCGTTGGGTGAAAAAGAAAGGAAGAAAGGAACAGTTTAGCAGGAACACTGAAACACTTCTAATCAAATTATAATTACTGATTAAGAAGAGTTTAATGGTTAAAGGTGAAGGATTTTACATTTTTAATTATGAAATTAGTTGGAAGAGAGAAGATAATTTTATAAGATATAAATGACCGTAATATTTAATACGTAAAAAAAAATTAAACTTAATTTAATATCATAAAATTAGTTATATAAATTAATATTATCTTTGGTTTATATGAAAATGATTCAATAAATATGTTTAACAAATAATAAATATTTTAAATTTATTCTCTCATATCATATTAAGTTTAAATTAATTTAAATATTTTTTTATCTTCATAATATTTTTAAAATTTTTTCATTACTAACCATTAATTTCTAATAAGTGTTTTTTCATAATTAATTAAATTTTATTAAGAAAATGGAGTAGTTAAGTGTAGGGCTAGGATGAAGACAAGTGTATTTTTGGTTGTTTCTTGAATCATAAATAAAGTGTCAGTTGCGTTGAGTGAAGGGGGGACCACCTCGGGGACTAATGGTCTAGATCTTGTCTTCTTCTTACTCTCGTGCACCACTTCCAATATTACATCATGATGTAAGTTTAGAGTGATCAACATGGTTTATTAGAAGGGTCTACAAAATAAAAACTGATGATTTAGTTAACACATAAATTTTGAAAAATTATATATGAAAATAAAAAATAATTTTCAAAATATATATTCCATTTTTTCTTTGAGTTGATTTATGACACGTCACATAAACAAAGGCAAGAAAGTGACACTGGTGACAATGGTTGCTAGGGAGAGGGGTAGTTTCGTCTTTTACGAATCTGATGGGTGCACATGGGGTGCAGAAAAGAAATGGCTGATGAAAGAAAGGGCTGATAAAAAAGAGTCTACATGATGAATATATGGGGTGCAGATAGAAGTTTAAATCTACCTTCCACTTCTCTTTCGTTTTTCTTTTTCTATTTTTGTTTAACAAATTAATAATTTATTTGTAAAATACAAAAATAAGATTAAAAATTTTACCCTTGAAAAAAAAAGAGTTGCACAATAAATATAGAAAAAACCGATTTTGTGTGATTTCAATTGAAAATATAGTAAACGCCAATGGTTAATTATTGCATATAATGAATCTAGGGTTTATATGCTGAGGAAAAACAGATAGATCATAATCGGAACAAAAAAAAGCTATAATAACCTTCTTTGCAGTCTGCATAGTTATCATAATGGCTTCTTCCAGGGACAAGGAACAAGCGCCGCCGCATCACCACCAGCCTCTGTTGAGCAGCCTCGTCGTCCGCCCTTCCCACAACGAGGCTGCCGCCGGTGGCCGCGCCGCTGATTTCGAGCCCGGCGAACTCCACCGCGATCATCCTCCTCCCTATTCTCGCTCTGATCGATATCCCGATGAGCCTGGTTTGTTTCGTCTCTCGTCTCTATTGCCTAATGATGCGGGTGGTTGAGTTAGGTTTTTTAAAATTTCCGTTTCGGAATATCGATTTGGGAACTGGCTTTGTCGGTTTATGTGCCTTGCTGCTGTTGAATTGGTTTGTGAATAAGAAAATAGGAATGTAGTACGGTGTAAAATGGAGTAATGATTGAAAGCGGTGATAATTTGGTGAGTTTGTGATTTGTTTGGTTTTGTTGTTTCATTGAACTATATACATCGTTTTCAACTCAGCTGAAGGGCGAGGTGTGATCCATGTTTCCAATCCCATCCAGTGGAACAGGGCTTTGTTGTTGAGAATATATTGTTTCCCTTTTTCTTGAATCTGAAATTTATATTGTTGTGTATATAGGCATTCGCATATTGGGATCTGATTGGGTTATTAACTTGACTGTCGATAACACCGATAATCTAGCCATTTGTTCACTGATAATAACAAAATGTGTGGATAATCGAAAATCCTTTTTCTTGTTGTAGTTGTAAGTTTTTGAAGTGCATGTCTAGTATAATTGGATTTGGAGAAGGACTGATTTATGAGAGAAATGATGGAAAATAAGCATTTTTTTCTCGGAATTAACCCCAACCCACGTCAGTGAAGTTTATTTGGGTAAAGCTTAATTTATGTTGAATTGGTTACTTGAATTTGTTATATTTACTTTTTTGGGGTTTGGTGAGATGAAAACTGCCATTTCGTGTTTTCTTTCTCTTTTTTGCTTTTCACCGACTGTATCTATACAGATGTGGGTTTTTTGTCACATCTTGCTGTGTATTCGTTGTGTACTTGCCCACATATGGCTCTCCTATCGATTATGGAGTGTCTACTGTGAATAAACTTTGCATTTGTGTGTTACAGCTCTGATGTTGCTTGCAAGATCCTGGGCCTTCGGGAAGGCTTGTTACCATGAACTCCACTTTGGGTCATATTCTGAGATTTTTATAATATAGAAGGGTTAATAAGTGGGTTGGATGATTGAAATAGTCCGTTCTACACATACTTGTGGGGGCTTTTGCAGCACAGAATCTGTTGCATGGGTTCTCATTTGCCTAGTTGAGTCACGGTCATGTGTTTGGTTTGGGATATCTGTCAAAGTTAACACAATGCTGAGTTTAAAGCAATCTGAGATACAATTTGAAGTTATTGACATACAAGGTACAGTGTGGGCAATGTACTAGAACATGAATATGGTTACAGGATTGGTAGGGGGCTGAAACTGACTACATTGCTTTTGGTGAATAGCTTATGGTTAATTGGGGAAGCTGACCTCACGTTTTGGAAAGATAATGTTTACTGATGATAACTTCCTAGTGTTATTGGTTATATTTGATTTGTGTTATTGGACTCCTGGTTATTCCATTTCCGGATATTGGGTTACTTCTGGAATAATCGTTGCAATGATAGTTTCTTTTGCTGCTGGTTGTTTTCTATGGGTTTTTCTTCTTTGGTTGGGTGGTTGGTTAGGGATAATTCAGATGGTTCTTTGTTGACAACATGGAAGGCTGCTTTCCAGAATAGTAATATTTCACAAGTGAAGTTTAGGAACATCTGTAATCAAGCTGTTGTATAGCTTCTGTAGGAGAGCAAAACTGCCTATTACAAACTGGTTTTGGTGAATAACATGCAGTTATAGTCAGTGGATGGCTGGTATTTCTAGGTTCTTCCACAAGATGTGTTTGTGGGTGGGTGGATTGCTTATTTGCTACGTTTACTGGAGCTGACCTGACATTTCAGAAAGACAATGTTTACTGATGATACTTCACAGTATCTTATCTATTATATTTGGTTATTTTGCTGTTGAACGCCTGGTTTTTTCAATTCCTGGTACTGGGTTACTTTTGGAATAGTCCTTGCAATGATTGTTTTTGGCTGGTGATTGTCGTTTTAGTTTCTATGGATTTTCTTCGTTGAGTGGTTAATTAGGGATGATTCAGATTTTTCTTTATTCACAACATGGAAGCCTTCTTTCCAGTATAGTAATTCCACAATCGAAGTTTAAGAACTTTTTGCATAGCTTCTGCTGAATCCTTATTATTTTTTTTTCATGTTGATCCATTGACTGAGGACACCAACATGGTGCAGAAAAGAGATGCATATCCTCTTAGGAATACACTTTTTGTCCAATTTATTTCTCCTCTTGTTTTGAAGTTAACTGGGGATGAATAATATCCCGAAAAAAGGGTGCATTGGTTGCTGGCATCATTGTTGATGGCTTCAATGGGATTTATCTGCCCGAACCATTCCTGTGTATGATGTTCTGCAAACTGGTCAACTATATTGCTCAAATCTACTTTTTGGCTGGCTGTCATAGCATACTAATAGAAATGGTTCCAAAACGAGTCCAGCAAGTGGTAGATTGGAACAAGGCATTGAAATTTGGGATTATTCACACACTGGTGGTGTTTGTTGGTGGTTATATCCTTGTGGCATACACTTTGATCTTGTGCTCCTGAGTTTAGTAACTTCCCAAAGGGGGAAATGACGATGGTCCAATTTTTATCATGATTCATTTGGATTAGTTTTATTAGGGTTAGTTCATACCTGTAACCAGATTTTGAACTGGGCTCATACATACTGCAGTGCCTAGGTTGTTGCTCTGAAATTTGAATTTGGATTTGATATTTCAGATTGTTAGGTTCCATGATTTGTTCATTTAACTATAGTATGGTAGCATTCGGAGATGGAAAGAATTGGTGTCAACCATACAAAGGAAGTAACTTAGTGGAAAATTTTGCTCATAGAACTTGTTTGCTTTAGGGTAGTATGGATCTGGTGTTTGGGATGTGACATTGAAGGTGTTATGATCTAAACTTCCTGCGCTCTTCACACTTTTTAATTTTCATATCTATGAGGAGGAGGAGCCCTGTGTGGTGATAGATAGCCTTCCCCTTTGGAATATCAAACTGATTATATGACAGTTGCATTATCACAATATTATTGGATTCTACTGTAGATTGCAATGCTGAATTTTCCCACACTTCCAGTAAGTCACTTATCCTCAAACTTTGCTGTCTTTGTTTTCCCAGGATATAGAATTCGTGCAGGTTCCTCCTCTCCAGTTCACCGAAGAGATGCAGATCACCGTTTTGGTTCTGATTATAATTACCTGTCAAGAAGCCGTGGATTCGGTGGTGGGAGAGATCCTGGAAGATATAGACACCCTTCACCTCCGTATGGTCGAGGTAGGGTAGGTGGTAGGCCAATAGGTAGAGCTTTTGATGGGCATGGCTTTGTTTCTGGACTTGCTAGAGGGGAAACCAATGGTAGAAATAATCCCAATGTGCGTCCTAGAGAGGGAGACTGGTTTTGTCCCGATCCCTTGTAAGTTCACAATTCTTTCTGAATTTTGATCGTGATCAGATTTTCATGATTGAAATTACTTTTTATTGTGATTACTCAAGCCAAAGTTTTGAAATTTAGAATTCTGGGTTTTATTAAATATCCAAATAGCTAGTCATTTTGTGGAGACTGGAGATGATTTCTTCTATTTTGCAGGTGTGGTAATCTTAACTTTGCGAGGCGTGACCACTGTAACAGCTGTAATAGATCTCGCAATGCCCCTGCTAGAAGTCCCCGAAGGGCTTATCCTGCACCTCCACCACTTCACGCTCCTCCTAGACGCTATCCTGGACCTCCCATTGACCGCTCTCCTGAAAGGACTCTGAATGGCTATAGATCTCCACCTCGTGGGCTGGCAAGAGATGGCCCTAGAGAGTATGGATCTGCTGCTCTGCCACCCCTCAGGCAAGAAAGCAGGTTTCCAGACCCACACGTCCGTAGAGAGCGAATGGATTACATGGAAGATGCCTATAGGGGGAGAAACAAGTTTGATAGAGCACCACCTCCACTGGAATGGGATAACAGAGACCGTGGAAGAGATGCCTTCCCTGATGAAAGGAAAGGATTTGAAAGGAGGCCACTGTCACCCCCTGCACCTCTTTTGCCTTCCCTTCCTCACCATCGCAATGGTCGGTGGGCTCGTGATGTGAGAGAGAGAAGCCGTTCTCCAATAAGAGGTGGCCTACCACCTAAAGATTATCGTCGAGATACATTTGTCAGCCGTGGAAGAGATGATAGGCGTGGTATGGGACGAGATAGAATTGGAGGAATGTATTAGTTGCTGGTGTTTATGTACTTTGTGATGTAACTAATATTAGCTTCATTAGATGTGGAGATGAAGAATTTGAGAGATTAGTTCCTGGATCTTCTGAATATTTTTGAGTTTATCGGTTTGTTTTATTCTCCTTCATCTTTTTTGCCTCGGATTTGTCACTGTTTGAAAGTGCTGAGTACGTGTTTTTTTGACTCCAAATTTTGGGTGAGAATATTCACTTCGTTTTTTATTCTTCTTTTTCTCCTCTAGGCAGCTAGATAAGGTCAGGATAATACCTACGGACTAGAATATTAAACAATGTGAATTAGATGTGCTTGGAAATATGTTAGAATGACGATCGACAGAATAATTTTATTTTTTTAATGCATTATCAAGTAATGAGTGTTGGATTCAGTTTAAGGTATTCATTCTTCCATTCTATAATTTTCACTCCGCCCTCTATGACGTAAGATGTTAAATTTCAATATTAACGTTCTCTTTTAACAGTTTGAATTTCTCATAGGTTCAGATTACCAAATTCATACCACAGTTTTAGAAAACGTAATCCCAAATAATATTATAGCCTTCGGCAGATAATTTAATTTTTTTTTAGAAAATTCCAATATATTGTAATTGCAATTTTAAATTTTTTTTCAAATGTTTAACTTAAATAAGACGATTTAAGTTTATTAGATTTTAATTTCTTTTGGATAAAGTATTTTAATTCCTACTAAATACAAAAATTAGTCATGCATAGTTTAATTTACTCTTAAATTCTTCACTAGCCAATCATGTCCTCTTGGGTTTTATTTATTTTTTTAAAATCAGAAGAAAAAAAGTATGACCAAATGGCAGATAAACCAGACGCCAACAGGTAGGAAGAAGGGAAAAGAGATTATACTATTCCAATAAACTGATTTTCAAATCTCATGTGCCCAAAATTGCACCACCAAAGCTATCTATAATATAAACTATAGTATTTCTGTCACCCTATTTGTTGTTTCACGGCAAATACAAAACCAGCAGAATGAATTGAAAAGGCACACAGGAAACTGGTTACTGCTAAACCAAAACCACTCAATTGTATGTGCATGCATTCTCTTTAAGTTTGATGGGTCCATTGTTGTGTGAATCAATAGCAACTGAGCAAGACACATGCCTTCTATGTTTGGACCTCACCAACTTCCCAACAACATTCCCTATTGATCTAACTTCAAATACAAGAGTCACAGGTACTTTTCCATTGTCCACCAAGCCAGTTAAACTTGCACCAGCACCATACAAAGGAACCTTGCTTCCTTGCAGATTCACAGACACATTCCGTGTACCCTTTCTCGGTAGATATTGATTCTTCAGCTGCAGCAATGTGTATGTAAACATGGAATTTAACAGTTAAGAATGGTGGTCATTATCAACATTAGAAGCAGAACTATAGCATTACTCTCAAACCAACCCTTCTCAATCAAACAGCAGTGGCCAGTCTTTGATATTAGAGTTTATTTTCTTACCTCACCAGATGCAACTGTGATCTCTGAATACATGAGATTTACTTCCTTAGAGCTGACATGAATGCCGAAAAAGGTTGCGGGGTTATGCACTTTCATTCTCACTGAGCAATTTACTGTCAGCATCTTGGATGGTACTCCTGTCATGTCTGCTCCTTCTCCGAAGTAGAAGTTGTGTAATGTCAAACTCTGCAAAGAAATAACAGTAACCTATAAGGATATATAACCAGCAGTGGATAAATGAAGATTAAAATTTTTAACAAGGCACTTATTGTGAGTATGAGGTACAAGCAATTCTAAATTAGCAGGAAAAATTAAAAAGAATGAACAAACAAAGAATCAATGAGTAGGCACAACTTGCATAATCTTGAACTCAATCAATGTCCTTCTGTAAATATAATTCTCATGATCTCAACTTCTACTCTATCTTCTCTTCTCTCCAATGCCTATTTTTCTTTAAAAAAATATGTTGTTAGAGTAATAGCTTTACAAGTGTGCAATAAATAAGTGAACATCACTGAAACTAGATGATTACATAAAACCTAAACACAATTTCTGTCACATCTCCAGAATTCCAGTAAATCAACTGCAGTAACTTTTTATCCCAAACGAAACTTGGACTATATATGCTACGAGACTATGACTTTAACCATTAAGGATATGTTTTATTAGGAAGCTAATACAAGTAAACAAATTTCGTTTATTTTTCTTGTTTATCTCCAGAATGTACCTTTCTCCTAACAGATCACAAGTCTAGTCTCAGTTTCACAAATCACACCACATGAGTGTCTCATTCAATATTCTTTCTTGTCTCACACATCACCCTAAATCCATATCTATCTTTTCTTACATGTGTCTTCCTTCAAAAATAGTTCTGTTTAAAAGCATATCACACACTGAACATTAGTATCTCTTTTAACAAATAATTAGTTTATCATGTTACAAGAGACTAATCCTTCTGTTACAGTCAAACCCCTCTGGTCCCAAATCTGCTGCAAAATACATACAGTAATCGATTCCTACTAACTACTACATTAGACAAACATTAAAAGATCTATTCTCTAATTAACACAATTTAAAAGTAAACATTATTATAAACTATAATACACACGTTCAAAGTCAACCCTGCATTTATCTACTGAATTTAAAATTAAATTAAAGCAAGTGGCAATATTCTTGAATTTAAAAAACAGCATCAACCATCCATGTCACTCACTGGTATGCTGTACCTTAACACTGACACGAACTTTGAAATGCCTGGCAACCACACCAATGATCAAACAAAACATAGTGAAAATCAAGGCCAATCCAACAACCCCAACGAAGATCTGAGTCCTCCTAGATAATCCTTCTCTCTCCCCATAATGCCCTTCCTCTTCCTCAATCACCTTGCCCTCCGGCCACCCTTTCTCGCCGCCACGTTTGCGGTTCGCTTTCTTCCCCCAAGTGGCAATGTTGAAGGACCCCGACACTCTGCTCGAAGAGGACGCCCTGGAGTGGTGGCCGAAGGAGTGGTGCGAGGGCGAGTCCGTGGGGCTGTTAAACGCCGGCGTCGCGTGCATCGTCGAGGACTTGTCGCCGTCGTGAGAATCCCGCGACGGACTCTGCACGTAGTACACGGCGCGCTTCGGCGACGACGACGTGTCCATGCTGGTGACATCGGAGTCGGTCTTCGCGTGCATCATGGTGGTGCACTGAAAAAATGACCCAGATGAAAATCCTGCAGCAAGATGAGAAATTTAACTGTTGCCGGGTGAGGGAATCTGAAATTGTAGAAAGAAAAGGTGGTGGGTAAGGAAGAAAGTGATGGATTGAATGTTGCAGAGGAAAAGGTGAAGAATTGGGATGATGGGGAAAATGAGAGAGAACACATAAGAAGAAGGTTTAGTGAAGTGAGACAGAACAGAGTGATTGATAATGAATCATTCACAGCTGTTGGTTTAAGGAAGTTTGTGCAATGTCGTGTGAGATACAGATACAGTATTTACAGAAAGAATCTGAAAACTTGATACGACGTCGTTTGGTGCTTTTCAGATACACATTCCAGTGTACTACTGCCACTGCAGTTTCTCTGTTTTGTCCTTTTTCATTCCTTCAGTTTAAAAATAACAAAAGTATAATACACACATTAGTAAGAAATATTTAATTAATATAATATTTTTAATCACATAAATTTTTTACATTTTGATATTATTTTTCTTTAAATATATAAAAGTTAATTTTTTATATTTATTTTATTTTGTACTGTGTGTCAAGTGTTAATTTAGTATTACTTTATAAAATTTAGACAAAACTAATATAACTTTTTTAATTAATATTAAGAGGATTTTTTTAATTCTAAAGAGAGTTGCTTAATTTTTTTTAGCATTGGAGTATATGAGTTGCTGTGGCTTACACAGACACATCTAAAAATTTTATAAAAAGAATAGATATGGGAAAAATTATTGAATATAGAAAACTATATATATAATAAATTTGGATTTTTTAACTATTTATTTAAACTATCGTTAAATTGTAAATTTCTCTCGCATTTAATATGTAATCAATTTAATCTAAAATTATTTTATTTCGGATTGATGTAAATAAAACTGAAGTATTAATTAATTAAAGTATGTTTGATTTGGTTATCAAAAACGTCCTACGTTTTCCCATAAACATATTCTACTAGAAAAGTAAGATTAAATTAAATTGTTTTTCAAAATTATTCAATAAATCCTTATGGAACTTTAGTATTTAAATCAGTACAGATTCAGAAATTACTGACGTCACATTTTTTTCTTTTTTAATGAATAATAATATATATCCATCTTTATTTTATATACCTTATTAAATAATCTTTTTATCTCTTTTTTCTTATATTGTCATTTGTTATCATCTTTTTTCTTATAATGTCATTGTTATCTTCTTTTTTCTTAATCATCTTTTTTTCTTATATTGTCATTCTTATCATTTTTTCTTATATTGTCATTCTTATCATCTTTTTTCTTATATTGTCATTCTAATCATATGTTTTATTTTATGTTATTTTCTGATTTTTTTTATCAAAAATAAAGATGGAATAAATAAATCAGAAAAAAAATACTTTTTTCTAAACAGTGTATAAAATTTATTTGAAATGGGTACTCAAGAATTTGCTACAAGTCGAGAAAAATAAAATTTCAAGAATGTCATTTTCTTTTACATATTCTCTCATTCATTTCTGTGAATGATTAACCTCTAGGAAAAATCAATGAAAAGTAATAATCAAAAGTGAAAAATTTATCAGAAGAAAAAATCGGTTCATGAAAGAATAATTAGAAGAAAAACACAATATACATTTAAAAAAACTCAATGGATAATGAACTTCAAAAGTTCATATAAAGATTCACAATTAGGGTTTCAAAAGTAGAAATGGTGGCCTCATAGAGAAGATTAGATGAATCAACATTGAATAAGTTCAGACATATGCTTGTCTATATTCAATCATTTAATCATTGGCCAAAACATACAAAACAAACCTCTGATCAGCACATCCAACATCAGAGACAAACCTAAGCAAAACAAAAACATTCATTTTTCGTGAAAACTGACAGCCATTAACCGAAAAAGAAAGAAAATTGATTCAAACAGAAAAGGGGCTCAGAATATGGGTGGTGATATATCAGATTGGTCGGCAAGGCCCGATTAGGGCTATTACGACGAACGAGACCTTTCAATCAAAATCGTCACTGTCCCTTTCTGTGTTTCAACTGCTAAGAAACAAAGCGTGTCCATAAAAGAGAAATAGAAGTAAAAACATGAATCGCAGAAGCTGAAAGACGAAGATAGGGATAAAAATACCAACTTTACAGAGAGAATGATAAAACAAGGAACGCAAGCAGCTTGAGAAATAGGTTTCAACCTCAATTTCCAAATCCAAGAGCTAGCTAGGGTTTTAAAGAGTAACTTTGGTGGGCCTTTTGGGAACAATTATAATAAGTGGGCTTTTGTATCCGATAGTGATCCACAACAGTTCATCAGCCCACCAACCCGACAAGATTATAAATTACAACCCGATTAATTTTTTTTATAAAAAAATAAAATAAAATAGTCTAAAAAATAAATATCTTGCGTTGCATAAAAAATATTAGTGATAATCAATTTTGAAAATAATCAACCCATCCAATTTTATTTACGAAATACTCATTTTTTATTACATAGTTGAACCAAACATATTTATAATACTAGTGTATAATTTAGTCACTTATAGTATAATTGTCTGAATTACAAGTTAGTTAAGTTTGATTAATTTATTAGTACGGAATTCACATTTTAACATCTTATTTTTTGTGTTTATTTTAGTTTTTACGCAATATACTGAAGAATTAATAAAAGAATAAATACAATATATATAAGTTAAAAGTAACAATCTGGTATATATATTGAATGTATGCATAAACATTATCTTTCAACTAAAAAAAACACAAGATTATTTTAATAGATAGTTTATAATTTTTTTTTCACTATAATAATGTATAAGTAGCTTGGCACACTGAAAATTACAGAACAATAACTTCTAACTTATTTGATTTGACTTTAGGTGCAAAGTAAACCTTAATTTACATTCTGCTAATGAGGTTTGGTAGCAGATTGATTAGTTAGTTGGTTAATGATAACAGCATAGAAGGAAACACTACATTAAGTTGAAAGTCATCAATTAATAAGCACTGCAAAAATGGATTGCTATAACAAGTGGAAAACCAGTACATTATACACAGGTAAAAATGAACATCTATGCCCTTCATTTTCAGCTTCTGATGATTCTACTTATTTCTCCTGGTATGATGCGTGAATCAAGCGTTGATAGGACTTGTGGCATTGACATGCCTCCCGAGACAACAATTTCTGAAAATTTTAAACAAATTCAACCATATGATGAAACTAGAGAGGAATGAATTATTATCATAACAGTGATAATCATAATGATGGTGAAATGATTTCTGCAATCTCCAAACAAATTCAATCTAGATAATATCTGGTACATTAGAAGTTAAGATTGGAGTTTCATCATCTAGAAACATGTAAATATGAAAAAAAAAATGACTCACCAATTCCTTCACGAACAGACAGGTTTGGTCTAATGATATCTGTGGCGCTGACAAGAAATATATCACCGATATAAAGATGATTTGTAGGAACATAGACACAACATAACTGCTCATCTACAGAATAGTTCTGTAAAAGAAATATTATGAAAAAAATTAATCTCAACATGCAATGCTGTGTAAAATCTTTATAAACACGTCTAATCATCAATGGTTGACCATAAACTGGTTCCATTCCATCAAACTCAAATCATTGTAAGCTTAGCTTTATGGAAACTTTCCTTTAGCATTTTGTATATACATGTTGGCTGAGCTTCTCCGTAAACACTTATACGAGAAAAGAAAAAAAAAAAGGATAAAACCTTCTTCATAACATAAATTTAGCTTATGCACAAGTTAAAAATACAAAATTTAGAAAAACAGTGAGAGCTTCTTCAAATTAGCTTATGGAGATGCTACTTTTAAATTTTCTTTTCTTTCTCTTCTCAGTGTTTACGGAGAAATTCACCCAAAACACCTGTACAAGTTTAAGATACATAATAATTGAAAGGGCACATAAAAAAAGCTAAAATCTAAATAGAAACCAACATAAAGGATTATGAACTTCACAAAGGGCACTAAAAAGCAATTGCAATCACCTCAGCCAATGAAAGAGCTCTTATTCATAAATAGATAGCCAATAATGTAAAATTATAATTCTATTATTTATCAAGGCAAGCCAACCAGGAATTGGTTGGGCAAACTAGGCATTATTCATAAAGTAAGACCAGTGAGCATGCATCTCAACCATGCAAAATAAAGATCAGATCCTATCACTATTGAAAAGCTTGAAGCAGCCCAATAAGACAAAAAATTTATTTACTAAATTGCTACAGCACCATCAGAAAATAACCAAAATTACATTATAAGTAACATTAAACAACTAACTAAAGTAGTAACAGCAAGGAATCATAATGAGAATCTGATTCAAACATTGATGCAAGTAAATGTTCTGAACCTAAAATCTGCCAAACACCAAAGTTTTAGAGACCTGAAGGGTAACAAAGGAGGTGATGAACCCAAATGCATATTCTCCAATACGTGGATGCCGAATGATGGCTACTTCTTTGAATGCTTGTGTGTTTTGATCTGTGAAAATATACACCTTAACATAAACTGTTCTCATCCAATATTTCATTCGTACCGTTATCAAAATCAAGAGCTAGATGTTGGCAAACACACACCTGGAGAGATAGCTGCACTAATCTGCTTGGAGGCATTATAAATATGACGAACAAGTGGCATTCGCTTGATAAACCACTCCCCAAGACCCAGGACAGATGCACCCAACCATGATGACATGAAAACCCCAACCAAGAAGATGAAAGTTATGGAAGTTATGAATCCAAGACCTGACCAATGATTAGCCAATAATGTCAACAGTAAAAATGTTCTAAACAATAAAAATAATTAAAAATGGTATTGTTTCTCTATTGGACATTTCAACTTTAAATAGTCCAACCTACTCGGAAAAAAATAGAGAAGATAAAGAAAAAGAATATTATGAATATAAAATCATTTAATATGCATAAAAGTAATAATAAATAACCATAATTTTAACAGCTTTTAGTGAAAAATTTGATATTTAGGAAAGCCCTGCCACGAGACAAACTAAGTTTCAAGCCAAAAATTGAACTTTGTTATAATCTTTACATAAGATTAATTGTTAAATACCATAAAACATGAGCACTTACCAAAAACATTAATTCCAAGTTGAGCATAGATAGGAGAGAAAAATCCATCCACAAAATGAATAAACCACCACGTTATATAGAAGGTGATAGCAATTGGAAAGAGAATGACACTGCAAAAGAACTAGCAGTGAGATATCGCCAACTAAACAACAAAGAAACTAAGAACCTTGGGAATTTGAAAAGGACAAATAGAGCAATGATCCAAACAAAAAGGTGACCAAACATAATTCAGTAACCCATATTACAAGAAGAGAGGGTTATACTGGACAAGAAAACTTCTTCTAGGAGCAAGTATCCACTATTAAATCATCATTGATGACATAAATACTATCCATTTCTCCACAGTGTTATCCTTTAATTTAAATCAAAGTGATGAGATAGCAATGAGATTGTTACATATTTTTGTCATACTATGTTGATAATTGTTGTAAAAGAGTGCAGGACAGTAACTGGTGTCCAGAAAGTGATTTGGAGATCTATGGTCTCTAGATTATAGAACCTAGAATTTTCATTCAATTAAGATTTGTTAGTTAAAAAAAAGTATCAGTTGAACTCTTCGAATACTACTAGGAATATATATTTGCCCTAGCATGTTTTGTAACTTTTCGTTTGTAATGCAACACCATAAACAACAAGATGCCAGCAGAAATAAAATGTAGACAAAAAAAAAATCAAGAAAAAGAAAACCATCACATCAAAGAAGACGAGTTATGCAAAAGGAAAATTCATTCAGGAGGAAACATATACAAGATGACATGTAAGAGCATGCAATACATATACAACCATGTTTATCAAGATGTTGGGACAGAAGAACCACGCACCATCCTGACATGAACTTTTTTGATGCCCAGCTTCTAATAACTTTGGAAAAAGTCTACAAATGACAGAATCAACAAAATAAAATAGCAATCTGTCAGACAAATACTTAAGAAGGCAGAGCAAATAAAAAAGCGCGATAACTATTATTTGGTATTCAAACCACACAAAAATAAAAAATAAAACATTCATTCCCAAAATATGCAACTAAATCATTTCTTTTTACTTACGTAAAACTAAATCATTGCTCCATTTATAATAACTAGCACTAGATAGCTTCACTTCTTTCGTTGCTAGTTTTGCTACCCCTTTTTATTTTGAATACAATTTGATTTGATGAATCATGATACAAACTCAGATTAACACCTACTTAAATCTCTATCCTATTGAAGCTACACACTGCTCTTGACAAAGAAATAATTGATTCCCTAATCCCTAACAGGTTCATCCCAAAAAAGAAAAACTCAATTAAAGTCGAGGAAGAAACTTTCAAGTAAATCCCATAACCCAATACATTCACAAAAGACCAGATTGATCGAATTGAGAAAGACAAGAAAAAGGGAAGCGGAATGAATTGTAATGGTTAAAATCGAAGAGATCACCTCACGTCCAGCATGATGCGGGGAAGACAACGACGAAGAGGACGACGACGGTAAGGAGGAAGAGGCGGCAGGGCCTTCGACGGCGGCGACGGGGATGAGAAGCTCTCGATCTCTGTCCCTAGTGGTGATGGCCATGGTGGATTTTTCAGCGCCCATGAAACGACGCCGTTTGAGAACTGAACGCGAAACTCAAAACACGAAATGCAAAACCTCTTCTCTGAAAATTCTTTTCTCTGTTGTGTGTCCTTTGGAGAGTTCAAAGCCTTCAATTCACATTTGGTCTTCACTTTCTTTCTTTCTTTTTTTTTATTTATTTGTTTATATTTTATTTTCTTATAATATGATTTATTTCTATCTATCTTTTTTGAACATTCGAATCTGACTTTATCTATACAAGTCACACCCAGTTCTAATATTATATTAATGACATTTAATTACAGTGTTAAGTATTTTGGATTTCCTACAAAAATGTTAAAAAGTCGTCCATGTTTGAATTTCAATACTGCATTAAACCCTATTAAATAATCACTTGATTACGTTGGATTTCTAACAATTGTATTTATTTCGGAATCCCCAAAGGAAAATTGTAGCTTTTCTAGACATTCTTCGTAATTAATTTGACAATTACTAAAATGAGAAAACTTTGCAAACGAATTATTTTTCACTGGAATGAGTATTATATTTACACATTATAGATTTACAATAGATTTAAATATAATTGAACATTAAATAAGTAACAATAGTGAAACAAAATATTTCTATTAAAAATTGTACCTACAGAATGGTTAAGTAATACGGTCGAATGCATTCAATTAATATATCACATTCTTATTTTTTTAATTATTATTTATTGATATTATTTGTATTTCATGGTCAAGGATTTCTACAAAACATTCTTTTATGAGTTTAGGTATTTTTGTACGGGTCCATGGTATACCTGTAGGTTCCCAACAAAATAAATATAATATTTTTCTGTTTTGCTGTCTGTGCGGTCATTACACTGCTTACTTAGATTGTATGATGTAAATTTCAACATATTCGACCAGTCGTCCTATGTCGATGATCTCTCCCAATCGATCTTATTGTATGGTCATGCACTACGGATAGGTTTAGTAGTTTCCCGTCAAAATTGACTTTTACAGTCTTCATAATTAAAAAATAATATTTTTATTTTCTACCTCAGACGTTAGCACGAAAGTGAACAACATGAATAATATAGTAAAAAGAATGTATTAGAGTATACGATGCTAAATCAAATTAATTACCAAATTGAGTATACTTATGGTTAACAATTGAAATGATTTAACATTTGCAATTGTTGAGACAAACTCAAACAAATTGTAATACATTAACCGTTTGATCGAAGAGATTAAAGTGAACTTTGATAAAATTATAGGACGATATTTTGTAACTTGTTTCTTTTTGTGCAGACTCAATCTTACAGATATACTGCATGAAGTTGAAAGCCATGAATGAGAGCTACAAAATTGAATTGCTATAACAAGTGGAGAGAAGCAGTACATTATACACAGGTAAAAATCCGAGAATCCAAGCACACTAGAATTTTGTATGGTTGTCAAATAAATGCTAAACTCTACATTCTTACACAAACCAATGTTACACAAGCCATCAGAGTCTCACTTTCTCAGCAATCAATCACGTAAATTCAATACTGCATCCGCAACACAATGATTGGATTGTCATTCTGATGGCTTCATATGACACCAAGGAACAGAAACATGAATAACTACCCTGCTCTTAACTCTCAGCTTCTGTTGATTCTACTTATCTCCCCTGGTATGATGCGTGAATCTACCGTTGATAGGATCTGTGGCATTGACATGCCTCCCGAAACAACAATTTCTGCAATTTCAAAACAAATTAGTGGAATGAATTATTGTTATTCTTCTTCTTCATTATTCTTATTATTATGCCTTTTAGAGATGAATCTTTAAGAGTAGGTCATATCCCAAGAAAAACAAATTACACACACACAGAGACACTTGTATACACATTCATTGCCTGCAAATTGAAGTACAAAAGCTAGCCTAGAAAATGATAGACACACGTATAATGTTTGGGTACTTACAGAATCTAGCCACTATGCTGTGTATATTATGAGTTAGGACCGGAGTGTCATACAAAAAATTAACCAAAATGGTATGTTTACAATATGTGACTAAGTGTAGATAACTATCATTACTCGTTTAGCCACTATCCTTTCTGAAATTTATCTTCCAAATTTGCAAGACCAAAAGTCGTTAGTTCAAATATTGGTATACCATGACCGGAGAGAGTCACAGAAGGGAACTTGGTATTTGTAACAGAACCATATTACCACAGTGCAAAATAAATATGCCTGCTTTGACCTCTGTAATTTGAGACTTCAAGTAAATGAAAAAGAATCACTCACCAATTCCTTCTCGAACTGATAAGTTTGGCCTAATGACATCTTTGCTGTTGACTAGAAATATATCACCGATATAGAGATGATTTGTAGGAACATAGACACAGTATAACTCCTCGTCCCCAGAATAGTTCTGTAAAACAAATATTTAATTAATACTGTGTAAAATCTTTGTAAACACAGATATCATCATGAATTGACCATGAACCAGTTTCATCAAACATGAAGCATCATCTGCTTACCAATAATGAAATTTTCCCTAGCTTATTGTATGTACAGTATTAAGATACACAATGATTGAAAAAGAACACAAAAAATGCTAAATTAAATATCAAATAACATCATAATAATGGGATCATAGACAAGGAATAGCACTAAGTGACACCAGGGAATTATAATCAAACTCAGACTCAAGAAATGATGCTAGTAAATGCTCTTAACTTAAAATACTCTAAACATCGAAGTTTCAGAGACCTGAAGAGTAACAGATGAGGTGATGAATCCAAATGCATATTCTCCAATACGTGGATGCCGTATGATAGCTACTTCTTTGAAGGCTTGTGTATTTTGATCTGTGACAATATGCATGTTAGCATAAACTGTTCTCATCCAATTTTTCACTCATACCAATTAAGAGTTACATGTTGGCAAACACATACCTGGAGAGATAGCAGCACTGATCTGCTTGGAGGCATTATAAATATGACGAACAAGTGGCATTCGCTTGATAAACCACTCCCCAAGGCCCAGGACAGATGCACCCAACCATGATGACATGAAAACCCCAACCAAGAAGATGAAAGTTATGGAAGTTATGAAACCAAGACCTGACCAAATATTAGCAAATAGAGTTAACAAGTTTCAAACAATAAAATCAATTCAAAAAGGTTTTGCCGCTCAATGAAATAATCCAACTCACTCCAGGCCAAAATATATAGAAGACAACAAATATAGAAATATTACGAATATAAATTCACTTAAACATGCATCAAATACAATAGAATACTTAATAACCATGATCTTAGCAGTCTCAAGTGAAAAAAAAAAATCTTAAAACAATTCCTGCCAGAAGAAAAAGTTGTTGATGTATAAAAACGAACTTTGTTACAATCTTTGCGTGAGTAAAAGTTAATTGTGAAATACCATAAAACATAATCACTTACCAAAAATATCAATTCCAAGTTGAGCATAGATAGGAGAGAAAAATCCATCCACAAAATGAATGAACCACCATGTTATATAGAAGGTGATAGCAATTGGAAAGAGAATGACACTGCAAAAGAACTAACTGTGAGACAAGCAAAGGACTTTGGAAATTAGAAAAGGACAATGCGACCACTGATCCAAACAAATAAGGTAAACAAACATAATTCAGCAAACCATAGATATGTACAAGCAGTGAGAGGTATACTGACAAGAACACGTATTCTTCTTAGGAGCAAGCATCCATATTAAATCATCATTAATGACTTAAAACCTATTATTTCTCCATCATGTTGTCCTTTTAGTTCAAATAAAGTGACAAGATAGCAATGAGATTGTTACATACTTTTGCGGCACTTGTGTTGAGAATTGTCATAAAAGAGTGCATAATAGTATCTGGTGCCCGGTAAGCAACTTTGAGATTTACAGTCTTCAGAATATAGAACCCAGGATTTTCATTCATTTAAAATTTCCCAATAAGAAGGATATCACTTGGACTCTTGTAATATCACCAGGAATATATATCCTCCCGTAATGTAGAAAAGAAGAGCTTCCCCATATTCAGAAATCAACTATTATGCTCTGTAATTTTCCTTTTGCGATACAACATAAAAAATAGAAAATATGCATGTAGAAATAAAGTGAAGATAAAAAATTATGAAAATAAACCAGCATCTCAAAGAATGCACGAGGCAAATTCATTCAGAAAGCATAAACAGTATCATGTGTAGGAAAATGCAATACATCTCATGTATCAATGATTAAATATCAAGATGATGGACAGAAGAATCACGCACCATCCTGTCATGAACTTTTTTGATGCCCAGCTTCTAATAACTTTGAAAAAAGTCTACAAATGACAGAAACAGGAAAAAAGAGCAATCTGTCAGATAAATAGTTAAGAAGGTATAGCAAATTATCCTATGCAACCTATAACTCTTCTCTGGTATTCAAAACCACGAAAACAAAAATGAATATTTACACCCAATACATGCACCTAAATTTCTTTCTACTTAGGTGTAATAGTTAGGACTAGATGGCTTCACTTTATTACAATTTTGCTATCACTTTTCAGTTTGAATACAATTCGATGATTCATGAAACAAACTCGGACTATCATTCACTTAAATCTTCATTCTCTTGAAGCCACACACTGCTCTCAACAAGACACTATTAACTCCTCAATGCCTAACTGGTTCGTCCCCAAAAAAGCACAATTCAAGTCAAAGTAAAAACTTTAAAGTAAATCCCCCAACCCAACACATTCAAAACAGTCCAGGTTGAGCGAATTGCATAAAAAAGGGGAAACGAGTGGCGAATTGAAAACCCTAAATGAAAAACAGTGAACAAAGAGATCACCTCGCGTCCAGCATGATGCGCGGACGACGACGAGGGTGGCTTGGGGGAAAGTGAGGCGGCGGGGACGGCGGTGTCGGCGACGGGTATGAGAAGCTCTCGATCTCTGTCTCTAGTGGTGATGGCCATGGAGGATTTGTCATCGCCCATTAAACGACGGCGTTTGGTAACTCAAAACGCAAAAACCTTTCTGAAGTTTCTGAAACTCTCCGTTCTTCCTTGCGTTCTTCGGAGAGTCCAAAGCTGTAATTCACATTTGGTCTTCGCTTCCTTTTCTAATTTTTCTATTATAATTTTATTTTCCTAAAATATATTTTAATTCTATCTGTCTTTGAATATTCCAGTTTATGACTCTGTGTTTCCAAGTCACACTACTCTGTATTAAAAATAAATAAATATATATTAAAAAATAAATAAATCTGTATTAAAAGGATTAGAATTGTACTATGTTTGACCTGGTTGCCATGTACAAATTTGATGTCAACAATCATTCAAGCTATTTAGTTAATTTCTAGAAGTAAAAGACTTTACCAAAACCCCCTTTAAATATTAAATAAATATTTTTAAATTTAATTTTCGTAATACGCTATTTTTAGAAATATTATTCTTATTGCTGTAAGTTTTAGAAATTGAACACGTACTAAAACTTTGTAATAATTCACATGCTAATAAAACTATATTCCTTGACTTTTCTTATTACATTATTGTTCCAAATTAGTATCACATTATAATGGTCAAGTTTTCAAAATATAAATATAAATTTGTCTTCGTTTTCAGTTTGACAGGTATGTTTTAGTGGTTTGATTTTTACTTGGCTTTTTTTTTAATATCCTGTAAATTAAAATTAATAATTTATGCATATAATATTTTGCATAAACTATTTAATATAATTTTTTAAAATTTGTATATATTTGTATATATTTTTTCTTTTAAAGTGATATAATCATGAGGAAGTGGATCGAATTTCTAGTTTTATTTTTTACTTTTTGTCTCTTTAATTAAATATGTGAAATAATTATTGATACAATGAGAATTAAAGGTAGTTGGAAATTAGTTATAAGTGAATATCAAATATTAATGTGAAATTTAAAGGATTTTCTTGGGTTCACTCCATAAAATGTTCTCCCATAATATAAGGAAAATACATGTGAATTTTTATAGAAAATTAAGTGTTTTCTTTGTGAAAACTTTATGAAATTCTAAATTGTGCGAAATTAATTTGATGTTGTTAGGAAAATTTAGGATGATTTCCAAATAAAATATTAAAACAATCTCATGTTTTATCATCAGGTTGGTATAAACATTTTAGCTCTTAATATTCTGAGGCTCTTATTATATTTTTTATTTTTTATTTATTTTCAAACTTAGGGTAGATATTGATACTAAAATTGTTTCTTGAATTAATGTATATCACAAATGGTTTGTTGATGGAAAAAAATTAAAAGAAAAATTAATTTGATCTCACAGAGTAATATATGGCAATTAACTTCATAATTTATCACTTGTCTACTTATCTTTCGTGGATATGGTATTAATATTTTTCTTAAAATCTAATTCCTATTTTTTTCACAAGAATATTCTTAAAAAAAACTTGTTCATACTTATCCATGATAAAATATAACGAAATATATATTCTCTAAGATATTTTATTTCTAAAAGTGTTATAGTATTTTTCCACGATGATTTACAACTTTTCTGGTACTAACGTTTGAGGAATTCACACATTAATTTTGTATGACATATATTATGTTTATAATATATATATATATATATATATATATATTATATAAAATAAAGCATATTTTTATGATAAAATAAATCAAACAAAATTTGATTAAGAATAATACTTTTATATTAAAAGGTATGTGTGATTAGTATTGTAGTCATTACTGTTTATGATTTGTAGTTTGAAATAAATAATTAAGTTGTTTTATAATGGAATAGCAAAATGTTTAGTTTCAGAAACTTTTACAATTATCAAGATACTAAAAAATGACAATTATCAATAAATTATACTAAAAAATTAAATGGTTACTAAAATAATTATTGTAATATGTTATATATATATATATATATATATATATATATATATATATTTATTTTTTTTTTCATTAGGTTTTTGGATTGAAATTCTACTCTGTTTAGATAAGAATGGGGTGAAAAGGGAAGAAAAGAAAAAAGGTGAAGTTATTACTGAAAGGGAAATAAATAAAAAGTAATAAATAATATGGTTAATATAGTAGAAAAAAAATAAAAAATAAATGTTTACAACAAATTGAAAAAAAAGACTATAATTTTTTTCATGAAAGTAATTTTATAACTATTTGAGATTAGAAAATTTTACACCATAAGCATAAACTTTTCACAAAAAAATTATACATTGACGGGGTGATAAACAAACACTTAATTTTTGTTCTACAAATATGTTGATACACACAAATTTTTTACATTTGGTACAATAATTTTTTTTTATATATATCAAATGAATATAAATATATATATACCCTATTATTATTCTTTTATTATTTAATTATGTGTTTTTATTTCTTCTTTTTCGGTCATGGGTGAGGTGGTCAACATTCTGAACCTCTCCTCCTCTCAATCCGCGCATTTCAGTGGTAACCATGGAATACAAAAAAAGGTTTAAATCTGCACTTCTAAATCTTCTCAGAGTGAATCATTTGGTACAATCACAGCATAAAAGTACAAACTTTAGGGCAAACGAAGAAAGGTAATCAAGAAGAACAAAATCTGGGAGGGAAAGCAAAGTGAAGGCGATGGTGCTTTCTGAGGAAGAAGTTTCGAGGCTGTTCCGAATCAGGAAGACGGTGATGCAGATGCTGAGGGACAGAGGGTACCTTGTGGGAGACTTCGAAATCAACATGTCCAAGCACCAGTTCAAATCCAAGTACGGCGAGCACATGAAGCGTGAGGACCTCGTCATCAACAAGTCCAAGAAGGATAACTCCGGCGACCAGATCTATATCTTCTTCCCGGAGGAGGCCAAGGTCGGCGTCAAAACCATGAAGACTTACACTAACCGCATGAACTCCGAAAACGTCTACAGAGCCATTCTCGTCACTCAGACCAGCCTCACCCCCTTCGCCAGAACCTGCATCAGTGAAATCTCCTCCAAGTTTCACTTGGAGGTTTTTCAGGTTGCCTTCCCCTTCTCTGAGTGCAATAATCATGAACAATGCAATAAAGAAGAATGTACGTACGTTTTATGAAAAAAATTCTATTGCCTTGTTTGTTAATACGTGTGAGAAAATCTTGAATGACATAACATGAAATGGAGAAAGTCAGAACTGTAGGAATTTGAAATGGAGAACTTAAAGGGTCTTTTCCTATTGGCAGGATTACTCTAAGTTCAAAAGGGTTGGTGTTTGTGTTGAAATGAATAATGTGTGGTCTTTCAGGGAGAGAGAGATGATTGGATACAAGTTGAAAATGCTTATGAGAACTTTAATGGAAATATAACCTTTTTTTTTCTGTAAAAAGAGAAATTCTCGAAATCACGTTTGACTTGTTATTCAAACAGAGATTTGCCTGTAATTGTTTGTTCTGCTTCCATCTGATGTGGTTTTTTAAGTGAACTCAGGGTTATTCGTGATCAGCATTTTCGTGCTGATGAACTATGGAGCAACCTATTGAAAGTGTGTGTTCGAAAAGGACAAGGTGCTTTCTATGTTTTGGGATTTGCTAAAAAGTTAAGTAAAATTACTGAAAATGGGTTGGAATATGGGAGGAGGTTTTCAGCTTGAAATGAAGCAAAGAGTGCTTCATGTTGATGTATATTTGAAACGCTATCCACTGCATAATTTCATTGGAATACCAAATGTTAAAATCCTTTGTATAGGAACTAACGTGGTGGTTTCTAGGTGTTCTGTCATTAGACACTAAAATGTAAAGATTGTTGAAGTATAGAGAAACTTACTAAAATGTATAGGAAATAACTTGCATAGCTTCTAGATATACTACTGTAATGGAACATTTTTTTTTATTTAATTTTGATTTTGTGCATTGTGAATGTGAGTTTTATGATAGAGTGTTGATTCAGGAGGCAGAGCTGTTGGTGAACATTAAAGATCATGAGCTTGTCCCTGAACATCAGATTCTCACTGAGGCAGAGAAGAAAACTTTGGTTGAGAGATACACTGTGAAAGAAACCCAGGTTGATCACTGTCTTCACTTTGTTCTACAATTTTTCTGTTGACACTGACATGGTGCTTTATTTGTAAATTTCCGGGGTGGATCCCAGCTACCTAGGGTTCAGGTGACTGATCCTGTTGCAAGATACTATGGATTGAAGCGAGGTCAGGTTGTCAAGATTATACGGCCAAGTGAAACAGCTGGCAGATATGTTACTTACAGATTTGTTGTATAGAAGTTTAGCTTTCACAGGACATGTTTCATAACAAGGGAAGACCTGCTTAATAAAAGATTTTTTAGAGTGGTATAAAAGTAAATTCGTAAATATTTAATATAAAATGGATAATATCTTATTATTCTTAAAGTGTGATGAAGACTTACATTATATATAAACAACAAGATGAATCATAATCATGTAAGATACTATAAATAATTAAACTATTACTTATATTTAGTATTAGTTACATATTTCACCTAAAAATATTACTTTTTACATGTCACTTGATTTTTATTTTGACTATATTACATGTATTTAAAATTTTTAATTTATAAAGAACAATAATTCATTTAAATATCAATTAATTTCTCCATTTTCACGTAGTCACAGTTCATACAAGTTTCACTTTCCACAACATTTTTCGATCCTCAAAAATAAATAAAAAAACAAAACAGAAATACTGCATTTTCAAGTTTCTGTCGCGGAAAATGTATTTTTATTTAGAGTAACAAATCAACTAGCGTTAAAAAAAAAGAAGAAAAAGCTTTATTGCAATGCTGTTCGAAATAAATTCAAATTATACAGGAGAGAATTTATCCGTAATCACGCGCCACTGAAACGAGGAAAGTAGAAAGCGTTAGCAGTGAGAAGAATTGATTCATTAGATTCAGAAGAAGGTAACGATTTTGTTTTCTTTTTCTTGTTTTGTTCACATGAAGAGATTTGAAATATGTTGCACTCAATTGTGGTTTTGATTCATTGGACTTGATCTGAAATCGAGTGTGTGCGTATGTGTTTCAGAGAAGAATGAGCGAGAAAGAGGCTGTGGCGGAAGTGAAGGAATGGCTTGCGAAGACGTTCGAAGGCGTTGGGAAACCCGTTCCGGAATTCGAATACACACCGCGCAGCGTCTCGCATTTGCACCATCTCATCACTCTTTCTAAAGCCAAAGACGAGGCCGCGCGCCTTGTAGCTCGTGATTTCCGCCTTAAGGCCTCCGAGTACCGATCCCAAGGTCAGTCACTCTTAGGGTTAGGGTTTCGCACGCTTTCTGTCGTCAAAACGACGGTGGTTTTCAATTGTGGAATATTACGTACTACTGAAATTGGACAGGCTAAGCTGTGATGCCATAGCCACGGATTGTGGAAACTATGGTGATGATGATTTGTTTCTAGTTAGAGTTATGGCTAGGGTTCCTCATTTTTTTTCCCAATCCGCAAAACGATCGTGATTATTGAAGTTGCCGGCAAATTTGGCTGCTATTGTGGCTACGCATTGGGATTTAAAACCTTGCAGCTGCCAGGATTGTGGAGATTTTGAAAAGCGTGGGTATGTTGCGAGACAGCTTGCACTCCAATATCGGAACATGTTCTCCTGGGAAATGTGGTTACAGTTTGGTTAATATTGCAGACTGAGGATCATTGTTCTGAAGTTATTGAGACTGAGAAATCATTTGAGCATAGACATTGCTTGATCACGATGCTATTTTAGTTGGATTTCAAATTCTGTTTTCTATTTCACCAAAAAATGAAAATTCTGTATAGATGTTTTTGGTATTGGTTTTGTTCTCGACATCATAATTTTGGTAAAGATCACATAAACTTATTGAGGCAGTTACGAAGCATGGAATAAGTTATATTAACCTACCGAAAGTTTATAGCTTTCTGCGTTGGTAACATTTAAGCATAGTCAATTTTTAAATCCTTTGGTGATGATGATGATTATTTGCAGCTGCGAGGATTAGGGAGATTTTGGAGAATGTGGGCTTAGCGCAGGAGAGCCTGCCCTCCAATGTGGTTACATCAGCACAAGTTCTAGCAAATGTGGCCAACTTGTTGAATATAAGAGATACTGAAATGAGTAGGTGGGTTTTGTTTGGTTTGTCCATTGTTGTTTTGTTTGTATCAATATTGGAAGTCTGGATTCACCCTGGAATCTGTGTTTAGCTTTCTTGTAGCTATGGGTGATATTTCCCTAAGGAAGACTGGAGTGGAGGAAAAAAGGGCTGAAGTTAACAAGGAATCCAAGCTTCTACTTGATTACACTAGAAAGGCAATAGCCAGGCTAACATATTTGAAAAGGTACATTTACAAATGAGTCAAAGCAGGGTTTTAAATTGCAATAGTCAATATTACAGAAGATTGTAGGTACGTAATTGCAGGTGCTTTGTTGCATTGCATGATATCACCCTAGATAGTATATTCAGCCTTTTGGCATCACTCTCGTTTGTTATCAGTTATTTTGTTAAGTTTACACAAACCAATTTTTATGCAGAACACTTGCTCAGTTAGAAGACGAGGTAGCTCCATGTGAGGCTCAGATGGATAATTGGGCTACAAATTTACAAGTAATGGCTGCAAAAGAAAGACAGTACGTGCAACAATGTGCCAACTACAAGGTATGTTGTCTCTTCTTCTTGTGGATAGATGAAGGCTTAAGAAATTAGTCCTTTGAGTTTTGAAATATATGGTTGGAATGTATATGATATTGGATGTGTATTTATATTTAGGGTGCGAGTCATAAAGATAGAGAAAACAAAAGGATGTGAATGTGAGCAATCGCAAAATGTAGTAGATAACTTTAGTCATTATGGAAAAAAAAGAATTATCCCATACGAATTAAAGCCTTTTTTATGCATTAATGTTTATGTATTGCGCCTTAAGTTTGTGTTCTTTTGATAGATTTTATTTATTCTCATGTTTATGGATTGTTATCTGTATACCTTATTATGTTTTGGTTAATTATACCGTGTAGTTTCTTTAGTACACTTTTCTGTATACAAGATCTTGATAAGTGGCTTACTGTACATGATGTTATTATTTTTTATCATAGTCCCCGTTTTCTTGTTATAGGCTGCAGCCTAGGATATTAATGGTGGTTTTTTGGCTTACTACTATGCCCCCCGTACTCTACTCTGTATGATATTATCATGTTTTTTTATACTTCGGATTCTTATCTTTTACACCCTGAATAACATTTGGTGCAGGCGGTGCTGAATCATGCAGGTTATACCCCCGAGGTTAGCCATAGGGTTTTGGTTGAAATGGCTGAGCATAGAAAGGAGCTAGAGAAGAAAACTAAGCCCATCCTTGATACTCTGAGGAGTTACCAAGATTTGCCTCCGGTATTCGTGATTTACAAGCCTTTCTGTTTGTTATATTTTTTGACTGTATTAAAACCATGTTGTGTTTATTCGTATATTTCTGTTGGTTGGGATTTTTCAGGATAAAGCTTTGGCTGCCTTAGCAATTGAGGATAAGAAAAGGCAGTATGCTGATGCTGAGAAGTATCTTGAAGATGTTTTGCAATCAGCTCTTGCCAGTTCTGAGTGACATAATACTATAATTTTTAAAGCCTTTTTCTTTGTAAATTTGCTTGCTTTCAAGATTCTGATTTTCAACCTCACTAAAGATATCTATGGACAAGAGTCACTTAAGTTGGCTGCCAGGATGGAATCAGGTTAGGTAGAGTTGAATATCAAATTGCGTATCATGCAGCCATCATCCAATTCACTGGACATATTGTTGCATATAATTCTTTCACATTTTATCTTAAAATAAAAATTTTGAATGGTGAGGATCACAATGGTTTGCAGAGAGTCATGAACCTTGCTAGGCACTGATATATAGTTGTAATCTTATGTTTAATCAATGATGATGATTGGTAGCATTAGTTGTAATCTCATGTTTACTCATTGATGATGCAGTAGTAATAATCCTAAGATTGCAAGGGCCTTTAGTCTCTAAGAGGAGTGTTAAACAGATTTTGGAGATGAAGAAATTGTAGCTGGCGATTATATCTACTTTAAACTTTTGCATTTCCCGGCTTTTTTCTCATTTTTATTCATGCGGTTCATTTTCCAAATTTATATGAGGCTTTTGAAATTTTATCGATATTAATTGGTTTCTGGAGTTGAGCTTATATTTGATTATTAATATTATTATGATTACGATTACTACTATTATTATTGAACTCATTTATTAGAAAAATGTTTATAAAAAGTTTATAAGTTTTGAAAGTAATTGTAATAAATTAAAATTTTAGGTGTTTACTGAAAAAAAAGGGTAAAGTTTAAGAATTAATTTGAACAAAATTAATGTATGTATAAAAGATAAAGTTTAAGTATCAATTAAGATAAAATTAAAGTTTGTGATATTTATAATAGTAGAGTTTAAACAACCTTTAGACTTGTGATTGTATACATTTTCAAATTGTATAATCTGAAATACATAATTTTTGAGTTTTAAATTCCACAATTCAAAACGTAAATTTGAAATGTGAAATTCAGAATGTTTCCTTTCCAACCTATGGACAATTTGGCCTTTTCCTATACCTATGCAGGTGTGAGGTGTAAGAAGAAAGTATTATGGTGTGAAGATAAATACGCCATATTTAAGAGCAAATTCTTGCATGTTTTTTCTTCTTTCAATCCCATGATTTCTAGCTACACCTTCATGATTTTCAAAATGACTGCCTTATCCTTTGTAAAAGTGATTTCTGGATTCAGTGTTCCAGAAATCTTCCAGGACAAAGTTTTTAAAATTTTTATAACACGATTTCAAGAATAAGGATAAGATTTTCGAAATAGATTTTAGGAACAAACTTTCAAAATACAGAAATGTATTTTGGATCAAGCTTTTCGAAAAAAAAAAATAATTCTGAGACAATCTTTCCAGAACATATTTAATATTATTTTAGTCTTCGATTGTAGTTAGTAATAATTGGGCTTCAAAAGAAAAAGTCTTCATGTTGGGTCCACATTACGGGCTTAGATAATCTGCTCAACAAACCCGTAATTTACAATAATAAAACCATCACAGCAATTATATTAATGGTTTACATTAAACCCATATTTTTTAATGGATAATAATATGATTATTCATATATCATTAATACTTATTTGTAATTTTTTTTTCATTTATCTGGGTATTCCCTCTCAAAATCCTTCAAACCAATCTTATAACTCAAAGTTGAAAAAGTTAAACTCATAATCTCTCACATTTTCTTCCAACTTTTATCACAACCAACTTTATAACTCTCCTCTAAACAATAATGTGATGGAGTTTGGTGTCTACAATTCCATTTCTTTTCTACATTTTCCAATAGCTTGATATTAGCATGGAAGGTCAAAGAACACATTAGAGAATAATCCAATGGCAGGAGTATCATTATACTATACTAAAAGAAAAGGTTATTCATAGCATAGCAAAATTATGCAACTTTCTGCAGCCTAGGTGTTCAACTCTTCTTTCTTGTATCAATTCAATGAGTCCTTTATATACAAGTTGAAGATGCTGATATCTAAAGGCTGTATACATGGTCTCAAAATATATGTAATCATAAATTTCCAATTATCTCTTCAATCAATCCACCTAAAACTAGGTCCTCTACTTCATTCACAACTTGCTCAGCTTCATCTGCAGTAAATCCATGCCTCCAACCCCAGTTCCATATTCCATTTATCAGTCCATTGTTTCCCTTTATATCTCTCTCCATCATTGCATATATATTATCTGAAGCCACTTTTTCACTGTAAGATGTTAGATGCTCAATGGCACTACACACTTCATCAACCAACCTCCCTAAAGAAATGTGCAATCTTGGATTCCCCGCACAAGTTAGCAATAAAGGGTTAACTGCATGTGATCCCTGCAAGCTTTTACGCTCAGTGACTTCATTTGCACAGTCCAAAAAGAGTATGAGATTGGATATTCGCTTAGTTTCACTTTTTGGTAGGAGCTTGGGACAGTCAACATCAAGATTGAGGAACTTCTCTGCATGCTCAATAAATGATTGACTTGTCAGAAGCAAATATTTAAGCTCAGAATTGTCTTTGTCAGGCTTGTAATCTGTTTCACTGATATTGATGATGTCATGAGCTTTCTCAGCAAGAATGATATCATTTTCACGTTCAGACTTGACCATAGAGTAATCATCACTAGAAGAACTCTGGTTTTGCTCAGAAACTTCTGTAATAAAAGAAAAATTATGTCAAAACTCATGAAGAAACCTATGGTTTATAAGAGTTTAATTTCCATGCACTGTCAATAAAAATAACTGGTGGATCTACAGTTAATATGTTTGTTTATAGTTTTAAGAAAATGAGGGGATGAAACTGCCTATCCTCTTTTAAGGTATTTATTGTAAAAGTCATGAACTCACTATACTTGTCAATTCATGATTCAGTATCAGTGCAATGGCTATTTTATCTTTATATGGCAGTTATCCAAACATTTTCAAAAATATTACATGCATAACCTCTCACATGTAATTGCTGAAATGTGGCACCAGTGAAGATAACTTGAGAGAAATTTACCTCTAATCTTACTTGCAGATGCATATACTTCTTCATGATCCATCGCAAGATCATCTGCTATTGTAGTTATTATTCTAATCTCAGGGCAATCATCTTTATGAGAAACAGCAACACTCATTGCTTCTTCTTGGCCTAACTGTTGATCCTATTCAGAAAAACAACGAATTAGAATTCAGATTGAAGGCCTTGCTTCATTAATGGATTTCTATCCCATACTCAAATTTCCAAGAGATGATACACAATACTGTTAGATTCGCGAGAGACAAAAAGATGAGAGCAAAAGTAAACTTACGACTGGTTTAGCTGCTTCAGGCTCAGCAACAGCAGGCCTTTGCTTCTTCATCTGTTTCTTATTCTGTTCCTTGGAATAAGTAATCTTTTGGCTCTTTGGTTTTGATATGGTATTTGAATTTGAAACAGTGCTCTTTCTGCTGGGAGTCTCATTCTTTTCACTTCGGGAGCCACTTTGTGGCTTCCTAATCTTGGTACTTGTAGAGCTGATTTCTCCTTGATCTTCTTGGGATTTTGTCACAAATTTGGGTTTCGAAACCTCAACTACTGGTATAAGATTTTGTTGTTGATGTTTGGATTTTAAAACCTCCTTTTGCGAAAGCTTTCTACTAGTGGCAATGGTCTTCACCTTAGCTTTTCTATCAACAGTTTCATTTACATGTGATTTGTGACTGACATGACTAGGCAGTCTTACCTTACCTCCTGGAGCCTTCTCGTTTTCAATAGGCTTGATTTCTTTCTCCTTCAACTCCACAACCTCTCTGACGAGCTTAGTTCTTTCCTCTTTGGTAAGCCTTTTGGATAAATGTTCTTCCATTTTTCTCCCCACGTTGGTGGTTGAGTCTTCCTTGTGTTGGAACACTTTGGAAGGGGCAACTTTTGCTTTTAGATTTCTGAGGGATAACTTTTCTGGAGGAACAACATGGTCATAACTGTTCACACATTCCTGATATGGACTACATCGAGGTTTCATAAGTACAATAGGAGGTAAATCACCAACATGTTTGTAGTGAGCATCAAAGGAAGGATGGACATGAACATTATGCTCTCTGACAGGACTCTTCTTCAAAAGTCCATTGAAATGAGTAGTCTCAAGAATTTCCTTCAAGGTCATCTTACGTTCCAGACTAACATTCTCAACATTTTTTCTCACCTTAGGCATATCTATGTCAAATACATGTCTCTTCTGATTCAGAATCTTTGGACTCTCCAGCTGTTTCTGTATAACAGCTGGGAATGATCTTGAAGGGGCTTCTTCTAAACCCATCAGCTTGGCAACCAGATTGGATCGTCTTTCCCTCCTCGAAGTTGTTGGTGAGAAAGAAGAATCAGAAAGCTTATCATTCCAAGCCCCAGAAGATTGGCTTGAGTTTGTGGAGTGGAATGTGGATGATGAATCCAACCCTTCAGTGGTTTTGAACAAATTTTGACTAACCAGGCTCTCCTTAATCACTTTCTTAAGCTCCTCAGTGCAGCTACTTGAAGAACCATCAGCTGAAGGCCAACGTCTTCGGAACCCCATTTGATAACTTTGTTCACCAAAGTGATCACAATGTGCAGTTCCATCAACCGGCATTGCATCAAATCTGCTGCTTTCAGGTTTCCCATTTTGTCTTCTCTTCAAGGTAGCCATGTGTTGTGAAGCTTCTTGCACCTTGCGCAGCATTAGTAGAGATTCTTGCAGGTCAAGAGCCCCTTTTAGCAAATCTTTTGCTATATCTTCAGAACTTCCATCATACATAAGACCCCTAGACCATGAATCAATCATGTTGTTCAACCTTTGAGCTCCTCTAGAAACCTCCATGAGCTGCAAGGATGATGGATCAAAAGACCTTTCAGCGGATCCTTTTGAAACCTTCTCCTCTTTGTCTTGTTTGTTAGCCAATGATGTCTCAGCCGGCCTCCTAGTTTTTGTCTTGTCCTTCATTTTCTGAGAACTGGTCCTGTATTTTCTTATAGCCCCACACTCAACTACCCCTTTTGGATCATCACATGTCATGAATGGTCTATACATGACTGAGTCTTGAGGGGGATATTCTGTCACAGAAATTTCATCAACAAACTGGGAGTCTAGTAATATTTTAACAACCAAAACAAACAACAATTGTTATTAAAACCTCAGAATACTTACATGGTCTTGTCTTCTTGGATCTCAGTTTGTCTACATGAGACAAAAACGAGGCTTGTTTTTTGTCCAACTGAAACATGTGCAATTAATTAATTAGTCGTCATCAACACAACAATTCTAGCAAAAAAGAGGAGGTAGATCAACATAGAAACAAACAAAAGAAAAAAAGTCTCGATCATTAGCTTGAACTGTCAAAATTAAACTATTTGCACATGTTTTCAATTGGGCTCTTGAACCAAGCACAGAAAGAGAGTCGGAGATCTGTAAGAAATTCTCCACTGAAATCAGAAAGGACCCAACTTGAAAATGATTCCAAAAACTCAAACTTTAATCACACATCATCGTAATATTCACGAATCCATCGGCAAGCTAAGACATTTCTGTAATTCACACTCCACTTTTTCTTTCCCAGATTAATATAAAAAAATTGACACTTTTCTTTTGTTTCTCCTCAGAGTTGATGATTGAACCAAACATTCAACATTCTCAGAAACTCACAGTAAAGAAGCTAAACCGCCAACCGTTTAATCCAAAAAGAAGTAAGAGTTCACGGTTTCATGCAACACTTACAACTTACCCTTGATTTTGTTTCAACTGTTCATCATAATCAGCAGCACCAATCCCAAACCCAGATGAGAAACTCATGAAAAACAGATAAGAAAAAAAAGTTGCATTTATGAAGAGGAAGAGCCAGGAAGGCTTAGGGAAGCTTCGTCCAAGGGAGCGAGGTGCAAGCAAGAGACTCAGATCCACATGGGAAGAACAAGACAGTCAAATAGTTGCATTGACTTTGTTTATGGATGAAGGGTAGATACAACAACAAACAACATTGAGCTTCCAAAAAAAAAACACAGTGTGAGTGTTTTTCTTAGTATTGTTCAAAGGGAATTGTTTGGAGACAAGAAAATCACTGAAAGATCATGGATGTGAAAAATGGCAGCAAATGGCTTTGGTGGTACACAATAGTTGCAGAGTGCCAAAGAAGCAAAGCAAAACCTGTTTCAAAAGCACACGGGTCAGACAGTCAGAGTGGAAAAATGGCTCCACGCAAACCAGTTGATCAAAACAAAAATTTTGGTACTTCTTTTCTTCTAAAGTTATCATGTCATTATTATTTTTTAAAACACATTACCTTAAAAAGGTTGTTTTCATGAGACACTTTTGAAAATCAATAAACTATTGAGAACGCAGTTAATGTCATGGTAAAGTAAAATAATTCTACACACCCTCATACTTAAGTATTATAAATTCATTAACTTTATAAAAATTAAAGTTAAAAATTATACAAACAATATCAGAAAACATACTGTGTAATAAATCATCCATATCAGAAAAAAGTTAAACCTGTGTAATGATATCAGTTAAACTGTATAATAAATAGTGTAGTTGTAGTTGGAAACCTGGTCTTTACGGCACTCTACTGTTATGAAGATTGAGATTGGTCAGCAAGGGCAATATTATTAAGGTTAAATTCGTTATTTGCTGTCATACGTAAATCATTGCATATATAATATAATATCTAGCTATGCCACCATATGATCTTATGTTTAATATTTTCTTTATTATATTGAAGGTTTTATTATTATGTTTTGTCACATAGCTTGAATAAAAAGTGCCTTAAAACAGTGCAGGTGCAGATAATTGAAGCAAACTGACAATAAAAAAAAAACTAGAAACTGAGCACTGCATCACAACCTAATAAATCATCGCATGTTCTAACTAAGTTTTGTTTGTGTCGGTATCGAAAACCAGTTAATGTAATGTTATAGTAAATTCATTTTTTCTGAACTTAGAACACCCCTTAATAAGATGCTAATGTTAATCTCTCGAAACACTAAAGTTTCTTTAAAAAGTTAACTTCTTTTAAGAAATGCTACTTCTTTACGTACACAGAAAATCATAAATTTGAAATATGGTTTAAACTTATTCGTAGTTCCAATATTAAAATTTGAAAATAACTCAAGTCCTCCAACAGGTGCTAAAAAATTATAAAATGTCTTCAGAGAAGGAAACAGGTTGCTGATTTTCTTGCAGAAACACGGTGTTTGATCCAGTTAGGTGATAATTAACCCTGTTTGATCAAGTTTTAGTCCCTTTGCATCCCTTAAAAAAAGTCCTTCTTCATTATAGTATTTTTATTAATTACAAGGATTTGAGTGTGATAAAGACAATTAGTGTGTAATGAATAAAGAAATTAAAAGATATAATAATAAAAGCATTTAAAGTCAAATGTTTGCTTAGAATGAATTATTAATTACTGAAGATCCACTTGTCCCTACACTCCAACTAAAGTCTAAATTTGCCGGCATATTACTCGATCTTCAAACCAAATTCTCAATATTTAATGTTCATAACAAAAATTTCTACTTAATATCTCTTTCCCAAGCATACCAAGATACCAAGGAAACAACTTTCCCATTGGTGAATCTGCAGTTAGTTTTTGATACTTTATTGAAGTATTTACTTTCCCAGAGCTTTTCTTTTCTTTATTTCTTTGAAAAAAAATTAGGAAAGAGAAAAAAATCTGAAAAATTGTGAAAAGATCTGTTTTTGTTGGAAAAATGTTTGATGGGTGCATTTGGTTCACTGAACAGAAAGAAAATCAATCCATTCATTGTTCACACACACCTCGTATGAACCTTTGTATTGTACCTTTCATCATCATCATAATCATAGTAATAATAATAATATTCATTTAAAGCCAAAGTGTTACTTAGTATTGCATTAGCTGAAAAACATAAAACCCCACCTATATCTGTGAAAAGAATTCCTCATTGCATGTTCTCAAGTACAGTAAGTAGCTTTGAACAATATTAATTCAGACCTATAAGATTAATGTATTAACTTCAGTCATGAATTTTGCAGAGCATGCATTAAATAATAAGCATTGATAAGTACCTAAACTCAATCAACCAAAAACTTCATAAATAACAATTGGCAACATTCCACACCAAAATTGCCGCCTAAAATGTCTTATTATCAAAAGAAAACACTATCTAATAACACTTGTTTAATCTTCAAAATTTATGTGTAACTTCATCACTGAATGAGACTACTTAAACAAATCAAAATGAGATTTTGGAATAACATATCATGATTTTGAAGCTATTTCTTAAACTTTGATTACAGAAATTAACTTTAATCACCACCGATTTTTGTTTCCCAAACTAGTCTCTGTCTTCAATGAATTCCAAGTTTTCACTGTTGAACTGAACTTCATCTGCATTTTACACCTGTCAGTTGGTACCCTGAACGCTCAAACAAGTTACTGAAATCACTTTTTTTAAATTAAGTCACAGGACTCTTGTTGCATTTCACATTTGGCCCCTATAATAAATGTAACTCAACCCTCACCACCTTTTTTTCCTTGTTTGGTTACAAATTTGAATTGAAGTCAGAGTCTGTTATTTTAAAAAGGGTGCAATGCAATTTAGACTTCAATGCTTCTCTATAACTTAGCAGCACAAAATTATGGTAGTTGTAATTCAATATGTGTGCATACCAAATCAATTAATTGATGCTTATTCAAGCATCAAAGTAAAAAAGGAAAGAAAAAAGAAGAAGACAGAAACTGTTGACTCAAATATCAAAACTTCACTGCTATTCCAAGACAGCAATATTACTGAAAGAAAGTTTTCCACTTCCCGCCTCATGAAGGAACATGGTTTTACAAAATCAAAAATTGCAAAGATGGGGAAAAGGTGTGTGCAATTGAAACTGAAATGGATTTAGACAAACAAGGAAAACAAAAATTGACGTGTAAGCTTGGCCCATTCCTCAATTATGGTCTTCAACCCTAAAATCAGTGTAGCCTTTTCCCTACTAAATACAACTTTTTTTTCTGCTTTACACTGTTAACTTTCCCCTATCAATTCCCCATCATCTAATTCAAAATTTTCATGTTCTGTCCATTTCTGGTGGCTAAGCAAATGGAGTGAAATCATGAATCAAAGAGGAAACTATCTTCAATTTCAAACTTTGTGGTTAGTTAAATGTGACCAACATGATATCATGAATTTTAGCAAATACGTATCTCACTGAGACATTCAAGACAAAAGAAGACTAGTTTGTAGAATATATAACAGAAGGGTCAAAAATCACAAAAGGTAAATTAGCTACCAACCCTTTTGGTTTCCCTTCTCATATATCACTCAACCTTTGCATTAAATAATTGAAAGGTAAACAAAGCAACTGGGTTTTGTTTTTCCAAAGTTTCTTTCACATCTATAGGAAAAAAAAACAACCTTGAAAATCTCCATGGAGACACCATCTGCAAAATTTGAATTTAAACTTAGACAAAGTATAGGTGGCAATAATCTTAGTACAGTTATGTCTTGTCATGTGGAGCTTGTGCAGAGACACTACATGGTAACACATTTGCTTCACTCAAAATTATAATGTGTGACAAAGGGCAAGCCAGCAAATGCACATAATCAAAAGGACAAACAAGTGTTATTTCAAATTTTGTTCTGTTTTAACAGTGAAAACAGAGTTTATATATAAACTTCTGTTATCTGCATTTATGTGAAATGTTTATACTGATAAAAATGACTGAGATAATTTTTTTTTAACCTGAATGATAGTAATTAATTATGTGAAAGTTTTTATATTTGGAAAAGAAAAAGTGAAATAAAAAGTGTTTGGGAAAAAGAATGTATCACAATGTTGGAAAATCCTTATCTGGATTTGAATGATGTTGAACACAGATTCTCACACACATGGTCCCACTGGTACAAAAGAAAACAATAAAAAGCCAGCTGCTGGTGCTGCTTGTATTTTTGTGACCCATGATGAGTGTTGGAATGAGACATCTTGTTATCTACCTTCTTCTCTCAGTGCTCATCGATTTGATGTTTTTGTAGTCTTTCTTTGTTTTTATGTACTTGTATGGTTATGTTATTATACACATAATGTATACATATGAGACTAATTGTTCAATAATTGCATAGTTAAACTGGTTTGTGATGCAGCATGTGACTCATATACAGGAAATGATTTAACACTGTAAAATAATCTTTGTAAGATAATGATAGTTAGAGACTATTACTTATCTCACCATGATAAAACTAAACAAGGTGGTGGTTGATCTCTCTTTGTCAATAATGATTGTTATTTTATGTTTTTGTTGTGGCTTTTTTTGTCAATTTTTTGTTATAGATCTTCAAAAGGTTGACCAAATGATATTAGAACAACTTTTATGCATAAATTATTGTGGAATTATTCAATGGTTGCTTTCCAAGTTCTTAATTTCCTCCTTAATTCTGGGTTAGAAGGATCATGGAGGGGACAAAGCAGTGTTGGTTAAGGTTGAGGAGTTTCATTTTAAAATTAAATTTAAATAATTATCATAAAAATTCATTATTTTTTACTAGTATATTTGATATTTGTTTAATGGAGGAAAATATAGTACATCGTTCATATTTCAAATTACTGTACTTTTTTTTTATATTTTTTCAAGATGGGCCTAAACACAATGTTAGGAGGAGGCCCACGTGTGAATTTTTTATATTGCAAAATATAATTCTATCAAAATAAGTTATGTCACATAAATAAAGGCGACATTAAATCTAATAATAATATTTTTTTTTGTTTTCTCTCTCAATCTCTCACTATGCATAAACATTGATGAATTTACTTGCATGATATTATTGATAAAAAAGATAGAGAAATTGTATAAATTCATGAAACATTACTTTAATTTTTAGTTTTATTAGAATAGTTATTCCTTTGAAGATTTTCCTCTAATGTTATAACAAAATAAGATAAAATAGAGATGCTGAGAATGTACATTAATATAGTTTGTGGTTATTGTGGTAAATTTTACTTTGTTCTTAGTATTTCTTTTAATTATAATGCCATGAATGATGAGAGAGTATACATGATGAAAAATCATATGTTTGCTTTTTCTAAGTTAAAGTTACTATCTTACGTTGATATATACTTCAAAAAACATGTCTTCACGTAAATTTCAATTTATATGCATGAGAGAATCACATGTAATTATAGAAGTATGTACAAGCAGATATGACTAGAGCAAATTTTTTAGAAACAAAAACAATTCTAATTCCTATCCTCTCTTAATATAATTTAAAATACTTTGAAAAATTATAAACTCCATGATATAAGTATTTAAAATGTTAAAAGTTAGAAGTTCAGTAAAGTAAGATAATTTATTGTTGAGAAGATAAACATTAAATAACAAGCACATATAAAGTTTATATTAATTATTTCTTATATAAATAGTATGTAAAACAAAGAGGTATACCATACAAATAAAACAGGAATTAATTTTTTTTGGAAAAATCTTTTATATAGAGGAAAATCAACATTACCTAATATAGTAAAATCTTTCACTCATAATCATTAATGAAAAACCCCAATTGTTATAATGAATTCTAACTATAAATCAATTTATTTCACTATAAATTTGAATCGGATTGAACTAAAAATATTTTAATTTATTTAAACATAGATTGAATTAAACCCGACTCATTTAACTCGTGCGTTAAATAAGTTTGAGCTGGATTGAAGATAGATTGAATCGTAATTCACTAATAATAACATTTTTTTTTAGTTTTTATGTATAAAATATCAAATATAAAATGTATATATGATTTATAATATCAAAAGTCTATAAAATTATGATTTTTTTAATATTATAGAACAATGAGATGGTATAGTTTTATAAGAATATATTTTATACAACTTAATTATTATAAAAAAATATTAATATACAATTCAAATACGAGCGAATAATTGAATGTACCTAAACCCGTGTAATGACAAGTCAGGTTTTAATTACATAAGTATTTAAACTCTTAATTTCATATTACAGTTCCATCTTGCTATGCTATTATCTCTCTTTTAAGTAGAAATTGTTGAAAAAAATAATTTTGATGAACAAAGAGAAAAATAATGAAGTCACATATGATTTGCACACTAGCTAAGTTTGTTGTGTTCTAATTATAGTCATCTCATTCTGTTGCTTTCCTTAAATTAATCCAAATTTCTTTTCAAATTAACAGAAAACATGACAACCATTGAATGTGTTTGTCAAAATGCCATTTTCTTCATTCATTCTCTCGTTCAACTTCTTTTCCTTCAATTTGTTTTGCATTTTTGGCATCAATAAACAGCTATAGTTAGATTAATGGTTTTGCTTGCCATTTATGGGGAAATCAATGGAAGTATGAACTTCTCATCCATTCATTCAGAAACAACCTCAACAGATTACTGCCCTGCCATTTTTTCTATTTACCTTGTCCTCAAACTAGCCTCGCTATTTTCTGCTTCAAACATAAACACCACAATTCTATGAAACAACGTCAAGTTTTTCATTTTCTCTTAAGTTTCTTTGCTGACATCCTTTGACATACTTTTTTATAGAAGGGGTTCTTGTTTCTCTCGTTGATCAAACAGTACTCTAAAGGGAATAAAACATCAAGAAGAGGGAACACATCAAACTTAACTTCAGGGCCAACATTTCACCATCCAATTACTTGTTCCTTTGTTTTTTTTACAAAAACAAAGGTAACAGCTTGACACTCAAAGAAGGTCTGATCAACAATGGTTCGGACTTTTCATCACCATAGTGGCATGCAGAAGTCCAAATCTTTTCATTTCAGAAGGATGTTTGAGTCAGGGAAGCATAGTCATGGTTTAGTTGATAAGGATCATGACGATGCAGGTGAAAGTGATAGGATATACTCAAAAAGCCTTGATTCTAGGAGCTCATTTAATCACTCCATGGATTTTCATGTCCCATATAGCGATCACAGTCCAGCACCAAGCTTGGGAGTTGAAGTACCCAGAATGCCTCCAAAGAGACCAACTGGTATATTTGATCTTCCAACTTTAACTCAAGTTAAGATTGTGGTTGGATTTCAAGTAGCAGTTAAATTAATCTGATCACAATCAAAGTGAAGAAATGAAATCATAAAGTGTTTGTTATTACTTATAAGAAGATCAAGAACACTAGGAATGAATTGCTAAACAGACTTTTTGTGCTTTTATTTCAGACACTGACTTGATGAAGGAAAGGTTTGCTAAGTTGCTTTTAGGAGAAGACATGTCAGGTGCAGGGAATGGTGTTTCTTCAGCCTTGGCTCTATCAAATGCCGTAACAAACCTGGCTGGTATATGCCTTTTTTACCTCAAATTAAGAATCCAGATTCTCTATTGGAGTTTTTTGATGATATCCTCTACTGATATTGGTACTTTAAAAATCTTTTTAATATATTTTAAAACATTAAAATCATTGTCCATCAGAGTATTTTTAAGGCATAGCAGAGAAACAGTACAGAAAACCCAGTAGAGAATCCAAATTCCTCAAATTAATGTGTGCCAATTGACTATTTTATTGTTCCTACTAGCTTGTAAGGGGATTGAAATGGTTTCCAGAAGATGAAGTGTGATTTAAATCATGTATAACAAATAGATACTGTAGTCATCTCAATTCTAGTTCAAACACATGTATATTTAGAGTGTGGCTGACTGAAATTTGTTCTCTCAAGTCTCAGTGAAATTTGCAGTCTATAATTTGCAGTCTATAATTTGCTTCTTTCTGATGGAATGCAGCATCTGTTTTTGGAGAAATATCAAAGCTGGAGCCAATGGCCTCAGACAGAAAGGCCAGGTGGAGAAAAGAAATTGAGTGGCTCCTATCTGTCACTGATCATATTGTTGAATTTGCTCCATCACAACAAATAGCTAAGGATGGATCATCCATGGAGGTACGCAGCCTTATTATGTCGTCCACTTCTCTTACCCCTACAAATTCAAGACTAACATATTACTAATTATAAGTTAGAGGTCCAAGAATCTTGGTTTCAATTTTATCATTGAAAGCAATATGTTCTGATATTGTGCAGATCATGACTACTAGACAACGAACTGATCTGCTCATGAACATCCCCGCCTTGCGCAAGCTTGATGCAATGCTCATTGTAAGTTGTTAGATCTTATCTGAATCACTTTGTTCAAATGGCTTCACTTCACCGACTTTGGATTAACTAGATAGAGATGAAACAGGACACCTTACAAAACTTCAGAGATCAAAATGAGTTCTGGTATGTCTCTAAAAATGACGAGGATCCTGATGGTATCTCTAACAGCAGGAAGAGCGACAAATGGTGGCTACCAACAGTTAAAGTTCACCCAACAGGGCTGTCTGATGGGGCCGGAAAATGGCTACAGTTCCAGAAGGACAATGTTAACCAAGTGCTTAAAGCAGCCATGGCAATAAATGCTCAAATACTATCAGAAATGGCGATCCCTGAAAACTATATTGAATCTCTCCCCAAGGTAATAAAATTAAACCAAACGAATCTCCAACTGGCTTAATAATTTCATTAGTACTCAAAGCTTGGAACTTGGGTCAATCTTCTCCTTCTTGTCTTTGTCAGAATGGTAGAGAAAGCCTTGGTGAGTCAATCTACAAGAGCATTACAGTGGAATACTTTGATCCTGGGCAATTTCTCTCAACAATGGACATGTCCACAGAACATAAAGTGCTTGACCTCAAGAATAGGATGGAAGCTTCCATTGTGATATGGAAAAGGAAGATGACCAATAAGGATAATAAGTCTTCCTGGGGTTCGGCAGTGAGCATAGAGAAGAGGGAACTTTTTGAGGAGAGAGCTGAGACAATATTGCTGATGCTCAAACATCAGTTCCCAGGGCTTCCACAATCTTCACTTGACATTAGCAAAATACAATACAACAAGGTGAAAACAACACTGCAACTTGTTTGTTCATGTTATAGTATTATGTCTAGATGGTCACTGACAAATTTTGAATGCTTTCAAAATGAGCACAGGATGTGGGACAAGCCATCCTAGAGAGCTACTCAAGAGTAATAGAAAGCCTTGCTTACACAGTTTTGTCACGGATTGAGGATGTCTTGTATACTGATTCAGTGGCAAAGAACCCTTCATTGGCAGTGAGCAGCAGAAGGGTTTCAGTGGATTCTTTACCAATATCTGGGAGGACTTCCCCAAACTCTGAGGATGAAAATTCCAACATTCGCTCTTCAGATACACCACCTTCAATGACTCTCTCAGATTTCATGGGTTGGACTTCAATCAAGGAGGAGTTGGACGCAAAGAACAGTAACCTCACTGAAGATTTAGAGGATTTCGTGGACGAAAATGATGAAAAGAGTTCAACTAAATCTCCTGATTGTGCTCATAAATCTTCTTATTTGGACAAGCTTGAGTATTTGAATGCTTTAAAAGTTCCCATAGCTCGACATTAATATCAATAACAAGTTGGAATGGGGAAGAGAGAAGAAATATTAGAAATATTGGAACACATGAAAAGAGAAGCTACTGCGTAAACACTCATCTAGGCTTTGGTTATGCAGAAGTATGATCCTACTTATGCTTCTTATTATAACCCGTTTGTACATTATGTCATTCAGACTTAGGTTGTGTAATTACTGGACTGGTTGTAACTTATTTATATCTTTACTTCAAAATAGTTGAAGATTGATAGTCCTGGTAAAATCACTGTAGAAATATTCACCCTTAGTTGGAACCCAATTTGCAGTTCGTTGGCACCTGAAGCCTTGTCATGTTCAGAAGTACAAGTTCAAAATGTATGATCATTCACTTGTGCTAAAACCTAAAACTAAATCATCATAACCATGACGATATTTGCTATCAAAATTGTAAAAGTAGCTACTTTTTAAGTGCCTCAACATATAAATATTTGCAAATAATGTTTGGTTCCAGAATCATACAACTTCCATGAGTACTTAAGACTAGTAGCATTTGCATTACAATCAATATAGTTTTTCATAGGATTCGTTTAGTACGCCGAATGAGCCATAAGATGTCACTGCCATGCAAGGATCTTCTATGGCGTGTAGCCTTCGGGGAACCCTGCAAAAGAAAATAAAAGCCTTTCACAATTACAAATCTATGACTCATAAAAACCAATTTATTATGTAACATCAAACAGGTTAGAGTACAGAAAACAAACTCACTTGAAAATGAAATGTAGGATTTGAAACTTTTGTTAAGACTGAGAAACCATCCCGAACAGGTACCACTATAGTTTTAGTATGGAAAGAAAATTATGTCAGAGATGCAACTAAAAAGAAAGCTTTGTAGAAGAACAAAATATTATACTTTTGGTATTAGAAGAACATAATGTTGTACCCATGGTCACATTGTTATGTTTGTTCAATGTTGTAACACTGGTTGGCTTCAAATTCTTATCTGCATGTGGCTTTTGGGTGTACAAGAAAAGTGGCAATTCCTCCTGCTTTTCTAGTATGTGTTTGTCTTCTACTTTTGTGGGATCTTCAGTTTCAGAATCTCTGGATAAAATAAGAATATATTAAAGACAAAAGTGAAATGTAATATATAGTTCATTTTCATCATGATGAGAATGTCATGCTCTTCCTTGGTTCTGACAATGAGAGAACATGTGGTCAGACATTAATTGTTGTCAGATTCATGAGGGTATTGAGGAATGAGTACCTTAATTTCTCACTGCTTGATCTCTCAAGAATGGGTGCTGATCATGGAAAAAAGGTAAAAAAGACACCACAAATAAATTAGATAAATGGAAAAGCAATAATGGACTGACAGTATAATGTAATTGATTAGAAACACTTTTGTCACTTTCAAAAGAACAAAATCAAATATTTACGTGAAGATAAATAACGAGAATGGAATCTTGGCACTTTCTCCCTCCATCTCATCTGTGTGAGCGCAAGCTTATCAGCATATTGTTCACATGAGAAAAGTCTCTGAAAGAATCATTCAAGTAACTGTTAAGGATCTGCTACATATGTTAAAGTTTTGTGTCTTTTTCTTCTGCAGTGTAGAATCTATTTTATGGCAATGATATTCTTACATTTGTTTTGTACTTTTCTATGGTAACTATTACTCTATTATTATATTTGTGATCATACAGTTTTCATCACTAACGTGTAAGATATTCTGTGAATAACGAGTTACTGTTTTCAAATAAACATAAATTAATCAGCAAAACAGACAAACTAGTAGGAAGCATATATAAGTTGTTTAATGTTAGAAACTGAATAGCGAATATCATTGCTCTCTGTTTTATGCAGATTCTAATTTTTAGATAACATACTGTAATGTATATTTTGAGCAAGTGCAAAGTAAATACTAACTTGTTTGAGGCACTGGATTCGTGACTCAGCCTCAGAAATTGCACTTGTTTGAGAAATAAGGCCTTCAAGATTAGCTGAGACGTTTCCAAGATGATCAACTACAGTGACTATGGCCCTGCATATGTATTCTTTTGTATTTTCCATCACACTGCAATGTACACAAATTCCAACACACATGGGTCAGCACATCCAGCAAAAAACTCTTACAAAATTAGAAAGCTCAATGTAAAAGATGTATAACTGAATATGTTGGAAACCCCTATGATAAAAATATAATACATAGGTAGTTGCAAACATCACCTAATAAACCAGTTTTATAAGACTGAGATGAATTTAAAATTCATTTTCTAACATAATATTAAGGTTTTTTCTATTTAAATTTGTTAGGTATATTGTATCATTCACCCACTTTAACAGGGTATGTAAACATGGACCACCATAGCATAGGAGAAATGAATCTTGAACCTCATAGCAAACTGTGAAAGACAAAAGCACAAGGCTAAAGCCAAAAGCAGAAAATAACATTCAGATAAGAGTATGGAAGAACTAACTCTCTCTTAGCTTCACTTTTCAAGAAAGTCGTTTCACAATAATCTGCAGCATGGTGCAGCTGAGACTGCAGTTCTCTTAGCTCCTACAACCACCATAAACAAAACATGGAACTTCATTGAAAGACTGCAGAATACTAGAACAACAGAAAGAATACACACAACAAGTACTCTTGCATGTATACAGATAGATATAGAAAAACATGAACCTGAAAGGAATTTTGAAAGCGCATGTCTTCTTCTACTTCAGCATCAGCTTCTGGTTTTTCAAGGCAAGGAAACTTGAAACTCACCTCCATGCTCGTGCTGCTGATTCAGAGGAAGAAACAAGAGTTGAAGCAGCAAAAACAATACCAAGTCAAATATAAGAGTTCCTTATCTTCTCCTTATGCTGAATGAGACGTGTGAATGTATATATGAGTATACTATATGCCTCATTTCTGTGAATCTTACAAGGAAGTGACAAAGAAGAATCATGTCAGGAATCGAGGCTTGTGTGCTGTGACATGTTGAAAGAAACAAAATTCAATAAAGAGCAGATTAGGAAGCACAGAACAGATGGTGGAAGATGACAAACAACAGTTTCAGTCCCGTGACATTCTGTTTTTCTCTTTTGTGAGCTTTTATGTTAAAAGGCATCGTAATGACTGACACTACACTGGTACTTGCATTACAGATTTTATTTTATACCCGTTTCAAAATTGACTGAACAAAATTTTTTGAAGCTTAGAACTACTGATTTGGATTATCTTCTAAAATTCTTTTGGTAAGGACAAGGTAATATTGCTTTCACTCTTGTAGCGTCTCACTGTTTCTATATGTAAACAAAATCACATGTTTGCCAAAATTTTGAATGGCCCATAAATGGTTGAGATTTTTCAGATTTGGCTTTAGATAAACGGCACAAGCAACTCTGCAAAGGGCTCATGTGACGGACAGACACATTTGTAAAGGATGCCACTCACTGAAGAAATGACAGTGTGCCAAGTGTCTCAACTGAGGAAATCATTATAAGACTTTTGTTTTTGCACTACGAATACAATGACACATTTACATTCATTTGATACATTTTACAAAGGTAAAAATTTATTTGAAACTATTTCTTACTTTTTATTTTCTTTTTTCTTGAAGAAAATGTAAAAGTTCACATTTTTGTGACCATTTTATTTTTGTAATGTGTGTCAAATGTAAAAGTGTTTCACCCAACCATTTCTCAAGGTAAAATAGTCATACAAAAGTGAATTTTTGTATTTTGAGAAAGAGTAATGCTACTATGATACACTCTTACATTTATTTAACAAATAGTACAAGAATAAAATGGTTATAAAAGTGTAAACTTTTATATTTTAAAAAAAAATAGTAAAAAGTAAGAAAGAATAATGAAAAATGAACGGAAAAAATTTATGTGTATAAAAGAATATTTTTCCTTTTAGGAAAAAAGAAAAAAAAAATAACAAAAAAATATTAAATACAAAAATTTGTGTGTCAAAATATTATTTTTTTTATTTTTTTATAGGTTACTTCGTGAAAATTCAAAGTAAAGAAAGAAAAAGATTCACAACACTACTTAAATCTGAATCAACTTACTTAAGAGATTTGACAATACTTCAATCCAAAAGAAAATGAATTTAAGTTTGTAACATTTTCATTTTTATCAAACTTATACATGGATTCTCATCAGTTTTAAAGTTGGATTTTTGAAATGATAAATGTATTTGAAATGTGTTCAAATTAATTTGAATTTATACATTTTTTAAAGGGAAATTGACTTTCACTTGATTTTAATTTTGAAGTGTTTTGTAAAAGACTATATGAAAAAGGATATGGTGATGTGATGAACATGATTTTTACTTGCTTCTCACTGCATTGACCACTACCCAGAAAGCTAGCAACCATGTGCAGTGCTTGAAATGCTATTCTTAAGATCAACTCAAAAGGGAGCTTCTTTCCCACTTTCCACAATGAAATTTTTAGTTTTGTTTATACTTTCAGTAACATGTGCACCATGAAGAAGCTTTTTAATTAATGAAGCTTTTGATTTAATAATTCTAATCCCAATTACAAGAGAAAATTGAATGCGTTGATGTGGAATAGCAAACCGTTATGTTCATTTCATATTTTGACTTTTAGAGAAAACATACATAGTAGTGCTGTTTTCGAACCTTAATTCAAATTTTAAAATTATAAATATTTTTCATTGCCCCAAATTTATAGAAAAAAAAAAAACATATATTGTTTGGGGTAGGATTCCACGAGAACAATTATAAAAGAATCCAAAAGAAATAAAACAGAAAATTTTAATTTAAAAATATAGTTCCTTATTTTTTTTATTGGTGTTTCGACTCTTACATTTATTACCTCAAAGTAATTATAGATTCAACAATATTTTTCACAGTGATAATATTTTTAATTAAATATATTGTTAATAGTTCAATTTTGATACAAAATTGATATTTGTTTCTGTTTTAGATTTTAATAATTCTCAAATTTTAAAAAAATAATAGATACCGTCTTTTTCATCTAATTAGCTTTTGAGTGGTTTATACGGTAATGTTTATATTAAAATGTCAATTAAAAATGTCGCTTAACACATTAAAAAATTAAAATAATTAAATTAAAAAAAATTATATTAACTTATTTTAAAGTTTAAAAATTAGAATATATCAAACTTTAAAATAATAACAATTAAATGTAATAAGTACAGTCTTATTTAATCCAACAACTTTTCCTTCAACATTGGTTGGATGTCTTTATGAGATGAGTTGGGCCAATTGGGTCAGAAATTGGGCTCATGAGCATAAATGCATTACAACCATTTTATTTGGTAATTTTTAAAGTTATAATAATTTTTTTGTAATTTTTTAATTATTATTTTAATATTTTTTTTGTTATTTTTAAATTATTATTATAATAATTTTTTGTAGTAGACATGTCCCGCTGAACTCTAAATTAAAAATTGTTTTTATCATAATTTGATATTATATAAGTTAATATGTATGTATTGCCAGTATTGAAACTTTTACGCAGTCAATAAAAATTATAAATATAATTTTTAATATAGTTATTATAAAAACTAATATTATTGAATGAACCAATTGCCTAAGACATTTTTGTTAGAAGTGAATGATTTATTTTATTACATCCAAATGGCTTTACATGTCATAAATTATTGAGTTTGGTTCATTGACCCATTTTCTTTTTAAATATAAGATTGATGAGATAAAAAATAGAAGAGAGATAACATAAACAATATAATGGAGTTTGTGATTATTTTTATTTCTTTGTCATTTTTACTTTTCTTTTGTTGAAAATATCTATATTTTTACATATTCTTATTCATATGTTTTACTTCATTTTATACTAGTTAGACCACAAAAACAAAGGAAAAAAAAGAATAAAAACACAATGATCAAGATAAAAAAGAAATAATAAACATTTTTATATGTTATTAAATTTATGATAAAATGTTATGTAATTTTTTTCCATTGATTATAATAAAAATAATTAATTGAGTTTACAAACCGTGAGCTTTATAATACGTAAATTATATTTTCTACCATGAACACGACAAATTATTGAAATAAAATCAATTCTTTGTCAATACATCATCAAACTTAAATTCACAAAATTAATCACTTTGTAAACCTCTTACAATCTTAACCATAAAATTATCAAGGAATTAACATAAAAAGTATTTTATTTTAATTGAGCTTTATTTGAATTCGTTGAAATTCAGTCAAAAAAGTTAAGAGGGCAGAAAGAATTTCTTTTATTTTTAATTATATTTAAATTTTGTTTTAATTAAAATATCATTTATCATTACTCTTAATTGAGTTTTATTTTAGTTAAAATTCATTAAAAAGGTTAAAAGTACAACACCACTCTTTCAAATTTTATGTATATTTAAATTTTATTTTAATTAAAATCATTCATAAGGTAGGAAAATAAGTGTTCTGCCACTTAAAAAACATAAATTGAATATCAATGAACATGATAAACTTTTTATTGTATTAAATTTTAATTAGATTTATGTTTTATTCAAACTCAATATATTCATCTAAAAAAAAAATAAAATCATACAACTTTACGATTTTATTGAACAATTCTAATAATTTTATTACAATGTAAAATAATAAAATCTTACTATTTAAATCTCCATTTTACCTATAATGATTTTATCATATATTCTTACTGTTATAACAACTACTATCTTAAATTCATGCAAAGATCCTCAAAAGTTCGTACCACACTAACCATACTTTTAACTTTTCCAACCATTAACATCTACAACAACCCTCTGTCCTCTTTTTCCAACTGGCCCACTGCATATTCACATATATAATTATACATTCATTTAATACATATTACAAAAATAAAATAATCATAAAAAATGAATTTTTGTATTTTATTAAAACATAAAAAATTTGTATACATCAAATATCATTTCTCTTAATTATAATTATACATCAATTTGTTCAAACACATTTTTGAATTAAAACTTAAAATTTATAATCTTCACGGACTGAAATTTGTCTATTAATAAATTTTAATTTCTTAAAAAAATAAATATATTTATTTTTCTGGAGTCTTACACGTATTTTAAAATATTTTAATTTAGCTTATGAAATAATTAAACCTGAACAAATAACTGATTTAGCCATACATTTTTTTGGTAAATCTCATGCATGTGTTTTTCCTTTTTTGGTTTAAATGTTAATATCGTGAAAGTGTTAATTAATGAATACATTTTTATTAAGTGATATTGAATCTTGTAAGAGAATCATAACCATTTTTTCTCTTGAAAATTAATACTTATTAAAGTGAAAAAAATTTATTACTAATAGTTAATTGTGATTAAGTATGTTAAAGAGAGTGGAATATTAGAAAAACATTATTATAATAGAAATTAAAAATTATTTATCACAACCTTTTTTGATCTGAAATAAAGTATAAGAAAAAAGCCCATTTTTTATTTAACAAATTTTTCCTACAGTTGGCATAGCTTACGTTGTGCAGTTAAGAAACGTGTCGGTACGAATCAGCGGTCGGATATTATATTATCATCAATCTGTGAGCTTCAACAGATCATATTTCGCGGTTTCACGAACTTACCATGGGGGTGCTTGTGTGTGATTGTTAAACAATTTTTTTCCGCCTTTTTTTTAAGAACACATTCTTCTGACTTGGTCGGTGAAGTCAATAATTATGTTGTTTTTTTTATTCATTAAAATTTATAAATATAAAAAGAAGATCATGATGATTAGTTTTATTATGATTACATATCTTAGTTCCCATTTGAATATAATATATTCAATTTCTACCATTTAGTATAAAATTCTTCTTACCATTTAGTATAACAGTTTATGAAAAATGATATGTCAATTAATTTATTTTAAAGTTTCAAAATTTATGCAATTTAAGTGGTAATCTAACATTAAATAAATAATTTTATTTAAGAAGATACCAAAAGTGTGTGAAAAATATTATTTTTTTAACATAATTTCTTCACTTTCATATTTTCTATTTTCTGGTCAGTGGGGAAATACCCCACGAAATTCAATTGATTGCCACTTTCCATTACAGTCTTTGGCTTTATCCTTCTTAAACCCATCTTGTATTCTGTCAATTTCATGTGAAAAAAATATAACTTGATTCGAAAAGGAAGGAACTTGGGACTTGTTTCGCTCGGAGATGGCGTTGCCTAAGGTTGATTTTGAGGTTGGAGCTGATGGGGTTGCTGTCATCACTATGGGCAACCCACCCGTCAATGCTTTGGCCATTCCAAGTCAGTTTGATTCACCAATTCTTCATTCTTTGGCAATTCTTGTTTTTTATTTTATTTATTTCATGAATTTATTATGTGGGATGTTTTGATTGTTTTGATCAGTTATCATGGGGTTGAAAGATAGATTTGATGAGGCAGCTAGAAGGAATGATGTGAAAGCTATAGTTTTGACTGGTAAGTGTCTAGGTTTATTTTACGACGATGCTGCCGTTGCTTTACACAATTCATTGTTCAAGTAAGGAATTTTGCATGTGTGATTGTTTTATCTTGTTTCCTCTTTAATTTCAGGCAAAGGTGGGAGATTTTCTGGTGGCTTTGATATCAGTGTTATGAAGAAAGTTCACGATACCGGTAAGATATGATAGTGTGATTACACATACGCTTTGTAAAGTTCAGATTACAAAATTTAGATCAGTTACGGTTATGAGTCTTGAAAGATTTTGAACTTTGAATTAGCTGTATTTGCTGTTTTTTCTTGGCAGGGGATTCCTCGCATCTCCCTGATGTCTCCGTGGAACTAGTAGTCAATGCGATTGAAGGTTGTAACTTGTAACAATTCTTTTAGTTTGCGCTTACCTTGATGGAGACATTTTCTTGGTGCTTCTGAAAATGTTACTTTCTCAGTAATATTAATTAATATTATTCACAAATTCAGATTCGAAGAAGCCTGTTGTTGCAGCAGTAGAGGGGCTTGCTCTTGGAGGCGGCTTAGAACTGGCTATGGTTAGTTTTTCCTAGTTGAGGAGCGATGCTGTTCCTTTAAATAAGAATTGTTATCAAAGTGTCTTCATTAGTGCATGAAGTTAACAACTTTTCGTTGTGTAGGGATGCCATGCACGTATTGCGGCTCCGAGAGCTCAATTGGGTCTACCAGAGCTGACTCTTGGTATTATTCCTGGATTTGGAGGTAATCAAGATTTGCTTGCATGTATATTCAGTAATCTGGATCATGAGTGAGGAACTTTTCGTCATTTAGTAGCACTTGCTGAAAATAATATTAACAAATTTGTAATTTTTAAGGAACACAACGTCTTCCAAGGCTTATTGGGCTGTCTAAAGCTGTTGAAATGATGCTGGTAAGACACTGGCCATTGTTTTCATTTGTTTGTGTTCCCACTGCATTTTTTACCATGGTAGATGAACCCCAAAGCATATTTAGCAATTTGTGAAATGTAAAAAGAAAAGGAAAAGAAAAAAGTGGGAAAACTGGAGACCTTTGTTAGCAAAGTGTCAAAAATAATTGCACACACTAAATTGATGAATGTAGACTTTGAAAGAATAGTTAGAAAGGAACAACTCTATGTTTATAATACTCTGGGATCTTCATTACTGTGCTTATTTGTGATGCAGAACAAATATGTTAATTTTGATGTTGCTTTTCTTGCAGACATCTAAACCTATTACGTCGGAAGAAGGGAGGAAATTAGGACTTATTGATTCCATTGTGTCCTCTGAGGAGTTACTAAAGGTATCTAGGTTGTGGGCTCTTGAAATAGGAGAGAGGCGCAAACCTTGGGTTCGTTCACTTCACAGGACAGACAAAATTGGTTCCCTGTCTGAAGCACGTCAGGTGTTGGGAACTGCCAGGCAACATGTCAAGAAGACTGCTCCACATTTGCCTCAGCAGCAGGCTTGCGTAGATGTGATTGAACATGGAATTGTTCATGGTGGCTATAGTGGTGTGCTAAAGGTATTATTAGTTCTAAGATATAGTCTTTGTTCAGAAGGAAACATGTGCTTTCTTCCTTCATTTTTATTGACTCAGTTTCTTCTCATATTAATTTCTAGTCCGAGATAGATGTAGTTTTAGGTCTAGCATTTTTATCATTCAAAGCTAATAATTAATTCTAATTACAGGAGGCAGAAGTGTTCAAGCAATTAGTTGTGTCGGACACATCAAAAGGTTTAATTAATGTCTTCTTTGCTCAGCGGGCTATAACAAAGGTACATGGTTAGATATGACCTTTGTGGGTTTGGGTGTTAATATGAATTTCTCATTGTATGTTGGCTAAACTTGAGGAAACAACTGATAGGTTACTCAGGTTTATAATTTATTCACCATTTATTAACTATGTTTTGGCAGGTGCCTGGCGTAACTGATATCGGCCTTAAACCAAGAAATGTTAAAAAAATTGCTGTTATTGGAGGAGGTCTAATGGGATCTGGCATTGCTACTGCTCTTCTACTAGGCAACATTCGTGTCTTACTCAAGGAAATCAATTCTGAATTTCTTATGAAGGGAATAAAAACAATAGAAGGTAACTATTCTAGTTATTTGAGTGAATTAGGGGTAATATGATACGGATGATCATTTGGTTAAGTAGGGATAGTTGGATGCTGGAGACCAATTGTTAATTGGTTGATGTTAATAATAAGTTGTTCAGTTGCTATGAGTAGTGTCTTCCATAGTCTGGGACTTTTATATACAAATATCATGCTTGGAAGAATTAGCTTTTGGACATTCTTAACATGCACCTGCTATCAAATGGTTGGTTTAATATGTATATCATCAATAGTACATTTTCAGGACATTGATTAGTTTAACTAATTGCTATTAAAATAGATGTTAATGGATTAGTGCTCTTTGCTGTATGTATCTATTATTTGTCATATTTGAAAGAGGTGTTACTGCTTTGGTGGTATGGTTTTCTGAAGGAAGATTTTCTCTTTGTAATCATTTTAACGATACGCTAGGCCTTTATGAAAAGTCTAAACCACTCTCAGTCTCATCCTTGATATATATGTGGTAATCTCGTAATAATTTTTTTAATTTACGTTTGTTTCATTTTGCTTGACAGGAAATGTTAATGGCTTAGTAAGAAGAGGCAAGTTGACAAAACAGAAGGCAGATGCTGCACTGTCACTGCTTCAAGGTGTTCTGGATTACACAGAATTTAAAGATGTGGACTTGGTTATTGAGGTTGGTTGCCTGAAGTATTTTTGTTGTACTTAGAAAATAGTGACATGGTTTTGAATTTTGGATCCTTTGAAGAACTTGGCAAAGTGTTTTTTGTATTAACATTTATTCTTGTGTTCAAGTCCTCAGTATCATGGCACTGAATACTTTTCAAACAGTGGAAATATGTAACATTCAGCAGATGGTATATGTAATGGAACATTTCTTTGCTGATACTGTTGTCTGTTCAAATTTAAACAGCAATGATTTTCTCTCTCTGCAGGCTGTAATTGAAAATGTCGGTCTCAAACAAACCATATTTAGCGATCTTGAGAAGGTCTGTCCTCCACACTGCATTTTAGCATCAAACACATCAACTATTGACCTTAATCTTGTTGGTAAAAAGATCAGCTCTCAAGATCGGATTGCGGGTGCTCATTTTTTCAGGTTATGTATATCCTTTTTCTTGTTATCTTCATTTGTAAAAGAATGACCTTTTAATTTTCTTGATCAGTGATTTAGGTTTAGGAGGGAGTATTTTTCTGAGAATGGGAACAAATGCTACATTAAGTTTCTTTATATTTTTGTTTTGGTAGGTTGAGAGAAATTAACTGGGCTTGATTTATAATTTATAATTATATCCCTTTGGCACCTATTCCAGTTCATGAGGGAATTGATGGAATTACATTTGTAGACTACACACTTCCCCTACACTATAGAAGTTTCGGATAGTTAATTTCTCAAAGCATAGATAGTGAAATTACATGTGTCTCTTGTACTAAGATCATGTTTTAAACAACTGTTATGGATGGTTTCTAATTTCATTTCTTTGATATACAGTCCTGCCCACATCATGCCTCTTTTGGAGATTATACGAACTGATAAAACTTCTCCACAAGTGATTCTTGATCTGGTAACCGTTGGTAAAATCATAAAGAAGGCTCCCGTTGTTGTGGGGAACTGCACAGGCTTTGCAGTGAATAGAACATTCTTCCCATATTCACAGGGTGCCTATTTGTTGGTCAACTTGGGTGTTGATGTTTACAGAATTGACAGATTGATACGCAACTTTGGCTTTCCAATCGGTCCTTTCCAGTAATCCTCTTCTCTTAAGAGTTCTGTATTTTCCAAGATATATGTTAATAATTTTTTTTCACTTTTATTGATTTGTTAATTGATATTAATGCTTTGCCCTGCATTCCCAATATGCTTATGCAAATGATACTATTTTACTATCATGACGTTTCTAGTTGAATCCTATGTTTTAGAAACTGTTTCAAGCCAATGTCACATTTTGAAACGTGCATTTAAATCTCTAGTCACTACACTGCTAAAATTAAGGACTGGTATAGAAGAAAAAGCTAATGGTTTCATGGTAATGCGAGAACCAAAGCATTATATATTGCACTGTGGTTCCGTAGTATGAAGTCAATCTTTCTTTGATTTGCAGGCTTGCGGACTTGGCTGGCTATCAAGTTTCTTTTGCTACATCCAAAGTATTTGCCGATGCTTTTCCTGATCGCGTATTTAAATCTTCATTGCTTGATCTTATGATCAAATCTGGGCGAAATGGTAATAGGGGATCAATGTCTTTTTTAAATATTCCTACTTTCTTTGTACAGGGAACATTTTGTGTGAATATAATCAATGATTTCTGTCCTACCAGGCAAAAACAATGGGAAAGGTTACTACATTTATGAAAAGGGTAGCAAGCCAAAACCTGATCCTTCAATACAACCAATCATCGAGGAGTCTAGAAGACTTTCCAATATTAGGCCCAATGGAAAGGTTGTTTTATTTGGCACTGTCATGTTAGCAAATAGTACAACTCCCATTTATGTTAACATTGCATTGAAGTTGACATGATTGCTTTCCATGTGTTGGTTTAATCTTAAGTTCCCTCTCTCTCAGTACATAGAAAATAGATATTTGTCTGCCACTGAGTGAAGGTGAGATAATAGTATTTGTTTTATTTGCAGCCTATATCTGTTACCGACCAAGAGATCGTGGAGATGATTCTCTTTCCAGTAGTAAATGAGGCATGCCGTGTTTTAGAAGATGGAGTTGTTATTCGAGCATCAGACCTTGACATTGCATCTGTTCTTGGAATGAGCTTCCCCAATTACCGGTTGGATTTCTTTCATTTCAATATTTTAAACTGACATAACTAAGAAAGAGGACAAGGAGATAAAACTCAATAACCAATAATGAACAGCAACAAAAAGTAAAAAACAAAAAAGGAGTTAGCATGCATGCTTTATCAGTCTGCTTTGCTGTTTAACTTTCTCTCTTTGCAATCGCTTGTTTTTCTGCAGGGGTGGCCTTGTTTTTTGGGCAGATTTGGTTGGGGCTAATCATATCTATACCAGCCTAAAGAAGTGGACACAATTATATGGTAACTTCTATAAACCCTCAAAGTATTTGGAAGAAAGAGCGCTCAAAGGCATTCCTTTGGTAAGTTGCTGTTTCTTCATACTCTGTTCAAATTTCCTGAAATTCAGCTTTAGTAGTGTATGATTCAATCCTTGATTATTCAAACATGTTCAGGGAACATGGAAAAGTTTCAATGATTTCAGCAACTAGTATTTTTAGTAGTTATAATGTATTATCATATAGGAATAAGATTGTCTTTCTTATCATATAAATCTGTGCATTGCATAGATTAACAAGATAAAGTGCTTGACTTGGTATTTTGTATTGGTTGCAGAGTGCACCTGCTTCATCTACTCCAAAGCCAGTGGCGCGTCTATGATGAAAGCTAATTGTTCCAGCATGTTGGATGCTCCTTCTACCATAGAAAATGTAAAAGAAAATAAAATTTGCTTTCTTCTTCCTAGTTTAAATAATATGGTAAAAGTGGTTTTGCAAAAAGAAAATCTTATTGATCAAAGTCCTTTTCCAGTTGTTGGGATTCGAAGTCCATGCTGAAAAAGTGTAAACATATTTTCTTGAAGTTAATGCGTTTTGATTGAACATATTGAACTAAGCTTGTTTGGATTTGCAGCATACTATCTGTTCCTTTTGCGCCCTTTACATGGTTTCAGATGTAAAAGTGGATTTTAGATGAGAATTCAAACATGCTGTAGCAGTAGCAACGAGTATAATCTCAAGAAAGCCTGTAATGAAATTTACTATAACACTATTTTTGTGAAAATTAAATGTTACTGTTTTTTGTATGTTAAGATGCTTTAGTTTTGAAATTCAAAAATTTAGATTACTTTATTGAAATTTATCATTCAACACGATATTAAGTTTTAATTATTATTTTTCTCAATGTTATTTAGTATTTATTATTAGTGGTGTGGACAAAAAATATTAATATATTAAATAAGGGGATTCTAGTTTAAATATAATATTTATTCTCATTACATATGTTTTAATTTATATGCACTGAATTTAAAGATAACGAAGGTCAAAATAAGTTTCTATGTTTCTAACCAAACCTTCTTTTAAGAAAAAAATATTTTCGCACTCATAAATCAAATGAGTTCTTTATTAAAAGATTGCATTTAATTAATTAAACTCACGTTTGAAGTCTGTTTTTCTATTACCGAAAATTTTTAACATATAACTGCATGTTTTAAAATTGATTTTCTTATTTAAACGATTTTTTCTTCCTGAACTTGTCTAGACAATTTTTTTTTTAAATTAAAAAATTTCGAAATTAATTTTTCAATCAGTTTTCACAGAAAAGGAATATATAAAAAATGTAAAGTCTATGTATTGAACTCAGTCGATAAAAGGAAAGAAAGAGAAAGAGAATCTAAAACATGATTGTTTGAATTGAGCGAGAGTAAATGAAAAGTTTGCAGTAGATTGTCAATGCGATAAAATAAATTTAGTTATACATAAATATATTTAAAAAATAGTTTATAAAATAATTGAATGATAAATAATAATTTTTAAAAAGCAAACTAAAGTCAAAATAATTTTAAATTAAAATATTTTAAAACTTTAATTAACAAAAAAAATATTAAAATAATTCATCAAATTTAAATTTATTTATTTTAATTAGTTATTTTTTAAAGTAAAACATATTAACAAAATATTAATTTTTTTGATTAATTATTTTAATACTATCATGTTATTATAATATAATAAAATATGTTTATAAGTGGTTATATAATTTACATTTATATAATTTAATTATTTAATGTTAAAATAAAAGAATAAATATTTTATTATATTATACTTACCTTTAACTGATTAGTTCTCTTCTTTAATTGATTATGAATCTTGTTTATATGTAAAAGTTAATAAACAATTTACGCTTTTTCCCAAATTGCAGTAGAAAGTTTTAGGTAAGGATTTGTCTCTTTTTTTTGTGATTTTACATTTCTTTCTTTGGGTTTTCTGTGTTTCTTTTCATCTTTGAAGATAAATACACCTTTAAACTCTTTGTACATCCATTGAAAAGAAATGGCGAGGAAACGACAGAGAAAAAAATGTAGTATAATGGAATTTCTAATTCACAGTATGTTTCTTCGCTCTTATCAACTATAACAAAACAAGCAATTAAGCTCTTCGAAATCGTATACAGCACAAATATAAAATATTTAAACACTCAATGGCCAAGCCAAAGTCAGCATCAGCTTATTCAATTATTACAGAGCTTAATTCAGCCTGAAATATTGCTGTCAATCCAGAGGACATAGTAATGGACAAAGTAGAGGAAAAGGGAGACGTTGAAAAATCCCTGAATAAAAATGTATATTTAAATTACAAGCTATGGAGGTCATTCAACTAAAAATCTAAGCGATATACTTTATGAAATTATACCTCAGCAATTTACAAGCATCGCGATAAAGCAATGTTGAAGCTGAAAATTAATTTAGATATCTATGAATGACCAAAGGAGGACAAGAAAATAGATAAGAGAAAAAAAATTATCCTACATGAGCTAATGGTGGGGCCTGTATGCTTAGCAGACCTTTCGGATGAGGCAGAAAATGAAGAATGACAATGCGTTTATAATTATATTACAGAGAAGTTCTAGCATACCTTAAAGACACTTTCATTTCTTCTTTCAATCATATGTGTGCGCATCCTTCTAAGTTAGATTATTTTCATATATCTTTTTCGATCTTGACCTTAGATTCCCCATTTTCAGAAATATTGCCAGGGATCATACGTGTCGAAGTTGTTGCCAAAGGTGAAACAGAAGGTTTAGTAACACCATTGCTACTGGTTCCATGCTGACGCACTATCACTGAGTTGGCATTTCCTATGCCATTGATGATTGGGTCCTTTTGATTCTCTAATTCATTTCTGGCCAACGAAGAACACTTTGTTTCTGAAAATGAGAATTTATAAATTAGTCATTTTTAACAATAAAGCAGGTAATGAAATTATAGATCAGCCATACCATACAGTAATGTATTTAACACCAAAGTCAAGCCCCCAATATGTAATGTTAGACTGGTGGCATCAGAAATTTCTGAACCATTTGAAATGACAGCCATGTAAAGCATAATAATTTAATTGTCGCAATGGAAGGGTGACGGTCTTCTTCCCAATGCCAACACCAAGGGATTTTTAGAATGTTGACAAAAGTAAAATTATAACGAAAGGGGGAAAGTATTAACTTGCCATTTATTTCTCCCATAGTTATAACCCTATTGAGAAAATCCCTAAACTTCGTTAATACAATCCTTTCTTGCTCAGCATAGACCTCTGTCATTCCTTGTCCATAAGGAAATTGTGAAGATGTATTGCAAGCATGAGCCATTGGCCCAATAGGGGAAGCGGCTGTCATGAACATTGTATCTTGCTCATCACACATCAAGGCTAAAGTCCCTGGAGACATTGGCCTCCCTTTTGGGACATCAGCACCATCTGAACTGGAATCATCTGGGCTGATTTTATCTGTTTGGTTTGCACTCGAACAATCATCAGCTACAGTCTTCTCAACATGACCTTCCTTTTGACTTGGTGGTAATTGCTCTTGACTTGACGAAGCAAGGGAAGTTTCTGTCTGATCTTCTGCATGCTTTTCCATTAAAATTTTCTGGTCTGATCATAATAATAACAATAATTGATGAGAAAAAGTTAACTACAGATGTAAACATTAACAAGGCGGAAGTCATTTGATATGTAATAAAAATCATCAGATGAAAACAAACCTAGCAGGTAGTAACCCCAAAAATTTAATACAAAATGTCCCACGGACCCTATAGCAGCGGTGTTTCATGAATTGCTTCCTCATTATTGTTGTAGAGAATGACAAATGTGTGATGGACAAATGTCATTTAACTTTCCAAAAAAAAAAAAAATAATAATAAAGACGAATTATTTGCTAATGAACTTCAATATCGACTGTTATCCTAATCCACAAAGTAGAGTTTGAGATCTTTAGTTAAAGCGAATCCTTGACGAGCCAAGTTAAAAAGAATGTAAATAAAGAAATTACATGTTGTGTATTATCATGTAATTACAACAATTAGGATAAATACTATTAGAATATGTAATAGTATCTTGATTATATCTTTAGAATAATTTAGAGCATCATAGGTATTAACTGGTAGGACTAGTCAAGATTACTCTCCCTATTTCTTTGGTTTCCATAGTTCCTTATCATCTCATGGTATTTTTCCTTATTTAGTTAGAATTATGATCTAGTATTGGTACGGATAAAGGTTAGTAGTTAGTGCTGTGTATCACACTGTAATACATGTTAATATCAAATTCAAAGTATTTAGAGTCTGTTTGGACAAACTTTTTCATAAGCACTTGCAGAGGAAAAAAATGAAATGAATTTCTCTGTAAGTTAAAAATAAAATTTTAGAAAAACTGAGTTTTTACAAATTAACTTGTGTAGAAAGGAATTTCAATTTTCCTTCTAATTTTGTTTCTGTTAAAAGTGTTAATGGAGAAGCTTGACCAAGGAGACTCCGAATCTCCTTTTCCTCCCTCTATGCCCAAACCCTATAATTTCAACAAACATTAATCCTTGTTTTCGATACTTTTAGTATATGTGATGTTGATAATGTCAATTTATATTCCCCACTGTACAATTGAGACAAATTTTAGCACATCCTCTCAATGAAGAATGAGGAAAACATAATGGACGTTCACAGATAAATAGCACCAGTGGTGACTGGTGACGTAGAATGTCAATTTACCTGAAAGTGTCATTGCAGCTTGTCCTGATACTAGCACCAGAACTGAGCATAGCTCCTTGAGGTGCTGTGGTTGAATAATGTCTGCTAAAAGAGACCTTTAACAATAATCAAGTCAGCAATTAAGTGTTGTAAACTCATCATCATTTCAAATATGTACCGAACATTACCTGTACATAAATTTTGAAGGACCTAATGTTGCAGTTCCAACACGAGCGCCTGAGACAGGTGACAAAGATGAGGAAGGTGCTGGACCTCTAACATGGTTTACCTGCCGGGCATTATAAAAGTGTTGAAAGTGTACTAAGTTCAGAAATAAAAAGTGCCCACTAATCATACTGAATTAATGATAGCATTCACTATACATTGCAGCACACGTCATCAAGGCATTGAAACCAAGGCTTTGGCCCTGAACTTAATTGTCTCTATTCTAACCAATTTAAATAAAGGGAGCTGAGTTCAATTTATAAATTCAAGCTTAAATGCATCCTTTAAATAAAATGATAATGATACCAACTCCTAACAAGAACATAGTTTTCTATGTGACTAAAAATAGTTGTGTTTACTGGACTAACTGTTCTCTATTTCACTGATTTAATCGATCACTTGATTTAAAATAAACCCCTATGCTAGTATGAATTGTGCTATGAGCAAGTTTTACCTGTTGTCCCAACTTGCTAATCGATGGATCCTTGGCTGTAGGCCAAAAGAAGAGTTCCTGACCTTTTCTTTTCTTGGATACCGGAGGTGATGAATAGCCAGAGGAACCAATAGCTCCAGTTATGGCAGCATTTGCCGCTTGCTGAATATATGCCATGTTATTTTGATCTCCATGAAACAAAGCCTGCCTTTCTTCACTTCCCTCAAAATTCTTGCAGTCCATGCATTTACAATTTTCAGAACAAAGAATGTTGGCTTGAAAGCATTCACAGTACTTCTTGAGGCACCCAGATTTTTTACAATGACACCCCTTGTTATGTTTTCCTAATATTAAAACTTCCCCGGCTTCCTCCTACATATATTTTCAGTCAGATAGTCAAGACAACAAAAACCACTTTTTTAAAGTATAAAATACAATAAAGATGTTCAAGTTTCAAGACGTTCTTCTTCCACAAGGAATATTAAAGTAAAAAACCTTTATTTATCTGTAGAGCATAAATCAAGGCACTCTTGCCAAATAATTTAATGGTAAGCTCCTGCCTTTCCATAAAAATATACCATGAAAAGTCCAACTTCTTGTTAAGACATACTGTATATAAACATGATTGAAAAATCGAATACATATTTAACTGAGTTACTTTTGAAATTCTCAGCAGATTGTAGCATTTTATATTTACTTTATATCCTTGAGTTGGTACAGAAAACAGATGCAAATAAGGAAAGTAAAAAACAAAAATGAATTTTTTTCATCAAGAAGAAAATTATTTTTGATACATTGACAAAAGGGATAATTGATCACAATTATAACTTGAAAAAATAAAATTCAACAGAGCAAAGGCCATGAACCAACAGAAAATTGATTTTTCACTCAGGCAAAAGGCTTGATTCCATGATTATCAATTACGAAATGCTGCACCTAACCGAAATAGCAATAGCATGCTTTTACTTTACTATGGGGAAAAATCACACGGAAAAAGTGATCTCCCATTACAGAAAATATCCCTTTTTCATAAAATTCCACAATGAACAGAAAGAAACAGATAATTGAAGAACAATCAATGTCTGACATTATCAGAACACAATTCATTATAGTATCCCCCAACAAAAAAAACAGTTGATAAGCACTATATCTAACAGATGTCATTATCCAAACAATAAAACAGTAAAGTTAGGACTAAGCACCCTGCTATCACGTGTTCCATGAGGGCTACTAGCAATTTTGGGCCTAAATGCATTTGGATTGCGCTCCAAGGTAGCTTCAACAGCTTCTCTTCTAGCAGCTTCGTTTTCAACATTGTTGAAACAATTTACACAGTTGCAACCATCACAATATATTCCTGATGCAAAACATTCACAATACCTGCTCAAAATACTTTAAAAATTAGCTTCATAGGGCAAACAGTAAGTTGCAACAACAAAATGTCTTCTGTTGAAGGAAAAAAATTACTGAAGACTGTATTTTTTTTTACATAATACACGTTCAGATTCTTTTCAAATAAAAATATATTGCTGCACCGCAATGGTTCAACTTAACTTTGGGGATGGAACCAATGACATCATCATAGAACTACCCATGCATATATAATAAGGAATTTGATGAGACAGAATAAAAACATTTTTCCAATTTGTTTCCTGGCCAGTAGTGATATTTCCATTTTCCTTGAAATTTTGTATATATTCAATATTAATGAAAGAGAAAGTTAATTCCAATTAACTGGATGCATACTCCCACAGCTAATTGTCTCAAGTTCACCCAGTTAGTTTATAGTACCCTATTCACTGAGTTGCTTAGGTTAACACTTTAAATCTGCCTTCAAACACACCAAACTGATTTCATCTTCCTATATGCATTTAATATTTCAAACATCAGGGAAAATTTCCAAAAAAAAATCAATGGGAGAAACAACTAGGAAAGGAGAAAAAAATGGAGCAAAATAGCTGAGTCCTTAATGAGACAACTTAAACAACAACCAAAAAACTCAAATTTATAAAGTAAAATAAGTAAAACACAGGTATTGATTTTGGACCGAAACCATAACAAAGACAAATAATAAACAAATGAAGTCATTTATGAAAATTCCTTTTTCGTTGATATGAAAAAGAAAATAACTTTGACAGTAGAAACGAGTTACTAATATAATATGAACAGCATCAAGACCACATAGTGTGTTTAGTGTTGAAATGTTGAATTATCAGTGTTACAAATATTATGTTTGTGTATATATGTAATTTAGAAGGTTTAGTATTATTTTTACAATTAGGTAAACTATCATGAGTTCACATATCGAGTCTGCAGAGACTGCATGAGTTTGTGTAAACTTTAGAGTATGATAATGCACATATCCAGATACCGAGAGAGAGAGAGAGTTTTGCTTACAGCTTTAAGCATTTAGAGTGTTTACAATTGCACTGCTTTTGCTTCTTGGGTGTAGCATCTTTCATTTCAAAGTTAGATCTTGATCTAGATTTTGGAGATTCTGGTTTCCTGAAAAAGTATAGGTTAGTTAACTGAAGATCAAAACATATAGTCATTATCACATTCAAAGTTATCATGTACCATTCAACCAAAACTTCAAAATACTACAACTAGGAAATGCCTGTTTTACATGTAGCAGTAACTTCAGAAAATGCAAGCCTTACAATTGTGAAAAGAACAGAGTGAACATTCACATTGCATGAGAATTTTTTTTTTTAGAAAAATCTAAATCATTCACATTGGTCGAGATAATACTTTGGAAAAAATAACCAGACATAGATTGATGTATGTTAGGATACCCCAGTCCTAAAAGTCTCCTAGTTACGTGAAGGTATGGGAGAGGGCCATGGTATGCAACATTACCCTTGCTTATGCAAAGAGGTTTTTCTAGATTGAATCCATGACCAATTGGTTACCATGACACAACTTTAGCATTGCGCCAATTGGTCACTCTTCTAACTAGGGCTTCCATTGTTCCTTTCTCGTGTCCCAACCATTATATGCGTGCTTCTACCATATTTTGTGCCACTCCAACTCCTAACTGTGGTACTTTAAATTGTTTTTTTGATAATTTATAAGATGATACATATCAGTATTGATAAGTCTGCATTGCGTTGTATCCTATTATATCCATATCCAACTTTGTAACAAAACTCATATATCCCCAACATCACACCTGTGTCTTATTGAGTATACACGTGTCATAGATAACAATAAATTTATAATACTTACATCTCATAACCGTACCAAACCATTAAAAGCTCAAACGCGAATTGAAACTACTATAAACAACTTCATAAGTTGTGTTAGCAAGAAAGCCTACAGTTCTAAAGTTCCTTACTAATGCGAGACACTCAAAACAATTTAAACCTCCTACCATCTTATTCCCAGTGGAAGAAGAAACCGCATTTACAGCAAACTAATGAAAACATGTGAATCTGGGTAAAGTAAGAAATAAAGGAAATGATAGATAAAATTTCCATTTTCTACTAGAAAACCAAGGCATCCCATATGCATTAAAAGCTCAGCTCACACAAGAACTAAAATCCTCCGAACAAAACAGTGACTCCCGTGATAAAATGACTGTCACACACTACTTTAAAACTAAAACAAAAATCTCCATTGCATGAACATCCAATCCACGGATTTTGATGTGTTCCTAAGAAGCACACGATACAAATTTCACTCCAGACATCAAAATTCAAAACAGAAAACATACAGCAAATCATTTAAAAAAGAAATAGTTTCAACAAACTCACCCAATCCTCGAATGAGGCGCCTGTGGCGGCAACGGCAACGCCGCCACCGGCTGCTGCTGGGGATGATCCGGCGCGCCCGTGAAATCAAGCTGCCGCGCCAGCTTCTTCGCCGGAACTTCCAGCGCCGCCGTAGACGTTACCGCCGGCGGAACAACTTCCGACGACAACGCATTCTTCGGAGCGATATCTCCTCCTTCTTCTTCCCCCATGGCACGCGAAGCAACACAAAAAAAAAATCCGAACACTCTCACAGCGATTCCCGAATTCCGCCGAAAAAGACCTAGGATTACGGCTATAAAACGAAACAAAGCTTCGATAGCTTCGAAACGCAGCTCGAATTCGAACACGTGCGCGGATTGCGTAGCTCGTGATTGATTACTCCGAGTGTAGCGAAATTGAGAGGCGCGTGGATCCAAACGCAGCGCACGAGGAAACGGAGCTGAAGATAGATAAGGAAGTTGCAAAATTATAGAGAGAGAAAGCGAAGAAGAAGAATAAGAGTGAGATTTGAAGGAGGACGAAGAAGCAGAGAAGGAGAAGAGAGGAAGAAGAAAACGCAACACTAACACACACACTCCCTCTCTCTTCGAAGCTTTTGAAAATTCAATTTAGTTGTAAATATTGAACGGCCAGATCGCGTTGCCCCTTTCATCTGACGATCCACAATGCATCAAATCCATCAACGGTCACACTTCACTGAAGAGTCTCCACCGGGAAGCACAAGGTAATGCCGCAATGTAATTACTTCGAGGAGGAGAAACATGTCTTCTATTTTTTTATAATTAAAATGCGTTATTTCTAATATATAATTCAAAATTTAAAAATAGTGTAAAGGTACGCATTCAAAAAATGGAATTTCATAAATTAATACTTGTAAATCATTTTTCATTTATTTTGCACGGTAAGTTTTAGATATTTTTTATATTTTTGAGACATTAAATATATTAACTTTTATTTAATACTTTTTTCTATAAATTTTTGGAAATATTTATATAAGAATATAATATTACACAAAATTTCAGAAGATATAGAGGTGTCAGTTTAATAAATGTTTAAATGGATACTTTATCAGTTAGTACGGTTCTTTAATTTCTTAATATAAAATGAATAATTTTTTTTAATTTTAAAAGTTGACTTTTTTCCATAGCATTATTTAAGTTGTTCTGTTTCCTTACGAAAAAAGAATTTGATATTATATTTTTAGATTTTATCTTTTAAAAAAGTTTGTGGAATAATAGAAATTAAATATGTCTTTTAATCGTTATTTTTAAAGAAAAACAAACGAGTCCTATCAATCAATCTTCATTATTCTAAAAAAAAGCCTTTATTCTATTATCGAAGTCTTTATTCTCAAATGACAATGTTTTGTACTTCGTTTTACATTGAGATTTTTCTTGTAAATCTATTTTTTTTAATTTATTTTAAATTAATATGATTCTTGTATCCCTAAATATCAATTACTCATATTCACAAATTATTGTTTAAACATTTTATTAACTATGACAAATTAAAGTTACTTGATCTTTTCTTAATAACAATAACAACTTGAAAGTTTAGTATTTATAATTATTTTTTAAAACTAATTAAATAGAATGCCTATTAAAAGAAGAACATGTTTTCATGTACATATATCAATGTAAAAAAATATTAAATCTAGTTTTTTTTTTATAATTGATATACCTTAATATTTATGAATAACATAATTATTTATTTTTCAGGGATTATACGGTGCAACGAGCACCACGGTAGGTAGAAACGGCGACATGTGTGCTTTGCTATGGACACATGGAAGCTTCTTATTGGACGTTGTCGAATAATTGAAAAACGCACGGGTTGAAAACGAGAGATTCTTTTATTATTAATATTTTTTTTTCTGATTTTGGGATTAAATATTTTCTGAAGATTCTTTTTCTCCGTTAAAAGCGAAAATAAAAACAAGTTGGCCCTTATAAATAAAGGGATCCAATGAAGTTGTTGGCTTACAATAGTAAAGCCTAAGAAACAATTTATTCTAAAGAAAAAAGAAAACCTAAAAATAATTATATTATTTGCATAAATTATATAGTAGAGAGGCTTAATTTGGTGAGAAAAGCATAATTTCATGTGAATCTAAAATTACATTCATTATTTGAAATAGAAATTTAATAAAAACTAAATTGATTTGTATGAGAAATTTAGTTTAACTCACTTGTCACTCGAGTTAAACTTATAGAGTTAATTGGATTTAATTATGAGTAATGAGTTTATTTATTTGTTAATTATAACTTACTATACCACTCATAAAGTAACTGACAAGACCATTTATAAGCTTACGCATACTCATTTAATTTTATTTAATTATAACAAACGATATTATTAATTACAAAATATTTTATATACAAATATAGAATTAAAATATAAATGAATTTTTAAACTGTTAATATATGCCGCACTTAAACTTTATCATCTACGACTTAAGAGTCTTCATTCATTATTTTTTTAACTATGAAAAAAAATTAATAGCAAATATATTAATTTTCTTTTGTAGCATTTTGTAATCTCAATTTTACATAATAACAAACAAATTATATATATATATAGAGAGAGAGAGAAAAGAAAATTATAATTAATCGGAACAACTATGATATTTAAACACTCTTTCACACAAACAAATTGTAATTGTTATTCACTGTTTTACAAGCTGCAGGACAAACTGAAAATTAAATGCAAAATCAACTGTTTATTTGCTTTTAGAAGAGTAGCATTAACAATGAAGAGATGCAGCAAAAAGAACACAGCTGTAACTAACATTAACTCCATAGCCACATTAATTATGCTTTTCTTTAAGGATCAATGGACAGAAGGAATGCAATTTACAGAAGTGTAGAAGTCATTATGGATGCCATGTGATAACTGGCTTTCAAAGATGAACTTTAAACATTCGAAAATTGAAGTCTAATTTGTAAAAAACAGAAGTAAATTTATTGATTATTTATTTACAAAAATATTATCATGTATTTTTTATGTATGTTATTTATATATTAGATGTAAATTCAGTGACTTGAATGAGAGTTTTTGTGTTAGTGCACATGAAGAATAATCTGAATTATTTTTGTCAACAGTTACCAAATTAGGCTCTTCCTAATCCTACTGTATAATGTCTAGCTAGCTTTGTAGGAAAATTCTTTGATGGTCTCACAGACATTAACTATCATTGATAATGCAACAGTTTGTGGGGCATTTCCATTCAAGTTAGCAAAGATCACAATAATAGCAACCTTCCGATGTAGCAAGCAATGTACAATTGTATTCATGTGGTGTAAAAAGACTTACAAGGAAGGTTGCAAAAGAAACAACATTTAACTGCCACAAATGTAAACTTCAAACCCTAGTGAGATATTGCACAAGTGTTCATAAACATGGAAAGTAGATTTAGAACACATCATAAACCAATCACACCCAAAAATGTTAGTAGTTTTCCTTGCAGGGTCTAAGTCATACAAAAACTATAAATAGAAATTAAGATGAAGAATATGATAGGCACCATTATTATGCTAAAAGTATTTAGGTGTCGTAGACTCAAATAATGGAAAGGGCAATATTCACTAAATCAAATTCTATATATAATAAATGAATGGTTCAAGATTTTCCTCCTATATTATTATCAAATAGGTCACTAGACTAATTGCCAAAATAAACAAAGAACGTGACCCCAACAAAGGAAAAAGTAAGAAAACTTAAATGAGGTTCTGGCAAATTTTTCTATGTAATTTGGTAGTTCAAAGCAAAGTGGTGAAACATGAATAGAAGATATGCAGAGTATAAAATTTAAAAGAAAGAAAATGTAAAAATTTAAATTATATTCTTAATTCCATGAATTTCATCTTCAATCTCCTAAGTAAAAAAATTTTGGCATGTTGTTTCATGACATAGGAGATTCTTTAGACTCCTTTTTTTTTTCGGGTGAAGTGTGTGAAAGGAGTTGATAATCACTTTTATTTTGGTTTATTTATTCAGATTTCGTTGTCACAACAAAATGAAAAATATTACTAAGGTAAAGGGTGAATCATCAAATGGTATTCAACCTCATCATTTTCATTCTATGAACAATTATTGAGTCCATAAGTAGATTCAAAATGTCAACTTTCTACCGGGATGACAGAACAAATTAGAGCATCCATGTCTATCTACATGAATTTGACTATGAGATTACGCAAGTTATCTTTAAGAACGCCACAACAAAGAACGAACCTACATTCCTTATAAGCAATCTTCACCCGCCAACTAACCAGGTTTCTAAGAGGCTCTGTCAGCAGCAAGCTTGTGTCCTATTTGTTACTTTCAACATGTACACGAGTCAACTCTTACAAAGCCTGTGGGATGCTAATTGTGAAATAAGGTAATTTGAATATGCTGCTTGACTAACTCAGCAAGTTCTATGGACTATCATTATGATTTCATCTTTACACACTCCCATATACCATTAGCCAAGGATCTACTCCCCTCTAATTCAATTTGTGCGAGATCCAGAAGTGAAAGTAAAACTTGGTTCGGTAAAGCAGATGGTGGTTGGTGGCCCCAGCTTGGATACTGATCATTCCATTTTGGTGTGTCCCTTTTGGTTGACATGAAATTTGTTGGGGACAGGAATAGTTACAACTCGTCTCGTTTCAAATTGGGGAACCGATAGCCAAAACATTCTTGCAATCACGATCTTTACTGTTGTCACGGTTTTGCTATATGAATGAGGTATGACCTCCCCCAAGCGGTATTTTTGGCCTAAACTCCATATGCACCATCAGGAAGGGACAGTGCTTGAAATTAACACTCTGAAATCATAAGGATGCAGAATCAGGTCCCAAAAGACCAAGTGCAGACAACAAAGAAAAATATAACAAATAGAAAGATTAAAAATGATAAGGATAATCAATATTCAGGGTGTGTCATGAATCCGGACAACTTGTAAAACAATGCAGCGAGAGAGGTCAACTTACTGGAATGCTTTGTAATTGTCCTTGTTCAGTGATCAGAACAGGCAGGGTTCTCCTTGCGGCAACTGGGATAGATTTTAACTTGTGGAGAGCTTGCTTTGCTGATACACTGGCATAGTGTAAACATGGAGATGTTCTGTACATTATTTGCTTGGTTTCATTCACTGATTTAACGTCATATTGGATGGAGTTTTTAGAAAGTGGATATTTTGATAACTCAGCCAGATACAGCCAATCAGATTCAATCATTTGTCGCACCTTAAGTACTTCATTATGACCAACTACACAAGATGTGCAACAAAAGCTCCTGGCTTCCTCACTCAAATCCATTTCATAATCCACTAAACCAGAAAGTTCATCTTCATCAATTTTATTTTTCAAACTCCATCTGAGAATAAATCGATTCATAAAGTAATAAAATTGTCCTGGCTGAAGCGATTTTCTAAAAGGGGCAACAGTTTCAACTCCATGCTTTGATGCAGAGTCAGAAATGGTCTCAGTTGTAGACCTGAAGTAAGCAGTTTCTTGCTTCTGCAAAGCAAGAATATCATTGTAGGTTGATTCAGTGATTATGTTTAACATTTTGGCTTCGGTCAAAATTAAAGTAGGATTCACATCCAAAAAGTGTACATCTGATGAATCAGGAACGAAGTGATTTGCAAATGAGTGATCATCCTCTATAATTTTTTCTAACTCATTGGCAACACAATGCACTTCTTGTCCATAAGAGAGAGACTCGAAATATTCCATCTTTAATGGCAAAGCACAGTCATCAGAACAGCAGCAGACCAGAAGTCTAGACCCTTTAGAACCAGGATCTGGACAAAGGTAACAACCTGCTATTGTGATAGAGTTCTACAGCATAATTGAAGACAAAATGAGAAGTAAAAAATGTTGAAATTAATTAGATATTTAGATAAACATGTATGTTGTAAAGAAAATATTAGATAAACTTCTGTAATTTTGTTAGGAAAACAATTTGATGGAAGAAAACTTACCTTGCATGGAAATGTACGAATGTAGTCCATTAGCAATTTCATAGCACTGCCTCTGACTTGCCTTTGTCTTTGTGATACAAACTAAAACATGAAATTTGACAGAAATTACAAGTGTAATATATATAAAAAAAAAGGTTCAAAAATAAAATAATCATATATAATATTAGAAGCACCTGTAAGACCAAGGAAAGAAATTTCATCAGGCATATGTCCTCGATTTTCATAGAACAAAGAATCTGTAAATCGATAACAGCATAACCATGCTGCAAAAATAAACCACACAATGATCCCAACAAACATGTTATTAGTAAATTTCAGGGACATAAATTAATATAACTTAAGCAACAAACAGACAAAGGGCTTATATGTATTATTTTCCATAAATCAACATGATATTTAGCTATTCAATAATTAAATTCAAGTGTTATTCAAATAAGCAATGAATGGAATAAGAAGTTAAGTGACACTCACATCCTTGATAATCACAGCTTCACGTATCAAGTTATAGCCAATTTGATCAACATATGTGCGTGTTATTCTGCAAGCAGAAATTATTGCTTGAAGCTCAAACTTGAATTTAGCTGGAAATATTAAAAAAAGAGTCATTTAGACAACCCAGCCTATAGTTTCCATATAAATCATGACTACACCACCTGATCTTCAAGACCATAATAAGATGTTAGTGGATGTATCAGCAAAAACTCAATTTTTAGCATACAGTATAGATGAAAGAAATTAGTGCTGAATGCCAAAGAAACTCCTTATTGAAAGGAGTCTGTCAGTAAACCACACATTAAAACAAGTTTACAGAAGAAAGAGGTAGAGTAGTAGTGACTGAATATTACAGCCACATGAAGTCATTCACAACAGAGATTGTCAGGTGGATAGTTACTTGAGATAGTAAGGGGAAAGAGACAGATTGTAGATGTCTAGAAGGCAATAAATTATAATAAAGGGGGAGCTTGTATAATCGAGTGCTTTCCACCCAAAAGAGATGATTGCTTGAAGATCTTAACAAATTCTTAGAGTAACAATAAAGAAGTCATGAATCACATTAACAAAACTTACAAGATGACAAATTATTCAGCACCATCCGTATTCTATTACGTGCATATAATGGGCTTTGATTAGTAGGGTCTTCCACCCAATCCTCACTACCTCCTTGGCATATCTGTACAGATGACTTTTCTCATCATAATTATCAAGTATGATCACAAAAAGGGCAATGCATATAAAATTAATATCTAGAACCAACCTTGTACATATCTTCCTTTGAAAATTCCAGAAGAGGCCGCACAAGAAGAATGCCCTGGTTTACCTGAACTTCGTCGGAATGTGCATGTGTAGGGAAAATCTGGGAGGTAAAAGGCATGCCTGCAAGTCCAAGCACACCACTATTTCGAGAAAGCCTTAAAATAAATAACTCGGCCTGCATTGTTTCTCAACAATCACTACATGTCTAAAATCTAGAGCAAGCCTTAAAAGGTTACAGGATAATAAAACACCATTAGTCATTTGTCACTCAAAAAGTACTTATTCATAAAATATTGTCCTAGGTATTTAACCACATGCAGACTGTCTATGCCCAAAGATCAATAAATCACTTCATGATCAACCATAAATACCTAGATGTTGAAAAACCATCTTAACTGTGGTCAGTCATAGCCTGCGTTATTGGTGGTCTCTTTGGGAGTTCCTTAATTGCAACCTCTATGGTGGGAATATAATTCTACACCAACTAGTAATATAGCTTTAATAGAATATATATGTAAGTTGGGTACAAACCTCATCTTATAAGATGGTTTTATAGCGTTAAGTTATGCTCAAACCCAATGTTCTAAGACTGGAGTTCCTACATGTGACATGCAATTCATCAAAACAATGTGGGAAAATGAGGAATGGCAGACACACGTAAACATATAGTATCATCAATCAAACCTGATCATCAGCATGATGTGCAATAAGCAATACCCCAATCTGGTGTTGGGCACAAACTTCTTGAAATATTTTGTACCTAAAGTTCAACAAATTATAATCTGCAATTAGTATACTTTATCAAAGTTCCTAAGTTCCCAAAACAGATATATAATACTTCTTCAATAAAATGAACAGATGCAATAACCTCATTTCCCGGGCAGCTTCCTGCAAATGACCCTGTTTTGGTCTTCCTCTTGGCCAATCACAGCTGGCGATCTCACACCTGATTCCTGAAATAAGTGTCTATGCTGTGTTATGTCAGCCAAACTTATAGCTGGAAAAGTTCAAGATCTCGGGTAATGTCCCCACACTATGCATGCCATGTAAAATTTGTTATATCATTCTCTTCGTAAACCTCCAAATTTTTTTATAAACTCTCGTTTATTTATTTAATGTTTATAAAGAATGTCATTCAACATTATTTTTCACATGGACTGTGATAACGTCACGTGAAAATCTAAGATGAAAAGATCCATATCCCATTGATTCAATCACAAATGAAGAAACCACGTTTGTACAACGAACCCATTTTTGAAACTCGTTGAGAAACAACGTTGGCCTCCTCTTTGCTCTCTGCTCGAAGACCATGATCAACAATTATTGCCAGTAGCCCATCTATGAGACCACCATTCTCGGTTGTGACAACATTAGCTCCAGCAGTTTTCCATTCAGCAGTTAACACACAGAGTGCCATACTGTCAGGGCCACCAGAGACTCCCAAAGCTGATAGGAAAAAAGGCATCATAACATCAAACAGTTAATATACAATGCAGTGAATTACTAGTCCATTGCATCATCAGCAAATTGAAAATAGTCTAAATGTTTCAACCCCTTTCAATTAATCAACATTCTACTTTTTAAGTTTGATGCTGACACAACAATAATAAAACGGGCACACACCAAGTCGAGTTAATAGCAAATTTTTTCAAAAAAGATTCATTTTTTCTGTATGATATCAGGCGTGAGACAAAGAGAAGCTGACCAATTCGGTGATGGGGTTTGAGACCAGCCATGGCCATTCGTCTGGAAAATGCTTCTGTGTATTTGGAAATGTCGACTGAACATTGGGAAGGGGAAGAAGGGGAAGAAGGGGAAGAAGACACGCTGAAGCAGCAAGCCAATGGAAGAAGATGACGATACTTATGGTGCACAAGTTTAAAACCAAACGAAAGATTGAAACTTTTTGGTGGGGTTTTGGTGATGGAAGCAAAGAGACCGGTGAGAGTCGTCGGCGAAGATGGGATTAGCCCTCTCCCCATAGCCACTTTCTGTCACACAAAAATTACCAATGAAAATATTTTCCATAGAAATAAATAATTTAAGAATAGCTGCTTCTTTTATTTCTTAATTTCTTAGTCAACTGTGCTTTTTTTTTAGAAAATATTGTAATATTCCTCTTCTTTCTTATTTGTTTTATCATTAATATTGAGTTTTTTCAGACTGTGAACCACTAATAATCTTATATATAATTAAAAAGTGATCATTGCCAAATAATCAGAAATTAGTATAGTAATACAACTTATTTTGTTCATAATTTATAAATATTGTGTAGACATTTAAAAGACCTTAGACAACATATTTTAATGTAAATAATAACTTACAAAATAAATGAATTAAAGTTAACTCTCATGTAAATTTTTGTTTTCCTTAGATGAATTAAAGTCAACTGTCATAATAAAATAAAATAAATAAATAATACGAACAATATTTTGTTATGTTTTTAAAAAATATATTTCACTCTATTGTTTCATATCAAAATAAAACAATCAAACAAATTTTTAAGTAATAAAAAATATTTAATTTTTTAATTAATTAAAACGATTTCAATTTCATTTTATATCAATTAGGAGAGAAGTGTTGAGTTTCATATAGAGATGGTTAATGTAAACTTCTCACTAACCATTTATAAGAAAAAAAATGATAAATTAAAATTATATTGTAGATAAATTTTTTAAAATATTTTTGAAACAGATAATATATTTTTTAATGTTTAAAAGCTTTTGAGGAAAATATGAATAATTTCACTCATTTTTCAGTACAACATAAGGTTATTGCATTTTACCTATATATAGTATATATTCTATCCATATAAAAGGGTAGATGACTATATATAAAAGGGATTTAAAAAAATGTAAGAAAATCTTAATATTTAAAAAATTATGTAATTAATAGTTTATGTTAAAATAATAAAAAAAGTTTGAGAAATGGTTGATCACGAAATAATTACCCACGATCACGGAATCCTAAAGCTAGTAGTAGCGGTTTAAATTTAACGTTTAAATTAAAAATATAAAACTAAATATTAGAAAAAACAACTCAGAACGTTGAAGTAAACAAAATAAAATAAAAACAAAAATAAAAATAAACAAATCAAGCGGGAGAGGAGGGAAGAAAACCCCAATAATTTTTGTTTGTTCCTTGAAAGTAAAAGGGACGAACATACACTGAAGATCCCGTCCCAACCGCACAACGCGCTGTTTGGGAGCAACGCGAAATCTGACCCGCATTCCTCGTTTCCTCTCACTCCTAAAGGCCTCATCCAAACAGCCCTCTCTGCCTCAGATCTCGCTGCGAGATGGATCAGTTGTCGGCGATCAGCGAGGACCTGGCCGAGATCGAGGGGCAAATCGCCGACAATTTCCGCGCCCTATCGTCAGAACCTCAACCTCCTCGCTTCCTTTCGTGTTCCGTTCCTGCATTGTTTTCTCATATGTTGGTCTTGTGGTTGCTGTTGCAGAAATGGATTTCAGAAGTTGGAGAAGATTAAGGATTCGAATAGACAGAGCAGGCAGTTGGAAGAGCTCACGGAGAAAATGCGAGAATGTAAACGGTATTTTTCACATTCCACATATGAATAATTTCGATTATGTCGTTTGCACTTCGCTTATTCGAATTGCGTTTGTCTCACATTGATGAGAGCTTTGTGCAAGAGAGCCTGTATAATCTGTCACAACTTTCAGATCTGTGATACTGAAAAATCATGAACAGAAACCTGTCTATAGCGTGAGGTTTTAATTTGTTTTCCAAAGTCTGATTGTGTGATTTTCCTGATAATCGTTTGGCATTGAAGCACATCTTGGATTTGAGATTTTGCCGTGGCTGCCTCGTCTAGTGTGTTTACGGTTGGATCTCATTTTTCAGGCTTATCAAGGAGTTCGATAAAGAAGTCAAAGCTTTGGAGAATAACTTCGACAGAGAAACTAACAAAATGTTGAATGAGAAAAAGCAGTCAATGGTTAGATGATTGTGGATTTTTTTTTCCGTTGACATTTTAATCGATATGTTTTCGCATTTTAGTTTTATTGATTTCCATAACAAATGTTACTTACAAGCATCTTCTATTTTTGTTGCAGATCAAAGAGTTAAACTCATATGTTGCTTTAAAAAAGAAGTAAGTTAAAACAAAGCATAAGCTATCGATTTATCCCGTTTGGCAGACATATTTTTTTATTGCTTCTGTAACTTCGAAATATATTCTGCCATTAGTGGATGTATTCCTTGATATCAACGACCAACTCTAGTGTGTGCTATGTTGCAATGCAGGTATGCTACAAATATTGAGCATAAACGAATTGAACTCTTTGAGGGGCCAAATGAAGGTTTTGCTGAAGAAAATGGCTTGCTAGCATCCTGTAAGCAGACCGATACCTTTATGTTGTACATGCGGGTATTTATTTTTCGTATCACATTTTCTGCTTTCAAATCAATGAAAGCCTATAATAATTTATTTTTCGTATCACATTTCTGTCACTGAAAGGCATTTGCATGTCTATAGTTTTGGTCAACTGCCTGGAAGTCTTAAAAGCCTTTGAAAAGAAAGGAAACTAAAAACAAGCTGTTTAGCAAATAGAATCAAGATCTATACTATTGTGCTTAACATTGACCCTTTATGATTTATTACAGCAATGACTAACGAACAACTAATGGATCATGGGAATAGGATGATGGATGAGACAGATCAGGCCATTGAAAGGGGAAAGAAGGTAGGTCTATTTTTTGGGTGTCACATCTTTTAGAATTTGCAGTGCACAACGAATTTGTCTATAGTTTGCTATTATATTTTTTCTAGTCCAAGGAACCCAGAGCGAAATCACATTGGTTCCTCCAAGTGTTTCTTGTATGTGGCAGTTTTGGAAATGCGGGGACCTTAAGTTATCGTTACCGTCTTTCTGGTCTCTTATTTTTCTGTCCTGCTATGATCTAATTTGTTTCTTGTTGTTTAATTGGCACTTGCTTGCCATTTTGCTTATTTGCTACATGTTCTTCCTCAATTAAATTACATTGTAAACTTTTATGCTCTTGAAGAACTACTGTCCCAATCTTGCTTTTGTTCACTCCCATTCTATCATCACGTTTGCTAGAATTTTTCTGGCTCTCCAGGAAATGAAGGTGTGTGTGATGGAGGTTTGGGAGAAAGGATATTTTTCAATAGTAGTAGGCGTACAAAGGCATAGCTATATAAGATAATTGTACGGTTTTTGTATGACATAGTATACACATTTAGACCAGTGTAGCAATTAGAGAACTTATCCATGTGCATTGTTGAACTTTATGTGGAAAAAGACTTGCATTTTATGTGTAACTAACCTGAAAGGTCACAATTGAACTCTCTATCCGCTGGAAGTTTGAAGAGATGAGAAAGTTGTGGAATCAAAAATTCTTGATGTTTAATTTGAATATTCTTTACATATAGTTTTTGCTTTCCTCTTTTGGGTAAAAGGGGAAGTTTGCTGATAGGAAGTTGATTGCTGATAGGTCGTTCAAGAAACAATAAATGTTGGTACAGAGACTGCAGCAGCTCTTAAGGCTCAGGTATGAATCTTATGCATACCCCAAAATTAACGAAGAAAAAAAGACTTGAATTCGACATGGGTTTAAGTGTACACTCTTCTATGTATAGACGGAACAAATGAGCAGAGTTGTCAATGAGCTGGATTCGATCCATTTCTCTTTAAAGAAAGCATCACAATTGGTCAAGGAAATCGGTAGGCAGGTCAATTTCTACAGAATCCACATCATTTCATTGCAATGTAGTTACTATATATATATATATATATATATATATATATATATATATATATATATGAATCATTCATCTAACATATGGGTGCTTTTATAATAGGTTGCTACTGACAAGTGTATTATGATGCTACTTTTCCTTATTGTCATTGGAGTAATTGCTATCATTATAGTAAAGGTAAGAGAATGACTTTTTAACCCAAGGTTTAATTCAGAACCGTTATCGGGAATTTTTAACTATTATTGTATTTCTAGGTGAAGTTATTGGGCCGGGATTTTTTTTGTAGTTAACGGTAAAAATTGCTTGACAATGTGTAAGGATATGTATGTTGCTTGTGGAAGCATATTATATTTACTTATCGATTAACCATGAAAAAGAACTTCCGTTTTCCAAGTCTTTCACTGGATACAGAATTTGATGGCCTTCATTAGTTTATGCATTTTTATGTGATATGCTAAGGTTCATCTTTTTATGTTATTGATCGATGCAGCCATGTGACAATTATCATAAAAAACACTTCCAAAATTTATTTGCAGTATGTTTGAAAGAGATTGTTTTGGCATTGGATTTAAAACAAAAATATCATTGATTGGGTCCAGGGCAGTTGAAGGTGGTGAAAAAAGTTCTAAAATTTAAATATAGTTACAAATGTCACAATTTGGAATGCCATTTTTCTTTTTGGTAAAAAGTTTCATTCACAACCTAATAGAACTAGATTCCAGAAGTCACCTTTTGTAAGTATTTAATCTTATGACTGCTCAAATTATTATGAATTCTTTCAAAATTTCAGCTTGTGCACCCGGAGAACAAGGACATTCGCGACATTCCAGGACTGGCTCCTCCAGTTCAGAACCGAAGACTGCTTTGGAGTCACAGTTGAAGAGTTAAAATGAACATGATGATGACTGATAAGCTTACGACAAATGCGTTGGGGACACTAAAATGATCATGTTTATGACCTCACCAAATTGATTTGATGGTTATGACATTGGATGAAGGTATTACCAGAAACGCAGTTGCCATTAATTGAGTTTGTTATTACATAATATTAGAAGAGGGTTGGTTGGCCTGAGGCATAATAGAACGTGGGTCTAGGAATGCACGCTGAACTTTTTCTTGAACCGAACCATTTTTACTACTATACAGGTTCTGTCTATGGAATCATAGGGAAAGCCAAACAAATGGGCCCTTGAGATTCTTTGCTGGTTGTCTTTCTGTCAATCGTGTAATGTACGGTGCCATTTACTGTATACCTTCACTTCTAAAAAACCTACCTAGTATTATCAATTTATAATATAAGCACTACTTTATCATGTTTAAATCTTGCAAGTCCTTTGTTTTGTTTTAATCGATGTCCACGTTGCCCTGTCACGCTTGGTTGACATCCCATTGATCCATGATGAGCCCATGAATGGTTTTGGGGATTATTTTATTTTATTTTATTGTTGAGAGCGAGACAAGCTATTTGGTTGCAAAATTATTTTACGTGGTTCCTGTCTTCTAGTAGCTGCTAGCTTGACTTTTGATAAGGATGGTGATTTTGACGTTGACTGAGGATCCTTGTAGTACTAGGGACTGTGATCCTTGACGTTGATATGCTATTGTTTTAATAATTATTGGGATAATTATAATAATAATAATAATAATAATAATAATAATAATTTAAAATCTGATTTAATATATTTTAACATATTAAATCAAATTAAAATATTAAAATAAATTAGCTATTTATTAATTTTAAGTTAAATAAAATTTTTAAAAAATATGTTAAACGATTTTTAAAATTCGGTTAACATTGTTAACGGTAACCATTTAACATATTATTTTAATTTTTTTTAATTTAGATTGTAATAAATAAATAATTAATTTTAATTTTTAATATATATTTTCCTTTTGAATTTAACAATATTTTAAATAATTTTAATAATAAAAATTTAAAAATATTTAATTTATTTTAATATAATGTAACATATGTTATTATTTTAATAATTATTATGACATTTGTAATAATAATGATCATAACAAAAATAATAATATGAAATTTTATTTAATATATTTTAACAAATTAAAGTAATAAAATAAATAAAATATTTTCAATTTTAAATTAAAAAACAAATTTTCAAAAGTTATGTTAAACGGTTTTCCACGTAACATATTTTTGAATTTTATTTTTTATTTTAAAATTTATTAAATAATTAAATTATTTTAATATTTTAATATATCTTTTTTGAATTTAACAAAATTTTAAATTAATTTTATTATAGAATTTAGAAAATATTTAATTTATTTTAATATATGTTATTATTTTAATAATTATAATGACAGTTATAATAATAATACTAATAATAATAATAATAATATACAATCTGATTTAATATATAAATCATACTAAAATATTAAAATAAATCAATTATTCATTAATTTTAAATTAAAAAACATAATTTAAAAAGTTATATTAAAAAGTTTTCGAAATTCGTTAATATATGTTAAGGGTTGTTAACGATTTTTAAAAAACCGTGTAACATATATTTTAAAATTTTATATTTTAATTTTAATTTTAATAAATTATGAGTTTATTTTAATATAGTTTAATATGTTAAAATATATTAAATCAACTCTTATATTATTTTTATTATTATTTTTAGTATTATTATTATTATTATAATCGTAATAATAATTATTAAAACAATAACCTATATTAAAATAAATTAAATAATTTTTAAATTTACAATAAAATTAATTTTAATTTTTTTTTTTAAATTTAAAACATTTAATTAAAATAAAAATTAATTAATTATTTATTAAATTTAAATTAAAAACAAAATTTAAAAAATATGTTAAACAATTAAGACAGTTAAGATAATGTTTAACTATTTTCGAAAACTATTAAAGATTTTTAATATATATTTTCACAAAAATTATTAAAAAATAAATTTAGAATTCTTGTTTTCATACCTTTTCATACAAAATTATTCAAATGAAAATCAAAATTAGATTTTTTTAAAACTGAATTCTAACCTCTTCCAATACATATTATTCAAGTAAATATTAGTGTGCTTCGTAGATAAAAAAAAAAAAAAAAAACCATGTTGTGTCAGACAAAAATCCATCCTCAACTATGTTGAAAAAAAATCCAGAAAGAGAAAAGAAGCAACACTTTGACATGATTGAGACAATGTCATCCCAACATTAACACAAACCAAACCAAACATCAACTTAGGCAGAAACACCTCTCTCTCTCTCTCTCTCTCTCTCTCTCTCTGTCTCTCTCTCTGTTTCATCTCTCTATTGTACACTCTATCTCCAATGTAGGAGCCGAACTATGGCCACCATTCCTCACCAATGGAATACCTTTTCACTCTCTCTCCTCATTCTCTCCGTCACCCTCTTCCAAAACCTAACCCCCAATTCCTCTCCTCCCCCTCCCAATTACATCGTTGCCTTCCGTCACTACGCCGCCGTCGACAGCCACCGCGCCTACCTCGAATCCGCCCTCCGCCCCGAGGGATGGCGCTGGATCCCGCGCCAGAACCCGGCGGCGCAGTTCCCAACTGACTTCGGGCTGGTGGCCATCGAGGATTACGGGGTGGTAGACGAAATTCGGAAACTGGGGTCGGTTAAATACGTGAGCTTGGACGTGAGCTACAAGAGGGGTTTGATGACGACGGATCAGAGACGCAACAAGAAGGTTGGGGCGTTCGAGGACGGGACGAAGAAGCGCCCCGGGAAGATCTTCACTGCGATGTCGTTTTGTGAGGCCGAAGAAGGTGAAAAAAGTGTTGGCAATCACAGCAGTTCCATCAAGTGGGGGCGGGAATTGATGATGCAGGTTAAAATTTATGGTTTTCTGATGTTGGGTATTTGGGGGAAACGAGAAAGATTTAGACTTTGATCTGGTACCTTTGGTTATGGCTGTTGGATTGTTTTGTCTATGTTGCGTTACAGTGGAAACCCGAAATTACGAATGGAATGTGGATTTTATCCTATTAGCTTCTTAGTAAACATGGAAATCATATTTGGGACGTGGGACCAAGTGCATTCACGACGTATCATCTAAGTTCACATTGAATACCGTGATACTAATTAACCTGATTTTGGGTAAATGTTCACCTATGTGGTCTGACGATGAATACTTGATTATGGGTTTAAAATTGATTTTGAGCTGAGCCTTAAATCAACTTTGTGTAGCTTTTGCGATTGATAAAATTTTTTATACTTTAATTTCTAACCTGCTTTTATAATGAAAACATCTAAACATAAATCACTATACTTGAAAATCAATTTTAACAATCAACATCAATTTTGTAGACATCACAACTATATTTGGATTTATTAATTGAAACTGTGCAGTTGCATGTTTTGAGGTTTTTGGGTTTTGGCAGAGATCACAAGTTACTTCAATGTTTGGGGCTGAGGATCTCTGGGCGAAAGGGTACACTGGTGCCAAGGTCAAGATGGCTATATTTGATACTGGGATTCGGGCTGATCACCCTCATTTTCGTAACATCAAGGTAATTATTAATTTGAAATTATTGCTTTTGGTTGATAGTGGATGAGTTGAGTGATGAGGAAATTTACAGGAGCGTACTAATTGGACCAATGAAGATACGTTGAATGATAATCTTGGACATGGGACTTTTGTTGCGGGTGTAATTGCTGGTGTAGATTCTGAATGCCTTGGTTTTGCACCAGACACAGAGATTTATGCATTTCGAGTGTTCACTGATGCACAGGTAATGCCTGTTGGATGCTATGTTGAACTCTTTTCTTGCTTTGGAAGTGGGAGGGGGTTGAGTTTAAATCTTTGGAGTGCATGGAAATGACATTTCTTTCACCCAGATTCCAAAATACCGTCATTATAGATGCATGATACAGCAATGAACAAAAGTTTATGAACAAATAGTAAAAGCTATCAAGCTCTAAAGGAAGAACCTATATGTATCTTCGCCAGTTATAAATACATGCTGTTTTTTTATTTCTTCTAGTTCTCTGCTTATAATTATATTATTCTAGAATGGTTGGCAAGATTTTGAGAAGATTGCATTCAGCCTGTTACAGGTATCATATACATCATGGTTCCTTGATGCCTTCAACTATGCAATCGCAACCAATATGGATGTGTTAAATTTGAGCATAGGTGGACCTGATTACTTGGATCTCCCGTTTGTTGAAAAGGTAAATTTCTTGTGCCTATCTGTTTCTGCTCACTAATTCAATAGTGAGATATTATTTGGTGAATAGTTTCTCTGCTGTAACTCCTATATTTGAAGAAGCTATTATTTGTTTCTGGTACTTGTATGCAGTAATAATTATTTATTTCACATAGTACATAAATGTCCTTTTATAGAGTTTTATGGTAACAGATATGGGAGATAACAGCAAATAATATAATCATGGTTTCTGCAATTGGAAATGATGGACCACTTTATGGAACTTTGAACAATCCAGCTGATCAAAGTGATGTTATTGGTGTTGGTGGTATTGACTATAGTGACCATATAGCCTCCTTTTCCTCACGTGGCATGAGTACCTGGGAGCTTCCTCATGGGTAACATCCTCGTATTTGTTTATATTTCATTGTTCCTGCTTCACTGTCATTTGTTAAATATTTCTGATGACAACTTCTGTATTTTTTTTTCTTTATGCAAATACTTTTTTGATCTCATATGATGCTAATTTCGTTGTACAATGGTCTGTTAAATTTTTAACTAGAAAATATTTTTTATTTAATGAGTTATTTTTGTCCTCTTTTTTTTTTTCTGTAGCATCTTTAATTTGTATGCAAGTTTGCTTTCTTGTTAATAATTTTTTAAATTATATTGGCATTTGTACATTGCAGTTATGGCCGTGTAAAGCCAGACATAGTTGCATATGGACGGGACATTATGGGATCAAAAATTAGCGCAGGCTGTAAAAGCTTATCAGGAACTAGTGTTGCAAGTCCTGTAGTTGCCGGTGTTGTATGTTTGCTTGTCAGTGTCATTCCTGAATCTGAGAGAAAAAGTATCTTAAACCCAGCAAGCATGAAACAAGCATTGGTTGAGGGTGCTGCAAAGCTTTCTGGGCCTAACATGTATGAGCAGGGTGCTGGCAGAGTTGATCTGTATGTTCTCTTGTTTACCTTTCTATTTTATTTGTTTTTAAGATATATCTTAATGGGACACACAATTTACCATAGCAAAGAAATGGTTTTAGAGTTATTGTTTCTATGATAGTTCTGATAATTTTAAGAACCATGCTGGGAAAGGAATTAGCATGAGTGTATGTATATATACATTCATAATTGATTGGTCAAACCACATTCGATCAAATTGTGAACGCATATGTAAGGTTAGTGAACTTGAGAGTCTACGTAGACTTGTTGGGGTTTCATCTCAGCTTGTAAACTTGTAAGAGTCTACTTCATATGAAAAAGGAAATAATACTTGTAAATATCATACTAATTCAATACCAGAATTAAGCATAATAAAACAATAATTCCACAAATTTTAATGAATAAAATTCCCGAGTAAATCATCAACCAAGTCTCATCATAGAGGATTTGCTAGACTTAAAACGCAAGAGCAGAATTCCAAAATTTTTTATAAGAACAGAAAAGAAAAGAAGAAAAAATTCCTATAGTACGGAACAAAAATAAAGGTAGAATGTACTTACGGCTTTGTAGAGCAGAGGAGACAAAAATAGTGGCAGATTGCATGTTGCCTGAGTACTCACTTGTGTGTGAGGCAGAGGAATTGAAATACAGTGCCAAAATGCAGTTCAGACGAAAACTCAGTTGCGATGCAAAGCAGAATGAAACCAAACGAGAATTAAACCAAACACGAATGAAATGTAGAGGAATGAAACCAGAAGAGAATGAAATGTAGAGGAGAATCATCATACTGCCAAAGGAGAAATATGCAATGATGCTACGTGAAATGGGAAAAGAAGAAAACCTAATTGCAACCTTTTAACTGTGTCCTTGGTGACATTTTGATTGACCTTTCATTTGCACGCATGGACTCTCTAACTCGGTTGTAAACTAGCATGTATGCTTAATTTTGCTCATGTCTGCCATAGATAGCACAAGTCTACTCCAAAACTGAGTTAATTTGTGGCCACTCACTAGATTCATAAACTTGTACAAGTTTGCAAGATAATCGGTGATTTTGGCAACAATGCATATATGTACAATATTCACAAACCGTTATAAAAATTATAAGAAGTTAGGTAAACTAAAACAACTTGTTCAACCTGTTTGACATAACTGATTTTGGGCCAACTCAACAGGTTTCTACACCTCTAAAATTATCCTATGTTTGGGTTAATTGGACTAGACATTTGACCATTTCGCCAATTTTCTGCTCAAGCTGACCATATATATAAACAATGTAATTGCCAGGTACATAAATACTTGTAATGTCCGTATACTTTATGGAAACCTTTTAAATAGGTCCATGTAGTTTTAACCAAAACTGAGTTTCTTGGTTTTGGAAATTTGTTTAGCGGGCTTCCTGTGGGGAACTAAAGGACTACAATCAAATGGCTTTTGAAATTATCGGGATTCATTTGGGCTTTTAACTACAATGATTTAAAAAATTCCAAAAAGTATTTGGGACTCGCTACATTATCTGACTGTTCTTAAATCATGTTTTCATATTTGTTTACTTGATTTTCAGGATAGCATCATATGAGATTCTTAAGAGCTACAAACCTAGGACAAGCATATTTCCCAGTGTTCTTGATTATACAGATTGTCCTTACACATGGCCATTTTGTCGTCAGCCACTCTATGCAGGTGCCATGCCTGTCATCTTCAATGCCACCATTTTGAATGGAATGGGTGTGATTGGATACATTGAAAGTCCACCAACATGGCACCCTTTTGATGAAGAAGGGAATCTTCTAAGCATACATTTTACTTATTCTGAGATAATATGGCCTTGGACTGGTCATTTGGCTCTTCACATGCAGATCAAGGAAGAAGGTGCACAATTTTCTGGTAAGATTGAAGGTAATGTAACTCTTAAGGTTTCTAGCCCCCCAGCTCAAGGAGAGAAGGACCCTCAAGTTAGCATTTGTGTGCTTCAATTAAAATTAAATGTGGTACCAACACCACAACGATCTAAACGAATTTTGTGGGATCAGTTTCACAATATCAAATACCCACCTGGATATATACCTAGAGATTCCTTGGATGTTCGTAATGACATTCTTGATTGGCACGGGGATCATCTACATACAAATTTTCACATCATGTTCAACATGTTACGAGATGCTGGTTACTATATTGAAACACTTGGTTCTCCTCTTACATGTTTTGATGCTCGGCATTATGGTACACTTTTGTTGGTGGATCTTGAGGATGAGTACTTTCCTGAGGAGATTGAAAAACTAAAAGATGATGTTGTAAATACTGGATTGGGATTAGCTGTCTTTGCCGAGTGGTATAATGTAGATTCAATGGTAAAGATGAGATTCTTTGATGACAATACACGGAGCTGGTGGACCCCAGTCACTGGAGGTGCTAACATTCCTGCACTTAATGATCTTTTGGCTCCATTTGGGATTGCTTTTGGAGATAAGATTTTGAATGGTGATTTTTCACTTTTGGGTGAGCAGAATCGATATGCATCTGGGACAAATATAGTGAGGTTTCCAAGGGGTGGTTATGTGCATAGCTTTCCCTTCTTAGATAGTTCAGAAAGTGGAGCCACACAGAGTGTGCTGCTAACTTCTGGCTCAACCAAGGTATGACATGACACCTTTTATCTCTTTAATTATGTATATTGAAATAAACATTGATAAATGTAGCCTCTGAAGGAAAAAAAAGGTTAAATAAAACATACTTTCTAATTTGAAATATGGTTTCTTTTTGGTGAAACAGGCAGATTCTCCAATTCTTGGTCTCATGACAATTGGCGAAGGTCGCATAGCTGTGTATGGGGACTCCAATTGTTTGGATAGCAGTCATATGATAACAAATTGTTTTGCCCTTCTGAGGAAAATACTGGATTTTACCAGTGAAGATGTTAGAGATCCAACACTTTTCTCGGATACAATTAAACAAGACTCTCCTTTGTATGAAGCTGATAATCGATTGCCATCCCGTAGAACTGATGTAAATTTCTCCGCATATTCAGCCATTGTGGGTAAGGAATTGATTTGTGGGACTGACACAAGATTTGAAATTTGGAAAACTAAGGGTTACAACTTGCAAGTAAGAGGAAGAAACAGAAGACTGCCCGGTTATCCTATTATTGATTTGGGAAGGGGTTTCAATTCATCCTCTGGCACTTCTAACACTAAGAAAACCACGTTGACCGTAAGAAGAAAGGGTGATTCTCTGGGGAACAGGTATTTGGGCCTGTTCTATGGAGATGAGGTATGAAGAAGAACAACTATTGTATTGGTCATTTAGTGTTGATCTTTATGTTTGTCATCGGAAACTTCATATTGCTGATGTTGTGAATTCTTTGATCATTTCTTGTAGCCTGATGCACCTGTGTTGGTTGTTGGTCATTGGTTGGTTCCTTTTGTTGTTGCATTAACTGGTTAGTAAAATACTTGATTTTTTACCATCTATTTTTGGACTAGTATATTTATGTTGTTTATGTTTCATATATTTTACTTCTGACAGGTATTTTGCTATTGAGTTTTTGGCGCATTCGTCAAAAGAGGCGTAGACGAAGAAAAGGATCAAGTTCTGGTAGATTGGCCAATGTAGTTTAGCATTACATCAACTATTGTAACTGTAACACTAGCTTTCAAAGAAACCCCACTGTAGCATTAGTAACATAGTAAACATCACTCACTACGTCACTTTAGGAAAGTAGTCAAATAAGTTGCCTTATTTCCTAGAGTTGTAACATTTTTTCGCTGTTTTGGATGCTTTTCAAATACAAACTTTTTGATAGTAAATTTATTTGTCTAATGTTTATGGCTATTGGTACAACAAAGTATTATAGGATTCAATAATTAATTATTATATAGTTTTCTTATTTTAAGTAGATTTCTTCTTTCCTTAACTTCTTAAACGGTTGAAACCCTATGACTTTTTTTAAATATTTAATTCGATATAAATTAATTTTTTAAATTATTTCAATCTTTATTTGAAAGAAATCTCAAATATATAATCTTAAAGAAGAAAAGAATATACTTATAAAACATAATGAAGAAATAAACAAATTAAAATTAATTTTTATATTGTGAAACTATTAGATTTGATGAATAAGAATTATATAATGTGAAATTATAATTGACAAGATTAGATATTTTTGAAATGAACATTAAACGTGGGAAATAAACACATACTATTCACTCTTATTTTTATGGTTTGCATTTGTTTCGTACTCTTTGTCGATAGAATTTGGTTAGAACATAGTTAAAATTGAGAAGAGAAAGAAAGAATAAAAGTTTATTAAAAAGGAAAAAAATATAAATATATTTGAATAAAAGTAAATATAAGTGGGATGTGGAAATCAAGTACTGGTTGATGATGCCATAAAGTTATATAATAATTAGATTTTACTTGTTTTTTTTGTCAAAATTATATTAATTTAAGATAAAATATTGAAATACTGGTTGATGATATCGTTAGTTATATATTAATTCATATCTAATATAAATATATTTGAATATGTAACCAACTTTATTTATTAATAATCACTATTGATAATGTAACAAGCTTGTCTTAAATTAAAAATTCAATATAAAATTTATTTAAATATTAAACATTTTAGAATTGCATATTTTATGTTCTTTACTAAACTAAAGTCATTAGTGTTCAAAAGGTAATTTTGAAATAATAATATATTTGGTTGCAGAGTATATTTTATTCATTTAAAGAAATATTGTAAATCTAATTTTTGTGTTGTTCTACCTTCACCTCTGTGTCCCCCAGTCATGGCACTTGCAAGATCAACATCATCTTTATCATTCTTTATTTTTCCACTTGTTTGATTCTTTTAGCAAGAATCTGACAAATAATGGTTATTCTTTTAGCAACTTTACTTTCTTATCTTCTATAAATGTATGTTGGAATGGTTATCCAAACAAGTCTGAGTAATTATCACAAATGATGCATCACCTAGTTCTTTTGAGAGATTGAGTGTGCTTGAATTTAATTTTTGAGTTGAAAGCAAACATAAATTTAGTGATATCACATAAAAGTAGATGAATCAAGCAAGTAGAAGAATAAAAAACAGCATAAACAGTAGAAAGAGAAAAGTGGTTTGGAAAAACATGACAGAATTAGATGCTACTGAATTAATAAGCTGAAGAACAACGCTTCCTTATAGTGAGAGAAAATATGATTCTATAATCAGTGTACTTATAGTTTTGGGATATGAACATCCACAGAACACAATATGTACCTAGTTTACTTGAGTTTCCCATTATTATATTTTTGAGTTACTGCACATTACCTTCTTCAACTAATCCATTCCAACATTTCGTGGTGTGCTGCATCTATTCTACACACAGAAAAGATGGGAAACAACAACGTTGCTTGTTTTCACCGTCATATAGGAAGTCTTCCATTTCCCTCTCATCTTCAACTGGGAACAGATGCTACCATCGACATGAAGACATTTATCTCTCACAGGTTTAATGATGGAGCATACGCCGAAAACGCAGAAGTTTTATACACCGTTGAAGGGTCAAAGTGCAAACTCGTGTTAGGAAGGATTGTTCGCAATGACGGAAATGTCAACGTGGTATCGTTCGTACTCCATGACAGCATAATATGTTCAGACAAAAAAGTCATATGCCTGCCTATATACAAATTCGATGCCGGTTTTCATTGCCCGTTCGACTCTCAGTCTAAGGGTTCCATCCCGTGGAAGACAAAGAATAACGTCCATGCATGGGATGGTGTTACGGAGACCAAAGTTTACTTGTATGGCACTGAAAATAGGTAAAATATAATATTATATATATATATATATATATATATATATATATATATATATATATATATGAGAATTCAGAAAAAGGTAAGAAGAGAAGAAAGATGAGAGTTTTTATATTAAACTAGATAATTGTCAAAATAAAAACATTTCGAATAACGCAAGACAGAGATAAATAGAAATATATTTTAGAGATTAAATTTTTAATTTATATAAAATAATATATAAAAAAATTTATATTATTAAATTAAACTATATTTAATATGAGAATCAAATTTTAGACATTTTATATTTTTAAATTAATAATAAATAGTAATGATAAATAATTATAGTTATTAATTTAATTTTAATAATATGATAAAATAGTACCAATAATATTTCATTAATTTTTTTAAATTTTTTATTATAATTATTTACTAATTCTAATTATATAGATTTATAATTTAATTTTTTTAAATGCTGTGATGTTATTGAATATTAATTTATTTGTTTGTAATTATTAAAAAAAATCAAATTGAACTAATTTTTTTAACTCTATCGATGATTAGCCATTGACAGTTGTACTAGTGCAAAACTACATTTATTTATTAGAAAAAGGTGCATTGTAGTTAACTGAATTGTTTTGTAGTTAACTGAACTAAAAAGTAGTTTAGTTCAGTTTTTTTGAACTATTTTTTAGTGCAGTTTAGTTTTTTTAAACTATTTTATAGTTAATTGTAATAGATTTATATTGCAGTGCAAATAGTGGAGTTTGCCCACCCCTATATTCAATCATCTACCTATTATTATTCTCCCGCTTATCAATTTATTAATCTAGATAGTATCTAATTCTCTTTCATATTTTCTAAACCACTTTTCTTCTTTTGGTATCCCATTTGATTCTTTAATCTTCCACTTCCTATACTCATTTAAGTACAGCAACCTAGCTTATGATAACCACATGTAAATTCGACTCTAATATCTAATGTTGATGATGCACCCATGTAATGACTGTTTTATTGTCAAAGTAAAATTCTAAATGTGAAATCTCGTATACAGAAATATCGTATAAAGAAACACATATCAGAAAGTAGAAGTAGTTGAAATGGGGGTTTATCAGAATTTGAAACTTATGATGAAAAACAAATTTGAAAATGACTTGGGAGAAAATCAACTTACAGATAGAGAAAAACACACTTCAGATAAATCTATGAAGAGAAGAAGATGACTTACATAGGAGAATGGCTTCCTGGAAGAGAAAATGCTCTGAAGCAGAAGAGAAGATGATGCGGACGAGTACGGACAAATGGTTTCGGAGGTATAAAGCACGTACGTTGAGTTCTGCAAGAAATTCATTCATTTCCACCGTACCTTTTAACTTTTGATTTTACTTTTTTATAATTTTTTAAAAATCAAAATCATAACTAAATATGTGAATTTTGATCAAGAAATCTTATAAGGTAATTCATTTCGGTGGAGATATTTATTATAAATAAGACTTTTTCTTTTTAAAGGTCTACAGTATATTATTTAAGGCTTTATTATTTTTATAAAAAAATTCAAAATATTTTATGATAAAATATCTTGTTTAGATAAAAAAAACTAAAATTATAATTTTTTTTGTAAGAATGATATGATTACTTCAATTATTTTAAAAATTTTACATGAAAAGGAAGAAGTAAAAGTTTTCTATACTTTCATATTTTAAATTTAGTTATTACTTTTGTTTATATTATTATCTTGAATACAGCTTTTATCGTGACATCATTGATTCAATGATGATGATTTGAGGTTATTTTTATTTCTATTTTTAACATTAGACTTGATAATTTTTTTTAATTGAGGTTGACAATTTTTTTTACAAAAATTACTATTGGTTATTTTTGTTGACTGCTAATTATTTTTCTTTTCCAATATAGATTAAGAGTTTTTTTTTTATCTCGATCCTAGTCAATGTTAATTATTTTCAATTAGTATAATTTGAGGTTTCTCTCGAACCTATATCAATTATTTCTTAACTAATATTAATCGATAATTTCAACTAAATTAATAAGTTTATTGTAATCATTATCAAACACAATTATTTATGTATGTCAATAATATTAATTTTAGATATAAATCAAAATTTTATGATGAATCGTTAGGGATAGATATAAGTTTTGCCAATTTTAATCGGAACTTTTTGTCACCAACATCTAAAACCATTTTGGATGTTAGCAAAATTCTTTTGGTATATCTTAATCAATTCTTTTATTATAAGAGAATATGTATTTAGTGTTGTCTTTTAATAAAAACCTACGCTAAATACAATTATAATATCCAATTTGCATCGATTGTAAAATTGTGAAATACTGGTATGTTAACATTAGTTTATGAAGAACTGACTCTACTTAGTGTTAGTTTAACCAGCATTAATTTATCATTAATTTTAATTAAAGCATTTTAACATTGACGATAATTCATTTTCATTTAGCATAAACACTCTAAGTAAAATATATTTTTAACACTAATGACAATAAATTTTAAAAAAAGATGAAATATAGTACATGTTAACATAGGGAGGATGAAAGGTGAAGGAGTGCTAAATGAAAAGTAGTAGTGCCTTAATTAGCGTCAGCTCCTTACCACAATTTTTACACTCTTCAACTCCAAAACAACAAGAATAGTATATTATTATAGAATCATCATTGAACTCTCTTTCATATTTTCTAAGCCACTTTTCTTTTTCCTTTGATTCTTTAATCTTCCATTTGCTACACTCATTTAAGTACAAGACCTAGCCTATGATGATAACCACATGTAAATTTGACTTTTATATCTAATGTGGGTATGCACGAATATATTGAATGTATTATTTTGTTAGGGTAAAAGTATGAATGTGAAATCTCATATAATAGAATCGAAAAGTAGATTAATCAAGAATCAAGCAAGTGGAAGAATAAAAAACAGCATAAACACAAGAAAGAGAAAAGTGATTTGGAAAAATATGACAGAGAATTAGATGCTACTGAATTATAATAATAAGCTGAAGAACAACGCTTCCTTATAGTGAGCCAAAATATGATTCTACAAATTTATTTATAGTTTTGGGATATGAACATCCCAACCATGCTCACCACAGAACACAACATGTACCTAGTTTACTCGAGTTTCCCATTATTATATTTTTGAATAACTGCACGTTACCTTTTTTGACTGATCCATTCCAACATTTTGCGGTATGCTGCATCTATTCTACACACAAAAAAGATGGGAAACAACAACGTTGCTAGTTTTCTCCTTCATAGAGGGAGTCTTCCATTTCCATCCCATACTCAACTGGGAGCAGATGCTACCATCAACATGAAGACATCAATCTCTCACAGGTCTGGTGATAGAGGATTCCTCGAAAGAGCAGAAGTTTTATACACCATTGAAGGGTCAGAGTGCAGTCTCGCATTACGAAGAAATGTTCTCAAGGACGGCGATGTCAACGAGGTATCGTTTGTACTCCATGACAGCATACTATGTTCAGACACAAAACAACAATGGCTGCCGATATTCAAAACGGAAACTGGTTTGCTTCGCGTGTTCGTTGAGCTTACGTGTTCCATCCCGTGGACGAGGTTTTTGCACCAAACTAGGCAAATATGTCTTCTTTATTATCAAAATGGGCAAATTTTGACCGAAAGTGAAGTCGTGGGGGCCAAAACGACTTCAATTGAAGAAGTCGTGTTCCCCCTGCACGACTTCACACTATTCATATGCACAGTATTAAAGTCGTGCACCCTAAAAACGACTTCTGGGTATGGTAATCGATTATGGTAATCTATTATCACATGTTGTAATCGATTAGCATACCGCTTTTAATAAAAAAAATATAAAAAAAAAATTGAAATCGTAGGGGGTTCACGACTTCAATAAGAGAAGTCGTGCACTCCCAACACAACTTTACTTTCTTTTAATTTTTAACTTTTATTAATTAAAATCATTTATAATTTCTAAAAAATATTTTTAAATATATTTAAAATAATTAAAATTATAACTAATTAATAATAAAAAATTTCAATATTATTAAATAAATAAATTTCATACTTTTAATTATTTTTGTAATTAAATTATATTTTTTATAAAAGAATTTCAATTAAATAATTTATAACTATAATTATTATAATTATCTAATTAAAAATTAAAAAAAATATATATTTTATTATAATTTATTGTTTTTAATTTTTATTATTATAGTATATTTTTTTACAAAATTATAATTAATTAATAATAATTTTTTTTATTATAAACTATTTAAATTAATAAAATTATTAACTAATTAAATTAATAAAAAAGACTAAATAACTAAAATCGTGGAGGGGGTTAACGACTTCTTGTATTGAAGTCGTGCTCCCCCCATACACTTTCACTTTATTATTATTTTTATTTAAAATGATTTATAATTTTTAAATTATATATTTAAATGTATTTAAAATATTAAAAATTATATATAATTAATATTTAAAGTTTCTAAATATTATTAAATAAATAAACTTATTTTTGTTATTAAATTAATCACATTTTTTAAAATTATTTTAATTAAATAATTTATAACTATTATTATTGTAATTACATAAATTAAAATGCATAAATAATTTATAATGAAAAAAATTATTATTAATTAATTATAATTTGTAAAAAAATATACTATAATAATTAAAATTAAAAAAATAAAGTATAGTGAAATATAAATGTTTTTGAATTTTTAATTAGATAATTATAATAATTATAGTTATAAATTATTTAATTAAAATTTTTTTATAAAAAAATTAATTTAATTACAAAAATAATTAAAAGTATAAAATTTATTTATTTAATAATATTGAAAAACTTTAATTATTAATTAAATATAATTTTAATTATTTTGAATACATTTAAAAATATTTTTTAGAAATTATAAATGATTTTAATTAATAAAAGTTAAAAATTAAAAGAAAGTAAAGTTGTGTAGGGGTGCACGACTTCTCTTATTGAAGTCGTGAACCCCCCTATGATTTTCAATTTTTTTTATATTTTTTTATTAAAAACGGTATGGTAATCGATTACAACATGTGATAATCGATTACCATACTCTAAAGTCGTTTTTGGGGTGTACGACTTTAACACTGTACATATGAACAGTATGAAGTCGTGAAGGAGGGACACGACTTCATCAATTGAAGTCGTTTGGGCCCCCACGACTTCCCTATTTTCGTAATTTTGGTTGAATTTGTCCATTTCGATAATATTAAAGACAAATATGTCTTGTTTGGTGCAAAAATCCGTGGACGAAGACAAGGAAGAACGTTGATGCACGGGGTGGTGTTACGGACACCAAAGTTTACCTGTATGGCACTGCAAACAGGTGTGGTCTTCTTGTTTTGGAGTGCAAGAAAAACTATTATCATGAACGTGCTGCTAAAGCAGTGACTATAGCACACTATTTTGTTAGTAGTAACGGATCAGTGGCAGTTAACAGATCAAGTGAAACAACAGATATTGGATTTTCTGTTGTGACAAAGGTTCGAGTGTGTGATGGAAAGTTTGATATAACAGTGGATGGTCCTGAACCACATCCTATTTCTGCATTATTACATATGTTCAAGGGAGTGAATAGAACTGGGATTTGGAAGCCAAGCATGTGCCTTCATTGTATTAATATTCAGAGAGAGCATAGCAGAATGCAGTCTGATAGTGAAGACAACGACGGTGTTCCCTTACAACCATCTCTAGGCACCCGGCAAAAGGTAACATCTATTGTCAATGATGGAAGATTCAGAGGACATGCTAATGGAAGTATTATCAAATGCAAAAATTTCTACGGTTAATTGAGAGAAAACCCTAATTTGATGTATTTATATATATTTTTATGACCTTGTTAATGTTTTAGACCACATTGTATTAAGAAATTTTCTTTTATTTTTGTGGTTGTATTATTTGGAGTATGAAACATGAGGCATGCACACGCATGAAAGATTTAGAATGCTAACAAAAGATATAGAACCATCTTGTAATAATATAAAGTCCAAGCACTACAGAAAACCCACTCTGTCATGGCACTATAGCAAGATCAAATCAATATCATCTATTATTCTTTATTCTTCCACTTGTTTGATTCTTTTTTATCAAGTGGAGTGGGGAATGTTTCCTTTGAATATTTTCAATCCAATGAAAGAAAATAAGAAAAATATTAAATTAACGGATGAGTGTATATTTATTTCTTTATGTTAGGATTAATATCAAAATTTTAATTGAATTTGTGTGTTTAAAAAATTGATTTAAATAAGATTTCTGATAATTGAATTTATTAAGTTTGAAAAATAAAATGTCTTAAAAAGGGTTGAGTTTTAATCAAGGTCGACTCAATTGAGTTTTGATTGTGATTGTCGTGATTTTTGACTCGTATCGTTGTCTCGATCGAATTTCGGTTAGGACTGACTTGATAGAAATTTTCTGCGCTGACCAAATTTGACCAACTTTTTAGGGGAGTTGACTTGACTGAATTTCGATCAAGACCTCAGCCAAATTTTAGGGGGATCGACTTCACCCTAGTCTTGGGCGTAGTTGTCCTAGCCGAATTAGTTCGAGGTCGACTTAAGCAAATTCAACTAAATTTTGATTAGGGCAAACCTCCATCGAGTTTCGGTCATGGCCATTTCGACCGAATTTTGATCAGAAATTACTCAACTGAGTTTTGATCGTGGATATCCCAATCAAATTCGGTCCAAACCCGTCTCAACATTTTGCAAGACCTGATTCATCTCAACCTTTTGTCTGACCCGACTCGTCTCAACCTTGGGTTCGACTTGACACTTCTCAACCTTCAATTTTACACGACTTGTCTCAATCTCTAGTCCAGTCTAACTTGTCTCGGTATTTGACCTCAACTTGGTTTGTCTTAACCTTTAACCTAATTCATCTTGAACTTGGATTATAAAGTCCAAACACTACCGAAAACCAACATCAATTGTCCATATCATCCCTATTACTCTTTATTTCTTCCACTTGTTTGATTCTTTTCGTGATATATTTTCTTTGTATTTGTTTGAATATACCAAAATAAAATGAGGTAAAATCAAAATAAAATTGATGCAATACTACAGTCATTCATGCCATAATATAGTTTATGATGGAAACAATAAAGAGAATTGAACATATATATAATTCAAAGACACGATCTTAGCATTAGCTAACTTCAAACATGAACAATTAAAAATAAATTTGAGAAACTATTTGACAATAACGGATAATATTACGCAGAAATAAATAAATTAAAATTGGCTTTATATTATAAAACAGTTTAGATGCAAGTGTATTATATAAATGCACATAATATTGGATTACTGGGTTTTGTTTTTTTTCACAGTTTGTGAGTAGTAGAATCTACATGTTATAGAGCACCGTTAAAAAAAAATTTTAAAAAGTGAAAAGAAAGTTTCGAAGGAGACTTGTAAATTTTAAATTGATGTAATTAATAATCATGTTGGTGGTTAGTGATTTATGTAGAATTTATGATAAAAAACATTTCGATATAATTTCTAAGTTTTATTTTAGCAAAATTAATCATTGATTATATTTTACTTATTTTCTGTTCAAATATATTAATTTAAGATGAAATATTGAAATATTTGAAATACTTGTGGATGATATTCAGTTATAACATAGATATATTTGAATTAATATATTGCCAGCTTTATTAATAATCACGATTTCTAAAGTAATAAACATGTCTTAAAGTAAACTTTCAATGTAAACTTTACATAAATATAAAATTTGTGACATGGTCCAGTCTTTGGGAATTGCATATGTTATGTACTAAATTTAAGTCATTAATATTTAAAGTAAAATATTATTTTAACGGAGCTTTTATAAATACATTCATATAACTGTAGTTAATATATAATAATAAAATATTGAATGTGGTAGAAATTTAAAGGAGTTCTGAAAGTACAACCCCTCGTGCTAAATATAATTTTCAAACAAGAATATATTTGATTGCAGTATATTTTATTCATTAAAAAAATATTATAAATTCCATTTTAAATTATAAAAAAAATAGCAAGAGAAAGTGATTTTAAAACTAGAATTGAGTTGTGCTAAAAAGCATCCATAAACTGGTTTTGAAACTATACTGTTAAAGAAAGAAACTAACACTGCGTTATGCAATGAAAAAGGAGATGGATTAAGAATCAAAGAAACAAGAAATGGAAGAATAAAAAACAGCATAAACACAGAAAATGAAAAGTGGTTTGGAAAAATAATAGAGAGAATTAGATGCTACTGAATTATAATAATAAGCTGAAGAACAACGCTTAATGAAAGTGAAAATATGATTCTATAATCACTTTATTTATAGTTTTGGCATGTTCCCAACTATCACACAACACAATATGTACCTTGCTTGAGTTTTCCATTAGTTTTTTGAATAACTGCACATTACCTTCTTCAACTGATCCATTCCATCATTTTGTGGTGTGCTGCATCTATTTTACACACAAAAAAGATGGGAAACAACAACGTTGCTGGTTTTCTCCGTCTAAGAGGGAGTCTTCCATTTCCATCCCATATTCAACTGGGAACAGATGCTACCATCGACATGAAGACAGTCTCTCGCAGGTCTGATGGTGGAGGAGGATTCAACGAAAGGGCAGATGTTTTATACACCGTTGAAGGGTCAAAGTGCAAAGTCATTTTGGGAAGGATTGTTTGCAACGACGGCAATGTCAACGTGGTATCATTCGTACTCAATGACAGCATAATATGTCCAGACAATAAAAACCTATGCCTGCCGGTATACAAAATGGATACCGGTTTTGTTTGCCTGTTTGACTCTGAGTCTAAGGGTTCCATCGCGTGGAAGACAAGGAAGAACGTTGATGCATGGGATGGTGTTACGGACACCAAAGTTTGCTTGTATGGCACTGCAAATAGGTGCGGTCTTCTTGTTTGGGAGGGCAAGAAAAACGATTCTCGCGAACGTTATGCTAAGGCAGTGACTATAGCACACTATTTTGTTAGTTGTAAAGGATCAGTGGCTGTTAACAGATCAAGTGAAACAACAGATATTGGATTTTCTGTTGTGGCAAAGGTTGGACTTTCTGACGGAAAGTATGATATAACAGTGGAGGGTCCTGATCCACACCCTGTTTTTGATCTATTACACATGTTCAATGAAGTGAATAAAACTGGGATTTGGAAGCCAAGCATGTGCCCTCATTGTCGCAACATTCGGAGGGAGCATAGCAGAATGCAGTCTGACAGTGAAGACGATGTTGTTCCCTTCCCACCACGTCTTGGTAGCCAGCGAAATACAACATCTATTGCCAACAATGGAAGGTTCAGAGGACATGCTAATGGTAGTTACATAAGATGCAGAACTTTCTATGGTTTTAATTGAGTGAAGATCCTAACTTTGTGTGTTTCTCTCTCAATATATATGTTCAATAATGTGTTATAGTCTTGTAGAATTTTAAGAAAGTTTGAATGTACTACAAAATGCATCTCAGGCTAGAAAGAAAATAATGGAAAGAGAGATCACCTCAATTTCCAAATTATCTTCCTCATATTCTATATTTTATTTTATATTACAAAATATCACCAACAAAAAGAAAAAAAAATCAAAGTAATATATTATGGCCATAAATACTTCAACATCTACAACAAAATTCATGGCAATTTTCAAGTTTCTTTATTTGAACCAGAAAATTATGGTTTTTGGACTGTTAAAATTAAAATGGAAAGTTTTGTTTACATCTTTGGATGACTCGCACAAACAAAATATGATGATCAAGCCACTGCATCTGCACAACAAGCAGCAGTGGAAAGAAATAAATAACAGATTTTGGAGATTCGAAGAGGATTCTCAGTAGCCAGACATCCATGGATAATGAAAGCAAAAACAACCCAGAAAGCATAAGAAATTCTTCAACTAGACAATTTTTGAAAGGAAAAATATATTTGGACATTGATTTTTTTAAGAATATTTTGACATAATATACGTGTTAGTTTTTCATTGGTTTATTATTTTATTTGTTACTGTATTGAGGTACTCTAAACTCAATGAAAAAATAATAAATATGTTGTATTAAAATGTTATAAAAAACTCTCTGTTAACGTATCATAATCTTTTTTGAAACGTATGAAAAATCATATATTAACACAGATTTTTTTAATAATATTTTGACACAACACAAATATCATTTTTTTATTGGATTTAGAATATGTCATACAGTACCAAATAAATAATAAAAAAGTAAAATTAAAATAATTAAAGTAAAAGATAGATAAAAATAAATTAACAAAATATTTGTTGAATAAAACAGGGTCCACTCTATGACAAGAACTTTAATGATAGATTATAATGGATAAGTTTGTATGAAGGGAGCTCATTAATTATTGTTATTGTTTTGAACCCGCAAACAATTCTTCCTTAATGATTTCAGATTTCAAAGAAATCAAACCACATGAAAGTTATATTTCCAACATAAATAAGATCCACTGTGTTAGATTTTTTTATAGAACATTGTATTGAGAAATTTTCTTTTTGGTTGTATTAGTGGGAGTAAGAAACATGAGGCATGCCCACGCATGAAAGATAAAATGCTAACAAAATATATAGAAACATCTTGTAATAATATAAAGTCCAAGCACTACAGAAAACCCACTGTCATGGCACTAGCAAGATCAAATCAATATCATCTCTATTATTCTTTATTCTTCCACTTCTTTGATTCTTTTTTTATCAAGTGGAGTGGGGAATGTTTCCTTTGAATTTGTTTGAATCCAATAAAAGAAAATAAGAAAAATATTAAATTAATGGATGAGTTTATATTTATGTCTTTACGTTAGGTTTAATATCAAAATTTTAATTGAATTTTTGTGTTCAGAATATTTTTTTTAAATAAGATTTGTAATAATTAAACTTATTAAGTTTGTGAAATAAAATGTCTTAAAAATGATTGAGTTTTAATCGGAATCGACTTAATTGAGTTTCGATTGTGATCGTGGTGATTTTTGATAGACAACATCGTCTCGGTCGAATTTTAATCAGGACTGACTCGACAGAGTTTTGGTCATGGCCGTCCTCTACAAAATTTGATCAACTTTTTAGTAGAGTTCGACTTAACTGAATTTTGATCAAGACAAACTTGGCCAAATTGTGTGTGTGGGGGGGGGGGGGGGGGGGGGGGGGGGGGACTCCACTGAGTTTTGGGCGTAGTCTGCCTAGCTGAATTCGTTTGGGGTCAATTTGGGCGAATTCAACCAAATTTTGATTGAGAAAGACCTCGATCGAGTTTCGATCATGACCATTTCAGTTGAGTTTGGTCGAATTTCAATCGGGATTGACTCAACCGAGTCTTGATCGTGAACATCCCAAACGAATTCGATCGAATTTTGGTCCAAACTCGTTTCAACATTTTGCAAGACCTAATTCGTCTAAACCTTTTACCCGACCTAGCTCGTCTCAACCTTAGACTCGACTTGACCCTTCTCGAGCTTAAATGTCTCAACCTCTGATCTAGTCTAACATGTCTCCAACATTTGATCCCAACTTAATTTGTCTTAACCTTTGGTTTAACACGTCTCGAACTTGAATTTTGAAGTCTAAGCACTATAAAAAAACCAACATCAATTGTGCATGTCGATCATTTAGCAGTTATTGCTTAATAGTGTGCCACACACATCAACATCAAAATCTTAATGCTTTCATAATATCCATATCATCCATATTATTCTTTATTTTTCCACTTGTTTGATTCTTTCACTTTGTTTGATTCTTTTCTATCTAGTGGGAAATATTTTCTTTGTATTTGTTTGAATGTACCGAAAGAAAATGAGGTAAAATCAAAATAAAATTGATGCAATACTACAGTCATTCATGCCATAGTATAGTTTATGATGGAAAAAACAAAGAGAATTGAACATAAATATAATTCAAAGACACGATCTTAGCATTAGCTAACTTCAAACATGAACAAAAAATAAATTTGAGACACTATAATTGACAAGAACGGATAATATTACGAAGAAATAAATAAATTAAATTTGCCTTTATATTATATAACAGTAACACTTAGATGCAAGTGTACGTATTATATAAATGCGCATAATATTGGCTTTTGAATTTTTTTCACACTTTGTGAGTAGTAGAATCTACATGTTATACAGCACTGTCAAAAAAAAATTTATAGAAAAGGAATTAGAAGTTTCTTTATTAAAATAATATTGAATGTTGTAGACATTTAAAGGAGTTCTGAAAGGACAACTCCTCATGATAAAAATATAATTTTCAAACAAGAATATATTTGGTTGCAAAGTATATTTTATTCATTTAAAAATATTATAAATTCAATTTTAAATTATAAATAATAATTTTAAAACTAGAATTGAGTTGTGCTAAAAACCACCCCTAAACTGGTTTTAACTATACTGTTAAAGAAAGAAACTAACACTGCCTTATAGAATCGAAAAGTAGATGGATCAAAATCAAAGAAACAAGAAATGGAAGAATAAAAAACAGCATAAATACCAGAAAAAGAAAAGTGGTTTGAAAAAATATAACAGAGAATTAGATGCTACTGAATTATAATAATAAGCTGAAGAACAACGCTTCCCTTAGTGAGAGTGAAAATATGATTCTATAATCACTTTATTTATAGTTTTGGGATATGAACATCCCAACCATGCTCACCACAGAACATAATATATACCTAGTTTACTTGAGTTTTCCATTAGTTTTTTGAATAGCTGCACATTACCTTCTTCAACTGATCCATTCCATCATTTTGTGGTGTGGTACATCTATTCTACACACAAAAAAGATGGGAAACAACAACGGTGCATGTTTTCTCCGTCTAAGAGGGAGTCTTCCATTTCCATCCAATATTCAACTGGGAACAGATGCTACCATCAACATGAAGACAATCTCTCTCAGGTCTAGTGATGGAAGATATGTCGAAAGCGCAGAAGTTTTATACACCGTTGAGGGGTCAAACTGCAAACTCGTGTTAGGAAGGATTGTTGGGTAAACGTTAAATGGATGGGGCCCACTTGTTGAATAAGGAAGCCAATGTTTCCTACTTTGTAAAGTGGAGGATTTTGAGGAAAGTGTCTTTCCTTTGTCTGCCGAAAATCTGCACCATGTTTCTTGGAGTTTAGTTCTTTTATTGGTTATAAAAGAAGTGTAAGATGTGCAAAGAAAAAACACCACCACCGAGAAAGAAGTGGGCATCCTTGCAAAGAGAAGAAAGAGAGGAATATTGAGTGTGTGAAAGAGAGAAAGCTAGAAGAGTGTGGTGTGTGTAGCGTGAAATTCCAGAGAAGGAAAAAGAGTGGGATTGTACTTTGTGTGTTGGGTCAAGTTATTGTGAGTTGTGATAATTGTGTGTATCATTGTGAGAGTGAAGAGTGTTTCTTGTATTTCTGAAAACTTTTATTTTCAATAAAAGTATATTTGATACCAACAAATTGGTATCAGAGCTGTGAGAACTTGAGTGTCCGAGAAATAAAAAAAGAGAGTGAGAAATGGCAAACCTTGCAAACAGTGTGTCCCTTCCTCAATTGACAAAGAAAGTCAACTTTGATAATTGGAGTGTGCAGATGAGAGCTCTTCTTGGATCCCAAGACGTATGGGATGTAGTGGAGAGTGGGTACGAAGAACCCACAGACGACGAAGGACAGACGGCTGCCCAACTTGCAGCGTTGAAGAAAACGCGTGTGAAGGATAAATCAGCTCTATACATTTTGTACCGAGCTGTGGATGAATCTGGCTTTGAGAAGATAGTAAATGCAAAATCTTCAAAAGAAGCGTGGCAGATTCTGGAGAAAGTATACAAAGGTGACAACCGAGTCAAGCAAGTCAGGCTCCAAACTCTCAGAAGCGAGTTTGAAAGTTTGAGAATGGAGGAAAAAGAAAGAGTATCCGAGTATATATCTCGGGTGGAAGCAGTGGCAAATCAAATCTGTAGAAACGGAGAGGAGTTACCAGCCAGCCGGGTTGTGGAGAAAATTCTGAGATCGTTAACAGATGATTTTGAGAGCATTGTGTGTGCCATTGAAGAGTCAAAGGACTTGTCAAAACTCTCGGTTGAAGAGTGTCGCAACCGGAATCGCGACGGGACGACGATCCAAAAAGAAACGGGTTTCGAAAAGAGATTTTGGAGTCGCCACCATAGTTTATTCTGGAAAACTACGGAAAAACCATAAAATAATAAGACACGGTCCACGAAAACCAGATTCTGGGTTCGGGAGTCAGTTACGCGTAGGGAAGGTGTTAGCAGCCTACAACGCCTGCCCTAAGGCAGTACTTTTAACTAAATGCACGAATATGATGTGGTTTTCAAAATGTTTAACTATTCCCTAAAATAAAATTCTAAATAAACAAAATATATTTTTTAGTTTTTTGGGCCCGACAAGGATTGACCTTGCTCCTACGTATTCTCATTCAAAATGAGAAATCAGGGTTACGTAGTTCTTTCGAAGATGCTTGAGAGATTTGTTTGAAAGATTTGTTTGAGAAATTGATTCAAAGATTCGTTTGAGAAATTGAGGGAAAATACGTTTTGAAATGATTTTGGGATTTTTGGGAAGTGAACCTGACAAGGACTAGCCTTGCTCCTACGTATCTCCAATCTTGAGGGAGAATCAAGGATCACGTAGTTCTGGCTGAGAGATTACTTGTAGCTGGGAATATTTTAGTATTTTTAATAAAGAAGGAAAAGGTTTTCTAGCACAAGGCCTACGCGAGCGGTCGCACGTGTGCTTAAAACCTTTTCAAATATTTTTATTTGATTTTTAACTTTTGTAAAAGAAAGGGAAAAGGTTTTTTAGCACAAGGCCTACGCGAGCGGTCGCACGTGTGCTTGAAACCTTTTCAAAATATTTTTATTTGATTTTTAACTTTTGTAAAAGAAAGGGAAAAGGTTTTTTAGCACAAGGCCTACGCGAGCGGTCGCACGTGTGCTTAAAACCTTTTCAAAATATTTTTATTTGATTTTTAACTTTTGTAAAAGAAAAGGAAAAGGTTTTTTTTAGCACAAGGCCTACGCGAGCGGTCGCACGTGTGCTTAAAACCTTTTCAAAATATTTTTATTTTTTATGGAGAATGAAACAAACAAGTCTAACCGATATAAATAAAACAAAAGCGTGTGGACTATCATAAAGGGGTTACATACAGTAAAAACTAATAACCAAACAAATAATAATAAAAATAAAGAAACAAAAGCATAAAAATAAAGCAAGAGAAACAGCCCAACAAGAATAGGGGTGCAAAGATAAAAACCAGAGGTGCGGAGTAAAATTGAAGCTCTTTAGTTTGGGCCAAAACCTTTTTTCTCCAACTTTGTATCTGCCAAGGTGTAAAGATGAGAATGGAGGTGCATCCCGAAATGTGTGCTCAGGTCCAATTCCCTTTTTTTTATTTTTGTTTGCAGAAACAAAATGGGTTTCAGCCCAAATGGAAGGGGGTGCGAATGGAGTTACGCGTGTGGCAGGAAGAGAAGGGAAGCAAACCGCACCAGGCCCAAGGCCTCTTAACCCTAATCAGAAACCCATTAGGGGTTCCTCCAACTTCATCTCATTTGTGTGAGCAACGCCGAGACCCAGGTCTTCTCCTTTGAATGAAAGAACACAGAGACACTCATCTCTGCCACCCACGGTCATGACTCAGCCTCCACTCCAACCGGCCACCGCTAGCCGCGGTTCGCGGCGTCGCCAATGACGACACCCGCCGCTGGAGCTACCACCGTCCACGTCACTAGGTCTATCTCCTCCTTCTTATCTTCGCGCTCCCTGTTCCTCACGGCTGGCCAAGAACATTGCCAGCGACAACGCCAATGTTGGAAGCGCCGTCGCCCTCCACGACCCTCCTCCTTCCGCGCTCTCTCTTTCACGCGTGGGATCGAGACTCAACTACGACGAGACATCGTCGCCGTTGTTTACCACTCCGCTGTTGTAGGCACCTCCGCTGCTACAGGTGCTCGTTGTGACACTACCTCGGGCAAAGAGCGTCGCCGCGGATCAGCAACTTCGTCTTCTCCGACGCGAACCTCGCTTCACCGAACCAGCCATCATCAAGACGCATATCAATCTTCTGGAGCTTCATCGCGCCAAACACTGACTGCTAGCGTGCCATCATCGTCATCCCAACCAGAGCCCAACCGCCGTCATCGTCGCTGACTGAAATTTCGTCAGTGTCATTGTCGTCACTTTTCCCTTGTACAATGTGAGACCAAATCCTTGGTTGGGTTTACCTCTTTACAGCATCGCTGCCAGACACGGCTCCTTACCGGTACTGTTGATCACCATCACTAGGCCACGACATCGTGGCTGGAGGTATAGTGTTTCTTGCTTGAGGATTCCATTTTGCCGATGATTGGAGATGGCTTTAGTATAGAACGAATGAGATTGGGGAAATGATTTTTTAGTTGAAGAAGATGGTAGGGGAAATGAAGAAGGTGAAGTGTGAAGAGAAAATAATGAGTACTGTGTTGTTGTCTTAGAATTGCAGGTGATGAAAGGATGTCGTTGGGTGATGAAAGTGGAAGAAGAAGGTGAGGCCGTAGTGTAAGAGGACCTGAAGATGAATATGGTCAGTGTTTGAGGAATTGGGAGTGAATGGAAAAGTTGTTGGGGTGGTTACGGGTGTGTGAGGAGCAGAGGGGTGGTCAAGAGCAAAAGGGCAGTGCATGTGTCAGTGTGCGTGAGGGAGGAACCATTTTTCCTTTTCTTCTTTTGAGAAATAGGGTCTCCGTGATCCTGCCTCTCTCTTTTTTTTTATTCTTTTGTTTTCTCTTTTTTTTTTCTTTTTAAAATACTCATATAGAAAATCAAATGAAATAAAAAAAACAAATAATAACAAAAACAGAATTAAAATTATATAAAAAAAAACATAAAATAAGAGAGACCTATATTATTTAGTCATCCGGACGAAATTGGGTGTTGACAAAGAGCTTGCAGGATCTTTGGAGGCGCACGAACAACGGAGAAGAAAGTTGTATCAGCCACTTGATCAGGCACTTCAGGCAAAGTTTGATCTGAGGAGAGGAGCTCGGAACACTCAAGGCCGAGGTGATCCTGGAGGAAGAGGCCAAGGACGAAGAGGTCAAGGCCAAAGTGATTATGAAGATGAGGAAGAGCAAACCGGTCGGCAGAATTGGCGTGGCCGAGGACAATGGAAAGGCCGAGGAGATCGGTCAAGTGTAGAGTGCTTTAGATGTGGTAAGCATGGTCATTATGCATATGACTGTAGATCGGCTGAGTGCTATAATTGTGGTAAGCCCGGTCATATAGCAAAATATTGTAGGGCTGAGAAAAAGGAGGAGATGAATCTCCATACAGAGGAAGCGGAGAAAGAAAGTGAAGAGTTAGGAATTTTGTTGATGGCAAGGAGCCCAGACGCAGCGTTGCCGAGAAAGAGCCCGGACACTGCATTGAGGAGTTGGAGATCGAATGCTGAACTGCGTCCAAGTTACGTGAAGATGTGGAAACCGGATGCCGAGATGCGTCCGAGGTGTGAAGAGTTGTGGAGATCGGATGTCGAGACGCATCCAGATTATGCAAAGTCATGGAGATCAGACAGTCCAGAAATGTGTTTGGTCAGTTTGTATAGCTCGAAGGAGCTTGCAGAGAGCGTGATGGATAGCTCAACAGAAAGCACAATGGAGAGTTTGCTGATGATTTTGCCAGATAGTGTAGAGGAGCAGGTGGAGAGTCCGGAAAGTCCATCAGAGAAAGTGGGAAACTCAGATTATGTTTCTGTAGAGAAATTTCAAGAGGTTCTTGCAGAGCTGGATCGAGAGCGTCGAGCCCGTGTTGTCGTGGAAAAAACGATGTCCGAATTGCATGATTCATTAAAGCAATTAAAGATGATGGATCAGGATGCTACAAAGAAGCGTGATAAAATTGACCACTTGGGAGATGATATTTTTCGTGAGAAGAAAGAAATGACAAAGCAACTAGAAGAAAGTGCAACGGAAAGTGTCGCACTGCGATCGGAGGCTGAAAACTTCAGCAGTATGGCGAATAAAATAGATGAAAGTGTAGAGATGAATCCAATTAGTGAAAAATCAGTTATGGTCAAGAAGAAGAGAGTCAAGGTCAAGAAGAAGACTACCGAAGCAAAAGAGATGTTCGACAGGAAGAATCCAAGTAATAATGGAATGAGTAAATTTGGTATAGGATGAGAAAAACTCAAGACCCATTTACGTTTACGGGGGAATTTTGTTGGGTAAACGTTAAATGGATGGGGCCCACTTGTTGAATAAGGAAGCCAATGTTTCCTACTTTGTAAAGTGGAGGATTTTGAGGAAAGTGTCTTTCCTTTGTCTGCCGAAAATCTGCACCATGTTTCTTGGAGTTTAGTTCTTTTATTGGTTATAAAAGAAGTGTAAGATGTGCAAAGAAAAAACACCACCACCGAAAAAGAAGTGGGCATCCTTGCAAAGAGAAGAAAGAGAGGAATATTGAGTGTGTGAAAGAGAGAAAGCTAGAAGAGTGTGGTGTGTGTAGCGTGAAATTCCAGAGAAGGAAAAAGAGTGGGATTGTACTTTGTGTGTTGGGTCAAGTTATTGTGAGTTGTGATAATTGTGTGTATCATTGTGAGAGTGAAGAGTGTTTCTTGTATTTCTGAAAACTTTTATTTTCAATAAAAGTATATTTGATACCAACAAGCATTACTCTCAATAACGGCAATATCAACGCGCTATCGTTCACACTCCATGACAGCATAATAAGTTCAGGCCGAAAACAACTAAGCTTTCCGATATTCAAAGAAGGAACTGATTTTCTTGACGTGTTCCATCCGGTTAAGTATTCCAACTTGTGGACGAAGACAACGAAGAACGTTGATGCATGGAGTGGTGTTACGGACACCAAAATTTGTTTGTATGGCACTTCAAACAGGTGTGGTCTTCTTGTTTTGGAGTGCAAAAACGATTGTCCTCATCAACGTAAAGCTAAGGCAGTGACTATAGCACACTATTTTGTTAGTAGTAACGGATCAGTGGCTGTTAACAGATCAAGTGAAACAACAGATATTGGATTTTCTGTTGTGACAAAGGTTCGAGTGTGTGATGGAAAGTTTGATATAACAGTGGAAGGTCCTGAACCACACCCTGTTTTTTCATTATTACACATGTTCGATGAAGTGAATAGAAGTGGGATTTGGAAGCCAAGTATGTGCCCTCATTGTCGTAACATTCAGAGGGAGCATAGCACAATGTTTTCGCAGTCTGATAGTGAAGACGATGTTGTTCCCTTACCACCACGTCTTGGTAACCAACGAAATGGAACGACTATTGCCAACGATGGAAGGTTCAGAGGACATGCTAATGGTAGTTCCATCATATGCAGAAATTTCTATGGTTTTAATTGAGTGAAGATCCTAACTTTATGCGTTTCTCTCTCAATATATATGTACGTTGAATAATGTGTTATAGTCTCTCAATATATATGTACGTTGAATAATGTGTTATAGTCTTGTAGAATTTTAAAAAGGAAAATATCTTTTTAACAATTTTTTATAACCAATAAAATAATAACATATAGTAAAAAAGTTGTTATAATATCATGGTGCAAGCTACTTCAAAATGTTTGAACGTACTACAAAATGTATAAATCAAGCTAGAAAGAAAATAATAGACAGAGAGATCACCTCAATTTCCGAATTATCTTCCTCATATTCTATATTTTATTTTATACTACAAAATATTACCAACAAAGTGGTGTGTTCTTACCCCAAGAAAAAAAAAATCAAAAGTAAGATATTATGGCCATAAATACTTCAACATCTACAGCAAAATTCATGGCAATGTCCAAGTTTCTTTATTTGAGTGAGAAAATTATGGTTTTTGGACCATTAAAATGGAGTTTTGTTTACATCTTTGTATGACTCGCACAAACAAAATATGATGAGCTAGCTAGTTCATCTACACAACAAGCAGCAGTGGAAAGAAATAAAATAACAGATTTTGTAGTTCTTGATTCAAAGAGGATTATCAGTAGCCAGACTTCCATGAATAATGAAAGCAAAAACAACCAAGGAAGCATAAGAAACTCTTCGAAAAGAGTTTGAAGGATATTCAAAGGTGAGAAACCAGTCGAACTTCGTTCTCTCAAGAGAGATTTTGAGAATGAAAAAATGAAAGAAAAAGGAAGTTTGCATGAATACTTCAACTAATTATCTGAATTGGTGAATCAAATGAAGTCCCGTGAAGATATAAGATGATAGAAGAATAATAGATAAAATTCTTATTAGTTTGACTGAAAATTTGAACCTATGGTGATTGTTAAAGAAAAAACCAAGGACTTGTCACTCATGACTTATAGGGTTGATGAGGTCACTTAGATCACAGGAGCAAAGATTCTTGTCTTATTGAAAAGTCAATTCAAATCATGTTTCAAAACTCATATCAATGAATATTGGTGAGTCTTCTGAAGGTAGAATATTTATCAATGAATATCAAATCTCATATAATAGAATCGAAAAGTAGATTAATCAAGAATCAAGCAAGTGGAAGAATAAAAAACAGCATAAACACAAGAAAGAGAAAAGTGGTTTGGAAAAATATGACAGAGAATTAGATGCTACTGAATTAATATGCTGAAGAACAACGCTTATAGTGAGCGAAAATATGATTCTATAATCAGTTTGTTCATAGTTTTGGGATATGAACATCCCAACCATGCTCACCAGATAACACAATATGTACCTAGTTATTACTCGAGTTTTGATGGAATTGGTCAACAAATAATTAGTTTTTGATGGAGATGGAGAAGCCGTATTGTCTTTAAATTTTAAGCATTCCAAAAATATAGAAAACAAAAAGGTGAAAATTAGAAATAAAGCATGTATCTTTAAATGCAAAAGTTTTTTTCTAGATTTATTTGGGTTCTGAAACACTATCCTGCAATATTTCAAATAAATGTTCTGCAGTAACCTGAAGAGGTTTAGGGTTTGTATGTAGTTATTAAGTATTTATTGTGTATAAATCCGATTATAAAAAATGTGCGTTGTTTTCTAACAAGTTTCTCATTATTATTATTTTTTGAATAATTGCATATTACCTTGTTCAACTAATCCATTCCAACGTTTTGTGATGTGCTGCATCTATTCTGCACACAGAAAGATGGGAAACAACAATTTACTTGTTTTCAGCATTACAGAGGGAGTCTTCCGTTTCCATGCCATCTTCAACTTGGACATATATATATATATATATATATATATATATATATATATATATATATATATATATATATATATATATATATATATATATATATATATATATATATATATATATATATATATATATATATATATATATATATGCTACCATCAACATGACCCCATCTATCACTGACAAGTGATACATGCACACTATTTTGTTAAAAGGAGGGAAGGATTAACATTGATCATATCATACTCCCATTGAGAAGATGAAAGTGAAAGCTTTTATCTTGGCTCTTTTGAAAGGTTAGGTTGACATTACTGTGATCACCAGAAGATAGACAACGTCTATCCAGTTCTTCAATGATGGAAAATGACATAATATTGCATGTATACAATATTTTGTGGAGTGGAACAAAATTCAAGTTTCCCAAAAAGAAACTAGCTAGTTTCTGTCTCTCCTATATCATCCATTTTCAGAATTTGAGTGCATGTGTACTTCGATTTTGTTGAAATTCTAATAGAAAGAGATGTAGAAACATGTTGTAATATGAAGTCCAAGCACTACAGAAAACTAACATCAATAGTTCATATCGATCATTTAGCAGCTATTGCTTTGCTAGTATAAAAGAAATATTGTCAATCCAATCCAATCCTACAAAATCAATTGATAAGTTAAAGTTTGCATTTATTTGTAAATTGATTTTATCTCTAATTAATGTGAGACTTTCAACATATCTCATCCCACTAGTAAGATCAAGATCAAAATCTTTTTTATTTTTTCACAATATCCATATCATCATTTCTATTATTTATTCTTCCACTGTTTGATTCTTTCACTTTTTTTTCTTTTTTTTTATCTAGTGGAAAATATTTTCTTTGTATTTGTTTGAATCTACTGAAAGAAAATAAGATAAAATTAAAATAAAATTACTGCAATACTATATCCATGCCATAATTTATGATGGAGATTGAACATATATATAGTTTAAACACACGATCTTAGCATTAGCTAACTTCAAACATGAACAATTAATAATCATCTAGATGAGGATTAGTATGTTGAATTTATGATAAAAAAACATTTGTAAAATTACGAATTAAAAACTTCTTTATTAAAAATTAAAAAAGGAAAACGTGTTTCGAAGGAAACTTGTAAATTTTAAATTAATATAATTAATAATCATGTTGATGAGTGATTAGTATGTTCAATTTATGATAAAAACATTTTGGATATAGTTTCTAAGCTTTCTCTTAATAAAATTAATCACTGATTAGATTTTACTTATTTTCTATCAAGATATATTAATTTAAGATGAAATATAAAAATACTGGAATATGATATCCATAAAGTTATATACAATAATTCATATCTAACATAGATATATTTGAATTAATATATTGCGAGCTTTATTAATAATCACGATTTATAATGTAATAAACATGTCTTAAATTAAACTTTCAATGTAAACTTTACATAAATATAAAACTTGTGAGTCTTTAGCAATTGCATATGTTATGTACGAAATTTAAGTCATTAATATTCAAAGTAAAATATTATTTTAACAGATAGCTTTTATAAATAGATTCATGTGATAAATGTAGTTAATAATAATAATAAAATATTGAATGTTGTAGAAATTTAAAGAAACTTGGAAAGGACAACTCCTCGTGCTAAAAATATAATTTTCAAACAAGAATATATATTTGGTTGCAAAGTATATTTTATTTATTTAAAAATATTATAAATTCAATTTTAAAACTAGAATTGAGTTGTCCTAAAAACCACCCCTAAACAGGTTTTGGAACTATACTGTTAAAGTAAGAAATTAACACTTCGTTATGGAATTGAAAAGTAGATGGATGAAGAATCAAAGAAACAAGAAGTGGAAGAAAAAAAAACAGCATAAACACCAGACAAAGAAAAGTGGTTTGGAAAAATATTACAGGGAATTAGATGCTAATAAGCTGAAGAACAAAGCTTCCCTTTTAACGAGAGTGAAAATATGATTCTATAATGAGTTTATTTATAGTTTTGGCATGTGAACATCCCAACCATGCTCATCACAGAACACAATATGTACCTAGTTTACTTGACTTTTCCATTAGTTTTTTAAATAACTGCACATTACCTTCTTCAACTCATCCATTCCAACATTTTGTGGTGTGCTGCATCTATTCTACACACAGAAAAGATGGGAAACAACAACGGTGCCTGTTTTCTCCGTCTAAGAGGGAGTCTTCCATTTCCATCGCATCTTCAACTGGGAACAGCTGCTATCATCAACATGAAGACATCTACCTCTGACTTTTTTTATGATATAGCATATGCCGAAAACGCAGAAGTTTTATACACCGTTGAAGGGTCAGAGTGCAAACTCACGTTACAAAGACAAGTTTGCTATGACTATGTCCGCATGGTATCGTTCGTACTCAATGACAGCATAATATGTTCAGACAATAAAAACCTATGCCTGTCGATGGTTAAAGCGGAAACTGGCATGTCCAATGCGTTTATGTCTCCCATCGCGTGGACGAAGACAAGGAAGAAGGTTGATGCATGGGGTGGTGTTACGGACACCAAAGTTTACTTGTATGGCACTGCAAACAGGTGTGGTCTTCTTGTTTTGGAGTGCAAGAAAAACGATTATCATGATGAACGTACTGCTAAGGCAGTGACTCTGGCACACTATTTTGTTAGGAGTAACTCATCAGTGGCTATTAGTAGGTCAAGTGAAACAACACAGATTGGATTTTCTGTTGTGGCAAAGGTTGGACTTTGTGATGGAAAGTTCGATATAACAGTGGAGGGTCCTGAACCACACCCTGTTTCTGCATTATTATACATGTTCGATGAAGTGAATAGAAGTGGGATTTGGAAGCCAAGCATGTGCCCTCATTGTCGTAACATTCGGAGGGAGCATAACAGAATGTTTTTGCAGTCTGATAGTGAAGACAGCGATGGCAGGCGACAACATCCAGTCACCATTGACAATGGTGGAAGGTTCCGAGGGCATGGTTGTGGTGCTCGGGTAAGGGGAGATTTCATTGTTAATAATTGAGAGAAGACCCTTCTTGGTGTATGCATATATCTGTACTTTTAGTTGTATGATTATGTTAATGTTACCTATATATGTATATGACAGAGAATTAGATGCTACTGAATTAATAAGCTGAAGAACAACGCTTCCTTATAGAGAACCAAAATATGATTCTATAATCAGTTTATTCATTGTTTTGGGATTTGAACATTCCAATCATGCTCACCAGATAACACAAGATGTACCTAGTTTAGTTGAGTTTTATTGGAATTGGTCAAACAAATAATTAGTTTTTGATGGAGATGTCTTCTTTAGAAAGAAAAATTAAAGCTAATAAATTTTAAGCATTCCAAAAATATAGAAAACAAAAAGGTGAAAATTAGAAATAAAGCATATGTATCTGTAAATGCAAAAGTTAGGTGTCACCATTATAATCAGATGATAGAAACTATATAGATTTAAGGTGATTAGAGTATACTATACTAAAAAGTAAAAGGAGGGAATGATTAACATTGATCATATCATACTCCCATTGAGAAGATGAAAGTGAAAATTTTTATCTTGGCTCTTTTGAAAGGTTAGGTTGACATTACTGTGATCACCAGAAGATAGACAACGTCTGTCCAGTTCCTCCATGATGGAAAATGACATAACATGTATACAATATTTTGTGGAGTGGAACAAAATTCATTTCAGTGATCTGAAGTTTCCCAAAGGAAACTAGCTAGTTTCTGGCTCTCTTATATCATCCATTTTGAGAAAATAAATAAATAAAAGGAATAAACACTCATGGCCTCTCTATTTGGGGAGTTCATAGCTTTCACACAGTTGACTTTTGACACTTCAAAAGAGTGGCAAACATTATCTTATGGAAAATGTTTTTTTTTTTATATTTAACTGTTTATTTGACAACTTTTATAAAGGTAAAATGATCTTAATAAAATTAATTTTTATATTTCTGAAGAAAAAGTTAAAATAATATTAAATGAGTATAAAAAAAATTCTGATATCAAAATATATACCACTGTCATGAGCTGCATTACAAATTGTGTCATTTGCATGTTTGATGGTACCTTGGTCATAGTTATAACAATTTAACAGAGTATAACTTTGCCGTGGTCAACTAAAACCTTGTGCAGAGAAATTTATTTCAATTATATCATTTCACCTTCCTTGAATTCTACATAGTATAAGTGATATTTCTAAAAAAAAGTGAAAAAGGACCTTTGATTGAGCCAGGCTCAAACTTTGGGAGGGTGCTCGATGATTTCTCTTAGCTATTTGTCAACGGCAACTTTTTTCTGCAGATAATTATTTACCTACGATAATTTATTTATGGATTCACGTAATAGATAATTATAATCGGATCTAATATTATTACTCACGGAGGTAGCTATTCAGAAAAATAATTAAGAAGTGATAATAGTTTAAAAATAGAGAAATTTTAATTTAAAATTAAATGTTTTCAATATAAATAGTTTTGTTATAAATTACTTTTATTATTCTAAAAAATACAATATCACTTGTGATTTTTGACTAGGAGTGTCGTCTTAGTCAAATTTCGATCAGGACCGACTTGACAGAGTTTTGATCGTGGCCACCCCAACCAAATTTGACCAACTTTTTAGTGGAGCAGACTTGATTGAATTTCGATCAAAACCAACTCGGCCAAATTTTAGGGAGGACAACTCCACGAGTTTTTGGTGTAGTTGTCCTAATCGAATTCGTTTGGGGTCGATTTGGGCAAATTCAACCGAATTTTGATCGAGACAGACCTCGATTAAGTTTCAGTCATGGCCATTTCAGTCGAATTTGGCCGAATTTCAATCGGGACTAAATGAACTGAGTTTTGATCGTGGATGTCGCAATCGAATTTGATCGAATTTCGATCCAAACCCGTCTCAACATTTTACAAAACTTGACTCGTCTCAACCTTTTGCCTTACCTGACTCAATCTTTTGCCTTACCTGACTCATCTCAATCTTAAGGTTGACCTTACCCTTTTCGACCTTCAATCTTACATAACTTGTCTCAACTTTTGATTTGACCTGTTTCAACCTCTAGTTCAGCCTGACTCATCTTTACAATTGATCCCAACTTGATCCGCTTTAACCTTCTAACTCCTATCAAACTTGGGTTATAGAGTCTAAAGAGTACGGAAAACCAATATCAATTATATTTAGCAACTATTGCTTTGGCACGGTAAGGAAAATAGTGTGCCACACACATTGCATTCACAAGATCAAGATCAACATCTTCTTTATTCTTTCACAAGATCCATATCATCCCTATTATTCTTTATTCTTCCACTTGTTTGATTCTTTTCTGTCTAGTGGGAAATATTTTCTTTGTATTTGTTTGAATGTACCGAAAGAAAATGAGGTAAAATCAAAATAAAATTGATGCAATAGTACAGTCAATCATGCCATAATATAGTTAATTTGGAAACAATAAAGAGAACATATATATAATTCAAAAGACATGATCTTAGCATTAGCTAACTTCAAACACGAACAATTAAAAATAAATTTGAGAAACTATAATTGACAAGAACGTATAAGATTACGAAGAAATAAATAAATTAAAATTGCCTTTATATTATAAAACAGTAACACTTAGATGCAAGTGTATTATATAAATGCACATAATATTGGCTTACTGGGTTTGGATTTTGTCACACTTTGTGAGTAGTAGAATCTACATGTTATAGAGCACCGTCAAAATTTAAGAAAACTAAAAAGGAATTAGAAGCTCTTTATTAAAAAAGTAAAAAAAAAAACGTGTTTTGAAGGAAACTTGTAAATTTTAAATTGATGTAATTAATAATCATGTTGGTGGTGAGTGATTTATGTTGAATTTATGATAAAAAAACATTTCGATATAGTTTCTAAGTTTTATTTTAGAAAAATTAATCAAATGTTATGTATTAAATTTAGGTCATTAATATTTAAAGTAAAATATTATTTTGACAGAGCTTTTATGAATACATTCATGTGATAATGTAGTTAATATATAATAATAAAATATTGAATTTTGTAGAAATTTAAAGGAGCTATGAAAGAACAACTCCTCATGCTAAAAGTGTAATTTCAAACATAAATATATTTGATTGCAGAGTATATTTTATTCATTTAAAAAATATTATAAATTCAATTTTGAATTATAAAAAATAGTAAGAGAAAGTGATTTTAAAACTAGAATTGAGTTGGGCTAAAAACCACCCCTAAACTGATTTTGAAACTATACTGTTAAAGAAAGAAACTGACACTGCCTTATAGAATTGAAAAGTAGATGGATCATGAATCAAAGAAACAAAAAAGTGGAAGAATAAAAAGCAGCATAAACACCAGAAAAAGAAAAGTGGTTTGGAAAAATAACAGAGAGAATTAGATGCTATTGAACTATAATAATAAGATGAAGAGCAACGCTTCCCTTATTGAGAGTGAAAATATAATTCTACAATCAGTTTATTTATAGTTTTGGGATATGAACATGTCAGGGGTTGGCGAGTTTACGAGAGAAGAAGATATAGGAGAGAGAGAAGGGGTCCGTACGGACAGTGGCCGAACGGTTGAAAGGGGGATCATGAGGGTCGAACGGTTGAAAGGGGGAGCACGATGACAGAACGGTGGAAAGGGAGAAGCACGAGGGCCGAACGGCTGAAAGGGGGGAGCACGAGGGCCGCATGGTAGGGTGAAGAGAAAAAGAGGACTGAGTGAGTGGGACGACGACGAGCGTCCTAAGCGAGTGAAAGCAACAACGAGCGTCCTAACTAACAACAGTTAGGATAGGCGAGAAATTCAAAGGACGTACCTCAGGATATTATAGAAGTAAATATAGTAAATAAGGATAGAAATATTCTTACCAGATAATTATAATAAATAGGCATAATTACTATTATTCTTTACCTTTTTGGAAAGGAGTAATTAGTATTAATAAAGGAGGAACCTAGGGTTTAGGGGGAAGTTTTGATTAAGGAGTTTTGGAAGAGAGGTTAGGCTCTCGGGTAAGTGACGGAGACCCTGCTCCCAGTTATTGGTTGTTTATTGTGATACCAATATTTCCAGTTAATAAAGAGTTTTATTCAGTCAAATACCATTGTTTATTGCCTGTGGGAGTTTAAAAGGGTGTGAGTGGCAAGTTCACGTACTCAGGTACGTAACAATTGGTCCGACCTACCGGATCCTAATAGAGACGAGTGAAAGACATCATGGAGGGAAGAGTGAATGTTGTCGAAGGAAGATTGGAGGTCATAGAAATCTCCATGGGAGGACTGGAGGCAGTAGTCCAGGAACTGGTGAAGGTGATGGGAGAACGAGGTCGACGACAGGAGGGAAATCCTGATGGAAGTCAGGGGTCTGTCAATGGGAGAAGGAATGAGGAGGACGAGAGAGATGGCAGCAGGCTAGATGGTGGACACCGAGAGGAGCAACCGTATTGGAGGAGAAGGGTAGACTTACCCATCTTTGAAGGAAGCGATCCTTTGAATTGGATCTATAGAGCGGACAAATTCTTTGAACTGCAAGGAGTGTCGGAGGAAGAAAAGCTGCGCCTAGCCTACATCAACATGGAGGGAATCGCGGGACACTGGTTCAGGTTTTGGAGGGAGAAGGCCAGGAACCGCTCGTGGACCAGATTAAAGGAGTCGTTGGTGATCCGTTTCGGAGGCAGAAGCCGGGGAACGGTCTTCGAGAGACTGGCGGCCTGTAAACAATCAGGAACCGTGGAAGAATACATCCAAGAATTCGAAGTGTTGGTCGGCCAAGCAGAAAAAGTACCTGATGCACAGCTGTGGGATACTTCATGGCAGGATTGCAGGAGGGGATCCGTAATCAACTCAGATTGCTTGACCCGAGGGAATTGATGAACGTAATGAGACTAGCAAAGGACATGGAAGAGTTCCAAGGGGCCACAAAGGCTGGAGGAGGAATCATAAGCAAGAGTTAGACGTGGGGAAAACCGAGCGGTTCAGTAATGAGGACGGACCCCAATCAGCATAATCAGAACCGAACGAGAATCGCAGAGAGGGGGCAAACAGGAGGGAAGGAAGGGATCCCGAGGAGAGAAGGAGAACGATCGTTCTCAAACAACCAAGGAAGGAACGTGCGGGATTTACCGTACGCTGAATATGTCAAACGAAGGGAAGAAGGGAGGTGTTTCAGGTGTGGGGGACCGTTCGGTCCAGGCCATCGTTGTCCGGAAAGGAGTCTTCGGATGCTGATACTGGCAGAAGACGAGGAATCAAGCGGGGAAGAAGAAGCTGAGACCGAACTCGACCAAATGGAGTTATCGGCATTCTCGGCAGGGGGGCTCACCCAGCCCAGAACGATGAAATTGCATGGACAGATAGGAACGAAACAGGTACTGATTTTGATTGACAGTGGCGCCAGCCACAACTTCATAAGAAAAGAATTGGTAGAGGAACTGACATTACCCGTAGTAGATACACCACCCTATAGGGTGAGTTTGGGAGATGGGCAAAGAAAGGAGACAAGGGGGTGTTGTGAAGAAGTAATAATTCGCATGGGAGAGGCGGTGATCACCGAACGGTTCCACCTGTTTGAACTGGGCGGAGTTGACGTGATACTGGGGGTAGAATGGCTGGCTAAGCTGGGAGAAGTAACATTAAACTGGGGCAAGCTAACCATGGTGTTCGGTCAAGCAGGGAGGAACATGACCATTAAAAGAGATCCTACTTTAACTCGGAGATTGGTGGAACCCGAAGCATTGTTCAAAATGAAAGAAGTAGAGGCCTGGTTGCTGGTGTGGGAGCTTGGGGAAACAGAAAAGGACGAGGAAAGAAAACCGTACGATCAAGGAAAAGGACCGTTCGGTCCGGAGATGACAAAGAAGCAGACGCATGACATGAAGCAAATTTTGGATCAGCACACGAGCGTATTTCACGAGCCGAGCGGACTACCGCCAGATAGGGGCATTGTTCATCAAATTCCATTAAAAGAGGGTACAGATCCTGTGAATGTAAGGTTGTACCGTTACCCCCATGTGATGAAGGGGGAGATTGAGAAATAGGTGGCCGAAATGCTAAAATCGGGCGTCATAAGGTCGAGCAACAGTCCATATTCGAGTCCGGTAATATTAGTGAAGAAGAAGGATGACAGCTGGAGATTCTGTGTGGATTATAGAGCCCTTAACCGAGCCACGGTACCCGATAAATTCCCTATCCCACTGATAGAGGAATTGCTAGACGAACTGAGAGGGGCCAAATATTTTTCGAAGGTGGATTTGAAGTTAGGCTACCACCAGATCCGAATGGGAGATGGAGACATAGAGAAAACGGCCTTTCGGACGCACCAGGGTCACTACGAATTCATGGTGATGTCGTTCGGCCTCACCAACGCACCAGCCACATTCCAGAGTGCAATGAACAGCCTGATGCAGCCTTACCTGCGGAAATTCGTACTGGTGTTCTTTGATGATATATTGGTGTATAGCCGATCCTGGGAGGAGCACTTAGAGCATGTGGGGACGGTGCTAAGGGAACTCGTGACAAATAGGTGGGTGGCCAACAGAAAAAAATGTGAGTTCGGCAAAACTCAAATAGGCTATTTGGGTCATCGGATATCCGCGAGGGGTGTAGAAATGGACGAAGACAAAGTAAGGGCTGTGATAGACTGGGAAAAACCTAAGACGGTGAAGGCTTTGAGGGGATTTCTAGGTCTGACAGGATACTATAGGAGGTTTGTGAAGGATTATGGGAAGATTGCCAAACCCTTGACCGACCTTCTTAAAAAGGGGCAGTTTACATGGACGGAGCAAGCAGAGGAAGCTATGTCAAGGTTAAAGCAGGCCATCACTACTGCACCAGTGCTGGTTCTACCTGATTTTGACCAGCCTTTCCACATTGAATGTGATGCATCGAGAAGAGGGGTAGGAGCGGTACTCATGCAAGGAAAGAAACCCATAGCTTTCTTTAGTAAAGCGTTATCCGAGGGTCATTGAGTAAATCGATATATGAGAAGGAATTAATGGCGTTGGTTTTAGCCATACAACATTGGAGGCCCTACCTCTTGGGACAAAGGTTTGTGGTTCACACCGATCAAAGGAGCCTGAAGTACCTTTTGGAGCAGCGCATCACCACTCAAAATCAGCAGAATTGGATTGCGAAGCTCCTGGGTTATGACTTTGAAATTGTGTACAAATCAGGTGTCACCAACAAGGTAGCAGACGCCCTATCACGGAAGGAAGAGGATGATCCATAGGAAGAAAAGGAATTGAGGGTTGTAGCCAGACCTTACTAGCAAGACTTCAGGGAGATTTTGGAAGAAGTTGAGGCAGATGAAGAGTTAAAGAAGGTGATAGAAGATTTGAGAAAAGACCCCAACTCACATCCCTCGTTCACTCTGGAACACGAGAGGTTACACTATAAGGGGAGGCTGGTACTGTCTGCCCGATCGGCTTGGGTGCCCAAGTTGATAGCCAAGTTTCATACCACGCAAACAGGAGGACACTCAGGGGTATATCGGACTTATCGCAAGGTGACGCAATCTCTTTATTGGGTAGGAATGAAGAAAGCCGTAACTGACTTTGTTGCAAGCTGCCTGGTATGTCAACAACATAAATATTTGTCATCCTCTCCACAGGGGTTGTTGCAACCTTTACCCATACCCAACGCCATTTGGGAGGAGATCAGCATGGATTTTATCGTTAAGTTGCCCAAGTTCCACGGGTATGATGTTGTGCTGGTAGTGGTAGACCGCCTCAACAAATATGGACACTTGATACCACTGAAACATCCATATTCCGCTCGAACCGTAGCTGAAGTGTTTGTAAAGAAGATTGTCCGGTTGCAAGGGGTGCCAATATCTATCGTGAGTTACCGGGATCCACTGTTCCTGAGTAATTTTTGGAAGGAGTTGTTTAAATTACAAGGAACTCAACTGAAGATGAGCACCACCTATCATCCTGAATCTGATGGACAGACTGAGGTCGTGAATAGGGTATTGGAGGGTTATCTGAGATGCTTCTGCTCAGAACAACCAAAGGGATGGAGCATAGTACTACCTTGGGCGGAATATTAGTATAATACCAGCTATCAAGAGTCGGCGAGATGCACCCCATTTGAAATAGTATATGGGAGGTCTCCTCCCTACTGCACAGGTTCGTTCCGGGGGAAACCTTAGTGGAAGCCGTCGGCCAGGAGTTACAGACGAGGGATGAGGCACTCAACCAGCTAAAATTCCATCTAGCCAGGGCTCAAGAACTAATAGTGAGGCAGGCCAACAAGGCAAGAAGACCATCCAATGTGGAGGTGGGAGATTGGGTGTATCTAAAGATCAGACCCCACCGACAGACGTCGATGCCGTCCACGCTGCATTTTAAACTGGCCGCTCGGTATTTTGGACCTTTCCCGATCATACAGCAGATAGGAGAAGTGGCATTCAAGTTGCAACTACCCGAAGCCGCGCGGATACATCCAGTGTTCCATGTGTCGCAACTAAAGAAGGCCGTGGGAGAGAACAGTGTGGAGAAAGAGTTACCCATAGACTTAGAGATGGAGGGACCGTCTCCCTGGCCGATCCGAGTTCTGGATAAAAGGCAGGTGCAACAAGGAGAGGACGAACGGCAGGAGGTGTTGATCGAATGGCAAGAGGGAGGACCGGACGGGGCAACATGGGAAGATGCCATAACCATCCGAGATCAATATCCAGACTTCAACCTTGAGGGCAAGGTTGATCTTCAGGAGGTGGGTAATGTTAGGGGCTGGCGAGTTTACGAGAGAAGAAGATATAGGAGAAAGAGAGAGAGAAGGGGTTCGTACGGACAGTGGCCGAACGGTTGAAAGGGGGGAGCACGATGACCGAACGGTGGAAAGGGGGAAGCACGAGGGCCAAACGGTTGAAAGGGGGAAGCACGAGGGCCGAACGGCGGAAAGGGGGGAGCACGATGGCCACACGATAGGGGGAAGAGAAAAAGAGGACTGAGCGAGTGGGACGACGACGAGCGTCCTAAGCGAGTGGAAGCAACAACGAGCGTCCTAACTGACAACAGTTAGGATAGGCGGGAAATTCAAAGGACGTACCTCAGGATATTATAGAAGTAAATATAGTAAATAAGGATAGAAATATTCTTACCAGATAATTATAATAAATAGGCATAATTACTATTATTCTTTACCTTTTTGGGAAGGAGTAATTAGTATTAATAAAGGAGGAACCTAGGGTTTAGGGGGAAGTTTTGATTAAGGAGTTTTGTAAGAGAGGTTAGGCTCTCGGGTAAGTAACGGAGACCCTGCTCCTAGTTATTGGTTGTTTATTGTGATACCAATATTTCCAGTTAATAAAGAGTTTTATTCAGTCAAATACCATTGTTTATTGCCTGTGGGAGTTTAAAAGGGTGTGAGTGGCAAGTTCACGTACTCAGGTACATAAGAGAACATCCGAACCATGCTCACCAGACAACACAATATGTATCTAGTTTATTTGACTTTTCCATTAGTTTTTTGAATAACTGCACAATACCATCCTCAACTGATCCATTCCAACATTTTGTGGTGTGCTGTATCTATTCTACAAAAAAAAAAGATGGGAAACATTGCTTGTTTTCTCCGTCTAAGAGGGAGTCTTCCATTTCCATCCCATCTTCAACTGGGAACAGCTGCTACCATCAACATGAAGACATTTATCTCTGACAGGTTTGAAACATTATATACCGAAAACGCATAAGTTTTATACACCGTTGAAGGGTCAAAGTGCAAACTCACGTTACAAAGACACGTTTGCAATGAGCGCAATGTCCTCGTGACATCGTTCGTACTCCATGACAGCATAATATGTTCAGACAAAAAAAACCTACACCTGATGATATTCAACATGGAACCTGGTTTGCTTCGCCTGTCAGATGGGATTACGTGTTCCACCGCAGGGACGAATACAAGGAGTGTTGGGAAACAGCGGTATTTGTTCCCTCCTCTGTGAACCCCAAAATGGGCACTATGCGGAAGCGTAAAAAATAAAAGCGTAAGAAAAGAGAATTTTAACACTTGAAATTTTAACGTGGAAAATCCTCTCGGAAAAAACCACGGGACCTAGTCCAGAAAAATATCTCCACTATGAAAGTAGGATTACAGTGTTTCTCTCACTCTCTGAGGATCTTTCAATTAATCTCACCCTCTCGAATGGTATACAAAACTCTTCGTTTTACACACTCACAAAACAGACTCTCTGTTTTTCACTCACACTAATGTGGCTTCACTTCTCTCTCTTTTCTCTGTTAGCTTCTCTCTTCACCGGTTTTGATTCTCGGTGGTTCTTCCCTTGCTCTCTGCTGCACACACTGGCTTCCAATTTATAAAAGAAAAGAGGCAAATAAAACAAAGCTTGGGTGGTTGTGCTGGAAATCCGGAAAAGTTGGCACCATTATTTGTGGTATGGGAACAAAAGCTCCTGCATTCCAGCTTATTGGGACCCATAATTTTCATTTTATTCCAACAAAACTCCCCCATAAAACAAATAAATGGGTCTTCTATCTGGAAGATACCACCAGATCAGCACCTTGGCAACAATCTTCAACCTTCTTGGTTGGAACTGACTTAGTCATCATATCGGACCAATTCAAGTCTGTATGGATTTTCTCTATCTTCAATTTCTTCTCATCCAACGCTTCTCGTATCCAGTGATACCGCACGTCAATATGCTTCGAGCGTGAATGGAACATGGGGTTCTTGGTTAGATGGATGGTACTTTGATTATCACAGTTCACCACATTATCGTCTTGATTATGTCCTAATTCACTTAGGAAATTCTTCATCCATAGCATCTCTTTAGAGGCTTCAGTCACCGCTACATACTCTGCTTCAGCAGTAGACAATGTCACACATTTTTGTAGCTTTGACTGCCAAGAAATAGCTCCCCCTGCAAAAGTAATCAGATAACCTGATGTTGACTTCCTTGAATCGACATCTCCAGCCATGTCTGAGTCTGAATATCCTATTAGCTTTAGATCTCCATTTCTAAAACACAAGCTTCTTTTGGCAGATCCTCTTAGATACCTTAGTATCCACTTAACAGCTTCCCAATGCTCCTTTCCTGGATTCGACAGGTATCTGCTCACAACTCCTACAACATAGCCAATATCTGGCCTTGTACAAATCATTGCATACATAAGGCTACCCACGGCAGAAGAGTAGGGTACCTTGCTCATTTCTTCTTTTTCTTCTTCATTCTTTGGACATTGCGACTTGCTGAGTTTGAAATGTCCAGCTATTGGAACACGAGCAGATTTGGCATTGTGCATGTTGAAACTTTTGAGAATCTTCTCAATGTAATCTTTTTGAGATACCCATAGCATTCTTCTAGAACGATCTCTAGAGATTTTCATTCCAAGTATCTTCTTTACTACACCCAGGTCTTTCATGGCAAAAGACTTGCTCAATGCCTTCTTGAGAGCAACTATTTTAATTTTGTCCTTCCCTACAATCAACATATCATCAACATACAAGAGAAGTATAATGGACTCACCATTTTCATAATGCTTCACAAACATGCAATGGTCTGCGGAGGTCTTCTTGAAATTATGTTGGATCATGAAGAAATCAAATTTCTTGTACCATTGTCTAGGAGCTTGCTTCAGACCATAGAGGCTTTTCTTCAGATGACACACCAAGTGTTCTTTGCCTGGTTCTTCAAAACCCTCTGGTTGCTTCATGTAAATTTCTTCTTCTAGGTCTCCATGTAAGAATGTTGTCTTGAAGTCCAGTTGTTCAATCTCCAGGTCTAGTGTTGCTGCCAGACCGAGAATCGCTCTAATGGATGTCATCTTCACCACTGGTGAAAATATTTCGTCGAAGTCTATTCCTTTCTTCTGGTTGCACCCCTTCACGACAATTCGTGCTTTGTACCTTGGGCTTGGGTTTTTCTCTTCATTCTTGAGCTTGAACACCCATTTGTTCTGCAATGCTCTCCTTTCTTTTGGTAGTTCTACCAAATCATAAGTCTCATTTTCCTTTAAGGATTGCATCTCTTCTTCCATGGCTTGCAACCATTTGTCTTTGTCTTTCATCTCCATTGCTTCTACAAAGCTTTGAGGTTCACCTTCATCAGTAAAATTAACATATTCATCTGAAAAATACCTTCTTGACGGTTGCTTCTGCCTTGTTGATCGCCTCAATTGGGTTTGTTGCGGAGCATTCTCAATTGGTTGATCTTCCACCGTTAGATTAGGTTGATCAGGTTCTTCATCCATTTCATCAAGTTGTAACTCTTGATCTGGCTCAGCTTGACGAGTCTCTTCCCCTAAGTTGTTCATCAATATAGGGCTTTGATCACTTATCAGCTTAAGTGTTGGTTTCTCCACTTTCTTGATGTCTTGGATTGTCTGATCTTCAAAGAACACCACATCTCTGCTTCGAACAATCTTTCTGTTTGCAGGATCCCATAATCTGAAACCAAATTCATCTCTTGGAGAACCAAGGTATATGCACTCTTTCGCCTTAGCATCGAGCTTTGCTCTTTCATCTTTCGGAATGTGAACTGATGCCTTACATCCGAAGACTTTCAAGTTGCGATATGAGGCCTTTTTACCGGACCATACTTCTTCTGGTATCTTACCGTTTAATGGTCTTGACGGTGATAAGTTGATCAAATCAGCTGCTGTCACCACTGTCAGCGTGAGATAACACGCTCCTGACCTTCTCGGCAATCGTTCTGTTGAATCTTTCAGCTACATCATTCATCTGAGGTGTCTTGGGAGGTACTTTCTCATGTTTGATCCCATGAGTCTTGCAATAGTGCTCGAATGGACCTCTATACTCTCCACCATTATCACTTCTCAGACATTTCAACTTTCTACCAGTTTCACGTTCAACTGATGCGTGAAACTCCTTGAAGATTCGTAAAACTTCATCTTTTCTCTTCAATGGATAGACCCACAATTTTCTGAAGTGGTCATCAATGAAGGTAACAAAATATTGAGCACCACCAAGGGACTTTTCAGATGTTGAACAAACATCTGAGTGTACAAGATCCAAAATATGCTCTTTTCTTCTTCCACTTTCAGATCTACGGAAGGACACTCTATGTTGCTTACCTGCTAGGCAGTCTTCACATAATTCAAGTGGTTGTCCTTTTATACTTTGGAGATGATCTTTCGCAAGGATCTCTAATCCTTTCTTGCTCATGTGGCCCAGTCTTTTGTGCCACAACTCCTTACTTTCTTCTTGAGCAACATTTGTCTCTCCTTTGCATATCTTTCCTTGCATGACATACAAAGAGCCTTCCTTTTTGCCACGAGCAACAATCATGCTTCCTCGGCTAAGTTTCCATTTTCCATCTCCAAACTGGTTGTTCATTCCAGCATCATCTAGCTTACCGACTGAGATAAGGTTTAGACGCATCTCTGGTACATGTCTTACCTCCTTCAGCACAAGTTTGTTTCCATTTTCTGTCGTCAAAGTCACTTCTCCTATGCCCACAATTTTGCTTGTGACATGATTTCCCATCTTCACTCTTCCAAAGTCTCCTTTTTGATAGGATGAGAAGAATCCCTCATGAGGAGTAACATGGAAAGATGCTCTGGTATCTACTATCCAAGTGCAGTCATCAAAAGCAATATTTAGATAGTTTACCTCAATGATAAGGAACACATTCTCATCATTTGATACCACCGCCGTTGTGGTCTTTTCTTCCAACTTCTTTTTGGGATCTACCACATCAGGGTGTACAGTTTCATTCTTCTGATCTCTCTTCAGGAATCTACATTCTGGCTTCTTGTGACCATCTTTTCCACAATAAAAGCATGTCAGACCTTTGGAACGAGACTTGAATCTTCCTCGTGACTTTTCACGTTTTCCTTTGCTTATGTTTTAACTCCTTCCTCTATTCTCAACAACATTGGCTTCCGAGTGACTACTCGATCCCCTTTCTTTCCTTCTGGATTCTTCATTCAGTAAACATGTTATCTAGACTGAGCTTTCCATCTGGTGCTGAGTTACTGAGAGTGACCACCAACGTGTCCCAACTCTCCGGTAGAGAACTAAGGAGTAGAAGAGCTTGTAACTCGTCATCTATCTTCATATCTGCTTTCATTAACTGGTTCACAATACCTTTGAAGGTATTGAGATGCTCGATCATATTCTGGTCGTCAAAGTACTCCAACTTTACGAGTCGCCTGACTAGGTGAGCTTTGTTTCTCGGAGTCTTCTTTTGAATCATAGATTCAAGCTTTGTCCATAACTCATACGCATCGGTATAAGTCGATACATGCTCAAACAAGCTTTTGTCGATGTATTTCCGAATCATAGCCACTGTTTTTCGATTCAGATTTTATATATATATATATATATTTGTACTATACTCGGATAGCCGACCGTGTGAGGGGAGTGTCATCCGCACCAACCGGTAATCCAGTGATCGTGAGTCAGCTAAGATGGATGTCATTAATGGTCAGTTAATATATTTAATGACCATATCAAAGACAAATATATGGTATTTATGGGTCATTGACAAGTTATATTGCACAAATATATTATATTAATGAATAAGTAATATAATTAATGAGCTGGACAATTATGAGGCCAATAAATACAATATTAATATTCAGGTAAAGGGATCTGATTCCAAATTACTATCAGAATACACAAGGGGCAGTTTTTTCAGACTTAAACGTCGGATTATTTTCTACAGGATCACCCCGGCCGGGAGGACAACTTAAACACTATCCTGCAATTTTCAAATAAATGTTCTGCAGTAACCTGAAGAGGTTTAGGGTTTGTAAGTAGTTATTATGTATTTATTGTGTATAAATGCGATTATAAAAAATGTGCGTTGTTTTCTAACAAGTTTCTCATTATTATTATTTTTTGAATAATTGCATATTACGTTGTTCAACTAATCCATTCCAACATTTTGTGATGGGAAACAACAATTTGCTTTGTTTCAGCATTATAGAGGGAGTCTTCCGTTTCCATGCCATCTTCAACTTAGGACATATATATGTTACCATCAACATGACCACATCTATCACTCACAAGTGATACATGGCACACATATTTTGTTAAAAGGTGGGAAGGATTAACATTGTCATATACTGCCATTGAGAAGATGAAAGTGAAAACTTTTATCTTGGCTCTTTTGAATGGTTTGGTTGACATTACTGTGATCACCAGAATATAGACAACGTCTAGATGGAAAATGACATAATATTGCATGTATACAATATTTTGTGGAGTGGAACAAAATTCATTTCAGTGATGTGAAGTTTCCCAAAAAGAAACTATTTAGTTTCTGTCTCTCCTATATCATCCATTTTGAGAATTTCAGTGCAGATTACAGTGCATGTGTACTTCGATTTTGTTGAAATTCTAATAGAAAAAGATGTAGAAACATGTTGTAATATGAAGTCCAAGCACTACAGAAAACCAACATCAATAGTTCATATCAATCATTTAGCAGCTATTGCTTTGCCAGTGTAAAGAAAATATTATGTCACACATCGCATTAGCAAGATCAACATCAAAATCTTCTTTATTCTTTCACAAGATCCATATCATCATTTCTATTATTTATTCTTCCACTTGTTTGATTCTTTCACTTTTTTTTATTCTTTCTTATCTAGTGGGAAATATTTTCTTTGTATTTGTTTGAATCTACCGAAAGAAAATAAGATAAAATTAAAATAAAATTACTGCAATACTACTGTTATATCCATGCCATAATTTATGATGGAGAATTGAACATATATATAGTTTAAAGACACGATCTTAGCATTAGCTAACATCAAACATGAACAATTAAAAATAAATTTTAAAAACTATAATTGACAAGAACGGATAATATTATGAAGAGATAAATAAATTAAAATTGACTTGTATATTGTAAAACAGAAACAGTTAGATGCATGTGTATTATATAATATGATAAGCTATAATTGACAAGACAAGTTCGACAGTCAGATATATTTTCGGAATGAAAACAAATGCATATAATATGGGTTTGATTTTTATTTTTTTTCACTCTTTGTAGTAGTAAAACCTGTTAGAGAGCACAGTCAAAATTTAAAAAATAAAAGAGAGAGAAAGAGAGAATAAAACTAGGAATTAGAAGTTTCTTTATTAGAAAAGTAAAAAAACAAAACGTGTTTCGAAGGAGAATTGCAAATTTTAAATTGATATAATTAATAATCATGTAGATGAGGATTAGTATGTTGAATTTATGATAAAAAAACATTTGTAAAATTATGAATTAAAAAATTCTGTATTAAAAAGTAAAAAAAGGAAAACTTGTTTCGAAGGAAACTTGTAAATTTTAAATTAATATATTTAATAATCATATTGATGAGTGATTAGTATGTTGAAATTATGATAAAAACATTTTGGATATAGTTTCTAAGCTTTCTCTTAATAAAATTAATCCCTGATTAGATTTTACTTATTTTCTATCAAGATATATTAATTTAAGATGAAATATTGAAATACTGGAATATGATATCCATAAAGTTATGTACTATAATTCATATCTAACATAAATATATTTGAATACATTGTTAGCTTTATTAATAATCACGATTTCTCAAGTAATAAACATGTCTTATGAAGATTTCAATGTAAACTTTACATAAATATAAAACATGTGACATGGTACCGTTTTTAGGAATTGCATATGTTATGTACTAAATTTAAGTCATTAATATTCAAAGTAAAATATTATTTTGACAGAGGTTTTATAAATAGATTCATATAATAAATGTAGTTAATAATAATAATAAAATATTGAATGTTGTAGAAATTTAAAGAAATTCGGAAAGGACAACTTCTCGTGCTAAAAATATAATTTTCAAACAAAAATATTTATTTGGTTGCAAAGTATATTTTATTTATTTAAAAATATTATAAATTCAATTTTGAATTATAAAAAATACTAAGAGAAAGTGATTTTAAAACTAGAATTGAGTTGGGCTAAACACCATCCCTAAACTGATTTTGAAACTATACTGTTAAAAGAAAGAAACTAACACTACATTATAGAATTGAAAAGTAGATGGATCAAGAATCAAAGAAACAAGAGGTGGAAGAATAAAAAGCAGCATAAACAGCAGAAAAAGAAAAGTGGTTTGGAAAAATGATAGAGAGAATTGGATGCTACTGAATTATAATAATAAGCTGAAGAACAACGCTTCCCTTAGTGAGTGTGAAAATATGATTCTATAATCACTTTATTTATAGTTTTGGGATATGAACATCCCAACCATGCTCACCACAGAACACAATATATACCTAGTTTACTTGAGTTTTCCATTAGTTTTTTGAATAGCTGCACATTACCTTCTTCAACTGATCCATTCCATCATTTTGTGGTGTGGTGCATCTATTCTACACACAAAAAATATGGGAAACAACAACGGTGCATGTTTTCTCCGTCTAAGAGGGAGTCTTCCATTTCCATCCAATATTCAACTGGGAACAGATGCTACCATCAACATGAAGTCATATATCACTCACTCTGATGATGGAACATCAGCCGAAAATGCACAAGTTTTATACACCGTTGAAGGGTCAAATTGCAAACTCGTGTTAAGAAGGGTTGTTTGCAACGGCAATGTCAACGCTCTAGGGTTCGTACTCCATGACAGCGTAATATGTTCAGGCCAAAAAAAACTAAGCTTTTCGATATTCAAAGATGGAACTGATTTCCTTAACGTGTTCCATTCGGATAAGTATTCCAACTTGTGGACGAAGACTAGGAAGAACTTCGATGCATGGGATGGTGTTACGGACACCAAAGTTTGCTTGTATGGCACTGCAAACAGGTGTGGTCTTCTTGTTTTGGAGTGCAAAAACGATTGTCCTTATCAACGTGATGCTAAGGCAGTGACTATAGCACACTATTTTGTTAGCAGTAACGGATCAGTGGCTGTTAACAGATCAAGTGAATCAACAGATATTGGGTTTTCTGTTGTGACAAAGGTTCGAAGGTGTGATGGAAAGTATGAAATAATAGTGGAGGGTCCTGAACCACACCCTGTTTTTGCATTATTACACATGTTTGATGAAGTGAATAGAAGTGGGATTTGGAAGCCAACCATGTGCCCTCATTGTCGTAACATTCAGAGGGAGCATAGCACAATGTTTCTGCCGTCTGATAGTGAAGACGATGTTGTTCCCTTACCGCCACGTCTTGGTAACCAACGAAATGCAGCGACCATTGCCAACGATGGAAGGTTCAGAGGGCATGCTAATGGTAGTTACATCAGATGCAGAAATTTCTATGGTTTTAATTGAGTGAAGATCCTAACTTTATGCGTTTCTCTCTCAATATATATGTACGTTGAATAATGTGTTATAGTCTTGTAGAATTTTAAGAAAGTTTGAATGTACTACAAAATGTATAACTCAAGCTACAAAGAAAATAATAGAAAGAGAGATCAGCTCAATTTCTGAATTATCTTCCTCATATTCTATATTTTATTTTATACTACAAAATATTACCAACAAAAATGGTGGGTTCTTACACCAAGAAAAAAAAATCAAAGTAAGATGTTATGGCCAAAAATACTTCAACATCTACACCAAAATTCATGGCAATGTCCAAGTTTCTTTATTTGAGTGAGAAAATTATGGTTTTTGGACTATTAAAATTGAGTTTTGTTTACATCTTTGTATGAATCAGATGAACAAAATAAGATGAGCAAGCCGTTGGAATTTAAGAGTATTAGAAACAATTTTTAGATTCATGAAGAGTTACAATTATTCATGAAGAGTTACAACCAATTAAAAGTTATAATTATTCATGGAAAAATGTAATTATATGAAAAGTTACAACCATTCATGAAAAGTTATAATTATTCATGAAGAAATGTAACTACATAAAGAGTTACAACCATTCATGAAAAGTTACAATCATTCGTGACGAAATGTAACTAATCAGAATCTAGTATCTCTTGAATTTGAAAGATGTCTGATCAACATCTATATAAAGGGATCATGTGCTCTATTAAAACATAGACGGATAGACTTCACAAATCAATTCGTGAGAATTTTATTCTTGTTTAACATTAATACTAAGAGTGAGTATTATCGTTGTATTTCTTCTTTGTATCTCAAAAGCGAATTTCGTGATCCCCTTCACTTTTATAAGGGACGAAATATTGCTTTTAGGAGAATGTGTATTCACTCATAGAAAATTATATCAAGTCTACATTGTTGTTCATTTTGTTTCTCTAAATTCTTGGAAAATTGTTCCAACACAAGCTACTGCATCTACACAGCAAGCAGTAGTGGAAAGAAATAAAATAACAGATTTTGGAGTTCTTGATTCAAAGAGGATTATCAATAGCCAGACTTCCATGGATAATGAAAGCAAAAACAAGGAAGCATAAGACACTCTTCGACAAGAGTTTGAAGGATATTCAAAGGTGAGAAAACAGTCAAACTTCATTCTCTCAAAGAGAGATTTTGAGAATGAAAATGAAAGAAAAAGGAAGTTTGCATGAAAACTTCAACAAATTATCTGAATTGGTGAATCGAATGAAGTCCCGTGAAGATAAAGATGATAGAAGAATAAGAGATAAAATTCTTGTTAGTTTGACTGAAAATTTTAGCCTAGGGTGATTGGTAAAGAAAAAACCCAGGACTTGTCACTCATGACTTATAGGGTTGATGAGGTCACTTAGATCACAGGAGCAAAGATTCTTGTCTTGTTGAAAAGTCAATTCAAATCATGTTCCAAAACTCACATCAACGAATATTTGTGTCTTCTAAAGGTGGCAGATTTATCAATGAATGAGAAATCTCATACAATAGAATCGAAAAGTAGATTAATCAAGAATCAAGCAAGTGGAAGAATAAAACACAGCATAAAAACAAGAAAAAGAAAAGTGATTTGGAAAAATACGAAAGAGAATTAGATGCTATTGAATTAATAAGCTGAAGAACAACGCTTCCTGATAGTGAGCGAAAATATGATTCTATAATCAGTTTATTCATAGTTGTGGGATATGAACAATCCCAACCATGCTCACCAGATAACACAATATGTACCTAGTTTACTCGAGATTTGATGGAATTGGTCAACAAATAATTAGTTTTAGATGGAGATGGAGAAGCCGTATTGTCTTTTAGAAAGAAAAATTTAAGTTAATAAATTTTAAGCATTCCGAAAATATAGAAAACAAAATGGTGAAAATTAGAAATAAAGCATGTATCTTTAGATGCAAAAGTTTTTTCTAGACTTATTTGGGTTCTGAGATGAGTGTTTTCTAAACACTGTTTTGCAATTTTTCAAACAAATGTTCTGCAGTAACCTTGCCAAAGTATATTCAAAGTCTGTTGTCCTTCATTGATGAAAATAAGCAAATATATATACAAGAAAAAGTAGAATCATTCTAGCCTACAATTACGGAAATATGGTTGGCACTTTACAATTTTCAACTCACAGATTTGCACTCCAGATTTGATTGCTATTTTCTAATATGCACATGGAGACATAATCATGGCATAAGGTCCTACAATAATATTTTATTCTTATTACCCCCCCTCAAGGTGGAGCATGGGGGTTATGAATGCCCAGCTTGTCCAAAAATGAGCCAAATTGAGTGACGCCAAGCGGTTTGGTGAAGAGGTCAGCAAGTTGAGAATGAGTGGATACATGGGTAGGTTGAATACGATTTTGCTGTATCTCATCACGAATAAGATGACAGTCTACTTCAATATGCTTCGTCCGCTCATGAAAAACTGGATTCTTGGCGATATGAAGGGCAGCTTGGTTGTCACAATAAAGATTCATGGGTACGGAGTGGGGAATACCCAAACTTAAAAGAAGACCTTGAAGCCATTTCAACTCACACGTTGTGTTTGCCATAGATCGATATTCTGCTTCAGCTGAGGATCGAGAAACTGTGTGTTGTTTCTTGGTTTTCCATGAGATTGGGGATTGACCAAGGAAAACAATCCACCCTGTTATAGAGCGACGCGTGAGAGGACAAGTAGCCCAATCAGAGTCACACCATCCATAAAGACGAAGGTCACTTTCCCTTTTTAAAAGCACACCTTGACCCGGTTGACCTTTTAAATAACGTACCACACGTAGTGCAGCACGCCAGTGCTCCTGTCGTGGTTGTTGCATAAACTGAGATAAAACATGAACACTGTAGGATAATTCAGGTCTAGTAAAACACAAGTAAATAAGGCGCCCAACGAGGCGTCGATACTAGCTCGGGTCAGAGAGAAGATCATCATTAGCCAAGGCCAATCGATGATTTTCTTCAATGGGAGTGGGCACTGGTTTTCCCCCAAGCAATCCTGTTTCAGCGATGATGTCCAAAGCATACTTCCGTTGACACAGGAAAAGTCCTGTAGGAGACCGAGCAACCTCCACCCCAAGAAAGTATTTTAATTTACTTAAGTCCTTCATATGGAAACATTGATGAAGATAACTTTTGAATTTTGCAATCTCTTCACCATGATTACCAGCAATGACAAGATCATCCACATAAACTAACACAACTAGTTGTATACCTTTTTTTCGAAAAATGAACAAGGAATGGTCTGATTGAGAGCGTTGAAATCCGTATTGGTCAAGAGCATTTGAGAGCTTTGCAAACCAACACCGAGGGGCCTGACGAAGCCCATAAATGGACTTGCGGAGACGACATACCAAACCATTTTGTGACACCAAGAACCCTGGTGGCAGTTTCATATACACCGTTTCGTCTAGATCTCCGTGCAGAAAAGCATTATGAACATCCATTTGATGAAGTTCCCAGTCTTTGGCAACAGCGACTGCTAATACTGTTCGAATGGTGACCATCTTTGCCACTGGGGCAAAGGTTTCATCGTAATCAATCCCTTCAACTTGGTGATTTCCCAAGACAACTAGTCGTGCTTTGAAACGTTCAATACTCCCATCAGAGTGATATTTAATTTTGTAAATCCACTTGCATCCCAAAGGCTTTTTCCCTGCCGGCAAAGCTATAATGTCCCAGGTTCCATTGCTTTGGAGGGCATCAATTTCATTAGTCATTGCATCCTTCCACCGAACATCCCGAACAGCTTCGGAAAAGTGTACTGGCTCTCGCTCTTCATGAAGGGCTGCAAGAAAGATTCTGTGTTGCAAGGAGAATTTGTCACAATTAAGATAATTTGTCAATGGGTAAGACATACCTGAGGAAACTGAATGTGGAGTGAGGATTGATGACTTAACTTGGATGGTGGTGTTAGTGACATAATCACGAAGCTTCACCGATGGTTGTCGTACACGGTGACCTTTCCCGAGTGGAGAAGACACAACAGACATCTCGTCAACCTCGTTTTCTATTGTCGAACTAGAAGTTTGTTCTGGTGAAGGAACAACTTGAGATGCGAGTTCTAGATCATGGCTTTTATCTTGAACCCCATTGAACTCATTTGTGGTCACTGTCTCGGTCGTAGGGTCATTTTCATCAATTTCCACGATGTGTTCGTCATGATTTTCTACACCAGCATTAATGAAAGGCAACTTCATTTCTGAAGGTTCCTTATGAATGAGAGAGGCAAACGGAAATTCATTTTCAACAAACTTGACATCTCTCGAAACCCAGAAAACTTCTCTTTCTAGATCAAATAATTTCCATCCCTTCTGTCCAGCCGAATATCCAACAAACACACTCTTGCGACTTCTACTTGCAAATTTATCACCATTCCTATCTTGGTTGTGTGCATAACACAAACATCCAAACACCCGCAAATGATCATAGGTAGGCGGGTTCCCATTAACTATTTCATATGGAGTTTTTCCTTGGAGAATTGTTGAAGGTGTACGATTGATCAAGTAACCTGCAGTCAAAATGCATTCACCCCAGAATTTAAGCGGAAGTTGTCCTTGAAACCTTAAAGCACGTGCTACATTTAGAATGTGTTGATGTTTTCGCTCAACTCTTCCATTTTGCTGAGGTGTTCCAGTACATGAGGTTTGATGTAGTATCCCATGTAGCTGAAAATATTGTTGAAGGCACATGAACTCTGTTCCATTGTCACTTCGTATCATTTTCACTTGTTTCTTGTATTGCCGTTCTATTAAAGTGATGAAATTCATTAAGGTTTGCGACACACCTTTCTTACTGTTCAACAAGTATATCCACACAGCTCGAGAACAATCATCAACCAAGGTTAGAAAGTAAGATGCACCACATGAAGAGAGAGTTTTGTATGGACCCCATAAATCACAATGTATTAAATCGAAAACATTGGATGCTTGAGAATCACTTAAAGGGAATTTATTCCTACTTTGCTTCGATTTTTCACATACTTCACACACTCTACTTGTATTCTTATCACCACGCGTGATTGTCATATTCGGAATCTTTTCAACAATTTGGTAGGCGGGATGTCCCATTCGCTTGTGCCAAATCTCAAGTTGACTTTCTGTATTGATATGATGAGCTTTTATGTCACTCACACCACGATACCAATAGAGTCCATCTTTCCGTTCACCCGCTCCAATCAGCATCCTCAAAGTGTGGTCCTGCATTGCACAAAATTTATCAGTAAAATGCACTGTACATTTTGCTTCATCTATCAGTTGTGACACTGAAATCAAGTTACAATTCAACTTCGGGACATATAGAACATTTTCAAGTTTTAGTCCTCCATCAAGAAAAACTGATCCTTCTTTGTCTGCCAATACCAATTCACCATTTGGCAGTCCCACAGGGCATCCTTCCAAGGTTCGACTCTCCCACAAGTTGTCTAGCGTTCCTGTCATATGGTTAGAGGCACCACTATCAACAATCCACAAGTCACGTGATTTCTTACCAGTCATCTTTTCAGTTGTATTTGCTTTATGAGAATTCAACATGGTTGCCAGGATCTCCCACTGCTCATTACTCAGTCCTGCTACTTCTGGTTTCTTGGTATCTGACTTCGAGTCACTACTACTTGTACTAGTATGCGCTATATTGACACGAGGTGTTCCTCCTTTCCCTCGGAAGAACGTTGTCCTTTGTTGATGTCTTCCGCCACTTTATTTTCATTTCGTGGCCTTTCTCCCCACCAGTCTGGATAACCGATGATCTCGAAGCAATTTCTCTTGTCATGTCCTGTCCTTCCACAATGTGTGCACACAATTGATTTTTCTTTTACTTCATTGCGTAGCTTGCCCTTAGTCTCTGTTTGCACAACCATTCCCACTATCATTCCTCGCTCTTCTTTGGATCGAGTGATCATTCTCACTCTTTCTTCTTGCACCATAGTGGCATACACCCGGTTTAATGAGGGTAATGGATCTGTTGCCAAAACATTTGACCTTGTTGTTCCATAGCCCTCGTCATCTAGTCCCATCAAGAATTGATGAACTCTTTCTTCTTCTCTTCGTTTCTCGAGTTTGGTCGCAATATTACACTTGCATCCACCACATTTACACTGTGGGATTTGCTCATAATTTGCGAGTTCATCCCACAATATTTTCAGCTTCCCATAATAGGCAACCATCGTCATTCCTTGTTGTTTGCATTCCGCCAATTCTGACTTTAGTTGTTGGATTCTTGGTCCGTTCACGATCGAGAACCGTTCCTTGATGTCATCCCAGAGGTCCTTTGCATTTTCCATATAGGCAATAGTGGAACGCAAATTAGGTTCAATGGTGTTTAATATCCAAGACACGAGCATTGATTGAATTGTCCACCAATCTTCTATCTTGGAGGTGTCTGTTTCAGGTTCCGTATGAGTCCCATCTATGAAACCCCATTTTCTTCGAGCGCGTAAAGAGATCTTCACCGCCTTAGCCCATTCTTCATAGTTTTCTCCTTTTAACTGTACCTGTGTAATCACATTTCCAGGATTATCACTGGCACTCAGATCGTAGGGTGATGACATTTTCTTCACCACCTCGCTTTCACTCTTCTCTCCTTCTTTTGCCATTTTTAGTAGCTACGTTTAGAAGAGAGGGATATCAGAAATGACGCTCTGATACCATGCCAAAGTATATTCAAAGTCTGTTGTCCTTCATTGATGAAAATAAGCAAATATATATACAAGAAAAAGTAGAATCATTCTAGCCTACAATTACGGAAATATGGTTGGCACTTTACAATTTTCAACTCACAGATTTGCACTCCAGATTTGATTGCTATTTTCTAATATGCACATGGAGACATAATCATGCATAAGGTCCTACAATAATATTTTATTCTTATTAAACCTGAAAAGGTTTAGGGTTTGTGTGTAGTTGTTATGTATTTATTTTGTCATTTACATGTTTGATGGTACCTTGGTCATAGTTGTAACAATTTAACAGAGTATAACTTTACCGTGGTCAATTAAAACCTTGTGCACAGAAATTTATTCCAATTATATCTTTTCACTTTCCTTGAATTCTACATACTTTAGTATAAGTGATCGTTCTAAAAAAAAAGTGAAAAGGGACCTTTGATTGAGCCAGGCTCAAACTTTGGGAGGGTGTGCTCGATGATTTCTCTTAGCTATTTGTCAACGACAACTCTTTTCTGCATATAATTATTTACCTATGATAATTTATTTATGGATTCATGTCGATTCATGTCGTAGATAGTTATAATCGGATCTAATATTCTAATTTCACCGAGGAAACTATTTAAAAAAAATACAGTTTAGAAGGAGTAGTAATTTAAAAATAATGAGATTTAAATTAAAATTAAATATTTCAATATAAATAGTTTTCTTGTTAAGTTTTGTTGTTTTAAAACATATTATTTATGAAGAAATTATTTTTCTAGAATTATTAAACTTTTATTTTTAGTAATTTTTCTTTTGCATTCATATGTTTGAAGATCACATACGGTCAAAGTTGTCACTTGTGATTTTTGACTGGTATTGCAATCTCAATTGAATTTCCATCCGGACTGACTTAATAGAGTTTTCGTTGTAGCCGCCCTAGCCAAATTTGATGAACTTTTTATGGAGTTGACTAGATTGAATTTTGATCAAGACTAACTCGACCAAATTTTAGGAGGGGCTCACTTCACTGATTTTTGGGCGTCGTCAAATTCATTCGGGACTGATTTGGGTGAATTCAACCGAATTTTGATCGGTGCAGACCTCGATCGGTTTCGGTGATGGCCATTTCAGTTGAATTTGGAAAATTTTCAATTGATATTAACTCAATTGAGTTTTGATCGTGCACGTCCCAACCGAATTCTATTGAATTTCGGCCCAAAGCCCGTCTCAAATTTTGTAAGACCTAATTCATCTCAACCTTTTGCCTAACCCTTAATCTTAGGCCCGACTTGACCCTTCTGGAGACCTTCTATCTTATATGGCCTATCTCAACCTTTGCTGACCTGACTCTTCTCGATATTTGATCCCAACTTGATCCGTATTAACCTTTGATCTAACCCAACTTGGATTATAAAATCCAAACACTAAAGAAAACCAATATCAATTGTTCATATCGATCATTTAGCACCATTGCTTTGTCAATGTAAAGAAAATAGTGTGCCACACACATCCCATTAACAAGATCAAGATCAAAATCTTCTTTATTCTTTCACAAGACCCCTATCATCTCTATTATTCTTTATTCTTCCACTTGTTTGATTTTGTCACTTTGTTTGATTCTTCTGTATAGTGGGAAATATTTTCCTTGTATTTGTTTGAATCTACCGAATGAAAATGAGGTAAAATTAAATTAAAATTGATGGAATACTACAGTCATTCATGCCATAATATAGTTTATGATGGAAACAAAAGAGAATTGAACATATATTTAATTCAAAGACACGATCTTATAGCATCAGCTAACTGCAAACATGAACAATTAAAAATAAATTTGAGAAACTATAATTGACAAGAATGGATAGTATTAGGAAGAAATTAATAAATTAAAATTGCCTTTATATTATAAAACAGTAACACTAGATGCAAGTGTATTATATAATATGAGAAGCTATTGACAAAAAAGGTCAACAGTCACAAACTGAAAACAAAACCAAATGCACATAATATTGGCTTACTGGTTTTGATTTTTTTTCACACTGTGAGTAGTAGAATCTATATGTTATAGATCACCGTCAAAATTCAAAAAAAAAAAGGAATTAGAAGTGATTTAACAATATTATACATTAAATTTTAAATTATAAAAAATACTGAGAGAAAGTGATTTTAAAACTAGAATCGAGTTGTGCTAAAAACCACCCCTAAACTGGTTTTGAAACTATACTGTTAAAGAAAGAAACTAACACTGCGTTATGCAATGGAAAAGGAGATGGATTAAGAATCAAAGAAACAAGAAATGGAAGAATAAAAAACAGCATAACACAGAAAAAGAAAAGTGATTTGGAAAAATATTACAGAGAATTAGATGCTAATAAGCTGAAGAACCACGCTTCCCTTTTAGCGAGAGTGAAAATATGATTCTATAATCACTTTATTTATAGTTTTGGCATGTTAACATCCCAACCATGCTCATCACAGAACACAATATGTACCTAGTTTACTGAGTTTTCCATTATTTTTCTTAATAACTGCACATTACCTTCTTCGACTTATCCATTCCAACATTTTGAGGTGTGCTGCATCTGTTCTACACACAAAAAAGATGGGAAACAACAACGTTCCTGGTTTTCACCGTGTAAGAGGGAGTCTTCCATTTCCATCCAATATTCAACTGGGAACAGATGCTACCATCAACATGAAGACATATATCTTTCACAGGGATCATGAAACATATGTCGAAAACGCACAAGTTTTATACACCGTTGAAGGGTCAAAGTGCAAACTCGTATTAGGAAGGACTGTTTGCAATGACGACAATAAGCGTTCCGATATTCAAAGAGGGAACTGGTTTGCTTGATGTGCTCGATGGGGTTGCGTGTTCCACCGCGTGGACGAAGACAAGGAAGAACGTTGATGCATGCGGTGGTGTTACGGACACTAAAGTTTACTTGTATGGCACTACAAATAGGTGTGGTCTTCTTGTTTTGGAGTGCAAGAAAAACGATTCTCATGAACGTCATGCTAAGGCAGTGACTATAGCACACTATTTTGTTAGTAGTAACGGATCAGTGGCTGTTAACAGATCAAGTGAAACAACAGATATTGGGTTTTCTGTTGTGACAAAGGTTCGAAGGTGTGATGGAAAGTTTGATATAACAGTGGAGGGTCCTGATCCACACCCTGTTTTTGATTTATTACACATGTTCGATGAAGTGAATAGAAGTGGGATTTGGAAGCCAAGCATGTGCCCTCATTGTCGTAACATTCGGAGGGAGCATAATCGAATGTTTTTGCAGTCTGATAGTGAAGACGATGTTGTTCCCTTACCACCACGTGGTAGCCAACGAAAGGCAGCAACCATAACCAACGATGGAAGGTTCACAGGACATGCTAATGGTAGTTACATCAGATGCAGAAATTTCTATGGTTTTAATTGAGTGAAGATCCTAACTTTGTGTGTTTCTCTCTCAGTACATATGTTCAATAATGTGTTAGTCTTGTAGAATTTTAAGAAAGTTTGAATGTACTACAACTGTATCTCAAGCTAGAAAGAAAATAATAGAAAGAGAGATCGCCTCAATTTCCAAATTATCTTCCTCCTATTCTATATTTTATTTTTTACTACAAAATATTACCAACAAAGTGGTGCGTTCTTACACCAAGAAACAAAAAAATCAAAGTAAGATATTTGAATGTTCAAGGCAATGTTCAAGTTTCTTTATTTGAATGAGAAATTGTTGTTTTTGGACTGTTAAAATGGAAAGTTTTGTTTACACATCTTTGGATGACTCGCACAAACAAAATATGATGATCAAGCCACTGCATCTGCACAACAAGCAGCAGTGGAAAGAAATAAAATAACAGATTTTGGAGTTCTTGATTCAAAGAGGATTCTCAATAGCCAGACTTCCATGGATAATGAAAGCAAAAACAACCAAGGAAGCATAAGAAATTCTTCAACTAGACAATTTTTGAAGGGAAAAAGATAATGGACATAGATTTTTTTAGAACATTTTGACACAATACACTATTATTTTTTCATTGGTTCATTATTTTATTTGTTAATTTATTCAAGTATTTTAAACTCAATGAAAAAAAATATATGCTATATTAAAATGTTCTCAAAAAAATCTTTATTAACCCATCATAATCCTTTTTTAACCTGAATTATTCTATAGAAAATTATATATTAACAGATATTTTTATAATATTTTAACACATCACAAGTATATTTTTTTATTGAATTTATAATATGTCGTAACAAATAAATAAGAAATTAGTGGAAAAAAAATGAAATGTGTTATATCAAAATATTGTAAAAAAATAACCTGTGATAAAATATTTTTTAACTTATTCTATTGGATTTAAAAATCAACCTTGCAAAAAAATATATTGAAAAAGAAAAATTATTATTGCGGTGAGAATGACATAAGAGAAGAATTTTGATCTTAAAAATAAGGTTTAAGTTTAAAAACGTGTGTCAATTATATTTTTTTAATTTTTGAATTAAAAAATTAAATGTACATAGTGGAAATATAATTTAAGCAAGGGCAAATTTGGAAAATCAAAGTGCCGAAAGCCCTATTCTCCTCTGCAATTCCAAAATCGAAATCAAATTGGGGAAGGTGAGAGATTTTCTATTCCTTTGCTTTAACCGCAACGTAGAGAGATTTCTTCCTTTCTCTTACTCCGGGGTATGGCTGGGTATCGCAGGAACGAGAGATGACTCCGGCAGTGATGGCGCGACGACGGTGTGGAGATGGTGCGACCAAGCGGCTTTTGTGGTGGTTTGCGACAGCGCGTTGGACATTCTTCTTCTTTTTCCCTTTCCCTCTTTTCTTGCGCTGATTCGCGTCGTAAGGGAGGGAGTTTCTTCCGTTTTCTTTTTTTGGTTTAGTTCTGGTTGTAGGGAGGAGGATGCGAAACCGGCGGATCACACGCAACGTTCATCACTCGCGACGGCGATGCCTCTATGGTTACGAGGGTTTCTGCGTTTCGTGGCAAGGTTTTCATTTGGGGTTTTTGAGTTCTCTGTTCTCGCGTGTGGCCCGCGAATTGGGGGTGGTGGTTTTTGATTCCCTTTCTGCAGATTGTAAAATGATTTGGAATTCAACTGTTGCAATTTTGGGGTTAGGTTATGAAATTGGATTTGGAAATTTCTTTGAAGGGCTTGAATTGGGGAATTATTGGGGTTTCTTTTTCTCTCCCACGAACCCTAATTTGGAGTCCAATTTTTTTCCCCAATCTGACTTCGATTTCTCAGCTGTAGGGCTGCACATAATTTTTTTTCAGTTGCAGGGCTGCACATAATTTTTTTTTCCAGTTTGTCCTTAAGTTACATGATTTAACATCTGTGCAATCCATTTTTTAATAAAAAAATCAATTTATACTCATTTTTTTAATGTCACGTGTAATTAATCAATACAGTCATCATGCCACCAAACCCAAACTTAACTGTTGTTTGTTCAATTTGACAATTTGACGGCAGACCCTTAATTGCTACAATTTTACACAAAAAAGAACCCAATTGAGACGCCGAAAAGAAAAGGGACCTATTTGAGATTCACGCCGAAAATAAAGACCTACCGAGACATTAAACCTAAAAATAATTGAAAACACTGCAGTTTTTCAACATATTGAATTTCAAACTTCCTCGATCTAACAGTCTTCCAAATTAACATGGAAAAGTGATTATAAACACTTAAAAAATGTTCAAAACAAAGTTCCTTTTTGAAAGTGGAGCTGAGACAGTTCATATCATAATCCTTCTCCTTTTTAAGTAGATGATGAGAATGCGCATGCTGACTTTGCAGAAACCGTGTGGGGTTGCTGGAGCCACCAAAATCTCTTCTTTCTCCAAACGCAATCATTAGCTACTTTGTTGTTGCTGTCTCAATCTTTAGTTTAATGATTCAACCCATCTCACACTTCAAATGCTGTTTCTATATATATATATATATATATATATATATATATATATATATATATATATATATATATATATATATATATATATATATTATTATCCTTTTTCATCATCTAACATGCACGAATCTTGCAATCCACATGCCAGAACAACCAAAATAACACAGGCGACTTTTAAAAGTATGACTAGGTCTATAACCTAAGATCTTTTCTGACCAAGATTAATTCTTCAATAAACCAAGCTTTTTCAGAAAAGTTAATCATCCCGCAAATGGTATTCCATGTCGAAAGACCATGTCGAGCTTAAATTTATCATTTTCTGTTACCTAGTCATTTCAATTTTTGAAAACTCCTAAACAGACACACCGTGATTTGATGAAACCTCTTAACTTGTTGTGCCCACGTTTGCAGGCTGACTCATACAGTTCCCACACGACAACATGCGCCGTCGAACAGACCTAAAACAACGTGGGTGCAACTCATTGTGTCTTCTGGGAGAAATCAATTTAGGTAAAAGTAATAAAAAAAAAACATATTTTCATTTTGAGACACGCAAAGTTGATAACAACGTTTGACAAAACCAGCCCACTTTCAACAAACAGAAAAGTTGACACACGAGCAACAATGGAAATTGTGAAACAAGGTTTGAAGCAGCAATCCATTTCCAACACTATATAGCTGAATAGCCAAATAAGGGTAAAAAATAAAAATAAAGAATGGACCTGTGTTATTTTTTTGTATACCCTGATAAATACAATTCAAAAGATTATCAATTTGGGAAAGAAAAAAAATTATAGTAATTGGTAAGTCTCTCGAGAGATGTCAGTAAAAAGCAATCAAGAGTGGCATTGGCAAGAAATGAAGGAAGGATATATAGATTTATACAGAAGATAAAGGCATAAACAGTTAATAAGAATCAAGAGCTTCCACTGAAACCTTGACTGTTCTTCATCTTTCTCATTTCCATTTCTCTTGTGGTTTGGCGGCTCTGCGCTTCACTGCTCGAACCAGATGGGTTTAAACCATACTCACTTGTAGCTGCACTGTATTCGCTGCTTGCACCATATTCCTGAGTTCCCAGTGCCATTTTTCTGAACTTTTTCATGTCTTCTCTGTACTGTACAGTATCATAATCTGAACTTTCATGAGAACTGTACATGGTGCTGTGTCCAGGTTTGATTCCTTCGTTAAGATCTGCTAGAGACACATCTCCTTCCAAAGCACGCACAACCTGTAGATACAAGGATCATGGTCTCGTATCTTAGGCCAATTCAATATTCTTCATTCTATGTGTAACAAAAAAATGCAAGACATACTGTCCTATGTATGACCTTAGCATATTGATTACATGAAAAATGACAACAAAGTACTTTGATTTACCTGGCTCATCCTTGGTCGGCGCTTTGCTGAATGACGTGTGCAAGCTGCGGCACATGCCACCATTCGTGCCATCTCATTAGGGTCATAGTCATTCTGAAGCCTTGGGTCAATAATAGAGTCAAAATCATCTTCTTCCAAAGCTCGTGTGAGCAAAGGTCTAGCCTGTGATATGATAAAGATGGATTTAGTCAAGAGTTGCTCTGCAGAACCATGTTCTGCTCCAAAACACACACAGAAACCTCTATATTTCTTGGCTACTTGTAACTAAGAAATTAACATATGAATTCATAAATGTATACACAGTGAATTTCTGAGTTAAAAGTAATAATTCCCAGAATCGATGAATGAAATAATACTTACCCAGTCTACCAAACTATCCTCCATGAATGTCTGAGTTTTATCAACTGGTCGCCGTCCAGTTATTAACTCAAGGAGCATGACTCCATAGGAGAAAACATCTGATTTGTCTGTGAGTTTTCCACTAGAAGCATATTCTGGAGCCAGATACCTGTAAGTAATAATTGAAGCACGACACGTGAGATTCAAACAACAACATATTTGTTCCAGATTATTGTTCTTGGTTTTCCTTATAAACTGTTGTTGACACTTGACAGCAATAAGACCGATGAAAATTGACAACAATCACACATGGCACGCCACAGAGACATAAAATAGTCCACTAAAGTTGAAAGTTTGAGAATTTTTTAGCTATGATGTACTCTCTTTATCCATCTCTCGTATCATTAAAGAATGGCGTAAGTTAATTCGTCCATGAAAAGATAGAAAGAAGAAAGTGTGTCCCTACCCAAAAGTCCCCATCACTCGTGTAGAAACATGAGTATTAACATCAGAAGAAAACTTAGCAAGACCGAAATCTGCAACCTGTCAACAAATAAAGAGCAATTCGATCACAAATTCAAATAACATTATAAAAGTGAACAATGGAAGTGAGTTTTATGATTTTTATCAATTAGACTAAATCAGGTAAAACAATGAACAGCTGTTTTATCAAATTGTGCTGTTGTGAGAAAGACATGTGGCAGAACAACACACCTTTGCTTCGAACTTAAAATCCAGAAGGATGTTGGCAGATTTGATATCACGATGGATGATCTTAGGATGACCTGAACGTGCAGAAAATGAAAACAAAGATTTAGGTCAACATAAATAAATTAACAACAGCAGAAGAAAACAAATCAGGGGTGAAAAACATACAATCTTCATGAAGATACGCCAGTCCCTTAGCAGATCCTAAAGCAATTCTTAGTCTTGTGGGCCAATCCATGGTAGGTCGTCCTCTTCCTGCAGTGGAAATAACCACGAAGACCGCTTCCATCAAAAGCATTATGCAAGTGGTAGAAGTTGGTGCTTAGCCAACTTTCAGCAGAAAAGATAGACCAACCAAACAGAATTTTTAAATGAATCTTGTGATGGAAAGCAAAAATCAGGAGTACCAACCATGCAAATGGAACTCCATTGTGTTGTTCGGAACAAATTCGTAAACAAGCAACCTCTGGGACCCAGTGATGCAGTATCCAACCAAAGATACAAGATGCTTGTGATGAACACGGCTAATTATCTCAACCTCAGCCTGGAACTCACGCTCCCCTTGCCCACTTCCAGCCTTCAATTGCTTCACTGCCACCTCCTTGCCATTGGGAAGAATTCCTCTGTGAACATATCCGAATCCACCTTGTCCGAGGAGGTTCGCATCAGAGAATCCATCCGTTGCTCGTGCCAACTCCTCGTAGGTAAAAGTGCTTTTAGAGAACCCCAATGAAATTCCCGGAGAAGGAGGAGGAAGTGGTTCGCCACCTGAATAGTTTGATCCAGACCCGCCACTGCTGATGATAAAAGGAGGCGGAGGTGGAGGAGGTTGAGCAGCATAAGCCGGAGCCGGTGGAGGTGATGGCTTTGGAGGCATCATTGAAACCACATGATCTTGCGGAGGAGGAACATTGTGCTGCCATTGACGCGGCGGACCACCGTAATCATCTAAAAATTATGAAGAGAACACCATCAAATAAGTAATTATCGTTTTCTTCAAGAGTAAGAACAGTTTCTAAACGAAATATGTCTGACATTAAAATCTGCTATTGGAGAAGCTAAATGAAAGAAAAAAAAATCTTTAATGAAGAGTTTGAACAAACTACTCTAATACATTTGAACATCACCAGAAGACAAAGTAAGCAGCCATTCATTTTTTTAAGAATCAGAACAAACAAACAAACCTTAACAACTAAGAAAAAAACTAGAAGCAAATTGTAAGAAAATACATGCTATTAGTTTTATCCAGTTCATAATGTGCTTTCATAAGTAAAAAGATTCGGCAAGAGAATCGACTGAGGAATTAAACATTGAGAACATCTTGAAACCAAGCACAATTTACGAAAAAACTTTAAAATCAATAAAATTAGCAAAAACGTGAAAGGCTTTTTCAGTAAAATTATTAGATCAAATGTCAAAAGACAAAAACAAAAAGCTCACTCACCTTTGGGTCCCCTCAGCGGTTGCGGCGGCGGCGGAGCATAGTACTCCTCGTCGCGTCTTCTCTTCTTCTTCCGACAGCATATGCAAAGAATGCTTAACACAACAAGAACCGCGACTGCCCCCACGGCGATTCCGACCACCACACCAGTCGAAATACCAGACGAAGACGACGGAGGAGGCGAAGGCGTGGTTGGACTCGATCCGGACGGAGGAGAAGGCGAGCTCCGAGACGGTGGACTTGGAGTGCTTCCACCGCCGCCACCGCTACTAGGTGGCGATGGTGTAGACCCCGACGGCGGTGAGGGAGGAGAACCAGACGGAGGCGAGGGAGGAGAACTCGATGGTGGAGTGGTTGACGGCGGGGATGGAGTCGAAGGAGTAGACGGTGGAGGAGCAGACGGAGTCGACGGAGGTGGCGAAGAAGGTGTCGCCGGCGGAGGAGCGGAGGGAGTCGCTGGGGGCGGAGATGACGGAGGTGAAGGTGGAGGTGACGACGGAGTCGCAGGAGGAGGTGCCGAAGGTGTGGCGGGCGGTGGTGCCGACGGGGTCGACGGCGGAGGCGCGGTGCTGTTGGACGGCGGCGAAGACGGCGCTGGGGCTGTTGACATTGCTGAGAACAGCTACAGAATCAAAAAGAATTGAGATCGAAACACACAAAGAAGCTTGGCAAGGATTAAGGTCGAAGAGAACAAGGTTTATACTTATGTTTAATTCCCTCTCTCTCTCTCTCTAAAACGGCTTAGAGAGAGAAAAAAATGAGACAACGAAGAATGGTTTGCGTCGAAGTAAGAAAGCGTTTTATCTGAAAAAAACCGTAGATTCTCTTTCTCACCTATCACCTTTGAAGCTGCTCCTCAGTCTCACTGTCACTTTTTTTTTTTCATTTTTTTTATTATTAATTTAAACTTATTGGTTGAGCCAACCAGCGAAGACAAACGGGTAACATGGCCCCACACGAATGCGCCGCGGACACCTTCTTCTTACAGTTAATTAATTAATTAATTTAATTAGTTGTAAGATATCATTTGTTTTATTCATGTAAAAAAAACGTAATTATATAAAATAAGTTCTAAAATAATTTTAATAAATTATATTTTATTTTATCTATATATTACATGACAATCAACTTAAACATGAACTAAAATAAGAAATAAGTAATTTAAATTTAAAACAGAAGGCATTGGTACATTGCGACGGTTGCTTTTTTTTCTTTGCCGGAATTTGTTTGCATTTTCGTTTGCAATTAGTTTTCATTATCGGCAAAATAAATCATTTCCGATATATAATAACAAAATCCAGTTATTGGATTTTCTACGCGTCGATAGTTGAAAAAATGGGTTAATTTTGTTTAGAAAAAATAATTAATTAAATATTTAATAGTTAATATTTAAAATTAACGTATGGGCGTAACCGTGTTCCCAGTCCTACGTAAAGTCGTGAAGAAGAAGACAAAGTCCAGCACATGACAATTGCAGACTCAAATATCATAATCAACAAAATCAACTTTTTATTAAATAAATAAATTAAGGTACGTTTGAATTCGGTATTCAACCGTTAACACACTCTCCGCTGCAAAAAGCGAACTCATAAATAAAATATAAAAATAGCTACCAAATGAAAACCTCTTCCAGTGTTCCGTTTCCGGTTTCCGCAGACGGTGTATATATATATTCCCAAATCTCGTATATTTAAAATTAAAAGTATGGTTATAATTTTATTTTTAAATAATTTTTGTCGGAATTAGAAAACAAAAATAGAGTGTTAAAATCCGTAACGTGTTTATTAGTTAACGCCGTAATTACAGGTCTTGAGCCGTGAAATCGAAGAAGATTGAAAAAAATGATAGTGTTCCGTTATGTTCCACGTTAACCATAATTTCTTACAAAGTTATGAATTTAATTAATGGTCTTAACGTGTTCATTGAGTTTAGCATTAATTTTCCTTCCCACTTTAATTACTAATTAAAAGATATTAGCAATTACTGCTACTTACCAATATTAATAAATATCAAGACACCGTAGTTTCAATTTGAATTTGAATTCTCTGCTGATTCACTCAGTTGGTGCTTAAATTCAAATGTCAAATGTTTAATTTTTTTTTTGTAATCAAGCTATTAAAGTTAATTATTCACCAACACTCATTAACATGGGGAATAAATTGGACAAAAATAGAGTAGATGTTCTTCTTCAAATGCTATTTCTTTTATATTTAAAGAATTTAATAATAAACCACTTGTTTACAAAACTTATATAATTATTAAATAAAATATTGAATGTGAAAACTAGTTGTTTAAACTCGATTTTATTATAGGGTTATCCTCTTATGATTGGTTAATTGATACTGAGTCAAATATTAGGTAACCCATTCTGCAGAAAGAGTAGAATTTTTTTTAATTAATATTTATAGTAGCTGTTACTCTAAGTAAGAGTTAAATAAGCAGCTGGATCACACTATCGCACAACGCAACAAGACATGGACATGTTTATTCATAAAATAAAAAAGAATAAGATAAATTACGTTTATACAAAATCTTTGTGTGACATAAAGCACAACATAAAGAGATAAAAATAAAATAGAGAAAAAAAATAACAATATTTTGCAGCATAATGACAAATAAGTCACTATTACCTTATATTAATTTTTTAAATTATTTTTTATAAGGAGAAGGACGACTTACATGCTTGCATGAATAAAATGGTTGAAGACACTTTGATTAATATGATAAGAGACATTCAGGTATTTATTTATGCAGTAAATTAAATCACAACTAAATAATAACATATTAAATGTAATTAAGCAAGTTAAAAAATTTAAAACAAGATAAATTTATAAATCTTAAGTCTAACAAATAGAGTCCATTAGATATTATATATAATCCTTATTCACGAGGTATATTATTCGATATTAAAATATTTTGGTAGACTTTTTCATTGAATATATCATAATTTCATTAAAATATGACATATCGACATAGTAGGATAAAAGATATATTGACCTGAAAAAGTAAGAAAACAAATAAACCCGTATAATTATGGATATTTCCATTCAATAGAAACAATTTTTAACGTTTTTCATAAGGAATACTTTCATATTTAAATTAAAATTAAATCAATAACTAGATGTATAAATTATTTAAGGTGTATGTAAATTAAACACTCTACTTTGTTGTAATAAAAACACTTTACTACATGACAAAATATAGTTTCTCTTCCATTTAGTTTTGTCCGTGAATTATTTAATACTATTTAGTGCGAATTTTATATAACGTAATTAGAATAACAATGCTGATGATATATATATAGTGATTGAACTTGCTTGAATTTAAGAATAATTTATTATATGAGAAAATATGATAAAATCAGTAACTTAGAACATAAATTAAGTTTACATTAAAAAGTCCTAAAAGAGTTTTTTTTAAGACAAATTGGAAAGTGTTATCATACTATTTATATACCATATACTCATAAAGTTGTGATAGAAAATGTCGATCAAATTAAATTATCAAATGAACATTTCATATGGAAAAAAAATAAAAACATGTAATTTAAATTAAAAAATATTTTTTTAGAAAACTAAAAATACATATTTCCCCCAAATATAATAAACTAGTTAAGAGTTCAATAAGTGATTATCTTAACTGTAAACTTTTTATGTTTCCTAAATACTTAATGATTTAATACTTTTACATTTTATAAAAATAATGATTTTTTTTAATTTTAAAATATAATTTTTCTTTTTTCATATAAGTAAATAAGAAATAAGATTATAAAAGCCAATTAGGCTTAATAATTGCTAAACCTATATGATCAATACCAGTATTCTGCATTTTCATTCCCTGGAATGATTACATAAAGCTGAAACAATTAGTATTTTAATTAATAAGGTCAAACTTAATATAAATAGATGTTAAGTGTTTTCTATCAAGCTTTATTTTTTTCTTTTAATAGAGTCAAACTTAATATATGTATATTTTTTTTTCTCTATGAACTATTTAGTTAACTATCTAAAATAATACACCTTCTATGAATATTAATTTTTAAAATAATTATATTTTTTTCTTATATTAATGTTGAATCTTATTTCTGTTATTTATTTAGTTTGAAATGATTAGTTGTAATAAAGTTGAAATAAGTAGTCTTTTGAGTAATATAGTTAAATATAAACAATTGATAACTGATTTTTTCATAATCAATCATTTTGTGTAATGTATAATTAAAAAAAGAATATTAAAAGATGTAATCTAATGCTTAGATGTTTTCTATATTTCAAAAACAATAACTATTTAGTTTAAAATTATCTTTAGAAAATATATAAGGAAAAAACACTTTTAATTATAGGGTAACAATGGAATGATATACTTTTGTATTTATTTGAGACATATTATAAAAATAAGACAGATATAAAAAAGTAAATTTTTGTATTTTTGAAAAAAAAAATTTAAATGAATATGTAAAAGAAATTATGTGTGTCAAAGGTAATATACAAATAAACTTAAAAAAATGATATTTAATACATATAAATTTTTATTCCCTTCTTTATTAAAAAAATATAAAATATTATTTATTTATGATCATTTTATCTTGTATTATATGTTAAATGAATATAAAAAGGTATTACCTGTTATAGAAAAAGAAAAAAAAATAATATCAAATTAATGTAAAATATTGATAATCACTTCTTTTGGTACAAATAATATTTGGTACACATAATATAGAATAGTTTGAATGAGAATAAAAAAGAGGGAAAAAAATGTTGAACTTCTATTATTTTCTTCGATTTAAATTCAAAAAATAATATGTTTTTTTTCTTACATATAAGTGAGTGTTACTTATTTTAGAGATAGTATTTACTCTGCTTAATCCAAAAGAAAGAAAAAAAAAACATTTGACAGATATTTGCCATATCAGCAACTCTGCAAGTTATGACAGACAAATAGAAACAGCAGAAAAAAAATCATTTGCATGACCAAAAAATGGTTAAAATGGAGGTGGAAATTTTGTCTTTTTATAAATAGAAAAATAATCAACGGAGTTAAAGATGGTTTTTAAGTTGACCAAAGAAATAGATTGACAACGATTGCATGACCAAAAAATCTGGAGTAAACGTTACAATTAATCCATTTGTAATATTTTCAAGAGAATAACAATAACAGAAGAAAAAGAAAAACACTGTCTATGTGCTGTTTGTGAGTGGAAAATGCATATTCAAATCAATTTTGCAGGCTTACTGAGGAATTGGGATTTGAGAATATGTTTTGTTTGACTTTGAAATTTTCCCTTTTGTAATGCTTCAGACAGCAATACATAACATATGTAAGTATTGCATGGGGTTTCTAGAAATGTAGCAAATGTTAAGGACGTTTCAACTTGGCTTAAAGCTAGGAAGACATGAATATAATATTTTCTAAAATGATCAAACTTAGTTTGAATATCAAGAATGCAACGTGTGAGGACAATCACATAAGAATTATCCAGTTTTATTTCTCACAAAATTACTTTTCTATTTTAGAGAGAAATGTATTTCCTTTTACCACCAAACCTTGTACATTTTTTTATTATTAGAGGAGTTAAAGAGTTTATCAAGAACAATTTAAATAAATAAAACCCACTTTATGAATATGTTTGTCTCAAACAGCTACCGAGATAGAAATAGTATTAAATATTATGATTTGCAATATGTATTGTTTAAATATAAATAATAATGTAAAATTTCTGTAATAATTATAATAATAACAAATATTTTCATTGATTAATAATTACTATATAAAAAAAATATTATGAATCTTTAAAATTAAGAATCTTTAAAATTAAGAATCAATATTTGACAAAATATTTGATTATATATAACTGTCGTATTAAAAAAATTAATATATATATATATATATATATATATATATATATATATATATATATTTATTTATTTATTTATTTTACGTGACCTAAAAATTTTTTGAACATAATTCTTGTTTTTTATTTACTTGTCTTATAAACGTTTGCAGGATTTCTTTCTCACTTCTCTTTACATTCACAACTTTTGAATCTTAGTTTTTGATTCCTGATTGTTAGTTTTTGGTTTGTGGTTCTCAATTTAGACCAAATTGAAAATATCTACAAAATGAATATTTTGATGCTCAAATAAGTAAAGGATTAATACGTAGGACTATGATCTTATTACTACACAAAGTTAACATTTTGTCCTAATTTCTTTTCTTATTTGTAGGGTGATTGGTGAACTTTTCACTGTTGATGGATTAATGAAGACTAAATTTTGTCTTAACCTTATTTTAAATTACATTTACTTTTAATCGTCACCATAATTAGTATTTTACATAGATTGAGCCTAATATTTGTTTGATTCAAGACATTGTCTTTGATTCCTTATATGATATGATGTCAATAATTGTTTTAACGGAAAGTTTTTTTATGCTATTACAGAGACAATTATGACAATAACTGATATCAGGACCAAGAGAGTTCATATACATATGTGTATGTATGTTTATAGTTATTTTAGAAAATAATTTAATTGGCTAAACTAAAATCATTTAAATCAAAAAATAAATAATTAAGAAAAAATATCTCAATTCCTTCAACAAGAACATTGAAAAAGAGAAAATTATAAAAAAACAAATCTTATTTTAAAAAAAAATTGGAATTTTTTTAAGGTGATTTTAACAATGTAACCTGTACTACATCATTTAGTTGGTTAACTCTCAAATATGGTGCATAACAATCACCCAACAGATATCCCAAGGCTACCTAGCTTATGAGTCTCAAGTCTAACTTTGAGCTTAGTTGTCGAGAATACAAATAAGACAAGGTCAATAATAGAGCATAATTAAATAAAGATCAAAGATAAAATATAGTTTAAATATAATTAAGTCAAATTTAGACCTTACTTAATCATATGAATATTATTATACCTAACTAGAAACAATATAAATAAGCAGTGCATAAGAATGAAAGATTAACTAGACGAAAGACCTACTAACTTTTCCTAGTAAGGTCGGTAGCCTTAACATAGTAGGACATCGAGTATTAGGAACTGGATATCCCAATTTGGATATCAGATGCTGATATCTCTTAACTAAAAGTGTAGATATGAATAGTCCAAGGATTAAAACTCGTGGTTAGGCTTTGATAGGTAATTGGGCCAATGAGTTTCAAAGTTGATGAGCCATATAAATGTGGCATATCTAGTTAAACTCATAGTCCACAAGGTAAAACCCTATAAAGAAGCTCTAACCAATTACTAACTTGAGGGTTGAAAGAAAAACCTTTTACAGGATTTTTCTCCCTTGTAACCATATTTGGATTAGTGGAAGACGAATATCGAATACTAGAAGACGAGTACCGAGTATTAGAGGACGAGTTTTGAACAACGAGAAGGACAACACGTGGAACAAAAATCTTATATTTAGTCATAAAAGAACAACTTCAAACCTTATTAACACTATATCTTTAATAACAAACTTGAATAAACATTAATTTAAATAGTACTTTTACAAATAGATTTATCAAAATTATTAATAAAAAACAATCTAAAATAAGAAAAGTAAAATTTTGTAAGAACGTTGATAGAATATTTTAATTATATGATGTAATATATGTGATAGATTATATATATATATATATTATAAATTTTAATTTAAAACTCAAAGATTAAGTAAGATATAAATAAAAAAAATTGTGAAACAGAGAAAGTAAAAAATGATTTAATATATTTTTCGTTCTTATACATTGATAAAAACTTATCCTAATCCTTCTAATAAATAATGTATCTACTTGATCTATTCACTTGTAGATAATTATGATAGAAATCCATACTTACCGATATTATTAATGTTTAACCTAGATAACTAACATTTTCCACTCTCCACTACACACGTATCTACAAACTTCAAAATTAAAACCTCAATTCAATACATTTGAACTACTAATTTATTGATATTTTAAAAGCTGTGATGATGTAGTAAAAAGATTAGATGGAAAAAAGAAGTAAGAGTGTAATATTTCACGTACTCTTATGATAAAGAAAAGTAGGTATGCATTAAAATCGAACATACGGAATTTCAGAGAAATGCTCCCGACAGTGTGGCATTTCATGTCTGACAGGTTGTGAACCTTGCTCTTTTTTTCCATGTTAGTTGCATCAGTTATTAGACATATAAAACGAAACATACAGAAAAATTAAATACTAATAAAAGTGATTAAATAACATACCAATACCAACAATTATTTTTTTTATTTTCTTCTGTCATTTTCTGCTGTGCTGCTCTCATGTAAAATGGGAACGGTACTCAGATTAGACAAGCATATTCACACCTACATATAACATTATAATTAGATTTATCGAGAATGAAATTTATTAGAGACATATAATATCAATAAAGTATGAATTCAATTATATAAAAGGTTGAAATTATTTTTTATTCAAAATTTTAAGATAATAGATTAACGTTAGTTTTATATATTGTTTTATTCTTTCGTTTTATCTAATATAAAATTTAGATTTACATTTAAATTCTCAACACCAATTTAAATGAAATTATTTTATTAAAATATATTTATAATATATAAAAATGAAAAATAAATAAACTGAGCAGAATCACATTGCCACATGGGGAATGAATTATTATATTTTGTGTTCCAACCTCTCTCATAATTTGTGCCGTGACATTCGTCTGATTTTGACTCTATGGACCCAACATGTTATGCTCAACCATTTTTGTTTTAATTTCTTTCTTTATTGTTTTAGTTTGTTCCATGATTTAATTATTCTTCATCGTGGATTATCAATACCAAAATACAAAACGTCAACTTTCTAATTATTATTATATTTTTTTCTGATTTTTTCCCCAACTTTATTCAAAATTCGAAGCAATTAGAAATTGAATTGCATGTGTTCCAACTATTTGCCCTAGCTTTTCGTAAAATAATGGAGATTGAAGCTGGAAAATAAAAGAGATTCGTTATTTATTGGTTCAAACATAATAAACATTTAGGTCAACGTAATAAATTTAATCTTCTGATATTCGTGATTAATTAACATAGTGTTGGAAGAGATCCGTCGAATTAATGTTATACTATTTTTTTTTAGTTCTAAGTTTAATTTTCTAAAATAAACTATCGAGTACTATAATACCTCATATCGTATGGGCTATATAGTATGCATGGTAATTAAAGTTATGAACGTTAAAATATGTATTAGTAAGTTAAAGTGTAATTATTTAAAGTAGGTTTTAAAGGTCTCACCAAATTGTATTAAACGTATTAAATTAAGGGTTTTTCTATGTTTAGAGTTGTTTATTAAACTTATATTATTATTTGCTCGCGTATCAAATAAAGTTATACGAGAAATAAAAATGCTACATACTAAAGATTATATATATTTCATAAATAATATAATCAGAACTCATTACAGATTGAACAAACTTTATTTGGATTATGAATCTGTACTAAAAAATCATAATAAATTTAAAGATAAATGAATACAAATATTAAAAAAAAATAAAAATAATTTTAAAAAATTGTATTAAATATGACTTATCAAAATTAACATCTAATATTACAAATTTTTAAAATTTTGATTTTAAAAACAACAGGGAAAATAGGATTCACAAAAGTTAGTCTTAATTGACATTTTATATAGAATGTGGTGTCAAATATTTTATATGAAAAAAAAAAATCCAACATTTGATGCCTTTATCTTTTATATTAAGATATGTGGTTGACATGAAAGCATTAGCCACAGTATGGGAAAGCAAACATAAATTCTTTATTCTTGACACTTCACTTCCTCTTAGTGCTTAGTAAATTTAGAATCTAAATAATAGTTGAAAGAGATATTTCCCACTCCAAAAAGATAACCTTTTTTGAATCTTTTTTTATCTATAGCTAGCAACTAGGTGTATTATAAACAAAAAAACAAAAAAAAAACAAAAAAAAAACTACTTTATAGCCATAAAAAACAAAAAGTAAGTTAATGTCACAAACCAAGGTATATCATAGTATATGCAATAGTTCTAAATAAATTTTTTTATTTCATTCTATATACGCCTCCACTTCATAAATTTATAGAAAAATCCGTAGTTGTTTTAAGGTTTAATTATGCCTTTATGTCTTGAATCTAGTATAACTCTAAATTTGATTCCCTAAGTTAAAAAAAACATTTTGTAGTTTCTTAAATTTCATATATGGCTATAATCTCTAAACAATCAATATAATGTATTAAAAATCATTTTAAATAAAATATATTAAAATTAAGAGATTAAAAACATAATTATATTTGGAAATACGATTGTACATATCCGCAAACTCAATATTATTGTTAGTTTGATATAATTTGAGAGATACAATAGTAGAATGTCCATTATTGTATAATATGTAACTAATAATTATCTATTCATTATTATTTGAAGAGACATTATCATAATCATTAATATATTATTTATATCTATGGACTTTAAAAGGTTTATAAAAGCATTCATTTCAGATAAAATATTCACTCAATACTTAATATTAGTTTATATTTTACATTATTGTATGGAGTTGAGTGTCAAAAAGTCTTTATACATAAATTTTTCATCCACTTTTATTTGCTGAGGCTAGACTATCATTGTTCTTCCTCTAAGGTTTAGACATAAGAAATCTTTCATGATTTTGCTTCATCAAATTTTAGATAAGAAGAACGATTATTATAAATGTCAAAAAGTAAATATACAATTAGAAAAAAAAACTTAAAGTATGAAATAGTAATTAAAACTTTTAAGTATAAACAAGGATCTCCGCAAAACAAAAATTATAAAAAACATTTTGTTACTTCTCTTATGCTTTTGTCAAAACATAATTAAATGTCTATTAATTAAGGATAACAAATGAATTCTTATTGTCAGTATTGACTGAACCTATTTTTCCATTTTTATAAAAAATCTCCACATGATTGTGTATGGTGTGCATAGTTGTTTCGTTCTTTGTCTTGTACACGTTCTAATACACACTCATTTGGTTCCTTAATTTATTAAATAATCCAAAACTTTTATCAATTTTTCTTGCATAAAACATATATTTTATGATTTTTATTCTTTTTTATAATTAACTACCTATCCTTTATCCAATTGTTCTTTAATACTTTTTATTATATTTTAGATGATTATAGTTTATTTCTTTATATTTAATACTAAAGAAAATAAAATGTCTATTTTTTAACATTAAATACTTTATATCAATATGTTTTCTTGTTGTGGTTTTTATTTTTTATAAAAAAAAATATTTAATTAATATTTAGAATATTAAAGTGGTGAATGAATGCATGTATACTTAGGTATATGTATTTTCCATGAAAATTAACATGACACAAATTTCATACGAGCATAAATTTTTATTTGAGAAATTGGAATTCCCCAGTCAAATCCACACATTACTCAAACCCTCCCATTATGCCTAGTGCCTATACTTTTATATCAATCGAATAATTTGGTTTTTAAACTTTAAAAAACCATATCATGCTTACATATTTTATAAAATTCAAGAAAAACATTACAGACATCATTGTATAACAAATTTAGACTGATTACACAGTAAAATTCTTCATTTGAATGAATACTCCATTTGACGTTTGAAAAATTGAAAGTAGCTTTGAGTATAAGCTGAAAGCAAGTGCATGAAAGAAAGTAAGATGAGAGGTCCACCACTGAGTTGATTATAACCCTACATGGATCATGCTTATCCGAAGAATATATGAAGGAAAAACCCCACTTTCCATGTCTTCTTGGGTAACCCTAACATATTTCCATGTCCACAGAAACACACACATGCATGCTTAACTGGGGCCACTTTCAAACAAAACCGAGTTCAACGAGGTACAACATGTATTTATATATTATAGTCGAATGTCTGTCTTCTATCTTTTTCTTCTTTCCTCTGTTAGATAAGGGTTTTTTGTTTGTTGTTGAGCACGTTGGGGTGAACGTGAAAAAATATCTTTATTTTAGCTTTGTTTTTACTTTGAATCTTCCTTATATATAACTATTTTATTTATTTATTTATTTTCTGTAGTGTATGAAGCTGGCATATATGCCAATACCAAGACAATACTGTTGTCATTTCATGAAGCGCTCCAACCATAGCCAGGGTATCCATTTTTGTATGATGCTTTTAAGGCATAACCACCAATGTGAATGTGATCCTCGTTTGAACAGATAAGATTCACTCACTAGCTTCCTGTTTAAAAAAAGTGTTCTAATTCGAAAAATATTTATAATATATAACTAGCTACCATCATCATTATACAAATTAATTTAACAAGTAGAATATATCTTAATAAAATTTACTGTGGGCTAGTTTATTGTTTCATTCATTATCAAATCGTTACTGTATTTTCTATTATTTTTTTTATCTCAAATACGATATGTATATGTCGTAATGTAAAAAAAATGTTGAAAACCTGCGTCGAGTAAAATTAATATATGATTATATATATAAAAAAAATACAATCATTATATTATAATTCACCTCTTAACAAAGTTTAAGAGATTATTATATGTAAGGTTGTATTCAATATATTATTTATTTTAAATTTAACCTTAACTATTACACCATTTATATTTATTAAAACAAATGACCTTAACTATGAGGTCCGTCTTTGAATCCACATCTCCATTTTCCTTAATTTAAAACAAACAAAAAAAAGGAGGGTTTTAATTATCTTTGAAAATCCTTAGTTTTTAAAGTTCAAATAGTTTAAAGTCAAATTTATTTAAACTTAAAAGTGGGAAGTGAAAATGGTTTATTTATTTATTTATTTTTACCATTATTATTGATTTTTGTGTACTTGGAAAAAAGTGTTTGATAAATTGAGTATTCCGGAGCAGTGATTAGCGGAATTTGGCAGAATGCATTGTTGAGTCATTCACTTGACTCGGTTGTGTCAATTTCATTTGCCCCACTCCACATGCCAAATGTCACGTGTCATTTTTACACTTCCAAATTTTCATTTAAAGTCTGAAATTACAGTAAAGAAAGTAAAATATATATATATATATATATATATATATATATATATTATTCTTATACGTACAAAAATTTTATATTCTTTATATGTATTCTCCTTTCATACTTCTAAAAGGTTTGAAATTGAATCTAGACTTAATTTGTTTTATTTTTTCTGAAAAAAATAGTCAATTTTATCGATAAGTTTAAATTTTTTCAATTACCTTAAAAAAAGGATTAATTTGATTATGTTATTAGGCATCACATTAGCAAAATATTGTTATAGTGAAGAATAGTGTTATGTTAAATTATGAGCTTTTATGTCAATAAAAATGTCACATTAGGATTCAAAATAAAAAAATACATTAAAAAAGTTATATATTTATAAAAATATAATGAAAGTTGTAAGTCTTAATTATCCGGGTCAAGCTTTTGGTTCGAGTTATTTTTAACTTTTGAAACTTTTTTAAATTTTATTTTTTTATTCTTTTTCCACCTTTCATCGTCTTTTACCGTTTTCCTCCATTTATTTTTATCTTTTACTACTTTCCTTCACCAAACATAAATTAAAATAAAACAATTATACAAAGGTTTAGCATATAAAACCAAATTACTAATTAAATATTCTTTTGTCTGTTATATAAGTATTTCAAGTGTTAAATATAAAAAAAAGTATAGTAATTAGGTGATATTTTTTTTTAGTAATATTAATAATAAGATATTATATCAATGCGATGTTCTTTTTATTTTCACAATAAAAGATGAGTTACTTACATAGATTAAATTTTGAAACTAAAAAATAAAAAGTAAAAAAATTGTACACGATGTAAAGTTTCTTTGTTTGAGAGATGGCCCTTGAGCCAGCCATTCAAGCACGAAATTGCAAACCTTTTAAATCACTTTTTTTTTTGACAAAAGGTTGGATAAATTATTGATTTTTTCTATCCTAATAAGAAAAATAAACAAGTATTTTCTTTTCTATGACGTTTAAAATAATTTGGCTTTTAAAATTCAATCCTGAAATGGAATTTTTAATATTTTAATATTATATCTAATTGTAAATTTTTTTAAAAACATAATTTTTGTGGTATTTACAATTTTTAAGTATTGAAAAACATATTATAATATTCAATAAAAAATTAAAACTAAACAACACTCAAATAAGTTTCAATTTCTTAATCTGCTATTCTTTTCAGCTTCTTCAATTCCCATGAGTTTAATATAAATATCTGTCATTCTAAAGTTCCCTTTCAATCAACCTCCTTGTCACACATGATTTGGTGTTTATATAATTGATTTTGAAGCATTAAATGTGATGAAGATATGCATCCAGATTAGTCTCATCCACATATTCCATAAAGATCATGAAATTTAGTAGGAATGCAGCAACATCAAATTGCCCATATCCTCACCAATCACCTTCGTTGTAAAGATTTACATATAATCATTGAAATACGAGAATTTGGTGAGGGAACAGTGTTATTATAATAAGGGAATGTTAGATAAGAATCACATGCTCCAAATTATTTATTTCATCTCTGAAACAATCCTGCCTTTAGTCCATGTTCCTTGTCAGAATACATGTGATAAACTGATATCAGCATATTTCTGGAATTAACGCATTAAAGAAACTGTTGGATAATGTTCTACATGATCAGCCAAATTCTCCAAAAAAAAAGAAAATAATCACTGACAGAATATATAGAACACTGAGAGCACAGAAGGAACTGGTATTGAAACAACACAACATGGTACAAAAAAATCTATGTAGCATTAACCAAAGTGATGTCCAATATAAGTAAACATAGATTCAAATAAATATATGGGGTAGAAAATATGAGATTTCACTACAGTCTACAATTCAATGAAGGTTATACATGGTAACATACTATGACTACAAGCAACTCAATGATGAATGCCGATTGCAGAGAAGCCTATACACAGAGCTATAGACAACTGAGTGTGTCAAATGATATAACTGTTTTGGGTGGACATGGTGGAAAAAAACACAGATCCACTTTGTTTATGATTTAGATTTAGTTTCACTATGTTGTTGTCTTGATGATTTTTCAGGCACCAATTGCCTGTCCACGGAATGCAGATGCACTTTTTTGCATTGGCAGCAAGACATCATGTGCCAGGCATATTGTTGCCTGTGCTGGAAAGAATTATGAAGGCACACACAACTGAAAGTGAGAAGACTGATAACCAGGTGTTCTCTGTGTACATTTCCATTGCATCTGTGAAAGAAAACCGGGCCCGATCTTCGGCCCAATTACGCAATCGGTCTGCTTCGGCTGCATACAATGCTCTTCCCTGAAACACACACATGGCTGTAAGTTTTTGCTCAATCATGTATATGTGCATGCCTAATCCTTCAGCTGCTACTGTTATGTTTTGAACAAAGTACATTTGAAACTGTTTGAAACTTTTTCTTTTTGTGAAGTACACCGTGTAATGAATGTTTGCATTAACATAACATGATAACATATTTTAATCTTCACCTGATCATCAAACCAGCGACCTCGCCGTAACCAGGCAGTGACCAAAGCGAGTAAGATTCTGGGAGGGGTCAAGTAATTGATGGCTTTGCCTGTTCCCTTGACAACCCGCATTCGTGGAACTAATGTTCTAGCAACAGTTTCTGGAAGCTCACAGATGATGTTAAACATCTGCCTGTTTTGGACAGTTGAACCACTGAAAAAGACATAGCACATTTATTAAATGATACTTCTAAGATGTATGATCATAGAAAGCTGTGAAGTGAACACAAGAAAGTTCTTAGCTGAGGGGAAAAAGTGACCAACTATGTTATGTTCTAATAAATAGATAGTTCTTATAAGAACAACGAGGACCACCAGAAAAAAAGATTGGAACTTTAACATTAGCAGGACAAGGGAAGTGATCCTGCAAAAAACCCACTTAAAGGACCAAGTTAAAACAGGTTTGCCAAAGAGAAATACCTTAAAAGCAGATCTGTAAGAACCATGCCTGGAGATGCAGTATGGACACCTACTTTGGATCGCTTGCACTCCTTTAAAAGTGATCCCTGAAGTTGCCTGAGGCCACACTTTGTAGAACCATATCTACATGTTAATTGAAAAAGAAGATAGGTAAGAATCATTAGCAATCACCATCTACTTTACTTTTGAAGATCATTTATATATTTATATTTCTGACAGTTCTGCAAAAGCTTAGTGGAATCATCAGCTTCCTCCCATAGGAGAAGCTGCAAGCTACTCACACAGCAGTCAAAGGGGTGCTGGAGCCTCCAGAACCGGCACCATCCATGTTAAATATGTGACCTGCATTGGCTTGGTTTCTCATCACACGCATGGCTTCTCGTGTACAAAGAATAGATCCAACCAAATTTGTTGAGACAATCTGCAACATATATAAACCAATGAATTTAATAAAATAAGGCTAAAGACTAAAAATGATTATTTGGAGATAACACTTTTACATCTCAGTCTCAACACTGAATGAATGACTATTAAATTCAGCAAGATTATAAACACATACCTGTTTAATATCTTCGTCACTAAACTGAAGCAATGGTCTAAAACCTTTATTTGTTCCGGCGTTATTTATCTGTACAATAGTTTTGATATGATAAATGAAAGAGATTAGAACCAGAAACATAAAAACTGCTTTCTGCAATGGAAAAATTAAACTTCACTGAAGGGATAACAAGCATATTAGTAGAGTAAATTGGCACATCAGTTCCTTATCTCCAAGGCTAATCTTCATCAAAATACTGAAGGTAGACAGACAGACACACCATTTATTGGTTTTTGATTACCTATACTAGAATGTAAATATCATACAAAACGATTAAAAGTAATTCTTTTATATGATCATATTTCAATTTATGCACAGCACTGGAAGTGACAAGATGAATATAAATACTAGAGATTTTGATTGATAGTCAAGTTTTGCAGCTGCCCAAACTTTAATAGTTTTCATGTATTACCTTCAACCAATAGTTGGTATTCATGTTAAGGTTTTATTATTGCGTGCCATAATTGGTTAGATTCCATATGCACTTTTCTTGTATTATTCATGAAACCTGATGATGCTCAACGACAACAACCACAAGACTTACCCAAATGTCAACATAACCAAGTTCTTTGACAGCAAAGGCTGCCAATCTCTGCACATCATGAGGCTCACAAACATCACAAGCAATGCCTACCACCTTTGCATGAGAAAGTTTTGTCAGTGATGAACCAACTGAATTGGCAATGCCTTCCTTCAGATTTTCCTCAAGCTCTTTAACAGTTGCTTGCACAGACTCGAGGCTGCCTTCACAAAATGAGAGTGGGAGCAACAACATGCTGTGAGTAAAATGTAGACAAAAGCCACAAAACATATTATTCCAATCTCTGTAAAATGTTTTCATAGTTGGAAACACCACCTTCGAGAGGTAACAATCACACGATCTCCAGAAAGAAGAAACTCTCGAGCTAAGGCTTTCCCCAATCCCCTTGTACTGCGCAAACCATTAACAAGATGAATTAAACAATGTCATAAAAACATTACCACATGTCATTAGATATCATCAAAGTAAACAATTCACAAAGTCATATGTTCCTGTAATGATTATATATATATATATATATATATATATATATATATATATATATATATATATATATATATATATATAAGACATCACAGGTTCATTAAATAGAAAATAATTATGGTAATCACTTACAGAAGAAAGGGATTAAGTAACCATACCTCCCTGTTATGACAACATTACGCGGACCAGCACGACAATGTTCCTCCAGCACCATGTTAGCACCTATCATTGTTCCAATGATCACTCCTCCTAGCCAACTGTACCAAATCAATGCATCCATTTGACTGTCTCCACCTTCACAAAACTCAGAAAAATTAACATCTGCTTTTCGAACCAATGCATAACAAATTAACAGCTAGAAAAGTTGCATATAGACCAACCTGACATCTGAAATCCGATCGAAAGGATGACCCCAGTGCTCATCATGGTCACAATATACCTTCCAATTTGAATGGCAATCTTGTTTTTGCCAACACACAAACACAGTTACGTTTAGCATTCAACAAAACACAGTATTAATTAACCCAAAAATAAATAAACACAGTAACACACCAGAATAGTTGGAACAGCAGAAACAAGAACTTACCGAGGATAGCAGACCCTCCACCTTCACCACAGCTTGGCGATACTCATCGTCTGATTTTGAACCCACCATGAAATTCCTCAACAAGATAGACTGGAGGGAACTCCAAAACCCACTTTCCCTTTTGGAATTCACTTCACTTTTCTTCAAATTTCGAGACTTTTTCTCCTTCGCATCCCCACCATCTTCAGTCCTGAAGGCCCTGCACTCTCTCACAGAGAACCGATCACAATCATGGCCAAAACCAAGCACCCCGGGAGAAGGGCACGAGCCAAAACCCCTCCTGAAAAACCTTGTTTTGGGCCTGTTCAAACTATCCGGGAAAACGTGAAGCTTCACAACTGCCGCCATGGATGTGGTGATAGAATATCTGAAGATGCAAAGTTCATGAAAATGGATAGTGAGAAGTGCTGTATACGATGTGGCTTTATTTATTGTTATCTTTTTGGTGAAAACTGAAAACTAAGTTTTTGTAAGCTTGCTGGTGGAGAAAAATATCAGACGAAGCTAGATCGAAGGAAATGTAACTAGAAACGTAACAAGGAACATAGTAGAGTGTGATGACCACACGTTGAAGCAACCTAATCTTCATTGGTTAAAGACACGTGGCATTGTGGGTCTGCGACCACCTCACTTTTCATTTCTCCTTCGATCTTTTCGAATTTATCTTAGATTACACAAAGGACAATAACAATATTTTTCATTTTCAACATCGAAACAAATCTTCAGTTGTTTAAATAATTTTATATTCATATTATACACATTTTCTTTTTTAAACATGTTTTTGTAAAACCATCTAACAAAAATTCTTGAATTTTTCACCTTATTTTATTTACCAATTAATAATTATTTATAACTAGTTCGGCTTCATTTTTAGGTGGGTTAGGTCAATAGTATCCAACCCATTAGCCTGTGTGATTAGCCTCATTCCAGTACACCAAGAACACACAATAGGTCCAGATGGATTAGCATGTCAAATCTAGTTTCATTATTAAGGAATAAATAACTAAAATTAGGTTCTATAAAAAAAAATTAGGTAAAATTGGTTTTCCAAAATATTATAAGATCACATATTATTACTTTATCTTGTTATAAACAAAGTAATGCCATGTTTGAGACCTGATATTTCATGTTTGATGATAATTTATAAAACTTTGTATCTCAACTAATCCTTGTTAATAAATTAGGAGAATAAGGAGAAGAAGCTGCATTCATAATAAATTAGGAGACAATAATAGCAAACACAACTAAGAAAGTATAAAGTTAATTGATAAATTAAAAATAATAAGATAAAAATATTTGTTTAAAAGTAATTGTTGTATCATTCAATTAATGAGATAACTGGATAAATGAAATATATTTTAAATATTTAATAAAATTTGTAATAAAAAACTAATTAAAAATATTTAAGTTTATAAGATATTAAGGCTTAAAATAATCTTTAAAATTGATTAAATATTAGGATACATGATTAACTAATGATTTCTACTTTGAACTTATTACATCACATAAATGTTTCTTCAGCGTAGTAGTATTCTTACAAGTGTTAATGTGTGACTTTTGGTCTATTTTTAATTGTGTGAATTTAATTAACTAAGTTTTTAGGTTAAATTATTCTATAGGTTTTGGGACCATTTAACTAATTTAAATTAGATCCTAAAACTATTTTTGTCCAGATCTTTGAATGTGTAGTTTATATATATATATATATATATATATATATATATATATATATATATATATATATATATATATATATATATATATATATATATATATATATATTCTAATTCTTATATTTAACTATCTATACAAATATTTAACTGAATGGTTTAATTGTATAAATTTCGACAAGGTTGTTCCAAACGTGCAAAAGTGACAATCCTAATTAGGTCACGTGGTTAAAAATTCGTAAATAAATTTACATATTTTAGAAATAGTTTAAGGATCCAATTAAAAGATTATCTAAGATCTAATTGAAAATGGAAAATAATTAATGGATTTTGCCTAACAATTGAATTTTTTTAAAATAATCAATTTTATTGAACTCCCTAGTTGGCGAGATGTTAATATCAGTGTTGGATTTGCCTTAGGAGATTAATTTTTTATTATGAGATGGAATAAATGAGATATCACTATTTTTTTTTAAATGATAATTAATTTTGGAGATTAAAAATAATTAATTACTACAGTAATTATTATAAACAATAACTATTGGTCTTTAAAGTGATTATTATTATGAAAAAAATATAATTAATGATTAACTAGACTTTAAATTAATCACTAATATTAACGATAAAAGTTTCAGCTAAAAAAAATTGATGTGTAAATTAAACCAAGTTGCAAAATCAAATGAATAAACACATACTTCCAAACTTATTTTCTATAACGCGATTGTCCAATAAAAAACAACTCACGAATATGTAATAAAAGCTGGCGAAGCACCATAGAAATTGCAGACATCCAACTTGTATACAATAATAATATAATAATCTAACTACTTATTTTATAATCACATCCTAAACTAATCATCATACTTAAACAAAAAAACCTCAGCGTTAATAATGGAAGAATAAAAAACAAAAAATGTTGGCTATTTCAGAAATGCCATCATCCCTTCTTTCTTTCAGATCTGTAATATCTAATCCTAATTATTTATAGTTAACTATTTATATGGTTGAAACTAAGGAAAAATTTGTCTTGTAAATTATGGAAAGTTTGAAGCTAAAAACAATGGAAATTATAATATGGTAATTTTTTAAGATGGATTAAGAGGAAAATTAGTAGTTGATTAGGGAAGAACTTAACATGGAGAGAAAGAGAAAGAGGAGAAAGGAAGGAAGATCGAGGAGGCGTGAGAATTGGACGCGGGGAGTCTTGAAGGCCACACACTCAAGGACGAATATTTAGCTGAAGATAAATTTACATCACAATCACTTTCTCTTTCTCTCTCTCAAATCTTCAACCCATTTTTTTCTCTCATCTTTTCGATTCAATTTCAGCATGAACAACAACCACATCACCAGGTCTCAGGATCAACGGTCAAGATTTGCAAAGCCAGCCACCATCCATGGCTGCGCCCTCTCCGGTGACCTCGCCGGACTCCAGAGGCTACTTCGAGACAACCCTTCGCTCCTCAACGAGAAGAACCCTGTTGTAAGATCACATTTCCCCCAACTGGGCATCTTCAAAATGTTTGCTTTTTTGCTCATTGAACATTCAAAATTGGATCTTTCCGATGTTGTTTGTGGAAAAGTTTGTGCTTGGGTTAATGCTATTTTTTTTTTAATTGAGGGTTTGGAATGATATGCATGACTCTCGGATCTGCTTGATTATGACTCATGGTGACTTTACCAACCGGGGTGATATGATGGTTAAATGGTTGGCTTGTGCTTTTATGAAAGAGTAAACTTAGTAGGGTGGTAGGAAAGGATATCAATTTCATATTGGAATTACCTGATTGTACTACTCTAGTTAGATTTTGATCCTCATTTTTTGCTATACTACCGCCCCTTGTGTTCAATATCAGCTACATTAAGAATTGAAAGGATTGCACGTCGAATATGCTACCTAGACTTGATATTGCTCAGGGTGTTCCAGTTTATTGACAATTGCTTTTCACAGCATTCCTTTAAGTGGGAGATTGTATGTTTAGACTCGTAATGGAGAAGGACTATTTTATGGCTTCTCTTTGATGATCATTTGTACGGTTTTTTCATCTCGGGGTTTAGGTGACAATCATGAAATATGTAAAGGAATAGAAAGGAATTATCATATTGATGATCTATTTCTCCGATTGCTCACTTTTTATATTTCAGTATTAAGGTTTTAAAAAGTCGGGTGTAGTTCATTTGTAAATATGCTCGTTGCTTGGCTTACCTATTATAATCTATATGCTAGTGTTTTTGTTTTCTTACTTTATAGGATTTTCGTGTTATCCTCTTATATTTGATATGCCTGAGGATCTCATCTATTATAAATGCAGATGGCACAGACACCACTTCATGTGTCTGCTGGTCAGAATAGGGTCGATATAGTTAAATTTCTTCTTGATTGGCAAGGGCCAGATAAGGTTGAGATGGAGGCCAAGAATATGGTTGGTAGTCGTCAATTTTTTGAACACAAGTTGTTTTTAGAATATAAATACGTAACATATGTAAAATCTAAACTTCTAGTAATGGCCTTGGAATTCTGAAAAGGTTTATTTATCTCTGTAGTATGGAGAAACTCCGTTGCACATGGCAGCAAAGAATGGGTGCAATGAAGCTGCGCAATTACTTCTTGCTCGTGGGGCTGTTGTTGAAGCCAGAGCAAATGTGATTTTTTTGTCACTTGATATATCATTTAATTTTGTTTAAACCTAGCAACAATTGCTTTTATGCCTTATAATAATAGAAAAGTTTGTTCCTAACTCTTTCTTGCAGAATGGTATGACACCTTTACATCTTGCTGTTTGGTACTCGCTGCGATCAGAAGAATTCTTAACTGTGAAAACATTGCTTGAGTACAATGCTGATTGCAGTGCTAAGGACGATGTAATGAACTGTATTTCCTTTTTTTCATGTTATTGTAACATTTTTGGGTAAAGTTGTCATAGATGCTAATGCCAGTGAATTACAGGAGGGAATGACACCTTTAAATCATCTATCCCAAGGCCCTGGAACTGAGAAACTCAGGGAACTATTAAACTGGCATCTTGAAGAGCAGAGGAAACGACGAGCCATTGAAGCATGCAGTGAAACCAAAGCTAAAATGGACCAGCTTGAGAAGGAACTATCCAACATTGTGGGTCTTAACGATCTAAAGGTACAACTACGCAAGTGGGCAAAGGGCATGCTTTTGGATGAGAGACGAAGAGCTCTTGGCCTGCATGTTGGCGCAAGAAGACCACCACACATGGCCTTTCTTGGCAACCCTGGAACAGGTTTTTATAATATGCTCATATCGGTGATTGTTTGTTTTTAGAACATCTTGCTTGTTTTTTTCCAATCACAATTGAAAAGATGTCTTATTGTGCACTTAGCTTCATCTTCTCCATTTACCATTTCATGCTACAATATTTAGGTCCAAACTGGATGAAATTTTCAATAAACATTCATAGGAAAAAACACAAGGTAAAATGAGTGAAGTTTCCTCCATGACTTAAAATTAACTTATGCACAAGTTAAAATTGCCTTTTGGAGAAGTTAAGTGAGCGACTAACTAAAAAGGTTGAAGTGCATAAGCTGAATTTAACTTATGGCAAAAACTTGATTCATTTTACCTTAACATATGAAGAAAACTTAATTCATTCTACCATTTTGTATCTTTTTTCTCCTAAGTGTTTATCGAGAATTCATTCTAACATATGAAGAATTTCTTTTACTTGAGCAGATTGGCTTGATCTCCCATTGTATATGCACGTGCATGAACACTGAATTGGTGTAAGGGAATGATATTTAGTTCTGAGATTAATTTTTGTATGACTTGTGTATTTAATAGGTAAAACTATGGTAGCAAGGATTCTTGGAAAATTACTCCATATGGTGGGAATTCTACCTTCTGATAAAGTGACAGAAGTACAGCGTACCGATTTAGTAGGTGAATTTGTTGGCCACACTGGTCCAAAAACCAGGAGGAAGGTATGTTACTGACTCTAAAATCTTCCTCTCTGTGAAACCAAATTTTCTGCATTGCTTATTGAGTTACTTAAAAACATTCACCACAGATCATGGAAGCAGAGGGGGGCATTCTTTTTGTTGATGAAGCTTATAGATTGGTACCATTGCAAAAGTCTGATGACAAGGACTATGGGTTGGAAGCCTTAGAGGAGATTATGTCTGTCATGGACAGTGGCAAAATTGTAGTAATATTTGCTGGCTACAGTGAACCAATGAAGCGAGTGATAGGTTCTAATGAAGGTTTCTGTAGAAGGGTAACCAAGTTTTTTCAATTTAATGACTTCAACTCAGAAGAACTAGCACAAATCCTTCACATCAAGATGCATACTTTAGCAGAAGATAGTTTGCTATATGGATTTAAGTTGCATCCCGAATGCAGTATAAAAGCCTTGGCTACTTTGATAGAAAGGGAAACAACAGAAAAACAGCGAAAGGGTACAAATGGTGGATTGGTAGCTACCATGTTGGTTAATGCTAGAGAAAATTTGGACCTACGTCTCAGTTTTGACTGTATGGACACAGAAGAACTTCTTACCATCACTTTGGTAGATTTAGAAGCAGGTCTTCAGCTATTAGCACAGTAATCATTCTTTGGCATTCTGATAGATATTTTGGAGAGATTCATTTCAGCTTACCTCAATTTTCTGCAATGGATACACAAGTTTTTGCATCTACACAATGAGGAGCTTGTCATGAATTAGTATGTTACTATAGGTCGATTTTTTTGGGAAAATTTTTCCTTGTGTATTTTTGTAATTGATAATGTTATGTAGGCTTCAGTCATGCACTCTGTTATATTTTTTATCTGAATAAAGATTTGTAGACACCTAATGCAAATGTACTCCTTCAGAGAAAGAAAAGTAAGAGATAAAAGTGATAGAGAAATGAGAGATGTCAAACGAGTCTTTATAGTATTTAGGTATCTATATATAAAAGTTTGTTTATTTCAAAATATGAGTACTAAATTTTGGTACATATATCAATAACTAAGATGACAATGCAGCAGAATTGCAGACTAGTTGTATTGATTTATTTTGCATAATGATTAACAATAATTTTGTTTTAATATTCACATATTCCGTAAATTTATAGTTAATAATAAAATTGAAACAAGTTAAACAAACATAAAAAATAAATATTTATATCAAAGTTAAGCTTTTTATAATCAATAAAACATTAACTAGTCATAAGCAAAATATGCAATAATGTGACAAATCAATGGTTTTACTAAGATGATGGAAATTCAAGCGATAAGACATGCATGTTTTACCTTATTGTTGACCAAAACTGTCTTGAAAAATAAGCACGCAATCTAAACAAGGAAAATGAACTTGTCCCCATTAACAAAATTCAAGAGAAAAAAAATTGTAAATCAGGGAAGTTACGTACAAGCCAATGATAACAAAAACTTGGAAAATTTTGCTTAAAACAGTAAGAGTTTGTTTCCCCGAAGAAAACCCAACAAAAGAAAACAAAACAAACTAAAATAGCAAGACATAGGTCAATGAAAACAAAAAAAGCAAAGTTACCTGTTGAAACACTTCCTATCAAAAACCTAAAAAACCACAGGATAATGAATTCTTATTTTTATATTATGCTCTAATGCAGACTAAGACTTTTGATATAAAAACTATATAATCATATAAAGAATTAATATTATTTTCTATTCAAAATTTTAAGAAAATGAATTAATAGATTTCACTTTTACATATTATTTTACTTTTTTTATTTCTATCTAATAAAATTAATACTCATATTTTCATCAATTAAGTGATAAACCATTCCTATTTGTCTAAAAAAACATAATTATTAAAAAAAAATTCACAAAAAATAATAAAGTATTTCCTCTACTGTATAACTCCACTGCACTTATAAAGCAAATATTAGTTCTCATATTAGAACAAACAGGACAGAGAAAAAGAAGAGCAAAGAAAAACTTTATTATTAATTGATTCAAAAGAAAGTTTATACAAAGAAGTTATTTATAATATCTACTGACATAAGTTACAAAGTTCGGTTATAACTGATAACCAATAAAAAAAAACAAACTAGAGCTAAGAAAAAAAAACTTATCTTTCAAGAATTTCAAAGAAAGAAATTATAAACAAGACTGATGACTAAATGTTTTGCTTTTTCATGGACATGTCAATAATTAAATAAACTGTTCAGTCTGAATTTGCTGTTAATTATATTTAGTATTCTTTTAAAACCTAGTACAAAATTATATATAATTAAGTATTTGATCCTTTAAAGTGTTTAAGGCTTTGAATGGTTCGTTAAAGAAAGTGAAAAAAAAAAATCAAAAGCGAAGGTAAAGAAAAGTACTTTTCTCTTATTGATTTTTAACAGAAAGTAGAAAAGAAAAATAAGTGTTCAAAAATAAAAAAGATACGTAAAAGAGGGATAATTTAGTATTTTAATTTCCTATAATAAACTTTATCTTAAATTCTTTCCAAATTGGTAGATTACCAAAATAATTAGTTTCACTTGTTCTTTTAACTTTCTTTAGAAAGGGTCAAACTTCTAAAATATGGATACATACACAAATAAACCTCTAATCTCTTGTGCTTTTTAAAATGAGAATACTATACTTAAATAGTACTTTTTAAAAGAAATGGATCATAAATAATTAATTTACCTAATTCTTTTTTAAAATACAGGATTTTCATAAAAAAAATATTTTATCCTTCTAAGAAAATAAATCTTTTCTCAACATGAGAAAATCATATAAGAAAATTTTAAATAAATTTACATGGTAAATTGGATTAACTTTATCTTTTTGCGTGTGATAAAATTTCGTTTCATATCTTTCTTTTTTTAATTCTACACAACTTTTACTAATTTATGCAATATAAGCTCTTCTAATTTTTATACAATTAAATGAAATAATTAAAATCTTTTGATTATTAGTGCAATCGTTTACACTTTCAATGTCATTGTGACATCCCAAATATATAATAACCACGATTATATAACATAGGCGTCAACATTCAAATAAAGAGAACAGTTAGAGCATGACTTGTGATTAAGTATGAGATTACAGTCATCCATAAAAGAAGACAGAATTTAAACTTAAACAGTTTAGAGTATTCAAAATGTCATGAGTTCAAAGAGAGGAAATTCTAAGTAGACTACACTACAGCATCAGCATCCTCCAGTACTTGCTCCAAAGGTATCTCCTCAACCACATCTGCTCCCATCCAAGTGGATGATCATCGCAAAGGAAAAACATACACAAGCAACACACAACACAGAAGCAAGGGTGAGCTAGATGAACAAGCAACATGCATAAAGTACAATCCATCAATATCATCATGTTTAGTTACATATAAAAAGAACAATCAAAGAATACCAATCAAACCATGCATTAAGTACTCAACACGACTCATCCGGATTTGTATAATTGTCGAACTATTGGTCGTCTTTGCACTTGCATAGTTCAGCTGGCCCTCCCCAACACTATGCAAGGTAAATCCTCATACCAGTCTATGTCTAAACTTTAAGACTATAGACGAGGACCTCCCTCTACTCTCACCACTCACACCGTTCTTCTCTATTTGAGCATGAACAGTGCTTAGAGTGTAGGGATAGACTTACCATTTCAAAGCTCCATACATTTATACAAGACAACAACACAACCTCTACAACCACTTCCAATCATCTCACCCTGAGATTTCCAAATCATACTCAATTACATCATTCTAATTCACAGTCATGTTCTTTCAAGTCACACAATCCAAATATATAAACATACATGACACTCTGCCAAGCAAACAACATTAATCAATTCAATACACATTACCAGACAATAACAGTCACAGGAGAACCACTAAACAACACAAAACCCCGTAACTCATACTTAGACAAAGAAAATGGCTTTGAAACCATCACCAACAGTTTCAGACAGGTCCAAAACGACCTAAGGAACGTCCAAAACATACATTTGAAACCCCAAAAACTATAAAAAACAAAGACAACAGCATGCTGGTGCGCCCAGGGGCGCTTGGGGGCGCCCAGCACGAACCGCCTCGAATCCAGGGGCGCCAGGGCTCAACCAGAGGGCGCCCAGCCCCATACCAGTTGACAACAACCATGAAAATTGACTTTTGATGCACTTGGAACCTGTTTTAATGACTAAAGGGGGTTCTTTACACATTGGTATTGATGGGAAACACGTTTATAAGTTAAAACAAACATCCATTTGATCACTAGATCCAAGACTAGGTGTATCAAACCGCTTTTGACACTTTAAAAATCCAAATTCACTTCTACAAGTGGCCCAATTTCAATTCTACTCTTATAACATGAGTTTGACCACTTTGACATTCCTAATAAGTCACAATATACCTGGTAACACTACCCCAACAGCCCACTTACACCCCGGACCTCAATTGCCCAAAAACGCTACTCCACTTCCTTCAAACTCACTCGAAAGCACCAATTTCACTTAAATCACTACTTATTAACTAGCATAACACATTTCGCCTCATCAACAAGCGTAATTCCCGCAAAACATCATACATAACATACAACAAATTTTAACCAAACTCTAGCTCCCCTTACCTTGGTAGTTATAAGCACAACACTTTAGAAGAAGTCCCAAAGTAGTAACCCTCGCACAGAAACAAGTTCAACAGGACCAGTCAGAATGAAGAAAACGTTCGGTAGAAATGGAGCCCGCTACGTCGCGGACGCTTGGGCAGCACCTAAATCAAAATCCTACGGTTCAATGAGCTGGAAATGTAGAGAAAAGGCAGAGCAAGGTCAAGGAAAATAAGAGTTCTAGAAAGAAAAGGGAAAGTTGGCTAATGAACTCATATTTTGAAAGATCCCTTCTAAGGTCATGATGTCCTTAATTTTTACGGGCCTGACTGCCTCAACATAAGGCTTAATAACCCTACATTTTTCAGACCCTTACAGTCATGATAAATAAGCTTAAATATGTTTTCCTTTCTTAAAATATAGTAACTTTTTTTGGTATCTAATAGGAATTGTCTTTGGTTTCTAAATAAATTTATTTTGTATTGACATATTTCTGTGATCATAATACATATCATAAACGAAAAGAACGTCATCAAAATTTTAAAAGGATAAATAAATCCAGTAATGTTTTTGGATAATTTAATGGAGTTACTATTTTATGAACAAAATGTGACAATAATTTTTTTATGAAGAAAAAATAAATTCAAACATACTTATATCAAAGCATGTTTAAGTCTAATAAATTATTTTAAAGATAATTATTACGAAATCTAATCTTTGTTATTAAGTAAGAGTAATTTGGAAAAGAGAAGTTTCACGTGGCGTCATAAATTTTAAAAAAATAATAACAAAGTTAAAAAAAAAGTTGATAATGTATTACTTTACACAGAAATTGTGTACATAAATAAATAGAGTCCACCAGAAGCTAAAAAATTCAGATATTTTTCTCTATTAACAGGTAAAAAATATAAAATGTGGAAGGTCAAATAACATAAAAAAATAGAAGATATTTAATAAAATTTTATTCCTCACTAGCGGTGAGTGTAAGTGGTAACTGCAATAACTGAACAGCACGGTGGGTTTTTCGGTGACTGAAAAACCAAATCCTATATTTCTCTGGTTATCCAAACACTTCTCTATGTGGTTGTGTTGCAGAGCATAGAAGAAGAAAAATGGTGTTAGCTTCAATTTCAATTGTATCTTCTTCATCTTCATTCCTCTCTGATTCTCCTTCCACTTCCGCTTCCACCAAAACCAGACCTTTCCTCTTCCCTTCCTCAAACCGAACCTCTCTTTTCGGCTTCCCCAGAGCACCCCTTCCCAATGCTACCATCAGAGCCTCATCACCCTCTTCTTCTTCCGCTTTCACACCGCAGGAAAATGGGACGCCGGAGCAGTTCCTCGAGAACAATTCCATCGCCGATTTCATGCGGTTCAAAAGCGGCGTCGAAGGTGGTGGCAGTTCCGAGTTGCAGACGGCTCTTGTCAGCTACAGGAAGAGGTTTCCTTGGTCCCTTTTGAGCCCTTTTCTTCAGGTCACTCTCAAGTTTATTTTTTTCTCAATTGGGTCTCTTGGTTTTGGTATTTCTTTGTTTCCTGATGTTGTGTTGTTTTTGGTGTTGTTGTAGGTTGACTTGGTTTCGACAATTCACATCGCCGATGAAGAGTATGCGTTTGTCTTTCTGAACATCTCACTCTAGTCATGTTTTGATTGTGGTAGTTGTTAGAAGTTAATTAATTGTGGTAGTAAGAAAGCGTTGGGAATGTCAATTTCAAATTTCCAAATATTAATTCCAGTGAGTGAATTCGAGATTTAATAATTTATATGTGAAAGGTTGTGATTGTTGACGTATGTGTATAATCATTTCTAATGGAGGTGACTTCAGGATTGTAAGAAATAACGAATAAATACTTATCAGTGAAGTGTTTAAAAGTCATTGTTCATCACCACCACTATAGATAGTTCTTAAGAAGAACAATCCCAACCAGAGCACGGGCTTGTGTACTCAAGCAGAAGAGATGTGAGTGAGTTATTACAATTCCTTTAACTTTTGAGAGCAAGACTCAAGTTTGTTGGGGTATACGCCATTCAGGGAGGGTTTTTCTCAAGTTTGTTTAAAGTTTGTAATCTTATTTCAAATAGCGAGTATTTGTTGAGAGAGAAATGCTAACAACACACTCTTTTGAGTACACTCTAATATCGTTTGAAATTTATTGAAAATAACAAAATTTGTGTGGATCTATCTTTTATTTAGTGAGTCTCACTCATGATTTTGTAGTTTCAAAGAATTTTAACCAATTCTAAAGAATGTGCTCAAAAGAGTGCTTTAGAAAGTGTGTTCTTGAAATGTTTATCTGGATATAGACAATCGGGATTGAATCATGTTACATTTGTGTTTTTTTGCTGTTTTCATTTCTATAATTGTTTGTGTTCTATCCTTTGATTTTATTGTGTGTGGAGTTTTTTTTTCCCCACAAAAAGGAAGTGAAAAAATTCATGTGGTTCTGGTGGTGAGGATGTGTAGAGAAATATATTACGGTAGAGGGGGATGTTTGAGTTCTAAGATGAACTAGAGTAATATGCCAAAATCAAAGATGTTAAATTAAGAGGATGATGAGGGTGGTTTTAGACATATATGTTCATGCAAGTCTAACAAACTACTGATTTGTAGCCTTTCGTGGTTTTGGATTAGATTAATGACATTGCATGTTAATGATTAAACTCAAGTTTTTCTTTTGGTATTGTCAATGTGAACTTCTATTGATAATATTGGTGAGCATAGGACAGGTATATGTAAATGGTTTGTTTTGTGATGTTGCTTTCTTGATAGTAGTCCCATTCTCCAAAATATGTTGGTCCATAATGACTTTGATTAACAGGATGATCATCGTGATATTCAAATTCAATTGCAAGGGTGTGTTTTGCTAAACTGCATGCCTGTCTAATTACAACCTGTTAGCTTTGTTTGTAGGTACAAACTTTCTAGTTTTTGTGCAATCTATATGATCACTTTTCAAGTTGGGGCACTATTTAAGATTTTCTTATGATAAGTTTGAGTGCTTTTTACTGACTTAATGTGTTTATTTTGGTTTTATGTTTTGATTTCTAAGTAATATTATATTACTATTCATGTGGATGATCTATTTTATATAAACAGGTATTTTCTGGCCCTTCAGAAGGAACTTGAAAGCTATGATTGTGTCCTTTTTGAAATGGTAGCGAGCAGAGAAAGTTTAGAGAGTAGAAGAAACGCTACTGCTACAAAAAGGTTAAAAAGTTCACGCTCAAAGGGTTTTAACATTTTGGGATGCATCCAGAGACAGATGGCTCAAATTCTTACACTTGATTTCCAGTTAGATTGTCTCAACTACCAGTCTTCAAATTGGTACCATGCAGATCTTGATTACGAGACCTTTAAATTACTTCAGGTTTTAACTGCTAATTTTTTTTGCTTAATTCAACATGGTGCACTGATTATGAACACTATTCGAAATACAAAAATTGAAGTGTTACTGTTCTTTCAAGACAATTTATGATTCCATACATTGCATTCAGTGAAATTCAGCTGTTCTCATCTAATCACTGTCATATAAGAGCCATCAAATAATATGAAAGACTTGATCTGAAATTGAGTCCAAATTCTATGCTGGATTTTTAGGTACTGTCCTCTGCTCAGCATTAAAATACCTTGATGTTGGTACTTAAATTTTTTTTAATATATTTTAAAAACATCAAAATTAGTGTCTATCAATGTATTTCAAAGATACAGAAGAGGAATAACACAGGAAAACCAGCAGAGATCCAAATTCTCTGAAATTTGAGCTCTTGCACTTTATTAATTTTCCTTGTCCAGGTCTAATTTCATTCTGTAATTTCAGCTTGAAAAAGGTGAAAGCTTCTTCTCCTTTGCAAAAGATATGACTCTTAGGTCTACAAAGGCAGTATTACAGCCAGCTTCAATTCCGGAAGATCTTGACCCTTTGAGATCCAAGCTATTATGGGCTTCACGTGTACTTCCTATGCCACTTGTTGGCCTTCTTATCATTGGAGGTGTTTGTACAGATGTGGGAAGTCAAGCATCAGAATATCCCGAAATTGAGGCACTGTCAAGGCTTGATTTTGGTGCTGCAATGAAGGTCTTCCTTGCAAAGAGACTAACATCTGAGTACGTTCCTGACATTTATTTCTTTCAATCCAACGCTTTAATAGTCATTCTGAACTGCATTTTTATTTGAAAGTATAGTCTGTGTTGATTATCCCTTATTCTTCACTAGTACTGTATGTACATATTAAGGTTAAATATATTTTTCGTCTCTAAATTAAATATATACATATTTTATTTTATGAAAGTTAGGTCAAACATCTTTCCTAGGAAAACTCTATTTGTTACATGGTAAACTCTTCATGTAGTCTTTGCTGGGAATCATGTTTTACATAACTTTCATAAGCGAAAGGCCGAAGTAAGTATATATTTAGTTTAGGTACAAAACACACTTTTTGAGAATAATTTAAAGATTAAAAACATATTTAATCTTAATATTGATTTTCTTTTGGTTGGACGCTAATAAAGATGACATATTCTTGTAAAGGTTCACTCTGGTGACAGCAGATGTAGAGGAGAAATCAGTTATAATTGGTGAGAGAAATAGAGTAGCAACAGAAGCCCTAAAAGCAGCAATAGACAAAGGACACAATAGAATTGCAATACTTTATGGGGGTGGCCACATGCCAGATCTTGGGAGGAGACTAAGAGAGGAGTTTGATTTAGTCCCATCTAATGTGAAGTGGATAACAGCTTGGTCCATAAGGAAAAGGGACCTAAATACTAATTCATTTCCATTTCTGAAGAAGATTGCTAAGGCCTCAGGCTGGCCATTGAACCGCTATCAGACATTGGCATTGCTCATCTTTTCATCAGTCTTGGCATTGGATCTGTGGTTCTGGGAGCTATTCTTTGGCACTGCAGTCAATTGGGTCTCTGAACTTGGCTCAGAACTTGTTCAGTATGTTGGTAATTCACCAATGATATGATCATTGGACTCAGAAAATACATACTAATTGCTAAATAGGATGAAAAAATTTGTATGTGCCACTGTAAATACGAAAAGCTTTATTTTTATTACAGATATTAAATTCTAGCTGTTCCCATTTCTCAAAGTGTTAAAATATACAATTGTTTGCATTCAATATACTTTAACAGGTAAACACTTTGCCAAAATATATATTTAACTAATGACTTGCTTGATTACACCTGACTCTACTCTTACTGTTCTCATGTTACAGAATTCTTCAAACTGTAGTTTAGTTTATCTGCACAGCCACATTGCATTTCATGAGCTCATTTTGGGTACTGTCAACCAATGTCAAAATTTAGCCATAATTTTTTCGAATTTTATACTTAGGAAACAACATATTATGCAGCATAAGCAAATCATGGTATGAAATATATTGCACTAGTTTTCTGCTGAACCGAAGGACAAAGGCCTTAATATTTACACTGTGCATGGCCTTGACACAGGCACAAATATCAGCAATTTAATACATAGTTATTCATATCATGGCTAATCGTAAATTTTATGTTGAAATTTATTATTACAAAGGTTCTGCAAAACTTGAGAGTCCATGCAAATCCAGATAGCTTGATTCCTAAGTATGTAAGTTTATTTTTTGTATTAAAGACTCATGTTAGGAGTTTTAAGAGTTTATTTACTGTAAAAGTTATATATTAAAATTCTATTGATTTTACCTTTTAAGATATATTGATTTCTATTTAGATAATTTTATAGAGGCCTTTAAGATAAAAGTAAAAAAAGAAATAAAAAAACATAAAATAAGTTTTTTCTTAAATCAAAATGAGGTTATTCCTAAATAAATTTGTAAAATCTCACATAATTTATCTTATATTTTCATCTTTTTTAATTTGTATATAAGTTAATTTTAAGTAATAGCGGAGTTTTATTTTTTTTTCTATTTTAGATTAGTTTGTTTAAAACATAATTTTAATACAATTCAAAATTTTAATTTCATGACAAAGTAAAGCACAACATCACCATAATTTTCAATATAAAATAAAATAACAAATAATCATAGAATTGGTAGTATATTAGTGTCAAATTACATTAAATCATATAAATTACAAGAAATATATATAAATTCATAGAAGTGTAAACTTACAAAAGTGAAAATATTTTAAAAGGGAAATACTTTTTCAAACCATTGTGATTTTATGTAAATTTACCCAATTTTATCTAATTAGAATTAATTTTATCTAATTAGAATTAAAGGAGTCTAAGAGTTATAATTATAAGATTTTGACAATCATAATTTTTATCTTTGACTTGGTATGAAATGCATGAATATTAATATCGATATCAGATTTTCATTTTATTAATATTTATATAATAAGAAAGTTACATGTATCATTCAACTTTGTTAAAGAACAAAACTTTAGATATATTTTTCACCAGGTAATTCATGTATCGATCTTTTCCTTATCTCCCTTATATATATATATATATATATATATATATATATATATATATATATATATATATATATATATATATATATATATATATATATATTCAATACTAAAAATCATACAATATTAATTCACCTTTTCTTCTCAACATGTAAGCATTATCTATCTATGCTTTGTTTTATAACACACCTCCATCATAACATCCTCATTATGTTGCTTAAACTTTTTTTTTTTAGTTTACTTAAATGAACTTCTTCATAAATACTTTTAGAATTTTCATCTAACTCCTTAAACTTTGTTTTATGCAACAACGTCCAAATTGAGCATAATTGTTTGCTATAATGGAGACAAAATTTTCCAACAAAAAAAAATTAGGTTTAATATATCATTTGGTCCCTAGTTTGGGATGTTGTATTTAAAATCGTCCTATCTTTTAAAAAAGTTCACTGTTGTCCCACGTTTCATTAAAAACGGTTCAAGTTGGTCATTTTGGCTTATGGCGTTACAAACATAACGGTGCAATGATGTGACAACTGTGATCTGTTCAATTTTTTATAACGTGGCAATTGTGACCCATTGATGTGGCAATATTAATGTAAAAGGATAGGAGGACACCATGAAACCCTAATTTCCCTAAGACCATAAACCCTTGTGCCACCACCATGAAACCCTAGTCGTCGTCGTTGCCGTAGAACGAAATGCATCACCACCAAACCCTCAGGCCACCATGCCACTGTCACCACCATCAACACAGACCTACAATTCGAAGCAGAGAACAGCAACAGAAAACCCAGAAATCAAACCCTAGCCACCATGAAACCCTAAACCGCGTCGCCAGTAATCAGGGCAAAATCTCCCCCATGTGTTGTGCCTCCCCACCATTAAGCAAAAACCGAATTGAAATCCCTAACCTGCAAACCAGAAATTCCAACCCAAATATGAACAAGAAAATTGCAATCGCGACACCTAGAAACCCAATTCACACCTGCAGAAAATCATAAACATACCCAAATCGCAGAAACCCTAGTTCACAAGCAACATTCATGTGCACCAACCTGCAAATTGCACAAGCCAGAAACGCAGAAACAATGTGAAGGTGAAGCTCAATGTTTACGTTCAGGTGTTTATATGTAATGTTAAATTTAGTTTTCCCTTTGGTCAAAAAATGTGCAATGTGGTCCCCTTTTCAATTTAAAACGGTGTACTTTGGTCCCAAATAGATATCAACGAAAAACACATGAAAGATATCTAGCTTAGTTTCCACCATTAGTTTCCACCTCCACCTCCACTCCACCATCCACCTCCTCTCCACCATTACTTTCCACCTTCAGTCTACCATCTTTGTCCACCTCCACTCCACCATCCACTTCCTCTCCACCCTTTATTTCCACCTCAAACCCTAACCCTCAAATCCAACAACAAGAACATCAAGTAAGTAGGCTAGGGTTAGCAACACTTACCTCACGTACGTACGCTCTTCAAATTTGACCTTTAAGGAATCACCACGCCAGTGATTACAAGACCAGTTTCACCCGATTGTTAAACCCAGAAATCGTGATAGGATTCTTAGATAAGAATAATTTGATTTAACCCATTTCGTTAAACCTAACTGACGTCATTGTATATTTTTTTTAATTTACACATTCAAATATATCATATGTGCTACATATTGTAAAAACTTTACACGTTATTCAGTTTTGGCCACGGAAACAACTGTACCGTTATGTTTTTAACGCTGTAACCCTAAAGGACCATTTTTGAACATTTTTTAACGAAAAATGGGATCTAACTGAACTTTTTTAAAACGTAGGACGACTTTGAACAAAAACCCCTAAAACTAGGGACGAAATGATGTATTAAACCAAAAAACTAAAATCTAATGCTAGCACCAAATATTCTTCATTGAAACGAAGAGAAACTTGAATTTTTTACATTTAAATTTGATAGAAAGAAAAAAAATAGCAAACGAATTTTGTCTATTTTATAAGAAAATAAAAATCCTTGTCTAACAGAGAGATATGATTTTTTTTTATTAAAAAGAAAAATCCTTAACTAACATAGAGATGTGAAGTTACTTATTTTAAAGAAAGTAACTATAATAGGAAATATTTTACATTTATTTAATGGTTATAAATTAGTAAAATTTTATGCTTTTAAGGAAAAAAAGAAGATAATATTCCATGCAAAAAATTTGTATATGTCAAAGTATTATATATTGTATCGAGAAGGGTTATAACTTTATGCAGAAAATAAGCCAGCACATCACTGGTAATCAGAAAGTAATGATAGGAGGAAATATTTTACATTTATTTAATGGTTATAAATTAGTAGAATTTTATGTTTTTAAGGAAAAAAAGAAAATAAAAAAGATAATATATTCCATGAATGCAAAAAATTTGTATAGATTAATTTTGTTTTTTCTCTTATATATGATAGATGCTGTTATAGATTAATTTGTTTAAAAAGTAATTTTAATACAATTCAAAATTTTAATTTCATGACAAAGTAGAGACTCAATTTTCATGATAAAATAAAATTACAAATAATTATAATATGAATAGTATGTTAGTGTCAAATTACATCAAAGAATTACAAAAGATATACATAAATACATAAATTCATAAAAGTGTAAAGTTGCAAAAGTGAAATTCTTAAATAATTATTAACACTACTATGATAAACTATACATTTTATTAAAGATGTAAATAGAAATTTTCCGCTTTAATTTAAAATCTTAACAAAAAATTCTATATATCAATCAACCATCCTAACAAGTATTAATACTTATAAAAGTACCTCTCTTAAATTTTTCCATAATCCAAAATTTCTAATGGCGTAGTCTTTTTAATGTCTTCAAATTACACTGATTATTTGATTTCCAAACAGCCAATCTTTACCACAGTTTTAGAAATATAGAATTTAAAAAAAATGAAATATAGTATATATTTTTATTTATTTTTTAAAATCTTAACTGTCTCATCCTTTAGTTATTCTATCAGCATATTAGTCTCTTGACTTCTTTAACCAAAACAAAGATGGCTTGTCTATGATTTTGGCATATTTTATTTTTTAATGTTTATCATATACATGCTTTAGATTGTGTTGAAATTAAAAAATAATGACTGAATAATTAAGTGTGTACAACTATTGAATTTTATTCTAATGAAAAAATCAATAATAAAAACTAAAAAAAGTTGAAACTTTGTAGAATATATCATCTGATTCATGGTGTTGTCAGAATTTGAAATAATATATGCATTAAAAAAACACAGATATATATCAGAAGATTGCTAAAGATGTCACGAAAGTATAAAGTAGTAATCCTAAAAAAACAGAACAGGTGATAGATAAGGGGTAAACTTTGAAATTATTATAAAATAGTTTAACACATAACACGTGATAAAAATGTTCACGTTAATGCAAAAGAAAACAAATTAAGGTGATCCTATAAATTAAAATTGCATCCTTTTAAATTATTTTAATATTTTAAGTTGACTCCATTTACAAATAAAAAATTCAAGTTATTTAAAAAGAACAAATCTTAAAACATCAAAACATATACAAAAATATTTCTTACACGTTATTATTTATATTTTGAACATGTCAAAGAAGATGAGATATGGTTGAACATTTAAAAAAAAACATAAGATGTTTACTTTATAATACAAACGTGCATATGACTACAAATTAGCCCAATCCATCGTATGATATATTAAAAATAGTGTTTTTCATGAGTAATATTTTATAATATAAAATTAGAGGAATATTTTCTGAATTGTGTTCAGACTTCACATAGAGTTTATATTTGTCTTTCATATTAATCTTTAAACCTTTTTCTATCAAATTTTCAAGAATTGTCAAAATACTATTATTATATTTTTTATATTTGACACGTCTTTTTCTTCTCATTTTTTCAAAAAGTAAGACAAGTAATAGAAAATACTCAATCTTGCTGCAAAACACATATCATATTGTGTTTCTTAATTGACAACTATTTGAATGCACACATATCATATTGTGTCTTGTTGTTTTGTTTCTTTATAATAATGATATAATATATGATGATATCATAGATATTTTGCTAGAAGATATGGTCCAGGGACATATTATATTGAGAACAACTTTGAACCTCATATCAATTATTAAATTGACACAATTAATTTTGAGTTTATAAATAACTTATTTTAATAATTTTTCCTGTCTTATACTATCAGCATTTTACATTATTTTTTTATAGGACAAAAAATTCAATATGGTTCTTTTTCATACTATAAGGCTGATCTCTATTTCTTCTAAGTTATCATGTATAAATAAGATAAAAATATATAAATTTGGTTTTTGAGAGAGAGAGAGAGAGGAAACCACAATTTTTGTTAGCATTTTGTATATTTCAATATATATGCACAAAAATCTATATTTTGAATTTAAATATTTTCTTTTACAAATACTTCTCTAATGTTTTTTTTTCTTAAGTTTGAAATCTGTCTTAATGGAGAGATTTTTCATCAAATTTCTTTAAATTTTTTTTATATAACAAAATATTTTTTCTTTATTATTTTGTTGTTCGAAATTGAGCATAATTGTTTGTTATATTAGAGATAAAATTATGAAAAATAAAAATTGAATTCTAATGCTAAAACCTAATATTTTTCAACGAAATAGTGAGGAACTTGAATTATTTTCATTTAAATTTGATGAAAGAAAAATAGCAAATCAATTTTGTCCATTTTATAGGAAAAAAAAATCATTATCTGATAGAGAGATATGAGCTATTCTAAAGAGGGTGGGAACATATGAAAAGAAACAAAACAAAGCATGAAACACGTGCCATGCCCTTCTCTTTTAATTCCTTTCACAATTATTACAGAACCGGAGACATGCGTCAAATCCTAAAGTGTGATAATAATATTAAATACAATAATAAAATTCTAAAAACCAATGAATAATTTTGATTTGACTTTAAATTTTTAGATTAGGTAATGTAAAGAGTTTTTAGAATAAAAATAGTCATTTAAAAATTATATTTATTATGATTTTTTATTAACTAGTGGATTTTGAAATTATTTAGCCTTGCCAGCCAATTAAAAGTAATTATAACAATATTTAGTATAAGTTAATCACTTAGCATTTATAGCATTCTATAGTTGGATTCTATTCAATGAATTTAAATTAAATTCTTTATTTAGGAACTACTTTTAGGGTTTTTTAATATTTTAATAACTATTTGGAATTACTGACGTAATTAGTCTTATTTGTTATTTTATTTTTAAACATTTTCTAAGACCTTGTCATATTTGTCAGATCATCCATTGGGAGTTTGTGTTGATCCTTTACAATTATTATATTAGTAGATTTTTCTGGATAAAAATTTAAATACTAAATCGGAGGTTGTTTTGTTTGTGCTGTTCCTTTTAGTGTCTGAACAAATATTTGAAGTCACTATTGCTTTGCTGTTCTTCATTTTTTCTCTCAGCTATGGAGGAGAATTCTGCTGAGGAACACCATTATTACTACCCTCTTCCTGCTTCTGCTCCCAAAGCTGATTCCAACCTCAGTGATGCTGAAAAGGGAGGAACTTGTGCAGAGGAAAATAGCCTTCACAACAAGCCCAGCACATCACAGAGTAATAATCCTGGCATCAACAAATATGCTCTTGGTGGTGCTATCTTGGCTTCCACAAACTCCATTCTCTTAGGCTATGGTGAGTTTCACAAAATCATGTTAAAAGAATCAAATGCTTAAATATAATCTATTGCATGCTACCATTTCCCAGATCAAAGCCCCAATCAATGGCAATATTTCAAACACATTGTTTCTGAATGTTCTTGATTGGGAGGCAGAGTTTTGTTTAAGTTATTTGATTAACAAAAGTTGTTACTAATCTGTCTAGTAAAGGCTCCCATTGTATGCCAAAATGGATCATCAAAGTGAAATTTCAATTCTGGTTGAAGAACTGTGCAAAAAATAATGAAAGATTGAATTTGAGTATTGCTGTTCATGACCACATAAAGTTGAGGAATTGGATTACTAGTTTTATGATTGTTGATGCAATTAGGCAAAACTGCATCTGAAAGTACTTAGTATTCATATTTTTGGTGCTTGCAGATATTGGGGTCATGAGTGGTGCTGCATTATTTATCAGGCAAGATCTCAAGATCACATCAGTCCAAGTGGAAATCCTTGTTGGGTGCTTAAATGTGTGTTCTCTAATTGGGTCTCTTGCTTCAGGCAAGACTTCAGATTTGATTGGGAGGAGGTATACTATAATGATTGCTGCAGCAACATTCCTGATTGGTGCTATTCTGATGGGGTTAGCTCCTTCATTCCTATTCCTAATGGTAGGTCGTGTAGTTGCTGGCATTGGTGTTGGTTACTCCCTCATGATTTCACCAGTGTATGTGGCTGAGCTCTCTCCTGCCCTCACCAGAGGACTTCTCACATCACTCCCTGAAGTTTTCATTAGTGTTGGCATTTTACTTGGTTATGTCTCTAACTATGCATTTTCAAGCCTCCCTAATGACATAAATTGGAGAATCATGCTTGGTGTTGCGGTCTTCCCAGCTTTTGCTGTGGCACTTGGTGTGTTGGCAATGCCTGAATCACCTCGCTGGCTAGTAGTGAAGGGAAGATATGAGGAAGCAAAACAGGTTTTGATTAGAACATCAGAGAATAAAGGAGAAGCTGAATTGAGGCTTGCTGAGATACAAGAAGCTGCTTCTGCTTCCATCACAGGCAAGGACAAAGGATGTTCTTCTTCTGATTCTCCCAATAATTCAGGAACTTGGCATGGACAAGGAGTTTGGAAGGAGTTACTTGTCACACCTACTCGCCCGGTGTTTAGAATCCTTGTTGCTGCCATTGGTGTTAACTTCTTCATGCAGGCTTCTGGGAATGATGCTGTGATATATTACAGCCCTGAAGTGTTTAAGGAAGCTGGGATTGTGAATGAGAAGCAGCTTGTGGGCGTTACAATCATCATGGGAATAACCAAGACATGCTTTGTTTTGATTTCAGCCATGTTCATGGACCGGTTTGGGCGAAGACCCATGTTGATGTTGGGCTCATGTGGCATGGCAATGTCTTTGTTCTTGCTGGGCTTTGGTTGCACATTCCTTAAGCTTTATGGTGACACACATGATGGATTGGTCATTGCCTTGTGTGTGGTTGCTGTGTGTGCTACAGTTTCATTCTTTTCTATTGGGCTTGGGCCCACAACTTGGGTGTATTCTTCAGAGATTTTTCCTCTTAGGCTAAGGGCCCAAGGTTCCAGCTTGGCAATTTCTGTGAACCGTGTGGTGAGTGGAGTTGTGTCCATGACATTCCTTAGTGTCTCAGAGGCAATAACATTTGGGGGCATGTTCTTTGTGCTTGGTGGGGTGATGGTGTGTGCGACATTCTTTTTTTATTACTTTTTACCAGAGACCAAAGGCAAGAACTTAGAGGAGATTGAAGCTTTGTTTGAAGATCAGACACGTCCTGTCTAGGATTGAGTCTTAGATTAAAAGTTTTGATCTTTGTGTGAATGATCAATTTCTGAAGTTGAAGAGAAAATGGTGCTGTTGTCGTACAAGGGACAGACACACAAACGCAATTCTTTTTTTGTTTGTTTCATTGTTTTGCTTGCTAAGGTACAATCTGGTTTATAATTGGATTTGTACTTTGGGTGGATTATTGAATAGATACCCTGAAATTATTTTTTCCCAAGAAAAAATGTTTAGAAATTGGAGCTTTCGTCTCTTTATTTCATTGACCATCTATATTAATGATGATATTGTTAAGTTACTTCATAATGTGAGAGACTCTTTGTGGATTTCCTGTAGTATAAGAATGAATAAAACAGCACCCACATTTCAAAACTAGCATCAGCATATAACATTTTGAGAGCAAATTCAGAATGATTTCCAATCAGATATTGAATACTTTCTTACCAGGTTTCAGAAGGAAATCATTGATATTGTGACAACTACCATTGAAAGGCTAATGCATTGAACCATAATTCAGACATAACATCTGATCCATGACCTGATTTCTGTTTCATAAGAGCAAAAAGGGATCCAGATGCCAATCTTGCGGACCCTGTTTTTATAAAAAACCCTGTCAAAAGAAAATAGTACAATATGTCACGGGTGTATTTGTATCAATCAAACATTTATGCTTGATATGTTTCTGAAAGAGATTTCTTTCATAAATGCAAATGAATGATAGACAAAACATATTCACATCAAAATTTATCAACCTGCAATTGTTTATTCTTTTTAGAAGAACTGAATGTCTCTTGATGAATATAAAATAGGTAGGAGAGTGATCAATTATGACTGAGAATGGGTGGGCAAAAAAAGAGACATAGAGTGTCATGTGTGTAATGTATGAACATTATCCTTAAGAATCAAACACGGGTATATTTAGATTTTAGATGTTCTTTATTTTCTATGATGCAGACTGGTTCCAAACTCTAGACGCGTGGCCCATTTCCATTAATGTTCAAACTTGGCTTGTAGGCTAGCCTATCTGTTAGTACTCTTATCAGATTTGATGTGTTGTTGCTTAGTCCTGGTCAAATCTTGGCCCAGACAAGTGGGTAGTTGTTCTCCATCTCAATCAACTTCCACTATTAACTGTTTAGTTAATAGTCATGGTTTGTATTTTACTATGTATAGCTCTACAATTAGTCTAGGAAAGTTTCTAATTTGTATCAACAGAAGATGGAACTATTCTATACTTTGCTTAATCGTGTAAATGGATAGCATCACTCAAACAAGAACTCTCATAAGCAATTGTTTGCCTGAGTCTGTGATTAAAGATACTATCACCTTCTGAAATCAGTCAAAACCAAAAGGTTATCAATACCAATAAATGAAGAACTTTTCAATAAGATGCACACTGAGAACCACCAGTTTTAGCATGAAATAAGAGGATGAGACAAAAAACCATTTGGGACCAAAATCACAGCCTGTGGGACCAAATTCTGTAAGTATAATAGCTGTAATATCAAAACTATTAACCTAATATGCAAGACAACAATGTCCAAGACTAGAAAATAAACAATGAGAAGAATGGCCTAATTGTCAACGCCCTTCATCAAATCCATGACAGAAAAAGTTAGAAATAAAAGATGTAAACAACAAATTGAAACTCAGAATAATGTGCCATTTTGTTTTGACCAATCTTTCAAGGTGTATCATTTAAGGTTTATTTATTTTCATTTTCAAGATTTGAATTTGTAGAAAGAAAATTAACCTCTGTTCTTTAGACTAAAAAAATACTACTTGCATATGAGTAAAAAACATCAACTACTTCTGGAAAGAATTTCAGTAACTTACAGATAAACATGTTGAATGATTTCTATGTTTATGATATTATAAAAGCTTTTCTGATTTTTTTATGTATGAGACATAAATAACTACTTCATGACTTAAAAGAAGAAATCGCGCGTAACATAGCAAAAGGGTGTTTATAAAAACATCAGTGATTCTTATCAGCAATGAAGAACTTTCTATTATTTCAACAAGAGAAACACAAATCGGTTCTGCGGTCATGCGTCAAAGCTTATTAAATGAAAGCAATAAATATCTCCTACTTTTGGATGAATACAACGTGTCTTTTTAGACTTTATTCAGATGTGTAAATAACGAGTAAAACAAAACAAAATGAATAAAGTTATCATTTTATTAATAAACTATTTTATAATGAAACATAATTATTTTTGTTCTGTTATTTAAGAGCAGGATAGAATGGTAAAAAATATAATTTTATTCTGAATATCTGATTAGTTATCACTGATACATGTATAGTTTAATTAACTTAGAGTTACATAATGATAATTATTAAGACTTGACGTAAGAAGAAATTACACAACATAAAAACAAACAAATCTTATGTTTATTTAATCGTTGTTATCCAAGTTTTGGCCAAATAAGAATAACTAAAAACATCAAAACATAAGGTCTGACAGCAATATAAAGTTTTGCAGCAACTGAATAACTGAGTTCTGATATTTAAATGACACCTGTGAACAGTGATTTCATAAAGACAAGAGAAAAATAAATGAAAAAAGAATAACAGTACACATGCAGTTGTTTGGCATGGAAGATAATTGATTTTGACATGACCATGGCACCAATTTTTTCTTCCATTATTACATTTTAACTCCACATTAGAATTACTTGCTTCAGTGTGTGTATATATAATTAACTCATTCACATGACCACATGGAACTACCCACCCACCCACACCTACATCAGTACTCCTTAATGCATATGAATAAATCATGAGTTATATTATTTTTGTTCATAAATTTTCTATATTATTTATGTTTACTTTTCTTTTATTCTTATCTGTGACAAAAAGTTATAGCAAATATGTACAAGAATAGAATGTGTTTGGAGTAATTAATGTTTTTTCATGACTTTCTCTTGAAACTTGAAATTCACCTGATATGCAGTGAAAATACATTGATGTACTAATCTGAGGTCATTGTACACACTACACACAGTCACGTGTAGTAAGACACTGACCTTTCAAGAAAGCAATCTGCATAAAAGAAATCTGTAGCCAAGCAAGGTTTTTCTTTTTTTTCTTTCCCTTGTAATGTTGTATTCAGACTCAGCAGAATCCAACTTGTCAAAACAAAAGTGCTAGCTAAATACACCTTGCAGAGGTGTACTAATTTCAATACGTATCTTTTTGCTCAAAGTAGGTACCCTCTTTGAGATTGTTTTGAACATAACAAGAACTATTTAAAGGGTGTTGATTTTTGGTAAAGTGTTATTTCACACACACATATATGGACTCAAAGATGGAGTTTGTGATGAACCATATTAGAGCATGTTACTTATTTGAATATGAAGCATGGTGAATTAAGACAAACAGTGATGTGATTAGTGATTAGAGATTAGGAGAAAAGATGCCATAAAATGTAGGAGCAGAACTGTTGAGGAAAGGTCCAATTCAACAACCACCATCTCCTTTCATTTTCTCAAGGAGGCTCATACCAACTCCACCATCAAAAGTAAAGGCAACGAAACTTACAAAACTTGTTTATAATGAAAAAGGGTCACTATCTTCCAAGTTTGGAGATTGTGGGGCCCAGTTAGGAGGCAGAACAAGAAAATGAGACAACACAAGAGAGAGTCTCAAGAAGACAAAGGGAGAACAACAAAAAGCAAAGGAAAGAAAAGGGAAAACCTCAAATGCATTCATCTTCCAAAAGGAAAAACTAAAGTCTCTTTAATGGCTCCTCTCCTTGTGTCAACTTTATAGAGAAATCTTCACTGAGATCATCACCTAAAAAGAGATACATTTACAGATTCTCACACACAACTTTGTGTTCCTTATCTGCATCAGAAGGTACCAACCAGAAGATCTCATTTATAGTTAATTATATACATACTGGAAGTAGTAGTAGTGGTAGTAGTACTACTACTACTACTACCCTTGCCATCACCAATGTTGCTGAGTTCCATTTCCAGCACCAAGAAGTTCTTTCAAAAGACCATAAAGAACTTCAAGTCTTTCTTCTCCCCGGGTTACCAAAGGCTTCCAAAAACTTCTCCTCACGGCCATTTCTCTTATTCTGTGGCTGCATCAAGTGCCATGGACATGACCAGCAACACAAGTTATCAAGACACGGAGAAACTGTACACTGACTTCTCAGACCAATGGGAATCAGAAACGGAGAAAACAAGAAGAATGAAGAAGAAAGCTGTACCTGCATTGCCATCAAAGCAAGAAAGTGAGGTCTATAGTGGAAGCTATATCAGCTTGTCCAATGCAAGCCAAGCTCAGAAGAAGAACAAGATGGAGAAAAAAGAAGAAAGTGGTGGTGCCAAGCAAAACGACAGGAGGAGAAGCTTAGCTCTAGAAAAGGGAAGGCATCAGAAAGAGTCATCATTCATGTCTATGTGTATGAGAGAACACAGATACTGCATGGTGGAACAGAAGCTGAGAGAGCTGGAGATGCTGGACATGAACAATGTGGAGTATGTATTAGACATTGAAGAGGTTCTTCACTACTATTCTAGACTCACTTGCCCTGCATATCTTGAAATTGTGGATAAGTTCTTCTTGGAAATGTACTCAGAGTTGTTTGGTCCATCTATGAGGCATGCTTCACCTTCCAGTGTTTCTAGGAACAACCTAAGATATCAGTGAGAAGTCTTATGTTTGTTTAGCTTTTGTCTTGTTTCATAACTTCTTGAGACCCTCTAAAGATCATTTGACGTTTTCTTGAGTTGATTCTATGTGTTTATTGACCTTCAATTTGGTGGATGGTATTAGCTGTTTGTGTTTTGTTTGTCTAAATAATTCAAAAACTTTATTTATTTTGCTCATTATTATATTTAATTGATCAAAGCATTTGATTGACATCAGTTTATGATAATTGCTGAAAATTGCTGCGTTTTCCAAAATAGTAAATATTTTAAAGATGGTTTTCTGGGTTGTGTTTGTGGAGACTGAGATGGAAGATGAAAGAATGGAGTTCTTAAATCTGCTTTGTCTCAATTTAGGAAAAAAACAAACTTAAGCCAATAGTGTTTTATTCCTTCTATTTGATAGAATTTCTTTTTAATCCAAATCACATTAATTGGATTATAATTAGGTTGGTTTTATTTGGCTCTTGGATTATGATAAAAAAGATTAAATTAGTTTTTGGTATTTGTATTTTTTGTGAAATTTATTTTTGGTTTTATATTTTAAAACTCGAATAATTATAGTTTTCAAATTTTAAAATTGTGTGAATTTAATTTTATTTTTAATTTTGTAACAGTAAAAATTTGTCATTAAATGGCAGGTTTAGATATAAAAATAATTAATTTCACATATTCTATACGGATTTAGTCTTTTAAATATGGAGGAGTGATTTATAAATATAAGAAACATTTAGTACATATTAAGTTTAGATATAAAAACTACTAAAATTACATTTTCAAAACTATGGAGGAGTGATTTTTTTTAATGTGAATGTATAAGACAAACAAGTTTTGAAATAAAATATCATATCTAGTTGCTATTTTTTTTTTATCATTAGATTTTTCACTCAAAATATAATAAAAATTTACATAATTAACAACCAAGATCAATATATAATAAGATTAAGAAATGGAATGAAAAAGAAAGAAATACTCAGAAGAAAAACTTAAGTTTTAAAGTTTAAAATGAATTGGATGAACGTTAAAAAGATAAATATGAAAATTGAATCAATTAAAAGTAGTCTGGTTTTAAATTTGAAATAAAAGGAATTAATATTTTTTAATCATAACCAATTTTGAACTTATGTGATTGATCGTTTTTAATAGTTTTTGGAGAATCAAGAGAGATATAATGGGGTGTTGCTCCCTCCACCACCCCATTCTTGTTTTATCCCTCTCTTTATCTTTTCATTTCTATTTTACCTTTAGTAAAATTTTAGGGTTAATATTTTTTAACATCTACTCACTCCAATCCTTTACATGTATGCAGCGGCAACTCTTCTTCCTTTTCATCGTTCGTCCCCTCATTATTTCATTGTGCTCTTCTTCCTCTTTTTCATGTTCCACTTCTTCCTCTAATTCTTTAATTGTGATAGAATTGTGGTCTCAGAGTGTGGTGGACTTTCATTAGCTGGTATGCTTAGTGAGATATTGCAAGTGGTGGTGGAAGCAATTGATCAGCCGTGCCAAGATCGGTGTGTCGTGGTGCTTGAAGGATTATCGTGAAGGTGCGTAATAAACCCTAAAAAAATAAACGGATAATTTTTAAATGGATGTGAGCATCCCTCAGCGGATGTCGATATCCGTTTTGCCTTAAACGAATGCTCACATGCGTTTAAAGTTACATGTTTATTTTCCAGTTTATTTTTATTAGTTTATTTTTTTATATTAATTTTAGAGATATTTTAATAATGTAATTTATATGTTTTGATGTATTATTTTTGAATATAATTTTGATGTATTTTAATAATGTATTTTTGAAGATCTTTATTGTTATTAGTTTATATTTATATTTTTTTTGTATTTTGCAGTTATATATAATTAGTTTTTTGTTTTAATGTTTTTGTATAATATATATTTTTTATATATGGTTTTTGTATTCTTTAACAATTTTATAATTATATAAAAAATTATTTATTAGTTTAATTATATGAAATATATAACTTTATTATATTAATACTTTTGTAATTAAAACAAACAGATGTGGTGGAGTTGGGGGGTGGAAATCTGAAAAGAGAGAAGGAGAGTTGGGAGGTAGGGTTGAGTGAAAAGTAAAAATAGATAGAAAGATAGATTTTGAGTTTAAAGTAAATAAATAAAGTTAAAAGTAAAAAATGTTACTTTTGTAATTAAATTTTTTTTGCAAAAGGTTGGAAAGGTGGAGGAAGAAGTGATGGTGGAGGGAGCAACAGCTGTTGTAATGTTAATGGAACATAAGTTCAACTCATATATAATTAAAAATTAAAAGGAATTAAAAAAATCCACAGATAATTTATATATGAGCCCATTCACGTGTATGAGTTGTTAATATAGGGGCATTTCTTCTTATACTCCCAAAATTCCAACTACAACCTCCATAAACTATTAAAATTTCCAATATACCCTTCTTGAATTAATTTTATTAAGCATTTTTAGCTGGTATGTATTTTATTCTGAATTAGGTATTTTTGAAAGTTTTCTTGATCATACAATTTAGAATTTATTTTCAAAATTTGTATATATTTGAGATTGTGTAGTTCGAAATATAATTTCAAACACGAAAATAAATTTGTGTAATCTAAAATGTGTAATCTTGTTAAAAAAATACATAATGGATTGAATAATCTAGAATATATTTTTCAATAAAATAATATATTTTAAATTTTACCATCTAAAATATATTTCTAAATTCAGAATTTTAATCTTGACATAATCAGAATGTATACAAATTTTGGAAACAAATTTCAAATTATACAATATAGAAAATTTCCAAAATAACCAATTTGGAAACATATACAATTGTGATACCGAGAACAATTATGAAAACCAACCTCTTAAACCTACACGATGGGGCAATGAGTGTCCAAAATAATTTTTGGAATCGACAAAAGGGTTCCGATGTAGCAAGAAGAAGAATAAACTAGTCATTTCATCGTCCCATGTGGGTGTACATTGCAATCATAGGCTGCAGGAAGAAATGGCTAGTTGTCAGTCAGACCCAATAATGAATCTTCCATGTTCTTCTTTCTATATAAAATTTGGGTACTTCTTTCTGCACCCCACAATTTCAACTTGCACCCCAATAAATTTTAAAATTTCTAATTTACCTTTCTGGAATTAAATTCATTAGGCATTGATTGATTGTGTTGGTGTTGAAGTGTGGTGTGCTTGTGCTTGGCGTTGGTGCTTGGTGGTGGTTGATGGTGCATTGAAGATTTTGGTCTAAGTCATGTTCTCTAATTTAGGATTTTAAGTTTCAACTCCGACTTATGTAATTCGAAAATGTCTTAGATTATACAGTCTGAAACATTAAACATGAAAGTTGAATCTTGTCCAAAAAATGGTAGAGAAAAGGAAGTATAAAATTAAAGGTTTCCACCTAGCAAGCATATATGGTGGAGCCCATCTCCTACCCACTAGGATGAAGGAATTGAAAGGAAAGGCAAATAAGGAATGGTAGTGAGAAACATATCAATCATGTCCCATAAGATATATTGTTCTTATGTGCAACTACCTCCTTCTTCAAACAAGAAAGATTCTACAAGTATTCATTGATATTCCAAGAATATGGGGTCAATATCAGTAACAAAAGTAACTCCCCATGAGTTGGAGTCTCCCCTTCAAATAAATAGGAGGCAATTGAGGAGCTAGACTTTTTCCATTGTCTCACTCAAATGGCTATCTTATGATAAAATCAAAGAGTTAGTAGTTAATTTAGGAGCATTATTCTATCTTAGATAGAATTGCCATCATTGCTCAGTTGACTTATTTGCTACCACATAGCAATGCTATCTAACTTTAAGGCATTAATGGAGCTTGCACCATCATGGTCACTTCCTTCTCATCCAATCAATCAAAGTTTCCCTAGTTACCTCTAATTCATACCCAAGCACCCAAACAATATTACAATTCATGAAAAATTCAACACTTCATCAAACTTCTCAAGGATGCATAATATTGTTGACTAAGATATTGTTCACCTATTCCTATCACTATGTCATTATTTTCAATTATTCTTCACATCTAGCTTTGCATAAAAAAATAAACAAACTCAAGTATGATTAGAATTCAACAAAAATGAGATAATTTGAGGTATGACTTAACTTCAATGTACATTATGTGTGGAAACTATGTTTTCTTTTTATCAAACAACCATCTTCAACAACTCATAGAAGTTACTAGAAAGATTAATTAAACAACAATCACTTATGTCTAATCAATGTGTACCAATGTTTTATTATGTTGCTTGAAAGTAAAACTCGTTTGTTGACTTTTGTAGATGAAGACATGTGGATCATAGGACCCTTGGTTGAGGAGTTGTCAATTCATATGCATGTTTTTGATTTGTTAGGAATAAGTATGCTTCATTTTGTTTTGTTACATGCATAGATTGCTCCTTTATTTTATTTATACGTCCTTTTGTATTATGATTGAGCACCATGACAAATAGCCATGTTGTATAAGAAATATCCCTCCAGATGGATGAGTGCTAAAGATATTTCACAAAAGTGGAAATGGAATGCAACATATTTGGTTTGGAATCCTCAGAAAATGTGAAGTGAAGAATGATGCAATGTAATGAAAAATTGCAAACAAATAAGATATTAGTGTGGCCACAATTGTGATAAAGATAGACCTCAAAATAAATTAACATTATAATCCTAATATGATAAAGATTATTATTTTAATTTAAAAAATAATTAAACTAAAAAACTATTATTTAAATAATAAAGTAATAAGAATTTAGATTAAATTGTAAGATTTTGAATTCACAAAAAGGAAGAATTCTTTTATATATTCCCAAAAGATGACAAATATGTATATAATGTATCATATGTGAATCAAATAAGTAGAAAATAATAAAAATAATAAAATTTTCTTTCAATATAGTTAATATATAATTTAAGAAAATATAATAGTGAATAAGGAAAAATAATAATTATATAAATATTACTTGTATTCAAGATGCATACCATACTAATAATTACATATGTATTGATTATCACAGTACAATAATAATTTGAACAATTATAGTGACAGTGACAGTAAGTAATGGTAAATGGTGTCAGTATTATCACGACAATTATAATAATAGTAATAAAAGTATTTATAAAAATAGTGATAATTATTATAATAAAAATATAGAGATTATGGTTAGCAATAATAATGAACAAGGATAATTACAACAAAAATACAAGTAATTATGATTAATAAAAATAATAAGCAATTATGATAATGACAATAAAAAAAATAAAATTAGGGTGAAGGTAGAAAAGCGAGGTATTATATCACATATACTTAATTGATTTTCACACATATTTCTGCTTAAGTAATAATTATATACAAATGCATTATAATATTCATTTGATTTTTGAATTAGACTATAACATTGGAATTGTGATAAAACATTCTTAATTTCCTCAATCAATAATATTATAATTATAATTGTTTGCAAGTTATCTCATCAACCATCAACTCCTTAAAAATACTTTTAAGAGAGATTTTGATTGACCATGATTGTTAATTACCATCAACAAACCAATTACATCTGCCTCTAATTTATATACGTCCAATATTTGTAACCTTGTGACATTGACTACAAAGAATCACGATAAGTTATGTATTCTAGTTTCTCAGAAATTTGAAAAGGGAGAAAGAAGAGCATAGGAGAGTCATAAACTTAAGGGGATTATTAGAGAAGATAGAGCTACTATTCCAAAAACAGTAAAATTAATGGATTATATAGTTAACAAATCTAAATAAAAGACTAACATATTACCAATTTTCAATATAATTCTTAAAATAATAAATTTATACATCTTTTTATTTATATATTATTCATCTTACATATTTTTAAGGAAAAATTTCAATTTAGTTTGTAAAGAAGATAATTAAAAATTAGAACTTTTTACAAAAAATATAAGAAAGTGATATAATAATAATAATGAAAAAAAGAGATGCTAAGTGTTAAACATGAAAATTATTCATTTTATTTTTTAATATATAATGTATGATTGATCATTCAAGTATAGAGAAAACTTTTCAGATGATTAAAATTAACTAAACATTTAATTAATAATCACTAATTAGGTTTAAAGAAAATTAGATCGATCCTAATAAAAAAAATTATATATATAGATTAAAAGTGTAGTAATTAGAATTTTATTATACATTTATTATAGTATTAATGATTTTAACAGAATGAATTTGAATTGATTTTAACATCAAAACACTTTTACCGAACAAATTACTATAACATGAAAAATATCACATTAGAATGTACAAACAAAAAATGATTCTAAGTGAACATTCAACACTACATCCAAATTAACATCAAAACTCTCTATCTGCATATGCCGATCTTGACTTGTAAGTTGTAACTTAACAATGAAGATGGTAAGCAAAAGGCATGTCTGACATATTTTCAAGTGACATGCTTTTGAATATGAGCTATCTCAGAGTTCTACGTACGCTTATTTTCCTCCATAAATAGTTTGGGCAAAATAGTTGTAACCACGCAAAGTCATACTCAGTGGTCATGCATTCCTTCGTCAAAACTAATGGCAAATGGTCCTAAATAAAGATATATATAGCACACTCATCAATCATATGGTTATTACAATTAATTTCTTTTGGACCACGTTTATTAAAGCCACTGAATATACACTAAATGTATGGCATGGATTCATGACCATGTGCACCACCATCCATTCTGCATACCTGCATTGTACAACATGAAAGCTGAGTTGGGTTTAAGTTTCTATGGTTTCACGTGCATTTTGGACCATATGTTAGTTCTTCACCCTTAATGCCATTGTTGACACTTTGAGCTCATGTACCTCCTAATAAATAACTATACTAACTCCTCCACACCTCTTAACCCTAAAATCTTATGACACCATAATATTACACTAATACGAAATTTTAAACTTAATTTAATCCTATAAAATCAGTTTCTATATAAATTTATTTTATCTTTAGTTAATATCGTATGTTGTTTTCACTCTTATAAAGATAAATTATATCAGCAACGTAGGTATCTTTCCTAACCAAAAGAAGAAACAAGTATAACCGACATCATAGGACTAAAATACGATGCATGCAGATCGCATCAGTAAAATATAACCTTAAATTCTCTAAACAAACTTGACCAAAAGGATGCAAATTTCATCTGTCATTGGTTGTCGTATGTATAAAACATTAACTAAGTACAGTCAAATATGTTTGTTTGTTTCATTCAAAGTATATATATATATATATATATATATATATATATATATATATATATATATATATATATATATATATATATATATATATATATATATATATATATATTTTTCAGCATCAATCTGAAAAATGCTTTTGAGCTAAAAGTACATACACATAATGGTTGTCTTAATCTTCACTCCTGATGTTATAGCTGTTCCACCTTCATTACAATCAATACATTATTATGATCACTATCACAGTTATTGGAATAGATAGATTTGGACACTGCAAAATCAAATTCGATATCCTTTTCTCTGATCATGAGAGAAATTTTAAGCCATTTAGTCTGAAGTTGGTTGTCACTTTAATGCTCCGTATATGTGCAATCAAGCCTAGACAAATCAAAAGTTAGATATATCTTTTTCTAGTATGGAATCACATGTATCATTGATATATAAATATATGTATATATATATATATATATATATTATAAAACCAGTTTAGTTGTGTTATGGTCTAACACGGAACAAATTTGAAAGGATTTGGTGGCTATTTTTGTCTTGATTTGGTGTCAACATATGATTATTGTGGATGATATATGATGCACTGCAACCCTAGAATTGTTAGTAAAGTGATGGTATGATCACTATATGCAATTTAAAAGGTTGTCTATATATAAGTTAAATATTGTTTATTTTTTATATATATATATAGAATAAAAAGAAAAAAGAAAAATATGAAAATGTGATCCCAATAATAACCCTTGTTGTGTGAGACAATATATCCTACTAAATGGTAGTAGGGTCAATCCATAAAAACCAAAAGAAAGACTTAGTGGGAGGGAGGAAACGTGCAGAAATCCAAAAAGAGAAGAGATGGATGCATTATCTTGAGGAATCATTGCTCATGTTGGCTCTTTTCTTTGCTTTGAGATATCATATATGAATAACATAGTATTAATTTTTATTTTTATTTTTTAAAATTTTGATGGGATGAGAGAAAAAGAAGATAAAGATGGGAGAGAAATTAATTAAGGGGTTGTTAAGGATGGAATTAAGAAATAAGATGGGGCATGCAATAATTAGTAAGAAGCACTTTTGGTGGTCCTGTTTTGGATTGTAGCACTGGAAAAGGAAAGGCTTGATGCTGATAGACTGTGTTATATCTGTGTGTTGTGTTGTAGACCTTCCACTGCAAACTCATATCATACCTATTCGTCTTCATTCAAACCCTTTAGATTCCTTCTCTTTAACAATCTCCTCATCAACATCCTCTTACTTGGTCGGAACTAAACACACCAACGTATCTTTTTCTTAACACTACTCTAACTGTAATAACTATCTCCATTATACCTAACTCATCATTTTCAATCCAAATCCATCTCACTTCCTGTTTACCTCTTTTCTAGCAATATTTTCCTTCCCACTGCTTCTCATTCTAAACCTAACCAATAAATCAATTCAACTCCTCTTCTCTAACATCTTTACTCTCTCACTCTATATCTCTCTCATATTATATATATATATATATATATATATATATATATATATATATATATATATATATATATATATATGTATATATGTATATGTATATGTATATGTATGTAGTGTGTGTAAAAGAGATACTTGATAGCTATAACTGACCAAAGTTAAGTTTTGTTAGGTTAATTCAATGTTCAGGAGCAGGTTAAACTCTACTCTCTTTTTTTCTTTAATTTGTATCGATGTTAGTATGATTGTTACATTAGTCAATTTAACTTCTTTTTAAAAGTAATACATCATTTCATTAATAGTTTTTATGATGTGGATTATGTTTACGGAATCGTATATCGATTTAAAATTATTTAGCATTTCAATATGGAAAACATCGTATGATTTTAAAGTACATGAAAATAAGATACACTTAATTTATTTAATTATTAGAATTATTTATTTTTATAAAATTTCACATAAACAATTAAGATGATAAAATCAACGTAGTTTTTTTTTTCTCAAAAAAAATTTAAGTTGATTTTTGTATCTCACACCCACATGTGTATTTTTTATATATCAAACTCTAGTGTTTAGATCGCGGAGACGGATTCATGTTATGGTGTGGGGGCCTTCTGGATTTTTTTTACTTTTTAATTTTAAATAGATACTTTTACTTTTTTAATATTATATATGTACATTTTATTTTGTCATTTTTGTTTGGGAAATAATAATTTTTAAGAGCTATTTATATTCTTATTTTTTTATATATATTTTTACTTTCATCTTATGGTTATTTATTGAAGCATTTTTAAAAAAAAAACAAAAGGTATAGGTTCACTCTTTTAATAAATGCATTATTTTTATTTCTTACAAAAAAATATAATTTATTTGTGAGTAAATTAATAAAATATGTTCAATAATTCACAAAAAATTAAGTCCAAGATAGTTTCCTTTTTTCTTAATATATATATATATATATGTATATATATATATATATATATGTATACATATATATATATATACACACATATATACACACACATATATATATATATATATATGAATATATATATATATATATATATATATATATATATATATATATATATATATATATATATATATATATATAAAAGCAAGTTAAACTCACAAATTCAAAGTTTAATTTATTTGGTTATTATCATGGTATTTTGTTATCACAAACATAGTTTTCATGTTTTAATTGTTCATTTTTACATAACAATTCTTAAAATGCTTAGTATTGAAGTGTAAAGATATTAAAAAAAATTTAATGAATAAAATTTTACTTTACATATAAACTTAATTAATTTACAAATATATTTAATTAACTTAGGTTATAATATAAATATTTAAAAAATACAGATACGAATGTACGATAACATTTATGTTTTACTAATGTCTTATATATTTAATCGAACATAAGATTGAAGGATAATTATGTTGAATATTATTGAAATCATAGAATATTTATGATAAATTAATTAAAGAAAGTTGAAAAGAAGATAAATGACTTTAATTATTTTTTTAAGAAAATGGAAAGTATAATAATATTTAAAGTCAGAATGTAGTATAATAATTTGTGTATTTATGCAGGCTTTCAATAAATACAATTCATGTGTCCAAATGTAACCTGAATAAAATGATAACAAGCATGATAAAAAAAATAATGAAATGTAATAAAGATAAACATACAACTTATAATAAAAAAACTATATATCTGTTTTCTGATTAAGTAAAAATAATATGATTTAAAATGTCAGTTAAAAATAATTATATTATAAAAGATAAAATAAGAATATGAATTGTGTAAAAAAAATCATAGATATAGATTTATATATAATTATAGATATGTAATTAAAAAAGTAAATAATTCTTTTATAATGAATATATATATTTGAATTCAAAAAATTGTTACTAAAATGATAAAAGTAAAAAATAATTTTATATCATGAATAATTATTTAATTTAATAAGTAGTAATTAAAAAGATAAAATTAAAAAAAATGAGGTTAAAAAATATATTTTTATTATAGATTACTTTAAAAGCATCTAGATCATTTCCTAGTATTAGGATTAAAATCCACATGTTGATCCACTATAAAAAGTATAAAACATTTTGAAAAGGGTGAGAGTGATGAAATTTGACGAGTAACAAGACCCATCAACATTAAAAAGACATTAAAATGAAAATTAGGTATATATTCAATAGATCAAAAATCTCACTATAAGATTTAACCAATGCCAAGTGTCCCATGAATTATAATTTGCTTTTATCTTTTGATTTGAAAGTTTAAGTGCAAGAGTCGACGGGGTTCAATCTTCAACCTTAGCCTGTGTTGGCATTGACAGAGATGAATGAAACTAAACCATGGAAGACATGTTGTGCATTTTCAACTTTGAAGAGCGAAGTGGTCCGTTTTGGTGATAACGATGGAAAGAAGATGAGCAATAAAGTAATTGATTTTAAGAGTAAAATAATGGGAAAAAAAAGTAACCTGCATAAGTCGTGTATAAATAGATAATCAAAGGGCCACTTTCATCTTCATGGGAATTGGGACCTTTCCTTAGTCTAATGGACTTTTCTTTTTATGCTATTGGATTTTTCTCTTTTTTCAATGCCTTTTTTCAATCAGATTTTTATGCTCCTCTGCTCCAATCTAATTCATCCATATCATTATCATCACACAAATCATAGTTAAGTAAGCAACTATATAGCAAAGCCAAATGTATGAATACAACAACAACATTAATACATAGTTCCTACATAGGCTCAAAAAATTCCTCTAGTAGCTAATAGATGGTGCAATGTACAAGATATACAAATGTGTAATATGAAAATATTCATCAACTAGTTAATTTCAACCCATCCAAGCTAAAAATACATACACATTTATGGGAATCACACATATATGCTCTCTCATTTTGAGTTTCTTTTCCACCCTTTTTCTTGCTCAAACTCCTTTTTCCCTTTTGAGGCTGCTGTACTCAAATGGGAGAGAAATTGTTTGGTACAATCCAATGTGTCAAATAAAAGGCACCACCAAGAGGCTACAGGCCATTCCTCTCTCTTTTTCTTTGCTTTTTCTAATCCTAAAACAGTTTCATCTTTCAATTCTCACATCATGCAAGTGGACAAGGATACTCCAAAACATGCGTGGCCTCAGCTTTCCAGCTATGTTCGATATCTTCTGCAATCCTCTTTGCATCAATTGATGCACCAAGCAGCCCACGTTTTGTGAATCCCACAGCATACAGTCCATTTTCACCTTTCCACCCATTTGGAAATGGCTTCCGGGGCAATCCATCTTTCTCGCTGAACATGTCACTCCCCTGCTCACAGTAAATTTCAACCCTAATCAGTATAATATTCCACTGATACTGTATATTTTTCAGAAATTTACATGCAGAAACTGTTGTTGATGCAAAGTTTTAGTGTAGTTATTATGAAAGTTTGCAAATTTATTAAGTTTCAAAGTGTTGTACATTGTTGGTGAAAAGATTGTTTACTGAATTCAAAGAAATGTAACTTTTTTATTAGACCAAATACCGTAAGTATACCAAAGTTAGCAACAAACAAGTAAAGGAAGCACCTTTAACCAACAGGGTACATTGCTTTTGTAACCAGTTGCCAGAATGATGGCATCAAAGTTCTCAACTTTTCCATCAACAAACTCCACCGCATTGCGTGCTAGTCGTTTAATTCCCCGGCAAACCTGTGCACATAATTGGACAAGATTTAATGTTGGAAACAATGAAACAAAAAAATGTCTTCTGTTTTTTCAGTTTTTCTTGTTTTTCCTTTGCCTTGGAGGAAAAAGCAAATTTGGTTGATTAAGACAAGGAAACGGGATAGGTATGATAAGAGGTCTTTTGGATTTGATTGGCAGAAGGATATATAGTGTTGTTGTTATGCCATGTTACCTTAATTTTTCCATTTTTTATCTGAGCCAGTGTCCCAACATCCAAAACTGGTGTCTTGCCGTACAAGCTCTTGAGCTCTAGAGGCCCAAGTTTGGGACGGCGAAGACCGAATTGAGCTGTGTCTCCGAGCATGAGATGTGACAGTAGAAGCAAAAACTGATCCACAAAACGCATGGGGAACCACTTGAGCAAGAACATTGATAAACCAAAAGTTGATTTCCCGAGCATCTGCTGTGGCAAGATGTGCACCTGCATCAATGAAAAGAAAAGAAAAGATCACATTAAAACTGAAAAAAAGTGGGGTGAAAAAGCTACATAGCTTAAGAAACTTTTTAGGAAATTGTAGACACGAGGAGGCTAATGACAATAATCTTTTCATGCTTCCAGTTGCGTCTGTGAATACTGACACGCAGTGGTTGTGTGCAGAGAAAAGATTGATCTCGAACTCAAAGGTCATATTATTCTAAGATTTTGGGATGCTGACCTTGTTGCGCATGCAATTACAATGAATGAAGTGAGAGGGAACAACGACACACTCTTTTTAGAATTCTAGTTATAGCAAATATAGTATAATATGTTATAGCAGACTGTGTTCACTCTCCATTTTCCACCTTTGTCATCAGAAATTCAGAATTGACAACCAAGGAGCCACTATGAAGATTTGGACGAGAATATATATATATATAAATAACATATATATTTGTGTTGTTTGTTATTTCTATATATTTTTCTACATTTCATCTCAAACTATGATGTTTTTTTACTGTGATATCATTAGAAATGTAAGGGTGTTGGTACTAAACCATTAGTTAAGTGAGTGACTACATCAAGAAAGAGAATTTCTGAACAAAAAGTACCAAAACCCTTGAGCTTTGGAGTGTAGCATATAGAATTTCTCTATTTCAGTACACCAAACTCATTATTCTTTTACGCGTATAAACATTTCAATCATACTATGTGGAAGTTTTTGGCATGTTGCATATCATAAGTTTAAGTGCACGTTTAGTTTCCAAAACAAACAGTACTTTTTCGTTTGAAAAAAAAAAGCAATTATTTGCAGAAGTGATTAAACTCACCGCGTCTCTAACAACTAGAGATGGACGAGCATTATGGTTGCAGAGATCAAGGCAAACCTCCATTCCTGAATTCCCACAGCCTACTACCAAAACATTCTTCCCACAGAACCTGCTTCCACTCTTGTACGAGCTGGTGTGCTGAATAGTCCCTTCAAATTCTGCCATCCCTTCAATCTGAGGCCTTACTTCCTCAGCACACTCTCCAGTAGCAACTATAAGCCATTGACAAAGATATTCTGCAGTCTCATCTCTCTTGTGTCGAGCTTGAGTCTTGACCCTCCAAAGCTTGCACACATGATCGAACTCAGCACTGACCACGTCCTGGCTGAAGGCAGGTTTTATGTCAAAGTGATCGGCGTAGAGCTTTAGGTAGGCCAAGAACTGCTGTTTGGTAGGATAGGAAGGTAAGGTTTTGGGGAATGGCATGAGAGGGAGCTGGCAGAATTGCTTTGGGAGATGAAGTCGGAGACGATCGTAAGTCCTGAACTGCCACATTGAAGCTAAGCATTCAGCTCTTTCAATGATCAGGCTTGGAATACCTTTCTGTTTAAGACAAGCTGCTGCAGCTAGCCCTGAGGGACCAGCTCCCACTATTACTGGTCCCGGAACAAATATAGGGCTTGCCATTTTATTCATCTTTATCTGGTGATAACAATCATGGGCACTTTTTCCTTCTAGTTCCTTCAAGTAGTCCATGAAGAACACCCAGAAAAAAAAAAGAAATTAAAGCTCGAGAGTTTCAAGGGTAGGATATGGATTATTTCAAGATTTTGGAGCCTATTATGGATTACGCCAAAGGGAAACCATCAAAACTCATTCACTTACCAACCCTTTTCTGCTAAAGAATTGAGTTGGTGAGATTCTGGCTATGTTTTGAGTAAGACTGGACTATGGAAATAGGGTATTATAAAGGTCTAATTTGCAGCAAACTGAAGATGAAAGTTTGAACTATGGTTTTCTTTCAATGGAGGAGAAAGCGGGAAGCAAGAGACATGAAGCAACTCTACTTATGGACACCAAGAAAGTTGAGGAATAAAGGTAGTTTGTACTGGGGTAGTGGGTTAAATATATATATATATATATATATATATATATATATATATATATATATATATATATGTTATCAAATCATGAATTATTAAGCTATTTTCTAAACGTAAATTATTCTTTTATATCGAACAATATTATGTAAACTACTTCAAATAGTTCATTAAATGATATGTGAACTATTCAATGTAAACTATTACAGTCATATTAAAAACAAACAATTATAGAAGAATGAAAACAAAATAATTAAATAGCCGAAGACTACATTTGAACGACTGAGTAACAAATAAATCTAGGTATTTTTTTTCATTTTAAAAAAATTAATTTTTTGTATTAGAACTGATGAAAAAGTACAAATATATTAATGGTTGAGTGGTATTGATGATAATAAAGTTACAGAGATTATTTATTACATAGTCAAAATGTATTAAGTTATAAAGTTAGTGAATTATAAGAAAAAGGGTTTGGTTATGTGGGGAATGTTTAAGGTGGTAATAACTAACATTAACCGACAACGAACATGAACCTTTGATTCACTCCAAGAATGTTTTTCTTTTGAAAAAGGAAAACTGAGAAGGGAGAGAGAGCAAATATATTGTAGCTATAAAGACAAAGGCACTGAGAGAGATCCCATTGATGGTTTAGAATAGTACTTTGAACTAAATACATAAAAAGTGGACATGACACGTGGAAGGTCTCAGTCAATTCCAAGTATGATTTTTTGGGATGTTTGGTAGTTGGGTCCATATATAAACAGTAAAAAAAGTCCCTTCAATTAATTAAAGGGCTGTCACTGCTATATTAGTCTTGATGGACATTGCCAAAGTTTTATTTTATGTATTTATCATATATATTAAATCTTCATCAAAATTTTATCTATACTGTAAAATATTATTTTTACATATACAAATATTAAACGTTGTAGCTTATGTTGTTGTTTTTTTATTTTTCATTTATATTTTTCGTAATAAAGTTGTTGAAATTAATTATGTAGTGGGAGAGTGATTTGGTATTTTGTGAGATTGTGGTTGAAAGTTGCTTCTTTGTCTAAATACCTAGACAACAACATAGACTTTTGGACTCACTTTTTCTCTCCATATATTTCTTGTATACTCTTTAATTCAGCTTTTTATATATTCAAACATTAGCTCTATATACTCCAACTTGGCCTGGCTGAGTTATCGTGTACTTTAGGTCTCCAACTTGGCCTGGCTGAGTTATCGTGTACTTTAGGTCTCCAACTTGAACTTTATTTGAAGCATGCTCTTTTCTTTTATGTACGAAGACAACAAGGTTTGATTATGCAAAAGAGCTGAATATTTTATATGATCATTAGGCTAACCCTAATGTTATTTTAAGTTTGAGTCTGAGATTATATTCATTTATCGGCTAAAAAAACAAAGGTTTACAACATTTTTGTGTCATATTCGTATAGCTTTTGTATCCAATGTTATAATTCATTTTTCAACAAAATAGACATTTAGGGGGCAGATTTAGAGCATATTTAGCTTGAATTACGTTTCGTGGAAGAGGTTTAATTCCAAACAATAACACTAGTTTCCACTACATTCGAGGGGAAATTATAACTCTTAATTCTGGCATGTAAATGTTTGACTACCAAATACTAATATAAATTAACGTTTTAATAACGAATTTGAACTCAAAATTAGTTAAGACTGTGTTAAAAATAGATTACACAACCTAAATATTATTCAAATTTAAAATTTTGATATGTTTATTAAAGGATTAAATATGTTTTTTTATTTTAAACTATTATAAAAAAATATTTTTCCTTTCTAAACTAAATTATAAAGTTTTTTTTATATTTTATGAAAATGATGTAAAATATCATTTTTAATAAACAATATGTGGAGTCTTTTTTACGTAACAATTTCACATTAAACTATAATATAACATTCACATATTGTTAATCGTGAATAATGTTTTACATAATTTTCTTAAGGACGAAATATTTTATAATTTAATTTAGAAATAAAATACATTTTTTTATAATAGTTTAAAAATAAAAAGTATATTTAATTCTTTATTGAATTATCGAATGATCTCCATGATCATACCTTATCGATCATATTTATTTTTTAAATTTGGTTGAAAGAGTCGTACAAAAGAATAGAAAATGAAAAAGAAAACTTTGCAATGAGTTTTATGAATCTAAATTTGTTCTCAAATCTAGTTTTTATCTGAGTCAATTTTTGAGTTTTACGTAATTATATAGAGTTAAAATCTTGTGAAAGGAGAAAATATCTTTGCTAGTAAAGAGAGACATGGTAGATCACACTATCCTTCAATATTTCCATATTTGAATGGTTCTCAATTGCAAAAGGGAATATACCTTTCCTACTGAAACAATTCTTCTATGAAAGTAAACTATTCCCTACTAATTTTACGATGTAAAATGTGCATCAAACTCCACTATTCGACCAAATTCATCATCACACTAAGTTGTCAAAGGAACAATATAAATGTGTCCCTATTCTTTCGGAGAATCTTTAAATTATCAGTTTACAATATTCTCTGTTTTATATTTAAACAGAAAAACAAAACAAAATAACTATGGTATCTTCCCTCATGTTCTTTCCTTCCATGAACAAAAGCCTTTTCAAGCGTGCACAAAAAAGCCTTTTGATGATTTCCTCAGGCTAGATTGTTTATATATAAGATCTCTTCCTTTTTCAACAAAGAAATCATAACTGCAAGACCTCATATCCAGTCAAATGACTCATATATGCCTGTAGCTTTATTTAAAGTTGCTATGCATAAACATAAATACACACATCTATATAAACAATAAATATTTTTGCCTTGTTAATATATAAAAAAAAATGCCTACGTTAATTGGAAACAGCTCGAAAGGCAAATGAATTTCAGTACGTCTTCAATAATACAATTCAGATTAGTTTAAAATAGTTATATCACAATATTTCCAGTGTGCATGTGTTTGTATATATTAGTGGCTTCCACAAAAATGTATTGATCCGACAAATATAGCATCTCACGTATGTGTTTCTCATATTTAACATAATTTACTTTTAGCTAGTATTGTGTTTTTCATTGATATAAATAGAGAAAAACATTACTTTATAAATCAATTTTGTACCTAAGGTTGAATTAAGTTAAAAGTTCACTTCTAATATTAGAGTCATCTGAAGTCTATTTTAGTAAAATTAGATATTTGTTGTATCTATTGTATTATCTGTTATTGAGAGATTTTTTGTTTGTTAAGTTAATCGTGCCACCTGCTATCGAATTACCTATTTATATTTAGTTTCACGTTTGATAAATATTTACTTTGACATGAGGAATTTGCGTTGGAGATTCATGTTAATTAGATAAGACTAATATTATAAAATTGAATTAAACTTAAAGTCTGAAAGCTTAAATTTTGTGTTTAACTCTTTTTGCCTAAGCTGAACGAAGACGTAAACATGATTCATGAACATATTGTGTGAATAATTACGTACACAAAAATTTGAAAGAATTGATTCCAAATATGAAACAAAACACACCCCACATTGGCATTAGTATCTGTCGGGGTGGCCCCTCAAAGATACATGTTTTTCTCTGCACTCCAGCTTTGAGGCAATGAGACTTGTTGGCTGCCCCTATTTTCCATTGAAAGAAGGTTTGATTGGATGTTTCATATATGTTACATGGTCAACTTATGAGTGTGTTAGAGACTTAGCAGAATGAATTGTCATATAGGTAATTACTACTTATGCACAGGTTATGGTGAGAAAGATTTTAGGCCATTGTTGGTGGACATCGTCACGTTTGAGTCTGACAAAGGGTTCTAGCTAGATCAACCCTCCTGGGTCCTTGTCATCCTTAGATCAACCCTAGTCCTTTCCTCCTCCTGTTCATTCCCTTTGCGATAGCATGATGCCATCTTCTATGTAATGCAATGCAACACTATAACCTCCTTCTTTAACTTCCACTTTCATTCTAATCTTATACTGTTCTGTGTATTATGCAGTTCTTGTTTCCAGAAACTGATTGCATGTTAATGGTAAGTGTTCAAGCTGAATTCAAAATCACATGTCAGTTAAAAATGAATAAGATGAATAATGTATAAATACAAAAAAAAAATTATGATTTTTAGCTAATGTTTTAATCTCTTATATAAATTTATCATTACTGAATCATCTATGTCTCCCCTCTCATCAAAAGAACTTCACTCTGATATCAAAATCATGCTTTTTTTTCATGTGTAACATGTAAAAAATAAACAGAAACCGAAAGCTAAAACTGTACATAATGTTAAGACAATAATAAAATGTCATTAAATAGGTTTACGGCCTGTTGTCGGATAAAATAATCAGTGTACTGTCTCAGTCAACTCCGAAACAGCAAGGGATATTGCTTTAGGTTAAGGAGATGATATGTATATATATTATTAACGAATTAAAACATGCACATGTAAACAATACTTAAGGTTGTAATCAGTGAATTCCATTTTTGTTATTCTCAACCATGAACTAGAATCGACTTTTGCAACTGTATATTACTATATATGAACTGTTGTGAGCCGCCACTAATTATATTATAATGCCACACTAATGAAAAGCTACGCATTCATCTACTTGAGGGTTTAAAAAGGAAAAAGAAACCCTTCATTTTCTCAGGTAAAAGATCTAGGCATTTGATGTAGCCATGTGTGTCAGTGATATCCCTTTGCAGTATTTAAGGTTTGTTTAATTGTCACTAGTTTGAGGCCTTTGTGTTTTGTTTACTTTGCAGCTATATAATATTAGCATGACTCACATGATCCGTTGCACAGGAACTTAGAACGATAATAATCACCATGAAAAGAGCCTAACTTGAACCCCTATAGCCTTTACAAGTACTTAATGTGCTATTAGCTAACTCCTATTCATAGGTTGTTTTGTCGTTTAATAATGTTTTTTAAAACATCTCTTTGCATTAGTTCTTAATCAGAAAGGTCAGCTCCCACTACAAAAATTATGTTACATTAATTGTCATATTACTGAACTCTAGGAGTGTGTTTCAACACTCACTTTGCTTAACAAATCAACATCTTTAATTATGAACACTTTCTTGTATCCATTTATGGAAAAGTCTCTCCAATCGTAGAACGATAACTACGAAACGCATTATTCTTCATGGAAGAACGCATTAATACAGCAAATATATAATTTTTTTATGTTGATTGTTAGATTATTTGAAAGAATTATAAAATGAGAAGAACTCTCTCTTTGAATATTTGATAGCTAAACATGGCAGTAATGGAGGATGTGATGCTTCCAGAGCAACTTTCAAACAATATTGATTATTAAAGAAAATGTTGTTTCTATCAGAAGTGATTCGTTTGTGACTTGTGAAATAAAAAAAGCTTCCAATTACTTAATTTAGCAAAAGGTTTAAAGTAAATAGAAATTTTGAGATTTTTTCTACTGAACTTTGTTTTATATTTTCAATGGAAAAGAATTCCTAAAAAATCTATCTTATATTTAAGCATATTATAGGAAAACAGGTAAAATATAAATATTGAAATGCTTTGTAAATTTAGTTGTTCTAATTAATAAAGTTAAGAATAAATATGTTATACCTTTTTTTCATTTTATACATTTTCTTTTGTTTAGATTAAAATCCATTTTAGACATGTATATGATGAATGGAGAATATTCCTCGTATTGTGCGGAAGGGAAATGATCGTAAAATATTTACACTTTATTTAAATACACTTCTTTATAAATATTTATAAAAAATAAATTAAATTAAATTTCCTATAAAATAAAATCAACCCCGACACTTTAAATTTGGTAAAGTTTCTTATCTAGTTTATCAAAATCGAGTTTAATCTAACTTTTTATAGCTTTAAAAATAAATATTTTTTCCTCAATAGATATTTATGAATAAGTGTATATATAAAGTATTACAGTATTATAATAAAGGACTTCAAAACAGATTATTTTAAGCATATTATATACACTGTATTATTGAAATAAATGTTACTCATGTATAGAAATTTTAGAATTTGATTATCAACCGATGAAAAACATGACATATTATATTAGTTATACCATTAACCTATGTAGCATGTTACTTTTCCTTAGCAAAATTGAAGACATTTTTGCATCGTATTTGTGAAAAAAAAAAGTTTCAAATAGTACATCAATATTAACTATAAATAATGTAGTATGTGTTGGTTTTTACTAAAAGAGATAGTTATTTGTAATTATTTCCACCACTATACAACAATCATATATATATATATATATATATATATATATATATATATATATATATATATATATATATATATATATATATATATATATATATATATATATATATATATATATGTTTTCATCTCATAGTAAAAGAATACTAAACTTGAAATCATCAAGTGATTTTAAAGTCAAAATTATTTAATTTAGAATGAAAGTGATGCATAGGATTAATTTAAAACTATGCTATAACTACTAAAACTAAAATTAAATTGACCAATAAAAGAGCTCACAATAAATAAAAACAAGTTATCACACTACAAGAGGATAATGGTTGGAAATAACAAAGAAAAAGAAAGTATTGTTCATACCACAATTAAGAAGGAATTGTCAATCAATATAAAAGAAAAAGTGAAAAACAAAAAAAAAGGTATGTTGATACCCTATTAAAAGTTTTTTATATCAATTCACCTTTAAATCGATGCCGAAAACAGATAATATATCATATGTTAAAAGATAGAATATAATATATACTTTTTTTATTGATTCTAAAATTAATAAATGTAAAAGTTCTCTCCATTTTTATACAAACTAGAATTTAAATTAATGTAATATTTATTTTCTATGTCGATTCACAAGTCAACTCATATTAAACATATTCTAATATTTACAAAACTATTACTACTCTAATTATATTTAATCATGTTTTCAACTATAAGCAATGTAAATAAACTTTTTCGAACTTTGCTTTTACAACCAAGTTACATTGGTCCACGAGTACATAGCATTATGAGTAAGAGTTTCTGATTTTTCTCCCTATCAACCCCTATGCACGTTGATCTTTTAAAAAGGACCAATTGCAGAAAAATGGCGATTGGAGTAAATTGCAGGGACAAATATGAGAGAAAAATGAGGCTGGAAAATTAATTATATATATAAAGTTCATAAATATGCGAGTGAGGAAAAAGAACTTAAAGTCTTTTCAAAAGTGCATTCTTTTCATCTGCCAATTATTGATCTTTGGATTATATGTATGAAGTGAATGTGACTTGCACTACCCAAATTATACTGTGCGATATGACAAACAACTCAAGAGCTAGTTTGCAAACCATATATTATAATAATTATCTTGTGATTAGCTTCAACCAAAATCCAACATCATAGAAAGACCACATGAATGTTATACAATCTTTTCATCATTTTCATTACTCCATGTCTACTTAAAATATGAAATATGATGGGAATATAATGAGTCTAAGATTTACACTAAATAAAAAAAAATATCATACAAGAAAAAATATTTACAAAATTTGTTATAGTAAGGTTTTGATTCGAAGTGTTATTATATATTGTTTAATATAATTTATTGTTAATTTTTTTTCAAAAAATCTATTAAAATTTTGAAAGAATTAACTTTTCATTACCTTATCAATAATATGATCCTGTCTGTTTTGAAACAACTCTTCGAAATTTTAAAAATATTTTAGATGTATATATAAATTGATGTTCATTTCTTGTTTTATTATTTACCAATAATACGATATTCTCTGGTTTGAGATAATTTTTTAGAAATTTGATTTTGATATTACTTCAAAAATAACATTTTATACGTATAGAAATTCATATTTATCTCTTGTTTTACTTAACGTGGAATTTTGTTTATATCCTAACATGTTCCAACTCTGACATTTTACATGAATTAGCATAAGTAGATAATCTTATTGGGAATTTAGAATAATTGAGCAAACTTGATCCCTATAATATGTTAAAGTGGTTTCTGGGGGCTATAATTTGAAGAAAGGGATGAGAAATGTTGAAGAGTGGCTTCATTTAAATTTGGAAATTAAAGGTAACGAGAGATGATTGGTAAGAGAAAGAAAATTGGAATGGGTATTTGTGTCTGTCTTTGTCGGACTTTCCAACCCCTAAACATTCTTTTGGATTAATTAATGTGGTTGTTTGTTGCAATTGAAGAGGATTAACCAGTTATATAGAGTGGCACTATATGACATGGGAATCTGAGTGGGACCCGTATATTCCACCTTATTTTTCTCTTTAGAAACCACTCACACCAATATGCATGTCACCTTGAACCACTTAGTCACGTTACAACCCTCATTGCACCTTATTTTCTTCCACTGTTTCTTTTCTTTCTTTCTGCATCTTCCATCTTCAATCATAAATATTTAATTACAATCTAAGTTTTTGTTTATGTGTTTATGTACATTCAAAATACACTTATCTATATTGATTTTATTGAGATCTTAAACGTGAATTTATAACCAGGTGATAAAATTTTAGTAATCGTTTAAAAACTTTTGATAATTGAAATTGATTTCTTTGTTATTCAAAGAGAAAAAATATACTTGCAAAAAAATTTCTCACCGAAAGAAAATTTGTATCTTTATAAATATAATCAATATAAATAATTATTAATTAAGTATTAATTGAAAAATTTTATAAAATCAACCTAGGTTGTGAATATGTAATATTATTGAAATAATACTTACTTACAATATAACAGTAGAATAATTACCAATATATAATAGTAGAATAATTACCTTACCTTGTAACATCCCAGATTATATAGAAATATATAATATATTAAGTTCATATTTTAATATAATAGATCAGTTAGAAAAAGACTGTAAATAAAGTATTAAGGTTACAGTCATCCCAAAAGAAGTCCTAATTTAAAACTTTAAACGCATTAGAGTATTTCAAAATAACAGGAACAACTAGGAATCCTAGCTAGACTACGCGGCAGCGTCATCTTCTTCCAAAGCCTGCTCCAGAGGCACCTCATCCACCTCTGCTCACATCAAGTGGATGATCATTGCAAAAGAAAAGCACACACAAGCAAAACACAACACAGAAGCAAGGGTGAGCTAGATATACAAAAATCATGTTATAACAATCACATACAACATGCAAGTTTAATTCAAAGTTAATGAATCATACAACACCACTTGTTACACTTTACACTTTCGTCCGGACTTAGAATGATTGCCGAGCTATGGCGGGTTATGCACTCGTGGTGGCTTCTACTACTTTGCAAAGTCATTGCCAATGGGTTTCACCCTACCACACTCACGAGGTTAGTCTGTACCACGCCTTGGAGCATACTAGAAGCCTCCAAGACTAAGACCTCCTGCTACTACTCACGACATGGTTCAATCCTCTCTATTTGAGAATGATTGAACATTGTAGTTTCAGGATAACCCCCAAGATTGAGCTTCCATGCAAATCATTCTAACACACTAAGGGCACCACCATGAATCCTCTCCTTGAGGCCATGGAATTACGTCCATTACACATAGGGCACCACCATGAATCCTCTCCTTGAGGCCATGGAATTACGTCCATTACACACTTGTTACATTCAACCATCAAACGTGCCTCATACCATCACATACTATCAGTTCAATAACATTACTACCATCATGTTATGCATTTCAATCATTACACACACTTAATTCAACCAAAACAAGAGCAAAAGAGAAAACTGGACTCAAGGGATTCACACAGCGCACCCTAATTTGCATAGCGAATTAGCTCGCTAAGGCTACAGACCTCAGGTCTCTCGCATAGCGCACCAAGGTCGCTATGCGAAAGCTCAGACAGAGAGCACACCCCCAAACCTTCTCGCTTTGCGCCCATCTCGCTCTTCGAATTAAAAGGGTAGTGGTTCCAGACCACCACCAGTCGCATAGCGACAAGATTCGCTAGGCGGATCCACAAACAGAGAGCATCACCCTCTAGTCATTCGCACAGCGCACCAGCTCGCACAGCGAATGACCCAAACAGTGAGCACCCTCTACAGGGTCTCGTTATGCGAGACAATTCGCATAGCGAGACTGCATAATCTACAGAACGCAAGTTCTGCAGAATTATGCAACTCACACACCCTTAACCAATTCTAGGCCATTTTATCAACTTCTAACACCCCCAATTCGTGTATTAAGCTTAATTAAACTTGCCTAGATGATCCTAACTCTCCCTATTACTGATCTAAAGTGATTAAGATCAAGTTTTATCTTTTAAAACATCAATTTCTACAACTTAAGGACCCAATTTCGATTTTACCATTTCTAACAGGTTTTAGGTCAGTTTTATGATCCTAACAAGTCACAAATGACTTGCCTAAGATGTCCCAACAACCCAAAGGTGCCCAGAACCCCTACTTCCCAAATCCACCACCTCACTTCCCCTAAATTGACCTAAACCACTACCAATTTACTCAAAACAGTGCATACTTACCTTACCTTCCACTTGATCGCCCATTCAACAGAATACATACATCAAACATACCCAATTTCAGATATCCACTTCATGCAAACAACTACACAGTCATTAATTCCAGCACCACAGATTATAGAGTTAGGTTCATATAACGCGTCATATCCAAGCAAGTGAAATACCACTCCAAACAGCATACCAAGTCAGAATATAGCATACATATGCCTCATACAAACAATGCAAAGATGTATTTCTAGCTCCCCTTACCTTGGAGTTAAACCGCACAGCTCACTGGAATGCCCTAACGGTACCTCACACAGCAAGGACCTAACCAAAATCCTACAAACCACCACATTGATGGTAGAAAACAGCTCTTAGAGCTAGAATGGAGTGGAAAATGAAAAAGTTGAAAGCACAAGACACATGCAACCCGCAGAGATTCCATGTGTTAGTTTTAAGAACGAAGAAGAGGTTGCATGCAGGGACTTACCAGCCTAGAACCCGAAACGAATCGGTCCATTACGAAACCCTCTACGTTGCGGACGTTTGGGCGTCACCTAATCAGAAATCCACTGGCTCAGTGAAAAGAGATTGAAGAGAGAAGGCACAAATGTGGTAGAGAGAAGGCAGAGAAAAGAGGAACTGAGTTTTAGAAAGATAATGGGGTTTGGGCTAATGAGCCAGGATGTTCTGAAATGTGCTTTTTAAAAAAGAAAAAAGAAAAAGTATTCTGGTTCATTAACTTAATACCTTATCAACTTTCTATTTCAAATTTTCAGGTCCTCACATACCTCATCGTAAATAATAACTACATTTTCAAATTGTCGAGTTAGGTGAACAATGTCATGGTTTAGTTAATTTTGATATTTTAAAACACATACTAATCAATATTAATTTTAATATTTTAAAATATTTTAAGATAAATTTAATATATTAATATCAGAATATTTTAAATGTTAGGTTGAAGACAACTTATAAAAATGAAAAAAATCAGTAAAGAATCTGGAATTTAATGGATGATCACATACTTTAAATGTTTAAATCCATCGTGATCGATTTTTTTAAGAAAGAATAGGATCCGATCAGTAGTTTATATACATAACAACATTTTACATTAAATAATTAATTAAAAGACATTATATATATATATATATATATATATATATATATATATATATATATATATATATATATATATATATATATATATATATATATATATATATTTCTTCTTATAAAAAATTAAAAAAACAATGAAAGTAATTTATAACTTTTTCTTAGAAGATTTTGAGGAATAAGATGACATTCAATTCAAAACTAAAAATATTTTCTAAAACAAATGCACTCATGTTTCTACTTGATCACATCAAAACTAAAAATTTATACATAAGATCAGTTAGATATGAAATTATTTCCTGTTCCAGTCAATCAATTTTTCGAGGTTTTCTTATGTATTTTCCTTCACTGGAATAAATTATAGAGTGATATGATTTAGGAAATTAATTACGTGGTGTTGATTCTCTAGCTTGAATTTAACGTGAAGTTGATGCAAAATTTATTTGTAACCTTGAAAATATTTGAAATTTTATGCAACAGTTGCTTTTTTAACGTAGTAAGAGTTTTACAACTCATAATTAGTTAAGGTTGCAAACTACAATTATTGAATTTTTGTTATATACAACTGGAAGAATAATGAAGAAGGTTGAAACTAATATAATAATAATAATAATAATAATAATAATAATAATAATAATAATAATAATAATAGTTGTTACTATAGACTTGTAGTCGACCGATTAGGTACGATGATTTGCTGGCTTGAAAGGATTGAGTGGTCAACGTGCGGGAAGAAGTCTCTCAGCCGCTCGGTCCAGACAACAGTTATGTGCAGTTAAAGCGCAATCAATATGGTAACGGCTACTGATGGTTGGTTAAGACAGGTATTAAATGACCATTAAGAGGTAAATTAATTGGTCAGATTCTTTTCAACTCTATAAATAAGGGTTTAATTTCGAGGTAAATTGACTTTAACTCACTCTTAAATTACTAAAGACTCACATAGAAAAAATCCGACTTGAGCGTCGGGGGTGTATTTTGCAAGTCACCCCCCACATACTAATCGGTCGCGCGGAGCAGGAGGAAAGACAAACGTTCGGCTCACCGGAGCATCACTCAGGAGGTTATCATCGTTCCAATTCACCCGAAGAAATAATAATAGTAATGGATTAGCTACTAATATTTAGATTATTAAAAAACATTTACCTTAAGCTTTTTTTTTTTTTAAAACATAGACCTTCTGCATAGGACAATTTTTAAATAAAAAGTAATCAATAAAAATTTAAAAAGCATTTAGAATGCTAATATTCGGCTATGAGTAAATGCACATAACCAATAAAATAACGAAGTGTAGATTGGTGATTAATGATTGATGTATCTTTATATCATTGGTTTATTTTCTTTTTAAGAAAAATATGATAAAAATGATAGTGGGAATTATCAGAATTAGAAAAAAGTAAGAAGAAATTGAAGAAACCCAAAAATCTGATCTAAATAAGGTTGAAGGACCATTTATTGGGCCACTTCTTTAAACTTGGATATGGCCCGTTTTGAAATTTTATAACATTTTTTTTATTTTCTTTTAAGCCTTAGGGTCCACTTTGCAACCTTTGCTTGCAGATAGGTCCTTCATGAAGTTTATTAATCCGCTACAGAAAAAGGAAACTTAACTACATTTTTTTAGATAATATAATGGTGTACGGTTTACTTTTTAAAATTTTTAATTATATTAATTGTATTACTTTAGGTCTTGTAAATATAGAATCTTATTTTTTTATGTTTAGTTATAACAATTGAGATTATTATTGTTTCGGGTCAAAATTAATAGTTTTTTAAACTTTCGTTTAATGTTTTGTTTGAGTTACTGGATATATTAACAACGTACTCTGATACGAGTATATATTTAACAATCTAGAATTATAACTATATATTTATAGATTTAGAGATAAATTTGATATTACCGTTAGTCTAATTATAACCTAAATAATAATAATCACGTTTTTATTTAAGAAAATAATTCTTAATTTTAATTTTCATTTAAAGTCAATCGTACAGTATATTATTTATCGATGGAACCGTTCAATCTTAAACTACTATATGAAAATTTTACATAATTACTATATTAAAATGATTCAATTGACATGATAAAAAAAAACTAAAAGTCATACCTTCATCGTATTTAAGAAATATAATGGATATAATTTAAATTCAAAATACTAAAATCAAAGAACTAATTACATAAAGTTCCAAAAGTGTACTAATGCAGACAAAGTTAAGGACACAAAAAAATAATTTAACAGAATATTCTTTCATTCCATTATTTTTACTTATCCTTATTCGTATTAATTAATTGAATGTTGACATGGGACAGATTTTAAGTATTTGGTACATTATAATAACTTTTATTCATTGATATAAATATTTATTTGTAGTCACATCAAATTCTGTGTTTTGGTTGTAGTATTTTATGAACAAACGATGAAATTTATCCTTATCTGTGCTGCATTATAGCTATGCGACTTCAAATAAGACACGTATGATGCTCTTTTATTCATCACACATATTTATATAGTATAATGAGATTCTAACAAGATTATGCATCTCATACACTCCTTAATAAAATGTTTTTATTTCATAATAAATATTAAATAAAACGTGAAGAAGAATAAAAGAGGAAATTTTGACCAACACACAGAGAATATTTAATTCTACAAAGGGCTTGATTAATGCAAATTTATCAAAAAGAGATTACATATTTTTATATAGAGAAATGTGATATTAGGACGAGTCTCAGAACAAAAATAAAATGGGTATCGCTACCTCAACCATCTTGCTCCACTTCCTCCAATCTTCTGCAAAAAAAATTTAATTACAAAAATAACATATTTTACTTTCAACCCTATTTATTTACTTTAATATGAAATCCTATATTTCTACCCATTTTCACTTTTCACTCGCGGAGCCTCACCTCACAACTCTCCTTCTCTCTTTCCAGATTCTCACCCACCAACTCTAGATCTGTTTCTTCTCGTCTCCCAACTCTTACTTCTCTTCTCCATATCCGTTTAGTTCTTCTTCATATTCCTTACCATTTTCATTTGCGCAGCCCCACCCCTAAGTCTCACTTTCTATCTTTCGAGATTCCCACCCCCACTCTCACCAGATTCGTTCTCCATATTCGTTTGGTTTCGTGGTGCGGTGGTGTGGCTTTTCGTGGTGTGGCTGTGCAACGATGCGGCGGTGCGGCGGTGTGTGCGGTGGTCAGTGGTGCTTCATTTCTGCGTCTTAGGTTTACGAGATGTTAGTTCTTGGGTTTACGAGATGTTAGTTCTTGGGTCTTCGTTTCTTGCTTCATTTGCATGATAATTTTATAATTTTTTTGTGTAAATGTATTGAATATATTGTGTTTGCTGTGTGGTTGATGTTGTGGTAGTTCGTGTTTTCTCTTGTGTTTTTTGTTTTCTCTGTGTGTGCGTGTGTTCAGACGAGGAAGAAGATAACATGCCATGAAAGGATGTCGCATATTCGTTTGGCCCTAACACGGATGTTGATATCCGTCTGGCCCTGACACGGATGTCGCATATCCGTTCATCTCACTTGCGTTGTGTTAGTTTTAAAAGAAAATACCCTTTGGTTTTGTTTCTGATTGTTTTCACGTTTAACAGTATTTCTACTTATGGTTGAATGTGATGGAGTAGAGTAGAAGGAAAACGATAATCACACAAATAACTAGGTCTTTCTAAAGGATTTTGTTGTTCCAAGTTTTGGATTTTTCGGGGCTTTCAAACAGCCTGAATGTTTTATGGTGAATCTTTCTTTGAAAGCTTTGAATTTTCATAATACATTTTGACCCTTTTTTTTTAAGAATGAATTTATGTTTTTTAACCTTGCATTTGATTAGTTTTCATGTAAAAGCATTCATTATCCTTTCACTCATATGTTGGTGCTTTTGTAGTATTAATTGAGATCCACTCTTCATATGTGTTTCCCCTACATTTGATTGTAAAAGCGTTATTCCTTTAAGCCCATTGTGGTGGTCCTTTTGTGATACTGCATTGTAATTCGTCTTTTTGTAGTAGAACAATGAAATTCGACGCTTTACATGCATTACCCCCTTCATTTAATTCATAAAAGTCAATAGAGCATCATTCACCCCTATAGTGGTGATACATCAGCACAACCCCTTGCCACTTCTGCGTGGGTTGTGATGGAGCAGTACAATGTAATGGTTGTAGAGAAATTGTGACGCTTTTGTGTAGAATTGTGAGCATCCTAGTTGCTACTTTTTCTCCTCCATTTGCATAACCTTGATTATTTGGCCCCTCGAATGATGTATCTGGTAATGCTTTTGTATGCCACAGTTAATGCAGTTCAAACTGTGATCTCTTTGATATAGAATTGTGGTCATCCTTACTGTTATTCTTCTTTCTGTGTACAAAACCCCAGCTTCTCAAACAATTTCATGTGGTGCTGGTGCCGTTTTTGTATGCTATGGAGTGGAGCAGATCAGTGTCATGGTTTGATTTGTGGCCCCTTTCACATGGAATTGTGGCCTTTCCAGCTGTTAATCTTTTGAAATTTTCCATGTACTAAGCATGTTTGTTTGGTCCTTTAACGATGTCGCTCAGTGTTGTTTAAGGTGGGCAATATTGGATGTCATCATGTCTTCTAAAACTAATAAAAATAAACCATAAAATAAACGTGTAATCTTTAAACGGATGTGAGAACCTCCTACGGATGTCAACATCTGTTTCAGGCAAAACGGATATCGACATCCGTTTTACATGTCTTCTAAAACTAATAAAAATAAACCATAAAATAAACGTGTAATCTTTAAACGGATGTGAGAATCTCCTACGGATGTCAACATCTGTTTCAGGCAAAACGGATATCGACATCCGTTTTAAGGCAAAACGGATATCGACATCCGCTGCATACATTCATGTAGAGGATTGAAGTGGGTGGAGATTAAAAAATATTAACCCTAAAAGTAAAATTTTACTAAGGGTAAAACAGGAATGAGGAGGTGGAGGGAGGGGTAAAACAGGAATGGGGTGGTGGAGGGAGAAAGGGGTGGTGGTGGAGGGAGCAACACCCAAATAAAATTGGTGATACCTTTTTATTGGGCTTTCTTGCTGAAGGAACTGCAAAGGAGACAGACCAGAAATGATGGACCACATGCCCAGTATGGTTCCAAGCGAAACAGTTTTACTTATTGCAGCCCTATATTTGTTTCACGCACCACCTCAATATATATCGGAACTTTCCGGAATAAACTTTTCAAAAGTTTCAGAACAATATTTCTGGAACAAATTTTACATATAGTGATTTTTGAAAGAGAACTTTCGAAAAGTATTAAAAGCGTTTTAGAATACACTTTTCGAAATGAAAGACATAAAATGCTTTCCAGAATGCATTTTCTTAGATTATCTGTACGAAAAATATTTTGAAATTTTTTTCAAAATATACAAAATATGTTTGAAAAAAATTTCTTATTTTTATCTTAATAATCTTTCATCGTTTAAAAATTGAAGTCAAATAGTAAATTAAATATTTCTTCTTCTCCCACCTGCTTTTTTTAAGGATAAAATTGTAATAAAACTTTAGTTTTCAAAACACTATAAGTATTATGGGAGTGCATTTAGTAATCAAAGGGTGTAAAAAGCAAGAGCCCAAGTAAAATAAAAATATGGCTAAACTAACTCAAATTAAGGAATCTCACACAAACCAAATTCATTGATGGTAGATTTTACTTAAACAAATTGTAAATATTTTAAGACAATTAAACGCGCATCAAGTAAATCGACTAATGTGCATTTTGAGATTAAAAAGTGATGGTTAACGTAAACCACACGAAATGGTCGTTAATTATGGTTAAAACTGCTGGCACTTAACACGACAGATCCACGTATACGAATAATAAATACATATTAAACTCTAATTTGCATGCGTCACTAAAACAAATAATACTAACATTATTTTATTTTCCGAGTAACGTGGGTCATTTACAGTCGCATTTCTTTTATTATTATTATTATATGGTCGCAAATCACCACACACAAGAAGCTATATTTGGCATGAATCTATGGTGGCACCAATTTTTTTTTCTCCCAAGACAGAGACTTTGATGAATTAAGAATTTGGCACAGGACAGGTGTCAGATTCTGTGTTGAGTGAAAGTGTTGTAATCCAGTGGTGCAAGCACACGTCTCCTACTATGGGAATATTTATTTCAATTGTTTTGAAAAAGTGCATCTCGTATATCTTACAAATGGGGTCTACGATAACATATTCGTATCCTTTCTTTTTTTATGTGTTTCTTATTCAAAAGTATCAAATATTCTGAGTGTGACTGGGTTATTAGTTTAAGCATGAGCTGAAAATTTCAGAAGATAACTGCATTTTCATAAGTGGAGCAGTCATAAAGTTTGAACTGATTGGAAGAATGAAACACTGTTTACATCACACCAAGAAGAAGTTTCATTCCATGCTTCAACATCCTTCAAAACTTTTAAAAGTATTTGTTTCGATTTAAGAGATTGAGTTTAAGTTAATTTTTCAATATCTTTTCTAAAATCTTAATCCAGGTCAAAATTCTTTTTTTACTATACGGTAGATGTTATTGTATTACCTACTGAAGACACTACAATGCTAAACTCAGTAAATATTTAACAATGTTAAAAATAAATGTTCAATCGATATAATCGATCACCTAAATACCACAAATCTGAATTTATATATTTTGAAATCAACTATTGAGTATTAATTTACTTATGGTCCAAACAATAATATTGTAGCTTAGGATTAATATAATTATCATTAAAGTTAATTCAACTTTTAGTTTAATCGTTATGAGATTGTAGGTTGATTGACTAACTAATTCTTAGACTGATCGAATGGTCATATTGTTTTAGTATTTGTAGAAACCAAATTATCTTACTATTAATTGTAAAAAGGAAAAAAAAAACTATCTAACTTAACTTATTGTGGTAGTAATAATTTGTTTTCTTTTATTATTTTATTTATTATTCATAGTTTTACTGACGTGGGTGGTGAGCTGTAGAAGTTACACGTGGTGGAGCCACTGGAGTAATGGAAGTGATGGGTTCAACGTCCACCGCAATACTGTGTGACAGAGTAGCACCATAACGCCGTTCATTTTTCATGTGACTGAGTGAGTGAGTGCAAAACCCACCATCAGGCCCTAGGGTTCCTTATTTAAAATATTTATATTTTCTCACATTTAATTGCAATTTTTTTTATTAGAGTTATCACAATTTTCATCCAATGAATAATATCATAATTGTTTGATAAATATTTGAAGATCTAATAGGAAGGAGACACGAGTCACGGTGACCCCACGTGAGTTCCACGAGGAAAGGTGGTGGGGGTCCCTTTTTAAAAAGCGAAAAGACAGTCGAATTTGTCCCTTATGTGAAACCTGGGTCCCACCCAGTTCCACTTTTTCTCCGTTACCTTCCATTATTGGAAAGGATGTGGGTCCCACAATCGCCACAAGATGCCTTCTCCTCTTGACGCGTGTTGTTACCACTAGCTGGATGGTCTTGATTGGGTCCCACATGATATAAGTCTCGCGTGCATCCCTCGTCATCCCTCACCCCTCATTTTCCAGCTCTGTGCCTTTTCTCTTTTTTCCTTTAATTTATAATTCCTTTAACGTGTTTAATTTCTTGTTCAAGTTCATTCTAAATTATAAATTTATTTTAAGCTTAAATTAGTTTTAATCTGAAAATAATAGCTCGAACACGAAAAAAAAATGAATTTGAAGTGTTAACTTAAATATTTATTTAGAAAATGGATATTTACTCATATTTATAAATTTTTATGATCCAAGACAAAGATTAATGAACTGTCACTATTCTAAGAGAAGTGGAGAATTCAGGAAAGAAAAATGGAAAATGATGTTTCGATCATAATGTGATGAATTTAAAAAAAAAAACAGTTAGAATGGGATATTTCAACCCATTTTTTTTTCTAATAATAATTGCAAGAAGGTTTTAAAAAAATATATTATTTTTATTACATTCAATAGTTTCACATCATTTACAAAAAAATATAAAATAAAATTATAATAAAACACAAACTCCCATATAAACAATATTTTGAATGAAAAATAATTGATTTTTAATGATATCATTTGAATTTTTAATCTATGTTTGATCGTTAGTGTTGTGTTGACAATCTATTAGGTGTGCCTACAAATATATTTTGACTTTTTGTATATGGGATTATATTCTCTTAAAAAAATATTATTATTTTATGTGTATTGGGGTTAGTGTTGCAAAGTTAGGTGTTTCCCTATGAATGAGAATAACATTTAGTATTGGTTAGTGTAGAGAGGTATGATTTGTTTAGATGTTTAAAATTTGTTGTGCATGAGATATTGATTTCAAGTGAAGTAGATACGAAGGTAGCCAAAGAGAAAAGTAGGTTAAGACATGAGGCTTGAGAATTTTTTTGTGGCAAAGGGGACAAAGGCAATGTGGGCATATATGTTGTGGGACATATTTCTTACAATCCTATGACTTTCATCATCCACTCACTTCCTAACCTTTAATACTCTTGTATTCTTTAATAATAACAAAATTATAACATGTTGTGAATTTCCAATTAGGTAATATTTTGGACATAATAATTAATCTTAACAATATTATCTTAGTCCACTTAAAATTGAAACATTGATTTTGTTTGTAAAAGATCAATACTATTGACACACCTACACTAATTTGATATTGTTTTTCTTAGTAAAAAAATAACAAACATTTGTTAAATAAGTGTAAAATTGTATCAAAGTAAATTTTTTCTTGTGAAAAAAATAATAATTACAATGTTATCTCGGTTACTTTAAGTTTTAGAAAGTTAAATTTAAAAAGTTAAAAACATTGATATTGTTATGTAATTATCATTTTAAATTTTTTTAAAAATAAATATTTTTTTGTTAAACTTATATATATATATATATATATATATATATATATATATATATATATATATATATATAATCTTCCAATAAGTCATCTTATTTTTCGGGTGCAGGATGTTACAAAACACTCTTAGTTAACTTTCTTATGCTTTCTCAATGTTTGAATTCCAAACCATACGAGCGGGTACTAGTCAAGGACATTTTGACACTCAAGTCAGTAATCTAACAAATTGAAGGTCACAATAAAATTCTAAGTTCGCAATAAATAGAATCTCCTACCTTCTTATCTTTGATCTGTCTTTATAGAGGTTGAGATGAACTTATGATTAATAAGATTGTAATCACGGTCTATCAATTAATAAATATAACTTAATTAAATATTATACTTAATGTTACTTAAAACTACAACCGTCAATTTTTATTATTTTTCACATCAATCGTCTACTGGTATGAAAACCATACATACGATACACCAGTTAATAAGGAATAATGCTGAGATGTTGGAAGCGTAAACTTAAGAAAAGGAATAAATATTTCGCTTACAATAAAATAAAATTAGAAATAGACAATAATAAATAGAAAAGTTAGATAAATAATAATTAGAAAAGGAATCAATTAAACTTCGTTGTTGAATTGAATTATAAATTAGTAATTAGTAAAATGTATAGTCTGTGTTTATTTCTATCATCTTATATTAGTAAAATTAATTTATTAGTTAGTTAGATAAATAATAATTAGTTTATTTACAATCAAGAAATACATTTTATATTTTTTTTCCTATGATTATATCCTAGATAATAGTCTTTAAAAAATAAAGGTTTAATGTCTCAATAGGTCCCTATTTTCGTCAAGAATTTGAACAGATCCCTGTTATTTTTGAAGTCTTAATTAGATTCTTATTTTTGTTAATTTGATGCAAATAAATCCTTTCCGTCAATTTCATAAAACGGCATTAATGAGTGTGTGACGTGGCTTGTGTGAATGCAATTTTTTAAAATTCAGAATTAAAGAATGAAGTAAATATAGTATAATTTATGCTGAAATTAATTAAAGAGAGGGCAAATATGGAAAATGGTAATGTTGTTTTTGCTGAAACATGCATCATCTCTGCAAGTGGGAAATCAAAATCAAATTGGGGGATTTTTCTATTCTAGGGCTCGTGTCGTCTCAGAGTTGGGAAAGACGTTGTTGTTCGAGTGGATGCGCAATGGAGAATCAAATGCAGAATTCACATTCAACTTGTTCTTCGACTTCCAATGGCTGGCGGAATGGAGAGCCCAAGGTCGTTTTTCGTGGTGTGTCACCCCTTTGTCTGTGTGGAGAGAAAACAGTGGTCAGAACAGTTGGAACGGCTAAGAACATAGGGAAACAATTTTGGGGGTGCCCTAAGTATAAGGTAACCGAAACGTGGATGAGTTGTTGTTTGTTTTACTTCAAAATCGTATTCATTGGGTTTTAATTTTTTTTTACAGAACGGGCATGAAAACGGTGGTTGCAATTTCTTCAAATGGTGCTGTGATTATGGTAATGAAAGAGGCTATACGAATCTGAAGTGGGAAGGAAAACATGAGTGTTTGTCAAAGCCAGAAGAAATGGGTGGGGTAGCGAATATGGTGATTGATTTGAAAAATTCTGTTAAGGTTGTGGAAAAATGGATGAAGTTGTTGATAGGGGCGGTTTGTTGTATTTGTGTGGTTAATATTATTGTAATTTCAATATGGATGACAAATCCATAATGTATTGTGCATTTTCGTTGTGATAGGATGCAGTAGGTGATGTTAAACTTAGTTTGTGATGAAAACGGGATTGACAATGTATTGTACTAGCAAAAATGAATGAAATGATGTTGTATTTACCTTTTTCTTCTTATTGTAATTTTACACTTCATCTGTTATTGGAAGCTCAAAGACAGAGGAAAATTAATTGTTGCAATGAGGAAACCTTAGTGATTCAAAATGAAGAAAATCATATTTTGCAGGCTGGAAACAATGCAAATATTTAAATTACAAGAAAACGCAAGAAACTAATCACATTAGCCAAGCTTGGCAAGAACATCATTCAGAGTAGAAACAGTAGCAGCATAGTACTTATCTGCTTCTAGGCTGCTCTTAATTTTTGCTGCATGATCAACTCTGAAACAAAAATAAAAAACTCTTGTTACCACTCTGAAACTTCCTCAATCCTAAAATATTTCTGGTGCATGTCCTGCAAATTCTACTGTTTTTGTGGTGCAGTTTTTCTGGTTCTGTTTATCTGGTTCTGTTTTTCTGGTGCTGTTTTTTCTGGTGTTGTTTTTCTGGTGTTGTTTTTCTGTTGAGCTTTGGTATATTAAAAGTATTCTAACATGTTTTAAAATTTCAGTGTATTTTGAAAGCATTTGAAAGCACAATTGAGAAATAATACTAAAAAGTTAACAAAAACTCTATTGCTGAAGAACATCAAAAGTATACAAAGATTGGATGCACATTCTGTTGTTTTTGTAATAAGTGTATATCAGTATATTTTAAAATTATTGGTATGTTAAAATTTTTGTAATAATTTTTGAAAGACTTGCATCTACGTTTTTCCCAATTGATGAAGAACTACAGAGTTAAGTATCTCCTTCATCTCCCTTTAACCATAGATACAATCGTCCTATTTTTCTATCATCTTAGTATTTGACCTCAGTGTATAAAGAACTCTTTAATGTGTAAATTATTCATGAAAAAAAACATCATATTTGATGAGAAAACACTTAGAATAAGATTTGTATTGTATCAGTCTCTGAGCAAACTTATAAAACTGTAATTCAAAATTCAGCACATGAATCCAATACAAAACTCTGACAGCAGCAAACTTAAACAGGTTTATATGATGAAAATATAGTTGTATGTGTGGAGAAAGTTAACAATAATAGCAGAATTCAGAATATCACCTCCAAACAGCCCATTATGCAGACAAAAACAAAGAGCCTCAATCAAAATGCTAAACAACAATGCAAACAACTCAGAAATATGTAATAATACTGAACCAAGCTGGAAAACATGAACTAGGTGAACTTAAAATTGAAATGGACACGGAAAACAAGATTTAGTACATCCAACACAGTACATTAAAACAGTACATTTTAGTGTAGTATTGCATAAGTGTAGTATTACATTAAAAGAGTACATTAAAACAGTACATCCAAAAGCTTCTACGGTGCAGCTACTTGGTCATTACACACTTCAGATAATTGGGATGATGGAATTAGAGGTTGTGATGAAGGAGTAGGTTGTTGGGTAGCTTTGGGGCAACGACTCCTGTTATGCTCAAGCTCCCTACATAGGCCGCATCTCTTGCGCAAACCAGCCTTGCTCATTCGAGAATCATCTTTTTTGATCTCCCACTATTTCATTCTTCTTTTCCTTTTAGGTCTTCCAGGCATAACTTTTTTGTAAGGAGGCATAACATCCGGATATGGTTGTAGATCCCACATGTTGTTGCCGTTGATGGGGAATACGATTGATGCATATGTTTCTTCATAGGTGGACTTCATAAAGCAACTTGGAATGAATTGTTTTCCATCAATATTCAGAAACTTCATTGCGGCTAAGGAGTGGCAACATGGGATTCCCGTGATGCTCCATCTCTTGCAGGAGCATGACAAGTCGTCTATGTTTACAACATATTTGTCTCCAATGTGGGAGATGTGTCTCACTTCAAACAATTTATTTCCTGACCAGCTGTGAACAAATTTTAAGAAAGATGAACAAAGTTTACATACAACTTAAAAAAGTAGAATACAATTCAGAAATAGAGAAGAAAGTTTACCTAGGAATCCAGTTCTTGGTTGATTGGGATTCCTTTTCAAATCTGTTCTGGATTTTTGGACAAAATGCTCCTGCAAAGGACTGTATCTTAGTCCTGTTTGTTGCCCATCTTTGCATGATGTACACCCTGATTTCTTCCAGCATTCTTACGATTGGTTTAGTCCGGGTATGAACCAATACACTGTTAAATCCCTCACTCATATTGTTCACCAATGTGTCACATTTTCGTCTTGGACTGAATCTGGACCTTGACTAGTATCTACACCATAAAATATAGACAATTATAGTGCCTATATATGCAGCAGTGAGTTATAGTTGTAATAAAAAAGTTCAAAAATAAACCTTGGAGGGATGGCCATCAAATGCTTGAATGCGTCTTCATTGACATCTTTAATGTTTCTCATTTCCCTCTTCCAATTTTGTGGATGAGTGGCAGTAGCTGCCCTCCACATCAGTTATTTTAGATTTTTACCAGGAAATTTCTTCCTAAAGTTTGAATATAAGTGTCTGACACAGAACCTCTGATCAACACCAGGGAGTAGCTCTTGTATTGCTGGTAGTAGACCTGTGGGCAACATTAAATATGATTAAATATGATATATAAGTAATGAATTAATGTAAGAAAGAACCAAATTAAATATGACTGTTACCTTTTGTTGGTCTGACACAAAATTTATTGATGAACATACTTCTTGACCACCAAGATCATCAATCAAAAGATTCAAAAACCACGACCATGAATCTTTGTTTTCCCCTTCTACCACCGCATATACAATGGGCAACATTTGATCATTTCCATCTCTCCCAACAGCCGTTAACAACTCACCACCATACTTCCCTTTCAAAAAGGCCCCATCTAGTCCAATTATTGGCCTACAACAAAGAAAACTGTCTTTGCATGCCTTCAAACAACAGTAAAATCTCTTGAAAATTAACTTATCATCATTATTCTCAACAACCACTTTAACTGTAGATCCAGGATTTCTTCCCAACAACTCATGTGCATAATCATATATCCTCTTATATTGTTCTTTAAAGGACCCATCAATGTGAAGTCCCTACTTCCCATGTAAAGTCCACCATACTTTTTGGCATACAAAAAGTACTAAACCTCCCATAACCTTCAATGTCATTAACCTCATCATCAGTATCTGTTGCAGTAAGTAATTCCTCAAATTTCCACTCCTCATTTGACAAACCTCTCTCATCATGATCATCACTTTCAACACTCACATCATCACTCTCTTTAAGACTTTCTACTTCTACTTCCACTTCCACATTAACATCTATATCACCATCTACATCACATTGAACACTCACATCCACAAGTCCCTCTAAGCACTCATTATTTTCATGTTCATTACATTCATCAGTAGATGTACTCCAACTACAAACATGAACTTGGTCCTCCACAACTCCTTCAACACAATTAACATCTTCTTCAACCTCATGGAAATCTTCTACGTCACCATGACCTTCAACCTCTACTTCAACAGCATCACCATGTTCTTCACCCTGTTGCACCTCTTCTAAGTCACCATCAACTTCACCATCAACTTCATCATCTACATGAACATTGTCACCATCTTCTTCACGGTCTTCTTGTACTTCACCATCATCATGAACTTGTCCTTGATCATTAGTAACATATTCAACCATATTTATCACTTAAGGCTCCGAAACAACATGTATAACGTATAAATGAACCTCACCATTAAACCTACCTAAGTTAGCCATATGCATGGCACCAGTGTCATCCCTCAATTCTTCCAACCTATTTTCCAACACTGAACCCCCTCCTACACAATACCATAATTCTTTAAAGTTATCATATCCAAAACTTTTCACTACACTAACAACCACAAAATAACTCCAGACATCAGGGTCAAAGGACAAAGTTGTTGTCTCTCCTTCATACTTCAAGGTACCATCAGTAATGAACTTCCCCCTATGGTGGAAAACACAGTCAAAAACGTCGCCCATTATACGCACAACACAGTATCAATATATCTACACGCACAACACAATATGACGACAAAAAATAATATATTAAAACAATAACAAAACGCACTCACAAAGACTCATATAACTTTAAACATACATGAGGGACCACCAAAACGCAATCAAGAACGCGGACCAAACCATAGGGGACCACAATCGAATATTATACTTTCCCAACTATAAAAAGCAAGACATAAACCACAAAAACTTACCTTCGTTCAGATTAACCTCCACTCCACTCAACACCTGCTTCAGCATCGCGCTTCCAACGACACAAGGTCCCACAGCTCACCTCGTGCTTCAACCTTTTCCACACGCACATGCACCGGTAATTCACCCACCAACACTCGCGCATCCACTTGAACAACAACGTCTTTCTGATTCCTATCCCACTCGCGCATCCACTCTTTCCCAACTCTGAGACGACACGAGCCCTAGAATAGAAAAATCCCCCAATTTGATTTTGATTTCCCACTTGCAGAGATGATGCATGTTTCAGCAAAAACAACATTACCATTTTCCATATTTGCCCTCTCTTTAATTAATTTCAGCATAAATTATATTATATTTACTTCATTCTTTAATTCTGAATTTTAAAAAATTGCATTCACACAGGCCACGTCACACACTCATTAACACCGTTTTATGAAATTGACGAAAATGATTTATTTGTATCAAATTAACAAAAATAAAGATTTAATTAAAACTTCAAAAATAACATAAACCTATTTCAAATTCTGGACGAAAATAGGAACTTATTAAAGACATTAAACCAAAAATATATAAGTGAAATGACAATGAAGAGACAGAAAACGTCGAACACAATCACGTGGCGTCAGAAATGAAAGGCATCTTTATCACAACTATATATACTCATACAACTGCCAACTTTTTTTGGAGTTTCCACTCATGGCACTCGTATTAAATTATATTTAAACAAAAAATTAAAGACAAAATAATTGAATTATGTAATTTATCGGTTTTAGAGCTGTATATTTAATCAGTTTTAAAACTAACTTGAATTGGATGGAATCTTAATTTTATATAATTTAGCGAGAGATAACAAAAATAGTTTTAAAATATACACTTTACAATTTAATATTAAAATTTTATTAGAAATTGTGTCTTAAACTTTTATCTTTTAATTAAGCATGAGTATTTTTGTTATAAAAGAAATTAGAATTTACTTATTTTATAGGATAGTATAAGAAATATATGAATTGTTGTGATGATGACGCATTAGAGTTGGAACAAAATGACGTTGAATGAGATTTCATAATTGAAATGGTTGGAAGGAAATGAAAGAATTGAGAAGTGATTGACGTACATCTTTGGAAACAATAATTGAAAATACGAAGAAGAAAAAGGAAACAGAACTATTATTTAAAAAAAAAGTTAGACTTTTTGACTGCTGTTGTGATAAAAATCGAGACAGAAAATTGTCTATTGTTTCGGTTATGAATCCAATCAAAGAAGAAAATAGTTTATTTCCCGGTTCTAGATTCAACCGAGACAGAAAATGGTCTATTATTTTGGTTCTGGATCCAACCGAGATAAAAGACTCATTTTTTTTGTTTACTGCTCCAGATTTTTTGTATCGGGACAAAATCAAAACATTTTTTGCTTCGATTTTTCAACCGAGACAAAAAGTCTGACTTTTTTACCTCGCCTGAATATACCTCAATTTTGGAACCGCTCTCATAACTCAAAAATGACCACTGTCATATCGCTTTGTTGCACTACTGTAAAGTCAATGAATGTCCGACAATGTTAGTTATAAATGTGCAATCAATGTAATCAACAACTTGAATACCATAAACTTGTATTTATAGATTTTGAAATTGATTTCTTATTAGTGTTGACTTAATTACAGTCCAAATGATAATGGTTTAGTTTAGAATTAATATAAATATCGTTAATGTTAACTTTGTTTTTAATCTGACCGTTCGATTTTTCAAATAGGATTATAGGTTGGTGAACCGTTCGATTTTTGAACTGGCCGAACAATCATACTATACAACATGTTCATTTACACACTAATCAAATTTAATGTAAACAATTTGCTTTATTTTAGTAAGTGTTCATCCAACTTCGACAGAGAGTAATATAAATTTTTTTAACAAAGCAAAGAATTATTTTTAGAGTTCTAACCAAAGTTTAATAGGTCTCTTAAATGCATAAGAATCTGGACTGTTGTGTATCATTGAAAATTTTATAATATTTTAAAAGAAAAATATACGAAGGATTTGCATACTTATGGAAAAAAAAAATCGCATAACAGGGATTTATAATTTTATTCCCACAAAATTTGTATGAGAAGAGTTTGCAGATTTGTTTTTAAAAATTGCATGAGTTTGTAATTTTGTCTAAAAAAAAATTGTAAGAAAGTTTATACATATTGTTAGAAAAATTGCGTATTGAATATATTACCTTTGTTAACTATTGATGGATGTAGACCTTAAAGTACCGAATCATGATAAATTTATTTTATACTTTATATTAGAAGTGGACTTTAAGCGTAATTCAACTCCATAAAACTGGTTTGTAAGATGAGGTTTGCACCTCACTTATATATTATAAATTTGGTCTTATCTTTAGTCGATGTGGGACTTCCAACACAACTCCTTCACGCCGAGGTATAGACATCTCATGCATGACAGTAGAAATTAATGGGTGGTCCGATACCGGTCGCCAACGGGCTCTGATACCATATTTGAAGTGGACTTTAAGCCTAATTCAACCTCACATGCTTATAATGTGAAGTGTACACCTCACTTATATATTATAAATTGGTCTTATTTTTAGTGAACGTGAGATTTCCAACATTTTAATTTAAATTTATGTTATTATTTAGGGATGTACTTCCACTTGAATTGTTTCTGTATTGGGTGAATCCTAATCGAGAATGTGTTGTTCTTCAGATAAGAGGTTAGTATTGATAATTCTCTTTTATGTAATGATTAGTCTGACCGCACATATATGACAATTCTCTTTTAAGTACCAAACTATATTTTATTTAAAGTTTTACATTTACAACAACGTAATTTTACCATTAATTTTTAAATGTTATCTTGCTATTCTTAAATATTCAGTAAATATTTAAAGTAATTTAGAAAATCATGTTTTTGTGTCCTTCCTTCAAAAGCCAAAGAATAGAGAATAAGTCAGAAGTAGAACCTGCAGTTTGGTTCTGCAAAACAAAAGCTGTCACATTCCTTTCTAAAAATAACAAATAATTCATTGTTTCACTTTCTTCATTTATGACCTTAATCTTTTGGGATATCCATAAATGGTTCATTTATGAGAAACTGTTTAATTCATTATTTACTTTTATACCTTTTAAGTACATTGTAACTTTTAAGAGTTTTGAAATTAATATTTTTCTTTTGAGATAAAAAAAAGAAAAAAGAAGAAGATGTGTTGCAGTTTAAACAATGTAGATAATTTTTTTATCGTAATGAAAAAACCATAAATGAATATCTTTTAAGACAATTATTTTCTGGCCTGTTGTAACCCTTTTGTGTTATTCATGAATAATTTCAAACATTTTATTATATACTTTTAAAAACTGAATGTCAATTTTTAGATTCAATACCTTATGATTCTAGAAAGTCCCACAATTGCTACAGTTTAAGATTCATGTATTATGATGAAATATGAACCAAACTCCTAAAATAGTTGATATTATTTCTAACATATAATTTTAATATGTGATAAATCCCTCAAGAATAATTTTCTGGGATGATTCAATATTACCTTAAATAAACTTACATAAAAAATTTAACATCAATTTCAACTTAAAATTTATGAAAAATTCTGTTTATGAAATTTGAGATTTTAAATAATTATGGGTTACATCTTAAACCGTGTTCTGTTGAATGAATTAATGAATTTTTTTTGAATGAATTTTTTATTAAAAATAAAAAAACCTTAATCTGAAACCCTAATATTATTTTTTAAGAATCTTAAAGTGGAAATTTGAATCAGAAATTAAATTAAGGAAAAATCCCCAATCTGTTTTCCTCACATCTCAGTTTGGTCTTTTTGTCTGTATAATCTAAGTTTTGTTTCTCGAGCTTCTCTCCCACAATCAGATTTAGGGTTTTTTTTTTCAATTGATTTTTTCTCAATCTCGTTTCTCTTTGGGAGTTTTGCTGATTTTGCTTTTGGAGGTGTGAGAATTAGAGAAAACTCAGAAAACTCACTAAAGACGATATTGGAGAAGAATCAACTAAAAGAAAAAATAAAAAATCTTAAATCTAATTGCAAGAGAGAGCGACTCAAAAAACAAAACTCATTATGCAAACAAAAAGGAAAACAAATTGGGATGTTTTACCCATTTAGGGTTTTTTATTTTAATTTCCACTTTAGGATTTAAAAAAACATTAGGGTTCCACAATTAAAGTTTTAGATTGGGGTTTTCTCTTGTTTTTAATCAAAAAAACCATTCAAAATCATTCATTAATTCAATGAATAAAACAAAATTTGAGATGTAGTCATAATTAATTAAAACCCTTAAATTTCACATAATTTTTCAGAAAAGTGGGAGATTCATATTAGAGTTCATACCAATTAATCATAAACTAATATGATCTAATACAAATTGGTAAAGTAATAAAACATATATCAATAACTAAATAGCAATAAACCCTTACAAAAGTAAAACAATTCCCAATTCTTTCTAGAACAGACAAGGTACCTGAAAGATTTGCCATTCGGAACAATTAATGAATCAACTTTGGTTTATGATCTTCCTTCTCTAAAGCACTTTAGGTTGCTTTTGATTTTCACTCTTATAGGATGAGAAGAAAAAAATATGAATGAAATGAAGATGTTCTCATATAGCACTGTAACTTCTTTATATAACCTTGATATGTCATTATTCTTAAATTTTCAATATTTCAGTTTGACCCCTCAACAAATGACAATATTGTTTAGGATCTCTTTATAATTATTCTTTAATGACATATATGTATCTATTCACATTTAGTTAATTATATCATTTTATAATTAGCTAATTAAATACAATTATCCTAATATATTTAATAATTATATATATATATATATATATATATATATATATATATATATATATAATCAAAATTGCTAACAATATAATTATTTAAAATTTAACTTGATAATACGTTTTAATATGTATTTATTTTTCACTGAGCAAATAACTTTAAAATTGATTTTAAACTGGACTTCTACACGCACAAGTCCATCAACATTTATAAAGTTGACAATACAAGTTTGCATATAGGTCGCCTATGTATTAAAATATTTTATTACAAACTACATTATATTTTCCTTTTAGATTTTTATTTTTTACTTTTAAAAGTTAAAAATATTTTCAATTAGATTGTTATCTTTTTATTTTGTATAATTTAAACTTTATATTTTAAGTCACTTTGAATTTAATGAGATTGAATTGAATACAGGGAAACTCACTTAATGGAAAATTACAGAATAAAATTATTCATTAACGATGCGGCATTTAATTAACAATCATTAATGTTGTCTGGGTTTAATAAAAACAACAAAAAAATGTTAATATACGTTGAGTCATTCTAATTATACTATGAATATATTAAATACAAGTATAATACATAAAATTTATTATGATAGTATAATTTTTTCAATCGAAAATTTTATTAATAAAGCAAAAGGAAAATGATGAAATAAGAATAGAAGACAAAATATTTGAATGAGAAAAAAAAAAGGATAATGAATGTTGTATTACATTGAAAGTTAAATACAATAATAAAATAGTGACCGAAAAGCTTTTTTATTAACAACTTTTTCAAAATTAAAAGGTTCTCCAAAGTTTATTGTATTTGATCGCCATACAATTTTGTTAGTTTATTTTTATAAAATATATATTTAGAGATCATAATACCACATTAGTAATGAGCTTCTCATATTATTCAATACATACCTTGTTTTATTATTTTATAATTAATATTTCAAATGCTAATTATTATTAACTAATGTGTTCAATTTTTTTAATATTTGTATATTATAAGTTAATAATATATGCAAATTAATAAATAATAGAATGTTAACTTAAAAACTACAATTATAATATAAAAATTTGTGAAAGTTTTATATAAAATATTTGAAAATAATTATTTTTAAGAAGTCAGTTTGAACTGCATGGTCATACGAGTATATAGAGTAGCCGATTGGATAAGACCACGTGAAGAGACGGTTGGTTCAGAGGCACCATTAGGTGCCATCCAATTAAGATTGTTATTGAACGTTGTTTATTAACTGACTGCATGGTCATGGAGATGGGAGACCGAGAGGCCATACAGTCCCAACAATAAAAACCTCTAAACATCGCTCATAATCAAGATTTACTAGTAAGAATCACTTAGTGAGAAATGGATCGTAATTTGGATTCCACTAATAACAAGCTCATCTCAAAACCTATAATTAGAGGTCAAATATAAGAAGGTAAGTGATTGATTTATTGTAAATTAAAAAATTTATTATAATCTCCGATCAAATTAATTACTGACTTGAGCATTAGAATATCTTTGACAGGTACACCCAAATGATTTGGAGCTTGAACAAGGAAGAATTTTAACTAAGTTCATGTTAGGATTCAATCAAAGTCTCACATTGGATAAAACAAGAGATGAACACGAGTTTATAAACAAATAAGATTTATCCCTTGATAAAAGTTTTTTTGGAATGATATCAAAAGCAAATCCGTGAGGGTTTGATTCAATGTAGACAATATTTTACTATTGTGGAGATGTATGTGTGTCGTCCCTCCCTACAGTTCACAAAATAATTATATATATTTTTAAATTAGTTAATAATTATATTAAAAGAAGAAATAAAAGATGTATACTCTTTTATATACAAGTATATAAATAAGCATAGATTTACGTTATTGTGAACACAATTTGTTTTTTATACAAATAAACATAACCTAAATGTAGTATTGCTTTTCATTTCTTCTTGCTTGTAATTTCGTATTTTTAATTTGACGGCAAATGTTTTTAAGCACGCAACTCGAACGCTGCATATTTTTCTTACATGTGTGACGAAAAAAGAGTATTCAAAGTGCATGTGCTTGATGGTTGTTTCTTAAAAATATTTTCTACATTTAAAAATTGAAAACATGACGTTATTATTTTTTCGGAAAACATTTGAACAAGTTTTTCAACTTAAAAGGTATTCAAATTGTTTTGAACTCAATATTTTTAATTTTTTATTATTCAGATTCAATTTTATGTGGTTCTAATACTTCCTCTCACTCACTTTCTTTTGTCTTTTAAACTACAATTTAATAAAACTACCTAAATAAATTTCAATAGAAAAAGCACAACACCCATAAATTTTTTGTCCTTTTCTTGTGTTTCAACACATGAAAGAAACATAATCTGGTTAAATAGGATAATTGTAAATTTAAGTTTCTCTATTTAAAGACTTAATTAGCTTACATGTCCAACACTCATGCTTAAGTCGGTTTATAAGATCACTCTTGTTTTGAAAAGTCATTGAATTAATATGAAATGTGACAGTAACTATACAATTTTTTTCCAAATTAGTTATTAATATAAAATATTTATTAATTTTATCAATAATTAATAACGGAGTGAATCACTTTCAATAAAATGTTATTTTGTTTTTGAAAATATAATTATTATATATATAAGGAAATATTATCAAAACATATGATGATACATTTAAATTTGTACAATGAAGATAAAAATTTGATTCAAAATATCAGAAGTAATAACATATAAGCAAATAAATCATATACAAAAGTAAAAAAATTAATATATCGTGTTCAAATTCAACAATTAAAAATAAATTCTATTAATAACTACAAAACTTTCTCACAAATTAAACAAAACAACAAACATATATCGTCATGGTTAATTAATATTTCAAGTGGTCCTTTTTTCAAATTCAATAACTAGTTGGAATGAAATTTGACCTTCTAAAAAGTTATGAATTATCTACGAGACCGGTTTGAATTGGATAAGCAGGGAGATTCTTACTGCTATGTTATTCCTTTGTTTTCCATCTTAAAATGAAATATTCGTTTTTATTATATTATTTTCATTTGTAAAACTCAATTTTAATATTTTTCTTTTCAATATCTGAATATTTGAATTAGATTTTGCAGGGACCGAGGTAACATAAGTAACTACGTATTAAATGGTCCACGCCAAACGAAATTTATGAAGAGATTAAAAACAAAATTGAAGACAAGAATAAATATCTAACAAAAATAAATCTTTTTCTCCTTTTTCTTTTTCCCTTTTCTTTACACAGAATCGACGCAGAAGGATAGAACTTTCAAAACAAAAGACAGAATCCAAGATAAAATCTTGTGGCAGTGATAATTCATTCAGGTCATAATCTAAAAAAACTAAATCTAAAACCCACCTTCCAACAACGAAAACGGATAAGGCGGCAGAGCACTCCCCTCCGCCGCCATTTCCCCAAAATAACTCCCACGCCCCAAATACCCTCCTCCCATCGCCGGCGCCGCCGGTGTCACCACCGTTAACGGCGTCGTTACTCCGCCGCAATTATACCCATAACATCCCTGTTCCCCCCAATACCCCGCCGTCGCCGACGAATATAAAATATTATTATTATTATCGATTTCCAAACCTGTCTCCGGCGATGAAGACATGATGTTGTTACCCTCGTCCTCTTCGAACTCCGTCTTGATGCCGGATGAGGAGGAGGAGGAGGTCACCGCCGTCGAAGGCGGAGGAATTTGGCGTCGCTTTTTCTCGCTGAGGTGTTTTCTTTCTCTTTCTCGGAGAATCCGAGAGAGAACCTGCGGGTCCTCGACAACCTTTGACAGAAACGCCATCATTTGCTGCGGTCGTTTTTCCGTTGTCTCTAACCTCTTGTTCATTCCTTGAAGCTCTTCCTCCAACGCCTTCTGCTCCTCCTTCAGCTTCGCTATCTCCATCACCATGACCCCGTCGTCCAACTCTTCCAGCTTCAGGGTATGCAAATGCAAATTACTGCTCCTACCTCCGCCATGCTTCCGCCGCACGATGTTCCTCAACAAATGCTTCTGCCCGCGCAGGAACCACTCGTTCGCGAATTCCCACCGATCCGGATCCACCTTTCTGAAACCCTACCAAACATAAAATAAAACATATTAAAATTACCCGAATTTAGAAAACATAAGAGCTGCCCAGAAAGAAAAATCTAACTTTATGAAATGGAGTTCCATCGAAAATGGACAAAACTCATCTAATCTAACTTTGTTAACATGGATAATTAATACTGTCCTTAACTCATATAAATTCGATTATTAAAACCTAAGCTGTATATTCAAAACTTAAATACTGATTTGTTCTAAAATTAATACTTTAGAAATAGCTCCAAAATTTGTACAATGGCAAATCAAAATTGAAATTTGAGTAACTGTGTGTTTTTGTGAAAAGTTGACATTGTAGGCAAGCATAAATGATGGAGATGGAAGTGGTGTGATAAGCAAAGAACAGAGAAAAAAAAGGAGGTAAGAATTTAATTAGATTGAGATAGAAAGTGAGGTGAGTGATACTAACGTAGGTGTTGAGTTGGCGAACGAAGCTGGAGAAGTTGTTGTGCTTGAAGAAAGCAGGGAGGAGTGAGTGAGAGAAGTCGAGAGGGTCGAGGACGATGAAACTGTTGTTGGCTGGGCCCCACGTGATGAGATTATCGGTGGCGGGATCGTTAACCATGTTGTAGGTTTTTATGACAAACGGTGCGATCACGTTGTTGGTGTTGCTGATGATGTTGTGTTCCATCATTCCACGAAGGAAAAAAAGAATAAGGAACAGAACAAGAAGAAGAAGATGAAGAAGAAACAAGGAGGGATGGTGTGTTGGAAGTGTGAACGTGGGTGTCTGAGTTTTTCTCTGTCCGTGACAGAGAGTGAGAGTGAGTGAAAGAGAGAGAAAGTGTGAGAGAGGTGTGGGGATGAGGTCTTTTCTTTGGATGAGGGAGCACCGCGTATATAAAGGGGACGAGTGCACAGAAATACAGAGGGCCACGTGGCGATCATCCAGAGGGCTTACGATTTTGCTCCGCGATCGTGGTGGGACCTTTGCTTGGTACACGTCACGCTTCTGATGGAGATATTTTCCTACAGGGACCACGCTCCCTGATGGCGCGTGGGGTTCTGGAACGCAATGCTGTGGCGGTTGGCGGTGGTCCCCGCCCTCGGGTGAGGACAAGGGCGAGTAAACGACAGCATGTTTTTGGTCGAAAGATGTGAGTGAGGCAACTCTTTTGGGCTGGCTTTGTCGCTTACGGAGTGTTTGGATTAGAAGAAGTGTATTTGGGAAGTACTTAAAATGAAATTTAGGTTTTTATTTTAAATTGAGAAAATATATTATTGGAAGAATAATATTAAAGTTATAATATTTTTATTTTTATTAATCACTGCATGAAACTGATTGTAAAAAAAAGTTGAAAAAAATACAATATAAGAAGTTCTTAAATTCCTAGGAACATGTAAAAGGATAAGGTAAATTACATTTTCACGTTTACAATTCGTGTCATCTCTGTAAACAAATAGGTTGAACACGCACAAGTCAACTTTCGTGCACAATCCTTTAAAATAATACAGCGCTAATGTTTAATATTTTATTTTTAACATAAAATGAATTTAAATAGCAAATAATGTAAAAAAAATGCGGATTATTACGTTTGACAATGAATTTTGTGTCTACAAAGTTTAATTCGTTCTTGGAAATTAAACTTATTTTTTTGAGAAAAAAAAAACTTTTGAAGCATTCACACTTTCTATAATTAACCAAATTAGCGCAAAAATACTTTGAAATGATGTAGTTAGAAAAATTAACAATGCTGCCTTAAGGTTGACTTCAAAATAATGGTGATATACCAGTTCCCTTTCTATTCACAAAAGTTTTGTTTGAAAGTTAATGATGATTATAGTAAAAAGAGTTTAAAGACTAGTTAAACGTTAATAACGGACTAAAACATTGTATGTTAATTAACATTTATTAAATTAGTTTAAATTGAAAATATTTACTTAGATTTACCATTTTTAATTGATTAATGTATAATGATATATATATATATATATATATATATATATATATATATATATATATATATATATATATATATATATATATAATATTTGTTTATATACCTTTCATAGTTTTTGTTTAATAAATAAAAGTATATATTTAAAGTTATTATAATTTTAGTTTTCTAAATTAGTGTAAAACTCTTATAAAATATATTTAAAAATAAAAAAATAACAATATATATTAAACGGTATAAAATTTAAATAAATTATAAATATTAGAAGATATAAATGAAATTGTTAAAAAATAATGAAATAATGATAATAATGCGATAATAATAATTTCTTGGCTTTTATCTTTTTAATATATTTAATTTTTGTTAAATACGTTTATATATTATTTAAACAAAAGGTTTATATATTGTCTTCGGACACAATTATTATGTATTTGGGCATCGAGTTAATGTACTCCGTTAAGTCGATCATGTAATATTATTAAAACTAAAATCATAATTATTCTGTTATTTTATCTATATATTACATGTGCATTGTACGTTAAAGAAAAAATAGATTCAGTTACAGTGAAAACAACATAGTAAACGAGTAAAAAAATGTGTTAACATATGATTTAATTATCTGAATCTTATATATTTTATATGACTTTTATTAGGGATGAAAAAGGGACTTCATCAGTCTCTTAAAAAAATTGGAACGTGTCCATATACTTCGCTTCAACTTTGACAACTCGTCTGAGAGTCAGGTATTAATGACTTAAAAAGAAAATAATGATAGTTTGATAATATTTTTTTAACAACATTTTAATATTATCTACATGTTATTTTATTATTGGTTCATGTTGATGTTTATAATTATTATTATTGATTGTAAAGTAATTTTGGATCAGAATGACACGTAAATGATATTAAAATGTTGTCAAAAAATTGTTATTAAAGTATCATTATCCTAAAAGAAAAACCAACAATTCAACCAAAGTTGAACAAATTAAATTGTAAATATCAATCTATTTTCAATTGACGAACCAATCTAATCCAACCAATCTAATCCAATCTGTTTTTTGACAAACTAAAATCAGACCAAATTTAAATTTAAATTTAAATAGATGGAGTTGACCACACTCATAATTTTTTAAGCATGATTTGTCTTTATTGAAAATAATAACATTATATTAACAATTTTCCTCAAAGTTTTTACGTAAATGAGAAATCTCATAATTTCCAGGTCTGAATATAAGTGAGAAGAATTGGACCTAGCAACAAAATTTTGCCATTAGTTAAATATAAATTACAAAATTATGAACAATTAAACAAATAAGATATTAGTTTCAGAGAGGTTTGCATCATTTACCAAAATTTAATTAGCAAAAATGGTTTTAAAAGAGAAGATGTTAAAAATGATTTGAGTTATGAGTTAACATTTACACGAAGTGAGAGTGACCAGTGTGCCGAAAAAGGTACAGTGATGCTTTAGAAAGCTGAACCCACTCGCGGCGACAGAGCGTGTCATAGGATAGGATAAGATAGAACAGATATAATTTTTTATTTTATTTTATTTGAATTTCACCCAACACAATAAAAAGAGTTAGGATTGAAGTTGTACACATGACGAAAAGGATAATTAACTTCAAATATTTCTGCAAACAAGTTATTACAAAATTTCAAGAAATTTTATATAATTTTTTTAGGAGTAATTAATTTTTGATATATATATAAATTTGAAAAAAAATCATTTACGTAGAAACTTTAAATAAAATATTTAATTGGTACAGTCATTTTTTCAGGATTCATTAATACTCTTTACTCATTCAGTCGTGCGATGGACCACAAAGTCCATATTCGTTGTCTCTTTCTAATTGGCTCATTTCTATATTATTATAACCCTTTCCCACTTTTCAAGTGCTGCTTCACCATTGGGGAACATATTTGTATATAGCCATCATTCTCATACTATTTATTTTTTCATGAAAACTTCTCTAGTTGCCCAAAGAAAGAAAATGCAAAGTTGGCAAAGAATGAAGATCAATGTTTCTTTATTAGGAATTTGGTTTTCGAATTTGTTAAGAATCAGATTTAATATGGTTTATATATATATATATATATATATATATATATATATATATATATATATATATATATATATATATATATATATATATATATATTTATATTGTGAAATTAGATATTAATGGATGATTCAATTCTGGTCCGATAATAAATAAAAAAATATGTTTAAAGTGAATTTTAAGTTTAACTCAATCTTATAAAATTGGTTTGTAAAATGAGGTTTGTATCCACTTATATACTCTAAATTAGTCTTACTTCTCATCGAAGTGAAACTTTCAACATACTCTCTTATATACTCTAAATGAATTTTATCTTTAATCAGTATAAAACTTTCGATAAAATTTTGATTTTATTTTAGTCGCAACAACAACAATATTAATGATATGAGGTGGTATTGTTTGCATGATAACCAAATGATATTATTAAATATGAATCTACTTACCCCACATATCTATAATGGTAGTGATCATCTCTCATATTTTATGTTTGATATAATGTGCATGATTGCTGCTCTCATTTAGGCAAGCTGTGACCATTACTTGCCCAAACAAGAAATGGTTGCAAAATTTGATTGTTGAGAGTTCATTCTTTTGAATATATTAATCTATCTTACCCACTTCACGTTCCAAAGTGTTTGACGTGAATAATATTAAATGTTGTTGTAGAGACATAACCTCCAAGAAAACCTGAAAATAATACTTGGCTACATGACCACCAGTCATTCTTTCGATATAAAAATAATATTTTTAGGTTAAAGAAAGCAAACATTTTTTTAGGTCTTAAGTAAATAGGTCTGCTTCATTACTGAGTATAATATGGAGGTAGCTGTCTTTAGTTCAACTTTTAATTTCTCAGATTGGATTCTGCAATCCAATGAAAAATCGTGATTTCGCAATAATCTTGGATGAAGCTACAGAGACAACAAAAGTGCATGCCATTGGATAATTAGGTTAATTTAAAGTTTTGAAAAGTTTGATTTGTGCCTAAAGATGATTCATGGTTATATCTGAGTGATTTCCAAGAGAGCATACAAGTTAGTGTTATCTTAATTTTCGTGGAGAATAACCATTAGTTAGTGATTAGTGAATATGTTGGAAATTTAAGAGGAGTTTAAATTTTTATATTAAATAAAAATGAATAGAATAAATAATATATAAATAGAATAATGTATTTACAATTCATAGTATTGAATATATGTTTAGTGTATTCTCCTAAAATAAAACTTCATAATAATACCAAAATAATTTATAATATGAATAAATGATCATCACTATAAGATATGCGTGTTGAGAGAAAGATGTTTCACTGTGTAGAAATTGATACTTGAAAGGAAATTGTTAAGAACTCAACGTGAATTTAAAGTTTTACATTAAATGAAAATATTAATAAATAAGTAGAAAAACATATAAGTATATTATCTTAAATTTTCTTTTATTAAAAGTGAGGTTTTGTTATTTTATATGATTTTGCTCACAACTCATTAATTCAAATCTTTCCGATATTTTTCCTAAAACAAAACCCTCAGAAAAAGTTAATTTGAAATGATAAAAGTCATTAGAGAAGTTGACTTTAAATAATACAATAGAGTATAGGATATTTTTGAAAAGAGGGGAGATTGAGGCTTTTTATTATATGAACACTCTTTCTTCTGTTCCTACCTATAAATTTGTAGATGCACAAAAATTTTCTTATATTTTCAAAAAATAATTATTTATAGTATTGTTATGTGAGAATCTATACATTCCTTTCCAATATTTAATGTGTAAGTAAAAAGAAAAGTGGAAAGTCTTACTAATTGAGATTATCAATTTTTTTCTACTTTTTAATTAGTACATTATAATTCTAGAATTTTGGCTGATATTCTTAAAAGAAATAATTTACACTAATCAAGACGGTTATAGAGTTAGTAACATTTTATGTTTTTCTAAACAACCTTTCTTAAATCTTAATATCAAAGTGTTTAATTTAAACAAAATTTATAATTAAATGAAGGTCATATTTTTAAAACTATAGTTTGTTTATTTAATATAATATAGAAGAAGACATATATAGAAAGGGTTACTTTGTATTTCTTCGACTCTAAAATATAAGTTAAAAAACCAAATTATATTAATTAAAAGAATTAGTAGTATTTGATTTTATTATTTTTAAATTATCTTTTTACTTGGTACAATAATTAAAGATGATTTTGTTGAATGCGAATAGTACAACCTATAGAGTGTTAATAAAATGCCAAAAATAAGTAACATGACTGGTCAATGACTTTATCTTGAATTTGACGTGCTTGCATTTAAATCTTTTGATCTATTTTCTTTTATTAATGTTATTTATATTGCCCTTAGCTTAAGGGCACTTCCCAAATTAGTATTTACTTTTGGCCCTACTTAGCTATGACTTTTATGTACATGGATAAACAAGGTGTTCCCTTTATTTGATCTAATTCATTATTTCATCTTTGTTTGCACCCTTCACAATTGAAACCTAATCAATACAAACATGGGAAATGTAAGGTTGGGATTTAATCACTACACTTTTGTTAACCATCTCCACCTAAGGTATCTATCAATGAAAATGTTGTATCACAAATTATTAAAAAATATTGATAATTATTCATGATAGCTAAGTTAAAATAAATAATTGTATATTTGGTTTCACATTAAAAATGTTCATACCTCATTTAAGTTTTTCCTTTCCAAACTTTCGAACTATTTAAATATAGTTCAATATCTCTAATGTGTCGCTAATTAATTAGTGACAAATTTATACTTTAATTATTTTGTTAATCAAAACTTTGATAGCTAATGGTAGAGATTAATTTAGAATTTAGTTCACAAATCAATTATTAATTTTTTATTTAGTGATTTATTTTATTTTGTTAATTTGTTAATAATTGTCCTAAGAAATTGTGTATTACAAATAAAAAGACACTTGAAATGCTCTAAAAGTCTTCAACTTTAGGGGTATTCGCCTTCCTTAAGAGTACTCGTCCTCTCCTAGCTGGACAGGAGAATGTGCTTATAAAAGACATTTTAACGATTAAGTCAACCAAGTACATCATAAGGGAATTAATATAATTAATTTACCTTGTATTTTGTACTATTTATACTATGTTTACGGATTTTTTACCTAGATGGACCTAACCCATGTGATTAATTACCTTTATTGGTCTTTGGTTATTCCATTTACTTAATCGTGCTTTAATTATTACCTTAAATAGGTTGTCCATACAATAAATCTAGGTAATCGACATGTAATACGTAATACCATTATGGTTTATTGTCAAACCTAATGACTGGTTACTCCTGAGTGTAGGTGGCTGAGATGCTCTCATATATCTTTTCCTTGGCATAGTCGGTCATGTTTTCAAACCATAAGGTTTAAGGACATCTTAGGCATGTGCCGAGATGTTCTCGACATACACAATACAATCAAATACTTTCAAAAGTTAAAAGAATATCATTCTTTGATTAAGTGACAATCATGTAATATATATATATATATATATATATATATATATATATATATATATATAAACATCACCTTATTATATTAATTAGAACCATGAATAATTTTCATGTAAATTAGAAATAAAATCAATTTTATAAAATAGAGTTAAGATTAAATATAATTCTTACTAATATTTTTAAAATTTATTAAAACTAGAAAATATTTCTTATACAAATCTTTCTACACCTAAAAAAATAAGAAATCATCAATCAAACCTTTATATTTTCAACTTTTATATTTTGAATATTTCCTTTATAATATACACTGATATTATTTTTTATCTCTAACTATATTCTTGATTGGTTGGTAAAATCAATAGTAACATGTGCTTTAATAGAGTAAAATGCTAAACTTGATAATTTGTGACATTGATTTTAGTGATTAAAATATTGTGGCCATAATCAAAGTTTAGGTAAGCTTACATACGAAGTTGGGCAAGAGTGATGAGCCCTTCAATTTGTCTTCTCTCTCAAGAAAACCAAATAGCATAAAACTGTGAAGCAGATTCCACTTCTCTGATTAGTTAATTAGTTGTTAAGTGATCAAAAAATGATTTGAGAGTAATGAAGCAGATTAAGCAACTGATTGGTCGGTTTATATTATTATTATTATTAGTAGTAAAATGAGCTGAACGTTTTCTTAGGGTCCATGTTTGATAAACAACTCTAGAACAACAAGATTTCCATCACGTGGATTATTGAGGCAACCAATAACATTAATTCTTGAGATTATTAAAACCAAATAAAATATTATTAATAGAGTCTTTGACTGGTATTACTAGATTCAAGATTTGCATAGTAATGGAAAAATCGAGGGCAATGGTGACTTAAATTCACCTCTTTTAAATCTTTTTTTTTCTCAAAATCTTAGTAGTTAATCCAAAAATGGTCTTCGACAATAATGAAAACAAATTTTAAGGAGGTTTTGAGAGAAAGTGGATGATGGGCACGTTAAGGTAACATCAAAAAGATTTAGAACCGTTTACAAAATCTGAAATGTCTAATCATTAGAAAACCAAAGAGTAATAATGTAATTAATTAGCCATCTTAAACCGACTTAGTTATAGTACAATTAACTGCAGAATATTTATATATTTAAGAACAATCCAGTACTACATCACTTCAAGTATGTTCTTTCAGATGGTTTGAATCAGAGGGCAACTTTACACCACAATTTTCTTAGCTGCATTAATTGAAGCATTTGTTCTATCTACCAGTACAAATATAAATATTGTACTTTTAATACAAGCATGCATGTAAATATATATATATATATATATATATATATATATATATAAATATATATATATATATATATAAATTTAAAATGATACAAGAGTCATTGCTAAAGTTTATTTTAATAAAATTTACATGGTGGGACATATTGTTCTGGCTTGCTATTAAATTGTGTATTAATGTTTAGTATTTTGCTATATGTATATCTTGACATTGACATATGTTAGAAGTCTTATATTAATTAGAATAATAAGATTAATTTATAATATATAAATATATTTAAATTCCGTTTTTTAAATCGATTATGTAAGATAGAATTAAATTTAAAGTCCACTCTTAATATAATAAAAGTTTAAATTAATTTATCTTCAAATTTTGACCTAATTTAGTCATTTTAATTAAAGTCTATTAAATTTATTTAATATTTTAAAAGTTTTATAATAGTATTTAAGTTATTTATATTATTTAATATATTTTTTAATATTAATTTAAAAACAAATTTGAAACTTTAAATAAACTCAACAAAACTTGGTTAAAAAAAAAACTAAATTTTAATTTTTATGAAAGTTAAGAATATATATATATATATATATATATATATATATATATATATATATATATATATATATATATATATAAACATGGTAAGTTAAAATTAGCTTTCTTTTCTTATGATTTGGTGAGGTGAGAATGGGATGCATGTGGATACATGAAAAGAAAATTTCTAAGGATCTGAATTTATTTTTCATGTTCTTTCTCTTCTTAAGAGAGAATGAATCATATGATTCAAAAACAACTTTATTGAAGTTAAACAGAAGAAGTGGTTGGTTTTTGAATAAAAAATGAAGGTGAATATTGGCTAAGGCAAAAGGAAAATTGAAAAAGTGCAGCTTCATTCTGTGTATTTCTGTGAGGGTGATGTTACCCATTTTACAAGTAACAAAAAGAGATGAAGAAAGTTTTGACAAATAACAATCTCACAAGTTCGTCCTTGACTTGCACCATTTTTGTCTAAGTTTGTTTTAAAGGTGCTGTCATTCAGAATGAGGACAGGACATCAGGTGAAAGCTGCCAGACACGTGGAGGCCCATTGACCAATCAAATTTCAAGCGGTGGCTGTCAACCGTCACCATAGATTCTCATATCTCTACAGTCAAATGATTCCACTCAACATTTTGTGTGCTTAGGTTTGGATTTCATGAGTAGTTAACCTTTCCTACCGACTTAAAATGTGAACTTATAAATGTCCAATTTTTAGTTTTTGCTGACAGAATTTTGAGCTTACAAGATATATCAGTTGTCACCAATTGCACTAAATGATTGTTTAAATTAACATCCTCTAAAAATTTTGAAAATAATTTACTGATAAAAGTTAGAAGAAAAATATAAGAGATTGTAAATTTATTTATTTTTTTAAAAGATATAAGAGGATACAGTAAAGTGGAACGTTCAAAATCGAGTAAATGAAAAACTTAAAAACAGAACTTAATTTTTTGTAAAAAATATGGCTGGTCAGTTTTTCCATTCATTTTTTTTTATCATACATCAAGTTAAGGGTATTGTTAAGAAGCGGTTTGGGAACAGAAGAAAAAAAGGTTTTTATTAAAAATCATATAATGGCTTTATGAATTTGAATTCTGAAATTGACTTGATTCATTTATCATAAAAATAAAATACGATTTAGTTTGATTTGATTTTAATTTAATATAAAATTTAAAGTAAGAATTTTATAATTAAGGTTTTGTAATACATTTTTGTATTACAAAAATATTGAATAAAATTGTTAAATGAAAAGAAATGTTGAAAAATTTCTGATATTATTATTTTCATATTTATAATTTTAACGTTATTTAATGTTCATAAATAATTTTTTGCAATTTTAGAGTTAGGAACTACAACAATAAATTTACTATTATACTTTAATAATTATATATATTATTTGTATAATATAATCAAATTCCAAAAAAAATTAGAAGATAATCCACGTATGTTTATTAATTGCTAACTATTCAATACAATACGTGATTTAGTTTTTGTTTGATTGGGCTTTTGATTTTCAATCTGAACCAAATTCATTGGTTTGGGAAAAGTATATCTACAAAAAAAAAGTTTTAACCATGTTTTTGTTATTTGTTTATTGATGGGGTGTTTTCAGTACCCTACTTAAGGTTATGTTGAGAAACATGTAGTCTTTGCAAACAAAATATTTAATTATATTATAGCATTGATAACTAATTGAATATTCAGTATAAAAAATTTATATTTCGGTGAATTTACGTAAACTTACATTCAATGAAATTTGATTTTTATTAAATTTAATATTTTGATAAATTTATATATTATATTAAGAATTCTAACCAAAAGAAACACTATCCTTAGATAAAGCATTTTACTGATATGAAAATTCCGCTGTTCAAGTCTTCGGATGCAGAAAAAAAGGGCGTTTCATAAAATTGATAAGGATGAAGAAGCAAACGCCTTTTGCTTTTCTTTTCGGCATTGGCACTGTTTGGAAATTCATTCACCAGAATCTGAGAAAGTTTTCACTTTTGTGGCGAAGCTTGAAAAGCACGGTAGACACTTGGCAATTAGCAAGAGTCCAATACGTTGTAGGGTTTAGAATCAGCATGTCATGCCTGTTGTCCACCAAAACTACAGCAAGGTCCTCATCAAGATAAGGGTAGCAGACAAAGATAACATTCTCGATGGGAAAAATACTAACCATACATTATCTTTATTTTTCAAACGTAGTTTTATTGTAGTGAAATTATACGCTGAACATAGTAAAATAAAATGTAGGCCTTAGATATTTGACGAGACTATTATAAAACTCTACATAAAACTTAGTAAAACATTAAATTGATCAAGGAATATGTTATGGTGTTGATAACATAGGGCATGACAGAATAAAATTCATAGGGCAGAAAATGCAAGAGTACCTTTGGATCAGTGTGTCTTCTGCATAGAACACGTGGCGAAGACTCCAATGATAAAAGGTCGACCAGAATTGATATCGCCGCTTAAATGTTTAGGTATCATGATAGTATCAAAGAATGACACATCACCAAAGGTTTAGGTGCAACAGACGAAAACATGTTGGACATGGAGAGTGAGAAGATCCCTATTGGGCTATGGACCTATGGTGAGAAAATGAATGAATTATTTTGACACATTGACATGTCAAACCACCTGTGTCTACGTTGTGATTTGAAAGACAGGCACGAAAATGGTGATCAAGAGGGGGACATGTGTGGGATCGACAATGAGGAATTCAATTGGAACTTTGCAAGTTACGTATGAAATTATCACAGTTACAAGGGTACCAAACTAAATGATTTATCAGCGTGTGCTTGGAAATATTTTAAGAAAGCAACAAAGAAACAACCCACAGATTATGACTAGAGGGGATTTTGTACTGCTGATAATAATTCATATAAGAATGAATTTCTGACAAGCACACCTTGACATCTACTGCAGCAAAAGGAAACAACGATCAAGCCATTTCAACGGGATTGCTGTGACTCTTCATTCTTTATCCTTTACTCATTAACCCGAATCACTCCACAGCACCTGCCCAAGTTTCACATCATCGTGAATGGGAAGAAGAGGGTACACTCTGAACCAATAATATAGAACAAGACACGACAAGCATGCCACAATCGAAGCAAATAAGCAGTATGAACGTGTGTATACATACATACATATACATAAATACATACATATATATACATAAATACATATACATATATATATAGATAATATATATATATAAATATATTATCTATATATGAAGATTTTCAGTCGCAAAATACAAGCAATCCCCAACAGGGTAGTTTGACTTTACATTGTAAAAATAGAATGTGGGCATACATTTCTATTTGTATATATAGTTCAGGTCACAACAGTGACCCGTCAAAAACAAGTGTAGAACAAATATTTGATTCCTATTTCGGCACCCCATAATCCACAATAATCTTGTCAACATCAACACTTTAACAAATGAGAAACAAACCACGGCAATGAAATCATAGAAGCGAAATCTAAGAGCACGAAGAATTCCTCATCCACAACACACCAATCATTTCCACAGCAGCACCATCAATTACCAGAAGATACGAAAACATTATACTCGTTTAAACGTCTCTGAAATTGAGCCAACTGTGTCTGCAATTGAAGGATTCCTGTAGCCTTTTGTGATAAAATGGTATTCAATTTGGAAATATAATCATCCAATTGATTTCCTGGTTGGTCAGCTTCAACAAGTAAATTCATCTCCTACATAAATTCACAAATATTAAAAAGTATAACCACGTTGAGCAAATCACTAAAGGTGTGAGATTTATACAAACCTCTTTAACAATGTCTATGGTTTCCTCCACCTGTCTACGATGAGCTGTTACTAGATCTTCCTCTTCCTGTTTACCAAACAAGATAGGTACCATTCAGTACTTTAATGGTCTAAATTATGTTAGCCAGTTTAGCAAAAGAATATACCTTCAGGAGGGCATTTAAATTATCATCCGGATCAGAATAAGTAGTCTGAAAATTTGATGCATCAACATTAACACGAGACTCTATCCTCTTCTTGTCTTCAAAAGCAGATAAGTGGTTGTTATCCACCCTCTTAATCGTTTTTCTTGTTCTGTCTTGTTCATATATGGGTCCTATGTAATCATATTCATTTGCAGTTCTGTCATTTTGACCACCTCTTGGACCGTTTGGTGGATTAGAATACCCAGATGACGCCAAATTTCCCCCCATTCTACCACTTGGAACACGGTCCACATTATTTGGAGGAGAGAGTTCTCTTTCTGGATGTTTGGGCCAACCAAATCGATTCCTGTCAGTGGAGACATACGTTATTTCATCCTCCAAGGTATCATCATGAGCTAAAATTGAAGACCCAGGCAACACAGTGGACTCTCTAAGGTTTGAGGAAGAAAGAGGATCCCTTCTAGAGTTGTTTCCTTTTGACAGGCTCTTCACTCTACAATGTAATTGCCAATTAGAATATTTAATCATATCAGATCAATCATTCTCTATGAGAAAATTTCAAACTACATACCTGTCAGCATATCTTAACGTGTTAAGAGTATGCTCGCATGAACCTGAGCTAGGTGAAATGCATGATATCATTACAGTGCGCGAATTACCAACAAAGGAATCTCGCAGAACTTCCGTCAATTTACTTCCTCTGAAAGGGATATGCCCTTGGTCATTGTCCAAAGCTCTAATGCATTCTTTCAGAGCAAGTAAGCTTTTATTTATTTCTGCCCCTTCAATCCTGGAATAAAAGATAAAAAAAAAAAAAAAAAAAAATAGTTAGTTAAACCAAATAGATAATCTAACGTAATTACTTCTGGAAATAGACACATTAACTGTTTGGTAAGTCTTCCAGTTACTCAAATGAAATACCAGCATTCAGCTAACAAAATATGATTTTTTTTTCATCGGCATTCAGCTAACAAAATATGATTGAAGATTAATAAAAAAAAATTCCCACCTAGTCTGCTTGTCATTATCTGTAGTATCTGCACCTCGTTCACTTCCAGCCAGATCTATAAAAGATAGTTTGCCCACAAGTCGAGCAGGCTTTGATTCAGTCCCATCAGCTGATCTCTTAATGCAAAGCTGAAGTATAGCATGTGATCGAGAGGATTCCTCATTTGCTCCAGTTGTGCCAGTACTTCTTGTGGCATTTCCTTTCTCAATAAATTCCTTGATTGTCTCTACTTTAGATACTCTATATTCTTGCAAGCCAACAATGCAAACCTGTTGTTTCCCATCCTCCCTAATGAAAAGTTTTCTGCAAAATCACAAGCTAATCAAGCAAATAACCCCCAAATTAGATACTTATTACACTTCACATGATGATGACTTACTTTCGATCATTGAGGAGATCAAAAAGTTTTCCCCCATATATTTCAAAGAAACTAACAAACAATTGGAAACCTTGATTCCAGTAGGTGTGGTGCATTAATCTTAAAATATCTTGTGAAGCTTTGAGAGGCAATGGTTGCATAGTATATGTCTTCCCACTGCCTATATAATAAAGTAATTTCAAATCAGCTAAAATGTTCAGGTAGTGGAGAAATAGGAGAAAATCAAGACTAATTAAATGCTTGCGTTTACCAAACTGCTTTATGCATAATCTGATAAGCTAAACTTATTCACAATATATAGCAGAACACCAACACCTATTCAAATTCATCTCCAAAAACAAGAGATCCGGAGCATATTCTAATTCAACAAAGATATGGGCAACAATTAAGTAAATTAAGGAAATAGGTGTGGTACAACTAAGAAATAGGTATATGGAGTTTATAGAGTTCAGAAACGACATGCCTATGACTATTGAATACATAATAAAAAATGTGGTTTGTAACATCATCAAGATAATATTATGCTATTCAACTCAGATTTGTTTAATTCATATCATATACAAGTGAAGTATCGAAGATTTACTACTGAAGGAAGTGCATCCCTTCCCTAAAAATACTGAATTTCAAAATGTAGAGAGGTATTTTTAATTTTTATAATTAGATTGTTAGTGCACAATGACACATTCCTCTATTAGAAATAAACAAAACCCTACCAGTTTGACCGTATGCAAAGCAAGTTGCTTTTATTCGCTGGAAAATGAGCGGAACAATTGGCTCCACAGTCTCGGCATATACCTATAGCAAAAGGAAACGGTAAAGAATATAGTGAAACCATTGACTAATCAGTCAACATGGTCACAAGAGCCACAACAAATCAAATACTCACTTCATTATTTGAAACATCTTCGTTCAGCACAGCATCAAAGACAAATTCATGTTTCTCAACATATTCTGTTAAGTCCACCTACAGACACAGGTGAAGTGGAAACACAGAAAAAGGCACAATACCCAAACATCCAAGTCAATTATGAGTGAGTATTTCGATTGAAAAATTGTAATATCAATCTATCAACACAAATTACAAAATTATTGATCCGAGTAATTGTCTCTTTGACAGTAATTGTAAGGTCCAATGCTATTTGAAATGTTTAGACACATACCAGAACTTTTGAAATTATTGATATTGAAATTTAAAGCATTGATGTGAAAGGTTGTCCCATCTAAGTCAATCTATTTTGATTTTTTAATACATTTTTCCCATACCTTTACTTTGGATTTGGATGCAACAAAAAAAATGAACAAAATATTCATAATAATTTGGCAGGATCATTGGCAATATATTTTGAGGAAGTTTGTACTTATCAAATTCTACTAGGCATGCCTAACATTGAAATGCAATTTATGTTCTAAAAAGTCTTCAATAGAATGTAAAAAGAACGAGACATTACATATGTAGAATTTTGATGTCGAAGTATCAGACATAAAAGCATCAGAGTATTATATCATGATGTTCAGTAGTTTGGTTGACTCCTGAATTGCTTGTGAAAAGTACTTTCTATGTCAATATACGCATGCCAACTGCTGCAAAGGCAGCTTAGAGTACTTTGTATTGAACTTGATAATATGTTTCAGAACAGAACAGATTCAATCTAGAGTTTACATCATGAAATATGACAACCTTGAGTTTTCTTTCATGCACTGTGAGAAAATTTGAATCTATAGAAATAATGTCTTCTTCTCTCTTTGCTATTTCCTTCTTATTAAGGGGTCTCTTCCGGACCTGCAACAGACCTCGGCACATTTAGCTAAAACGCAATTGTTGAATGAACTAAAGCCCTTAACTCATCGATAAAAGAAAAGGTCATATTCAGCACTAAACCGAAAGACGTGGCAAGAAGCATACCGCTACTTTAATCTTGGCAACATTGTTTGCTCTCTCCTTTTCTGTTGGGACACTTTTCAGAAAATTGTTCTCAGGCAATCCCCGAGACCTTTGTACATGTTTGTTACCAGAGAGGATTGACTCATAGTCATCAAAATTCTGTCCCCGAACAGTGTGATTAGTGAAGTATCCATTGTGATCACCATAAGTCTATTAAGAATCAAATAAATTTCCAGTCACTTGCATGTTCACACAAGTCGTCATGCAAAATGAAATAATTTAGCAACAAATAAACACTAACGTCATGATGTTCGCTCGAGCAACTCAGCTCGTTTCAAACCGAATGAAACTAAAACATATTAGGCTTTCTACTTAGTCTTCACAACTTTTTAGCTAAGAAGTCTATTTGATTACAAGCTTGTTTGGAAGAACTCATCGATAGAGACTTTTAAAAGAGAGAAAAAAAAATAAGATTCGTCTTATGCACAAGTTAGTTTCTTTATAAAAGGAACTAGACCACAAAATTTCTACATGTTAGCTTGTGTATGAGTTCATTTTAGCTTTATTTTCCTCTAGAAATACTTTGGAGAAGTTTCTTAAAACATACATGTACCTATAAGCTCTTTCAGCACACGAAATAAGCCAATCAAAACACAAACACTAAACCTCAGGTAAAAGCTCGGTATCTAAGGAATGCAGATCAAGCAAGCCGCTGCTCAAAACACGATCATCGTCTATTTTCCTCAAGCTCGAAGATCGAGTTCCGAACTCCTGCACAAAACGATTTGTTCCGAACACAGACCGAGGAATTAGCTCTCACAGCAATTAATTTTCTTAAAAGGAATCATATGATCGAGAAAGAGAAAACCTCACCTGCGCGAAAGTCGAAGACTGTAACCAGCTTCTATGAGCGTCGAGGATGAAGTTGTCGGAGCTCTGACGGTGGTGGTGTGCGGCGGAATTGGATCGCGGCATCGCTCTCGCAATCACACTCACTCACTCTAAATTTCGCAATCGATATCTCGTTCTAGCACGAGTATGCACACGAGATACGAGAAATGGAACCAGAGACTCGTTAATCTATAAACGAAGATAAACGACTTCAAACGCTTGATACCATTGCTCTCTCTTTCTTTTCCCTTTTGAAAAAATATCGGGAAACAAACAGTACTGAGAGGAGAGAAAGTGAAAGGAGAGTTTGAAACTTCGAAAGGAGAAGCGCTCTTTCTCTATCAAACGGAGTTGAAGCGCGTGTCATCACGCCGCAACAGTGAAGAGGAGGAGGAGCGCGTGCGAGAGTCCAATTAATTTTTCCGAAAAAAAGAAGTGTACCACTGTACCGCGGTTTTGCAATTCTTGGTTAGCCCCACCTGAAAATTTGAATATCCAACCACGCGCTTTAGTATGGCCATTTTACACGCTCGTGTGTGAATTCTGGGGCGGTCAAAGACAGTGGAGGTGACAAAGGGCGGAGGAGTTAATGGACTTCACGTTGTCGAGACTACGGCCCCACTGTTTGTGTACATGTAGCTCATAATATACTTGCGGGCTGCACCCCCACAGCTTTTGTCCTTTAGCTCATAATTTTTTTCCTATTATTTTATTTCTGAATTTATTTTTTAATTTTGGTTTAATGTTTTCGTATATCTCTTTTGTTAAAATCTTAAATATTTTTCTTATTTATTATTTTTTAATTGGTTCTTAATTTTTAAAAATTTAAAACAAATGTTGTTAAATTGGACAACCGCCATTTAAAAGGTCATTACGTAACAGACGGTAATATTTTAAATAACGTGGCATGGTATATATGGTAATTAGATTATTGTGACGTGTAATTTTTAATCTTTGAATTAAAAAATTAGAGGAATTCTCGTTTCCACTTCCAGAACCCTAATTTATTTTCCCTTCCTTGTGCCACCACTGACCCTAGCCGACGTCATTGTCTCACCAACCATCCACGTCGCAACCGTCAACCTTCTCAACACCACGTGCTGCTGCCACAAAATCTCCTCTCTCAGTCCACCATGCCACCATTAGCCACCACCTACAAGCACAACACAGAAACACAACTCGTGCAAAAATCACCGCTGTGAAACCAAATCACCATCATCATCTTCGCCCAACCTTCATCGCCTATTTTTGTTTTTCCAAAGCACCAAGAAAATCAAGCTTCGTTTTCCATCGCTTGCTTCACACTCCTCTTAATGTTGTACCCACATGAAATCTACAGCATCTCATCGCACCAAAGTGTGGAAGTTTGACTCTTAGAGAAAAAGGAGCACACAGGTAAGTGGTGTTGGGTAGAGAGAGAATCAGAAACGGTGTGTGTGCATCATTGTTATGGTATGGCATAGCGGAGGCAATCGGGAATGGAGAGGCTTGGAGTGAGAGTAGAGTCCACGATTTGTACGCACGATCTATCGGGATTTGGGGTGGCGTCGCTCATAAGCACCTGCGGTCCCCGTGATCGACACCAATCTGTTTTTTTATGAATCTTTTCTTTCTTTCTTTCTTTTTATCATAATGCCTTTGTTGATTTTGGTGTTCTTGAGCACCCGTGCAAGTGAACATTATGTGTTTTGCATGAACTTGAGTGCGATTTCTTGTTTGGTTTTTGAATAGGAGAGGGTTTTTGAATCTGTAGTTTTTCTTGCTCAATGTTTACTTTAGGCTGTTCAGTTGGTTGACTGGGGCTCGATTATTTAGAGAAATGATAGGTTGAGTTTTTGGTTTCATCTATTATAATCAAATGTTTGTTGTTGCTTCAGCATTAGAGTTTATTTTGTTCTTGTTATTTATTTAGCTTAGTTTGTTTTGGTTTTTAAAGACGGTCAATCGGTGTTGCATAAATAAGTAATAATAGTGATGATGGTGTTGATTTAAATAGTGATTCTGATTTTCTTACAAATGTACCTCGGATATAGAAGAACAAAGTCCTTAACTTTAGGCATGCCTCTAGAGGACATGGTCGAGATTCAAGATATTGGAATAAGGATAATAGGTGAAGGGATGATGATTATGATGAGGATATGATGGAGCAGACAAGTAAGGATTTGGAGATGAAATTGCTGAAGATGATGATGTTGTAAAAGAAGGATCCCAAATTTTTCTCAATTTTTTTAATTTTAAAATAATCCAAATTCATATCATTTAGCCACGCAATTAAAAATATAGTACATCGTGCCACGTCAAGCATACATTAACGTCGTTAGGTTCAATTTAACGAAAAGGGTATAATTGATGATTTTCACAAAAATAAGAATCCAATTGAGACGAAAAGACTAATTTGAGATTTCCATCTAAAATTGGGATCTGCCGAATAATTAAACCTTTAATTTTTTAATCGAAAAATTAAAAATTATATTAAAATTATATTATCTGAAAACTGTTATTTTTTAATTAAAAAATATCAAATTATACAATTTAAAAGTCAAAAATAATTTTTGAGCTGTGTAATTCAGAGGTTAAATAATTTTTTAACAGTACAATTTAAGGTAGTTTTTGTCTTCTGAATTAAATAATCTAAAAATAATATTTTAGAGAAAAATATCTTTTAAATTGTATAATATATAAATTATTTTTTACTTCCAAATTCTTCTGTCTATAAACTTTTTAATCGTTAGATTGTGTAATCTACATAAAAAAAAGGAGTAAAATGAAAAACAAATATAGAGGTACAAGAAAAAAAGTTAGGAAAAGTAGGATGAAGGATGTTTCTTCTTGCACCTCCCTCTTTTTCTTCCCACAACTCCATAAAAGTTTTACTCCCAAAATCACTCTTCATAAAAAAATGTAATAAAAATCCATACACTTTCTTATTTTTTATATTTTTCAGATTGGGAAGTAAAACTTAAAGTTCACTTTACTATTGACTCAAGCATAAAACTGATGTTTTATAAATTAGGGGGTGAAGGAAATAGAAAAAGGTGCAGGAAGTACCAGCCTAGGAAGATTCCGCATGTTCTTGGATAATTGGGCTTGTGTAATTTGGGCCCAACTCTCTGCCCAATAAAGGTTAAGGGCCTTTTTCTTCTTGCACCCCTTAATTTCTGGGAACACTCTCTATAATTTTTATATAATCATTTGTAAAAGTGATTTCAAAATTATATATTTTAGAAATTTGTCCAAACAAGGTTTCTTGAATTTCTATGATTCCCATAACGAAATCTCTAAAGTAAGATTTTTGGAATGAAATTCTGAAACGCAAGTTATATATTCTGTGAAACAAGTTATTTTAGAACAAACTTTCAAAAAATATTTTTTCATAAGTTATATAGTATCTTGGGAAATGATTTATTTACAAAAAAAAATTTAGAACACACAGAATTCGTTTCCAAAAAAAAAAATTCTTGAATAACTTTTTTTCAAAGTGTAACCTCCCGAAATATAGTATAAACTATAGAGCTATTATAATACAATTAATAATATAGTGGATAACTTATCCCTGAGCTGTTAAAGTATTTTAACAATACAATTATCTAAAATAACTATAAAGTTAAAACTTTAAGAAAGAAGATACAAAACATACGAACAAACTGATCGGTTATACAATCAATATTATAAATCGAACGGTTTACAAAAATGTAAACACTAAAGTTGCTGACCGATCGGTCTTACTAGACTGCAAGTTTAACATCTTCCAGAGCCTGCTCCACCGAACAATCATCACCTTCTGCTCACATCCACAGGATGATCATTGCAATAGAGAAAACGACCAAACGGAAAACATAAGACAAGACAGGAAAGTAGGGTAAGCTAGAGTAATTTAATTAATTCGATACAACATATAATTCAAACACATACAAGAGTAAGTAAAAGTCAATCATATAAATCATGCAACCACCAAATATACATTCTCAATAATGACCGAACACATATATACAATGACCGACCACTTTTACTCTGATTGTCCGGACTGTATAAATTGTGTAGCTACGACGTTTTAGCACCCAGATGGTGTAGTAGCTGGGATGCCCTCAACAGCTGCCATCGGGGTTAGTCCGTTATACCTCGCCCAAGTTACACTTATGGACTAGGACCTCCTGTCATTCTCACACATGAGTTACTCCTCTCTACGTGAGAATGAGTAATCACAAAATATCAGGATAAACGCCAGCTTAGCAATAACCACATTCATACTTTACAATTCCAATACCATTTCTGAGATATTTCTCCTTGGAACACTCGTTCATATCCATATAATACAATTCACATAATAGTATAATGCCATCATACTTCTTCATTTATATAATTCCAAACGAACAGTAAAACAACACCACTCTTGAGAACGACCGAACAGAATGATCCACAAATCTTAAAGAATAAGATCGGACGAAAAATCACTACCCATAAGATCATGACCGAGCGGTCATTTAAAGAACAAGACTCAAGCATGAGCCGAACACGATTTTAGGGTCAAACACTAAAACAACCAAATACTATTGCCTTAGACCGATCACTATTGGCTATGGCTCAACACTATCAACTTAGGACTAACACTTAGAATTTAGACCTAACACCAATACAGACCGAGTGCTAGTACAAAACCGAGCACCACTGAGGCCGAGCGCTTAGTAATAGACCGAACACCACTGAGGCCAAGCGCTTAGTACAAGACCGAGCACTACTGAGATCGAGCGCTCAGTACAAGACCGAGCACTACTGAGATCGAGCGCTTAGTACAAGACCGAACACTACTGAGTCAGTATGTATCTGAACGATTAATAACAATTAAAAGTTATCTCAGACCGAACGTTGTTTACATTCAATTGTTATGTCTAGACCGACTGCTATATTCACCTAAATATCAATACAAGACAGATCGGTCATTAACTAAGGATCCTCAAAGTAAAACTCTTAAGAGACCGATCACCAATACAAACCGAATACTACCAAGGACGAGCGCTAACATATTATGACTATTATTAAAAGATAAATACCTACCCTAAGACTGCCGAGATCAAAACGAATACCTTTAAAACCGAACGTCGATATTAACTAACCACACTTAATTATATTATCACTACGAAGCTAAATACTGTTTAAACCTAATACATGACCAGACCGATCGTTCTATACCGATCGCTTGATTTTCTACAAAACTTGCAGAACCTATCAACCACCTCACAGGTTTCGCTCAAATACAGAATATTTCATACAGTTCAATCAAACATACAATTGTTCATACATGCAACCGTTCAAACAGAGATTCCAAACACAAGCACAAAAAAACATAATTAAATTACTGGCTCCCTTACCTCGAAACCCAGAAAACTTATATGCTTCCACAGTATTGCCTACACTGCCAATAACTTCTATAACCTCCAACAACAACTCCAAAACAGTAACTTGATCGGCTTAAAAGAGAGAGCTTGACACCAAGAATACTTAGGTGTTGCCTGAATGATGATCGGGAGAAGGAAAAGGTAAAAATTTATAGAGAGAAGGAGAAGAAATTTAGAGAAAAGGAGGAGAAAACTGAAACTCAGAGCTTGTGGAGAAGAAGATGCATGCAGGAAAGTAACACGAAAATCTGAAAATTTAATTTATATATTACCGTAAAAAACCGATCATCTACTTGACTGTCCACACCTATTTTCCATTTCTGAATTTTAAATCCCTTACGCCTATACCTGGCTTACCCTCGTATGGAATTTACGGGTCCTGACACAAAGTATTCTCTCTTGTTTTTTTTTTTTAAATGGTTTTTCCTTTGTAGCGATCATGATACAGATACATTGAAAGTGGCGTAGTACTGTGGAAAGAATACATTTTAATCTCTTTATTCTATTATGGGATTGCAATTAGAAATGGAGTGGAAAGTTAAAGTGCACCTGTTTTATTCCAGAAAGCGTACTCCATTAATGTAATGATACTTATGTATTACTTTTGTTCTCATTTTCACTTTTTAGTAATAAAACGACAAATTTTAATTATTAAACTATAAAAAAGTACAAATAAATGTCTCTTGAATTTTAATTCCAGAATTGCATTCTAGTTCAATTACCTGCTATGAAAATATTTTTTCTTTTTATTTTAAGAAAATAAATTGTATATTTTTAATTTTTATATTATATATATATATATATATTATTTTATTTCATAACAATTAAAAACATTTATTAACTTATTCCATTTTCCTGAATTAAATATATTTTTGACCTATTAATTTTTAATGAAAATTAGAATTAATCATTTTTTTAAAGTTTTTGACTAATTTAGTTTATCATCTTTATATTTAGTTTTTTTAACTAAATTTTTTAAAATTTATTTAAAATTTTGAACTTATCTTTTAACTGTTATTAAAGAAAAAATGTATTCAATAAGATAAACAAGTTAAATATTATGATAAAATACTTTTGAAATATCAAATAAAATTAATCATAATTAAAAAGATTAAATTAAAAAAAAACTAATTTTAATTTTGAACTAAAAGCATATTTAATTATATATTTTTTTAAATATTACTTAAGCTATAAATATTCTGGGTTGATGTCAGATCGCGGAGCCTGGTTCAGGGAATGTTTTCTAAATGGATATATTTGTTATCTGATTATAGATAGTTTTAAAGGGAACCTCGTTAACTAGCTAATGTTGGTACATTGTACTTATATTTAATTATACTCAATGTGGTGTTATATTTAATTATACTCAATGTGGTGTATTATTATATTTCAATGCACTAGAGTCATTTTCTAATTTACATATAATACCCTACGGTCTCCTGGACAGTAGCAGACGAGGGACGACAATTCAGAACGATCACCCAGACCAATCACCAGGTCGATCACTCAGCTGACTGACTACCAGATCAAGTGATCGATCACCAGGCTGATCATCCAAGTCGATCAACCATTTGACCGACCACCAGATTGAGTGGTTGACCACTGAGTCGATCGTTCAGACTGACCATCCCGTCCAATCGCATGATTAGGTTATAAACGATAATAACTCATTAAGCTCCTAATGCATATTAAGGTGTGATTGGACCGTCATTAGGCCAGCGAAAAGTAAAGGCCCATCACCAACTTGTATAAATAAAGGTTCAGGTATGACTTTACAATTAGGATGCACAATATACATGCATTACTTGTTGTGTCAATCCCTTAGTTACATTACTAACTTGAGCGTCAGAATGTCTTTGACAGGTGCTTGCTCGCCTAATTTGAAGAAGGAAAAGGGAGAGCGAACAACTTAACTTGGAATACCAGGATGACTAGGGAGTCCGTCCGATCTTCAACGAGCTCGTGCGGTCCTCAACACAATCTTGAATATTTTGAGTATGAGACTTCAACCTTATACCCGAAACATTCTTAATAATCATGATTTTTTTATTAGAAATAGGTCTCTATATTCTGTGGTCTACTTTATATTGATGAAAAAGGTTTTGTTAACATAGTTTAACAATATTTGCGGTGTCAGGAAAATTTCAGACTGTTGATAAATTACCAAATGTTCATTTTTATGCCATTATTTCAATGTTATGTTTTTGTTTTTAAATTTATATTACTTTATAAACTTTTTCCTTTAATTTGTTTATCTTTACTTAATAATGTGTGTTTCAGGTTTTGGCGACTTGAAAGTTTAATTATTGTAATTTCTTCTTTCAATATCGTGTTAACAAGGTGGAATTGGAATTTGTGATTTATATGCAAAATAGATATATTTTTCAATTATTTCTATTTTTCACATGAAACATGTTTCATGTTTTTAAGCACACACTTAGATTGCATTGATACGTAAAATTAATTATTAATATATATATATATATATATATATATATATATATATATATATATATATATATATATATATATAAATAGATGTAAATTTTATGTTATAAATTAATTTTGTGATATTAAATTACGTCTATTTTATCAGAATTAAGAAATAAAATATATATTTTAGTTAAATTTATTGTTTGTTGAATGTTAGATTAAAAAATATATTCATTTTTTTAATGTTACGAAAGAAACAGTGACATTGATCCATTCGATTAATATTCGAATCATAATGCATTGCATGTGGCCTGTTCAAATATTTCATTCTTTAATTTATTTGTTCTTTACTTTTACCAACACTTCTTGCTTCTTTTTATAAATCTTATTTTGATCCTATAACTTCTATAAACAAATATATTAGATTTTTTATTTTTATTTAATTAAATTTAAAAATATTATTTTCATCAAATTACTCCATCAATTTATACATCTAATTTGAATATTTAAGTTTTTTTAGATAAGATAATTTGATGTATAAATTTTAACAAAAATTTAACTACTATCTAAAAAAATAACCAAATTGAATAATTTTAAAATCTAAAAAGATAGATTGAACTAAATAAAAATTAAAAATATAATTAATTTTTTTACAAAAACCAAAATAAGCTTTTAGCATTTTATAATTACTTAGTAATAGTTGATCGCATGTGGCCCACGTCGAAGTTCAACTAAACTAAAAAAAGAAACAATTAAATTCACACATCGGTTAGTTAAAAAAGGATAAACAATTTAATTTTTTAAAGTTCAAATTATGTTATTCATATCTTTATTTACGTGTATCACGGTAATTAAATAACTTTACATGAATTTTGATTTAAATGTTGATTATTTACTATTGAATAGATAATAAAGATGAGAATACTTGATTTAAATGCTTATTATTTATTCACAGATAATTATTTATTATTTGATACTTGTTATCTCTTGGGATTTTGCTACTATTTATTGTGTCTTTTTAATTTACTAAAGAAGTTAATTTTCTTAATTAAACATGAATGTTTATTTGCATAACGAATTAAAATAAAAAAAATAAAAAATTTAATAGCTTAATTAATGAATAAATTGAATTTACCCAATTTATAATTCATAAGAATAATAGAATTAAACTCGGTTGATTTCGTTAAGACCATCTCCTTGTACAATACGTCCTTTTGATGTTAAAACCGTCAACGTTATAACGGTGGTTAGAACCTACCACATCCACTTAAACACTGAATGAACCTATATTGCGTTTGGTCCAACCGAATAAGAAACCCCGTTAGCCGTTAATGCGATCCAGCTCAGCGTAAAGATTCTCATCGATTCCCATCACTTTACATCCTCTCCGTTCGTCACGCCTCAACACTCACAAGTCAACAAATCAACGGTCAACATCATTATCACGCTTCATCATTTTTTTTTGTTATCTGCTGTGGCAACTTTAACATCATCCGTTAACAAAAGAGTTTGATGGGAAATCATTGTTATCATGACCTTTAAAATAGCTAATAAATTTATTTATAATAAGTTTTTTTCCTTTTCACGTTTTCTTTGAAGACTAATAATTAAAAAAAATCCTAATAACGTGTACAAAATTTACGAATTAATTTGAATAAATGATTTTTATTAAAACAATGGTTTGGATTTTGGTAATTAGTTAGTAAAAAAGTTGGCTTAAAACCAATTAATTAACTTTCTGAAAAATACTTCCCGCAGATAAAAAGTGGAAAAACATACTCGCAGATCGAATTTCTTCATATTTTTATATCAATTTTTTCTTCAAATAAAAACATAAATTCTCCTCTAAAAACAATTTTGTCGAAAAAAGTTTATTTAAAGCATTATTAATAAAAAAAATATGATGTTTTAAAAAATGTATCACTACAAGAAACTTGGTATGTATTTTTTTTATAATTGATGTAACATCAAGAAAATCATTAAAAATATCAATGGATTACAATAATTTTAAATTACTTGTAAAGTATTTTTTATTAAAAATATCATGAAAAAATTACAATTATAAAAAAAATACCACGGAGATGATAATAAATATATAAAAATCTCTCCGTCTCCTGAATTTTCTTAATTAGTAAAAAAATATTGGCAATATAAGGTAAAGGACATTAATAAAAAGAGTGAGTTTTTAATGTTTGTTAAAAACTAATACCAAAAGTAAAGGTCATTATCGTACTTAACAAGTCTTAAAATTGGCCTTTTTTGTCCATCTTCTCTAGCACTTTTTCTTCTTCCTTCCCACTTCTTCAACCTCTTTCCACTACAGCTCTGTGCTATTGCTCTCGGCGGCGAAAACGTGAACGCGGTTTCGTCAGTGCGGAATCTCGCATTCCGAATTACGGAGTTGAATCGCTCGTTGAGTCCAGTCACCGAGTTCGATCTTTAAGCATGTTGGACGGCCTGCTCGGTCGAGGATTCTCCCCGAAATGGTTCGACGCTGCGATTTTCTCTCTTTAGTTACTTGTTGATAGTTATTAACTGATTCGGCTTGAGAATGTGTTTGTGATCTTCGTGTTTTGTTTTGTGTTGTTTTATTCGTTGGTTTAGCAAATCCTTGATCAAATTGACGAAGAATCGGATCGATGTGATAAGGCGGAAGAGGAAGGCGACGGAGAAGTTTCTGACGAAGGACATCGCTGATCTGCTGGCGAATGGTTTGGATGTCAATGCTTATGGAAGGGTAATTACGTTTTCATTTGGTTCGTTGCATCGTAACACTGGAATCAATATATCATTCATTGTACTGTTGCTGAATCTCTGTGTCTAAACGGGTTGCAGATTCTGTGAACAGTATAAAAGGATAGGGGTGGATCCAGAAAACAAATACCAAAATTAAAAGAATAAAATCATTTAACACATACTAGCATATTTACAGTTAAATTACATAGAATACATTTATTTGTTTATGTAGAGAAATATCACCACTGCCAAATATTTGAGTTTGAATCCATCAATGCTTAAAAGCTTTATTTTATTTTATTGGAATTAATTACAAAATGAGGAATAAATTGTATGATCAATTACTAATTTAACGTGTGTCCAATTCAAATGTATGAAATATAGATTAATTAGTGTAGAAAGTTTTGGTATGAACAACGGGATAAGGATTGACTAAATTTAGGCAAGTAATATTTGGGAGGAAAATACAAATGATAAAAGTACAAGGTACATGATATTCAGATAGCCGCGAGATATATGGAGAAAAGTGGTGTATTGAGATAATTAGGTAAACTTAAGCAAAAATATTTGGAAGGAAATAAAAATGATAAAAATTATAAGATACATGATATGCTGAAAACCTCGTTATGTATTGAGAAAAAGAGGATGTATTGAGATATTAGATAAATGCTCAATCTCAATAATCAAGAATGAAGAATCAAATATAATATATAGGAGTTGATAATTAAGCTACTATTAGTGTATAAAAAAGTTACATACAGATTTCTCAAAAGAAGTTTGTACTTTGAGTGGGGAGGGGAGTTGTTGGAATCTAACCTCCTAAGGTGCTTAATGGATTCTGATAATGTTTTGCAGCACATTGAGACATTGTTAGAATATAACTTGATTGAGATGACTTGCTAGAACTGTTTTTCAATTGTGTGTGTGTGTTTTTTTAAAGGAATGCGAATGATGAATCATACCTACTATCTTATTGTTTAATTTAAAGGGAATTCAGGATTTACAAAGTGTTTTGCATGTACCCATGATTATTGTCATTGCAACATAATAATTATTCTTTATGTTCTATCCTACTTGTGGGGTGTTTATACAGGCTGAAGGACTCTTTGTTGAGTTGACTTTATCATCTTGTTATGATTTTATTGAACAATCTTGTGAATTTGTGTTGAAGCATCTCTCAGTGCTGCAAAAAGTGAGGTATGGATCTATTATAATGACTGATGTGTTAGATATTAATGTGACTTTTTTTTCCTTTTGAACCATGCTAGTAGGTTATAAAGACAACATGCTAGGCTTGATGTGTCTGTTATATTGATTTCTATTTGGTGATTACTTGAAAGAAATAATCAGTCAAGACCATGTATTTCTTAAATTGTGGTCTTTTACCTTATTTTCTCAATGTGAACCCATGAGAATTGAATGTCTATTAACATTTTCTTTTTTTAGTTTGATGTCCTGTGGTTTCCCATTCAATGTTACTATTTATTACTCAGAAAATATTAAAGAGTGGTTTTTATTATAGATTATTGGCCAAAATATATTTTATTAAAGAGTGGGAATACTGAGAATATTGTTCTCAAATGGTTTCTGTTCCTGTTGTTGAACTTTTCTTTTTTACATTGTTATGCTTGTTTGGACACTTGTAGTGTCTAAATATTCTTATGTTCACGCAACCATTTCATACATTTCCTCATGTCTTTTGCAGTGGATGCCCGGAGGAGCTCAGGGAGGCCATATCATCTCTGATGTTTGCAGCAGCAAGATTTTCTGATCTACCAGAGTTACGGGAACTTAGACAAATATTTCAGGATAGATATGAAAGTTCCTTAGAATGTTACGTCAATCAAGAGGTTACTTCATCACACCTTTTTTTTATTTCTTGAGAATGTTACATATTTATGACTTACTCTTGAACTAATGCATTAAATTGCCGATTATCAGTTTGCTACAAATTTGAATTCGAAGTCTGCTACGTTGGAGAAAAAGGTTCAATTGATGCAGGATATTACTTCAGAGTTCTCAATAAAATGGGATTCCAAAGCTTTTGAACAGAGGATGTCAAAATACTCTGTTTCTGTACAGGTGCTGTCCTCATCCATTGCTCTCAAATGGATTGATTTTGCCATTGTCTTGTAAAATTACTTTCCACCACGTATTTAATTTTGCAGTTGGGAGTCATTTTTGAGAATATGTGAAATTTAATAGTAGTTACATTCCACTGATTTATTTTTATATGTGCTAATGCAGGACCGCAGTAATTTTAAGTCTAACCACAACAGTGATCGCGGCATACCGTTACAAGGTAACGATGCTACCCTGAAAGGAGTCAAGTTTGAAAGAAGTCATGACCATCCTCATGACAGGCACAAATTTCAGAATGGAAAGGAAGCTCTCTCAAAAGGAGATGAAGATTATCTTCGTTCTAAATCCAAACTCCCGAATGCTGAAAATGGATTCAAGCCACTAAGCAGTTATGATGAAGTCAATTTGAAAAGGGATAACCATGGCAGTCCATTACCTGGAAGAGAAGAGCTTACTTCTAAGACCCGTGATACAGGAGGGTATTGGAAGGAGGGTAGTATGCTAAAACCAATTGGAAGTTCTTCCAAGGATACAAAAGAGAAACAAATTGAAGGTGGTTCCAATCTGCATGATGGTTGGGGGAATGCTAGGCAAGTAAAAGAAAGGCAGGACACTAAGACTGCTAGGAAATCTCCTGTTCATGCACGATTTATTTCAAAGAATGGTGGCATACTTGATGTTGATAACTCGGAGAGAAAAGGCCAAAAGGATGAAACTCCTCAGGTAAAGCCCCCCTTCAATAATGCCATCCCACCTGCTTATCCAAGAGAGGAACAATTTGAAGGTGGTTCCAATCAGCATGGTTGGGGGAGTGCTAGACGTGTAAAAGAAAATCAGGACGCTGTCACTGCTAGGAAATCTCCTGGTCATGCAGGATCTCGTTCCAAGAACAATACAAATGAGCCATTTGCTGTTAATGATGGTGGCCCACCTGTTGTTGATAACTCTGAGAGAAAAACTCAAAATGATGACACTCCTAGGGTAAAGCCCTTTGCCATCCCACCTCCATATGTAAAACCTAATTCAAAAGTGAAGAACCGAACGCATGGAACCAATTCAGTTCCATCTAATATTGACAGTAATGGCATCCCTGCTTACCCATTGGTACATGAAAAGTTTGATGCTGCTCCTACAATGCACAGGATCCAATCAGGCTTGGATGATTCTGAACGGGATTTGCAGGCGATTAGACATGCTGCTGCAAGACCGAGTAAACATGGTCATGAAAAAGAACGCTTTGTTCAGGAAGATGCTACAGAAGTCGTTGTTCTAAAACAAAAATCTTCGAGACGGAAGCACTCAAAATCAAGATCATCCATTTACGATGACGCCAGTAGTGAAGATGCCGAAGTTGTGAGAAAACATAGGAGCAGGAGAAGAGATGAAGAAAAACGTGGCCTGCAAATTCTGTTTGATGATGAGCGGCACAAAAATGATGAAGAGGAAAGGATAATAGATAGATTACTGATTCATTACAGCAAAAAGCCATCCATCAATGTGCCTGAAAAAGCTAGAAGAAAGTCTCGAAGTCGCCATGCACATCAAATAGAAAAGGATGGAAGCAGGGAGGGACCTGATGAGACACCAGAGATGGTTACTCGTCCACCAAGATCAGTTTCACTTCCCCGTGATCAAACAGAAGCTGTTGAAGTTAAAAAGGTATTTGCTCGTGCTGCTTCGTTTCAGCCTGAGAGATCGAACGAAGCTCGCCATGTACATCCCAACTTACCTGACTGTGATGATTTAGCTGCTAGGATTGCAGCCTTGAGAGGAACATAAATGATAGAATCATGATGAGTAAGTACTCGCCTACCATGATTGCAGTGATTATGAACATCGTGCATCAATCTCACGTACCATGGGTAATGTTGAAGACTGCACCTACTGTGGTGTTTTAATTTTCAAGTGTTGACCGCGCGAGAGCCATATTATTGATCAGCCATGGCCGTTCCTTTGTTGCTGACAATTTCTGTGTTGTCATAAGTTTTTCTAATGATGGTTATGCACAAAGTTCGTTCGACTTTGTTAACTTATTGTGTTTGTAACAGCAGAAAATGGTATTCCTATTTTGTTGAGTGGAGTAAAAGTTGAGATATGTGGTTTTGTGTCAAAGTTTACTTTACCATATATACATATATATATTGTTATATGAATTTCGTTGAAAGAATATCACTATTACGGTATTACTTTTGTTGCAGTGGTTATATTTATTTATGGAAAAAGAAAAGTGAAATGGTCAATGTGGTGGAAGTGTGGTAGTAGAGTTATTTCTCTTATATTTAAGGGTGTTTTACAACGACGTACATCAAAACAAGATTAACCAGGTTAACTAGAAACAGAAATCAGAAAAGTAGAATAAATGAAAATAAGTAAAAACTAGAGTGAATTTAAGAGGATTTTATTTAAGATAATAGAGAAGAGAGTGGTGCTGTGATGTGATGCAAAGGTGAAGAGCGTATGTGAGTCTTTTCATAGTATTGTAGGGGGTGCAGTTACTGATTATGAGGTTCAGGAAGCAATACCCAACGCTACAACTTAACGGGCCCAGGCCCTGTTTGAGGAAGGATTTCATCTTACCGGCCCAATTGAAACTATTCTCAATGATTTGTGCGGGTTTTACGTCATTATAATGCGAAATAAGGTAAACATATCCCAACGTAAGCTTCTCATCTCAAGGTGAAAAGTTGACAGTAACACTACAAAGATCAATCTGACATTGTCAGAGGTTGTAAGGCCTAACTGCGATTACTCACTTCACAGATAAAAAAGAAATATGCTTTATGACATGACAACTTTTATAGAAATAAAATTATTAACAAATTAATTTTGTATTTTAACAAAGGATCGCGATATTCCAACAACGCCAATTTGACAAAAATTTGACAACGCCACGTATCAAGTTTTAATTGGTCGAATTTGAATGCTTTTTTTTAATTTAAAATCTGATTTGAAATGGGTTGAAGTTTGGATTCCGAAACTGCCCTCTTCGTTTTCGAACTCTATCTTCTCTCCTTATCACTGTCTTCTCTCTCCATTTTGGGGATTTTAATTTCATTTCAACTTCTCTCTTCATAGCAGTGTTCTCCTTCCTCCATTTTTAGGGTTTCATTTTGTTTTGAACATCTCTCTCCTGCTTCCCTGTCACCATTGTTTTCCTTTGAATCTTTGTGGACATTGGGTTTGTTTATTTGAGTTGTAGATTATGCTTGTCTCGTTCGGTGTGGATTTGTCTCGTTCGGTGTCTCTGTGGACATTGAGTTTCTTTCTTTGAGTTAGAGATTACCCTTGTCTCGTTCGGTGTCGATTTGGTGGAAGTTGTTACCTTTTTTGTGCAATGGGTTCGTCCGGTGACAATGGTTCTTCGAACAAGGTATGAACTTTTTCGTGTCTCGGTATTCGTATTTTGGGGAGTGGATTTTGGTCTTGCATCTGTTCGTCATTTTTTTGGTGTGTCTTGCTTTTGGGTTGTCACTTAAGTTGCTTTTGGGTTATCACAAGATTGATGTTGCTGTAATCGATTACAGGGAGCTGGTAATCGTTTACCAGTAGAAAAATCTCCTTTTGTACCGAAAGTTGAAGAGTGCTACCCAGACGTGGCTTAACCACTCCCCAAGAATATTTTGGATTCGTTATGACTGTCTTTTGAAAGTTTTATGGATGGATCATTAATGGAACACTTCAACTTGGAATACTTCAATATTAAACAAATATAAACGAAATAATGAAGGGTATTGAGTAATGAAAAATTATACCAATACTAAAAAGCAGATACATTAATAAAAAAACGTAATGACATTTCATGAAACAACAAGTTTTGAAATGAAAAGATACATAACAATATACAATGAAATGTAATCTAAGAAGATGGTTGTCGATCAAATTGATTGCGGAAGTTAATAACTTCTTCCTCTACGAGTTGTGCAAAAATTGTCATGAACTTGAACTACCTTGGTTCAAACACCTATAGGTGGTTTTCTCCAATTGAGGTGAGGTGCATAACCCATGCTGTCAACTTTGTCTTTGCTGACTATTTTAATCATAACTTTTTCCACAGACCTCCAAATGATGTGATTCTTTTTTTATTAGAAAGTAGACTCAAACATCTTTCCAATGACTACTAATTTATAATTTTTGGACACCTGAGTAGGTGCAGTTAATTCCTTAAAGTTAACATTTTATATATTTCTACCACCTCTGACCTTTGCTGGTTGTTTTGCTCATAACTTTCTCCATCGAACTCCAAATGAGTTGATTCTTGTTTTGTTGGAAAGCTCTTTGAGTCTAGATTCCAACAAAACAAGTATCAAGTCTTTTGGAGTTTGGTGGAGAAAGTTAAGAACAAAACAAGTAGCAAAGGTCAGAAAAACAGAGTTGGGGAGCAATGTTCATCTAGATGGGGAGTACAGTTGACGTTTTTGTACAAATTACCCTTTTTCCTCGGGTAATCGATTACAAGACCCGTGTAATCGATTACCAGAGGAAAAAGGGTAATTTGTACAGAAACTTCAACTGTACTCCCCAGCTAGATGAACACTGCTCCCCATTCTCTATTTTTGTTGAATTTTTCCTTTTTTGAGATGGGTGAGTGAGTCCAATGTTATTCGGTGAGCTCTCTGCACCAATAATGAGGTTAGGTCATTGATTTCTTCAAAATAAAAATGTCCATTTAGGTGGTTTTATCCAATTGAGGTGAGGTGCATAACCCATGCTGTCAACTTTGACCTTTGCTGACTATTTTAATCATAACTTTTTCCACAGACCTCCAAATGATGTGATTCTTTTTTTATTAGAAATTAGACTCAAATATCTTTCCAATGACTACTAATTTATAATTTTTGGACACCTGAGTAGGTGCAGTTAATTCCTTAAAGTTAACGTTTTATATATTTCTACCACCTCTGACTTTTGCTGGTTGTTTTCCTCAAAACTTTCTCCACCGAACTCCAAATGAGTTGATTCTTGTTTTGTTGGAAATATCTTTGAGTCTAGATTCCAACAAAACAAGAATCAAGTCATTTGGAGTTCGGTGGAGAAATTTAAGAACAAAACAAGTAGCAAAGGTCAGAAAAGTAGAGTTGGGGAGCAATGTTCATCTAGCTCGGGAGTACAGTTGAAGTTTCTGTACAAATTACCCTTTTTCCTCTGCTAATCGATTACAAGACCCCTGTAATCGATTACCAAAAGAAAATGGGTATTTTGTACAGAAAATTCAACTGTACTCCCTAGCTAGATGAACACTACACCCCATTCTCTATTTTTGTTGAATTTTTCATTTTTTGAGATGGGTGAGTGAGTTAAATGTTATTGGGTGTGCTCCCTGCACCAATAATGAGGTTGTTAGGGCCTGGCGAGTGTACGAGAGAAGAAGATATAGGAGGGAGAGGGGAGAGGACGAACGTCCAGAGCAAGGAGGTAACCGCACGGTAGCGGACGAGCGTGCCGAACTGGAGATGACGAGGGGCGAGGACGAGCGTCCTCAGCGAGGGGAGGCCGAGCGAGCGGGGCAACAAGTAGTGAGGACGAGCGCCCCGGGCGAGCAGAGATGAAAGGACGTACGTTCGGAGCAAACGGGGCAACGAAGAGAAAGGACGAGCGTCATGAACGAGCAGTGCATGGACGAACGTCCTGAGCAAGTGGAGGCAACGAGGGGCGAGGACGAGCGTCCTAAGTGAGGACGAGCGTCCTGAGCGAGGACGAGCGTCCTAAATAAGGACGAGCGTCTTGAACAAAGGGAGACGACAACGAACGTCGAAGTGGCAAGCGGAAGGACAGGCGGGACTCAAGGAACGTCAGCAGAGTATTACAATAAATATAGTAAATAAGGATAGAATGATTCTTTCCAGATAATGATAATAAATAGGCAATTACTATTATTCCCTACCTTTTCGGGAAGGAATGATTAGTATTAATAAAGGAGGCACCTAGAGCTTAGGGTATGTTTTTGATTATTAGGAGTACTGTAAGAGAGGTTATGCTCTCGTGTGACTGAAGGAGACCCTGCTCCCAGTCATTGGTTGTGTTTTGCGATTACCAAAGTTACAGCAATAAAGAGTTCTACTCAGTTAAGTACGTTTGTTTCACCGTGAGAGGCTAGTTACGTGGTCAGGCACGTAACAGAGGTTAAGTCATTGATTTCTTCAAAAAAAATGTCCATTTAGGTGGTTTTCTCCAACTGAGGTGAGGTGCATGATCATTGTTTATTCGTCATCATTGACACAGGACTGATGTTGTTGTAATCGATTACAGGGAGCTGGTAATCGATTACTAGTGGAAAAATCCCCTTTTGTACCAAAACTTGAGGAGTGCTACCGAGACATGGCCGAAGCACTCCCCAACAGTCCTGACGACTGTGTTTTCAAGGTTTTGTGGATTGATCCCCCCCTGTTGGTGATGGTTTAAGGCGTTCACAACAAGCAATTTCAACTTTGGTGAGTCCTATGTAGATGGAAGACCCACGAAGGGTGTTTATAGGTTGAGAGGTAAGGTTCTGCACCATTGACAAAGGAATGATGCACTTGTAATCGATTACAAGGACCCTGTAATCGATTACCAGTGGAAAAATCCCCTTTTGTACCAAAAGTTAAGGAGTGGTACCCAGACATGGCTGAAGCACTCCCCAACAATCCTGACGACTGTGTTTTCAAGTTTTTATGGATTGATCCCCCTGTTGGCCATGGTTTAAGGTGTCCATAACAAGCAATTTCGAGTTTGGTGAGTCCTATGTGGATGGGAGACCCACGAAGGTTGTTTATAGGTTGAGAAGTGACGTTCTGCACCATTGTTTATAGGTTGTTTATACGAAAAAACAATACCTTTGGAGAAATGATGCCAACAAAACCACTCGCTAACCAAAGAGGAAGGAACAATGCACCTAAGCGACGAAGGAACAACGGTGCCAGCGGAAAAACGAGAGCTTTGGAGAAATGGCGCACAGAAAGCACTTCAATGGCGTAGAGAGAGAGAGAGAGACGACTTCCTCCAAAGACACTGGTGGACCCAAGCGACGGACGAACAACGGTGGACAGAGACACCACTTCAATGACGGAGAGAGTTTCAAAGGAAGGAACTTCAATGACGGAGATAGAGTTTTGAAGGATCTTTCGGTGAAGGGGGAGAGAAAGTTTCGAAAAGGGGGAGAGAGAGTTTCGAAAAGGGGGAAAGAGAGTTTCGAAAAGAAGGAAAGAGACTTTCGCAGGGTTTCTGAAAAGCGCCAAAAAGTTTCTGAAAATTATTCCAAAAATGCCCTCCAAAACAAAATGAATCTTTAAACAAAATTTAATAAAAACAACCAATGACAGTGAAACACGTGTTGTTGTCAAATTGTTGTCAAAAATCTGTTGTTGAAGAAACGTTTTCCTTTAACAAATTAACTTTGCTCTTCCCAATAATTGTCACCCATTTTCAAGATTCCCTTCAGCAGCACTCCATTGCCAAAACCTCTGCTACACAAAAAGTACCATTTCCCGCCACAAACGCCTTTCTTCATCCTCTCTCTTTCTCTTCCTCTTTTTCCCGCCACATATATCTTCCACAACAACAACAGAAAAAGACAATGCTAAACACAAAACCTTACAGTACCAAACTCCAAAACAAGATGAAGGCCACATCCAAATTCATCATGGCAGCAACCTTGGTTATGGTGGTAACCCTTGCCATTGTTCTAGGTCTCATTCTAGTGCTTCTGGCGGAACTCTACTGTTCCCTCTTACTCCACCGCCGCCAGCTCAGAAAAAAAAACAACTCCAACACCACCATCCCCATCTCCGCCACTCCAGCCACCACAACAACATCAAAGGCTCCACCTTTACTCACACCACACTCTCCTCCTCCTCCTCCTCCTCCTCCCTTCGCCAGTGCTTACTCACAAGGGGTTCTCCAAGCCCCCAGAAGCTTCCTTTTCCCATGCAAAGATGAACAAAACCCAACCCCGCGTGGCATTGGCCTTGTTTCTATCTCTTCACCATCTCCACTGGCATCATTCTTGGCAAGAGCTCCTCCACCTCAGTCTCTTCAACCCGGCGCCGATGAGAAGCCTTGTGGCGGTGGAGTGGAGCACCTTGTGTACATTTCCAACCCCATTTACGAGAACGAGTTAGAGGTCAAAGCAAGTAGAGTGAACACCCCGTTTGAGACACCGAACACTTCGCCCTCTCGTTTAGAAAGAAGTGGCTCTTCCGGGGAAGATGACGATCGTAACGGTGGTGGTGCTTGTGGCTGTTCTCGTTCACCACCTTCACTTACACCTCCTCTCACCCCTATGAAGAAACTCCCCGCAGAAGGGTCTTCTGTTTCTCTTAGAGATGCCACCTCCTTAGGTACTTCAGGCAGTGATACTCAAAGCATCAATGGACCTTCTTCTTCTTCCTGGGATACCCCTTCTACTTCTCCTTCGTGGTGATTATCATGTGGTATTGTTCCAACCAGAACTGTTATCTATTCAGTCTTCAGACATAACAGAGTTTTCAAGTCGATGAGAAACTTCTGACAGAACTCATTGTATATCACTTAGAACTTGATCAAGCTATGGAGTGGGAATCATGTGACATTTTTTTCTAGAACCATATGTCTGTTGATTCAGTTAGTTCTCACATGATACTATTACGAAAACATAAAGACATGTTATGATAAATTTTGTGTTCTCTTTTTGTCATCTTTTTCTTGTCTTCTTTTGTGTGTTTTGATACCATATATATATATATATATATATATATATATATATATATATATATATATATATATATATATATATATATATATATATATATATATTTACTTTACAGTTTATTTTAATAATAAAATCATAATAATATTTAGGTTTAAACCTTAGGGAAATCTTAGGTGGGTTCTCGTGGTCAAAATTTGTAAAATTGAGCTATGTAAAATTGAGTTGATCATGTTAAGTTTTTTTTATGTTAAGTTTGTTTTGAGAGACGAAGTTAAATAGTGATAACATGCTCATGTTAATTGTTTATTGTTTGATTATTTAGAATTTTTATTTAAATTAAAGAATTATCACATATGGCAAAATTGAAATGATTTATATTAAAATAATATATTAGGAATTGAAAAGGGTGAGTGAATTGAAAAGAAAATTAAAGATAGACTATTAACTACCGCTCGTTCTTCATCCAGTTAGGTCATAGGCCTTGCTGGCGGTTCCGATCGAAGCTTCGCCGACAATCACTCTTAGACTCTTCGTGTTCTTCGTTGTCATGATTGGATTTAATATGATTCTGCATTTATTGATGATAAGCCAAGGATTAACAAATGAGTGCTTGTAATGTTAAACTTAAGGATATAAGGTTGATCTATTATGGTATATTTGCCTATTACTTGAGAAATTAACTTATTCGGTCCTGTTATTTTTGTCATTACTATGGGGCCATTGAGGATGAGAGAGATATGCAATTTTGTGAAAAGCTATGTCTCAAGTGGGCAATCAGTTCCAACACCGCGCATATGTATCTTTGGCATAGGCAAGATTTCTAGCTTCGGCTTCTATATATGCTTTTCAGAAAACAATTTCTGGTATATGATTAATTGGCAATATACATCAGACACTGTAAAGCTCCGGTGGATACAGGGTCAAAGCCTGAAAGTTGGCAGACCTCTCATCTCGTTCTACATGTTCTATGAAGAATGAAATTGATCCCAAAGTGATCAACTAATAAACACCGTGATCAAGAGCAAATTGACTTTCAGATTGTATTCAATCAAGTGGGTTCTTTCAGAGTCTGAATCTGTAAAACATCTACAGTAATATCTAGCAAAGAGATAAATTAGTCACACACTTGTATAGCTCTATGCTCCCTATTCTCCCTGCTTTTGAAAGAAAATAAGAATTTAAATTCATCCACGAAGAAACACCATGATTGTGCTCAGTAATCTTGAAAACAATTTTGGGCTCGGATCTGTTAGAAGGATCGAGACAACATTTTGAAATTTGAAAATAGTAGAAACCTCCCCGAACTAACGCCGAATTCGTTAACTCGAGAAAATTTATTACACTTGTAGTTGGAGGAATCTGATTGCCATCAAGAATTTATTTATCATCTAACTCAGTATTACTTTTTATCTTCCAAGTATTGTTTGATTTTTTACATTAGTTAGTCAAACAATTTCTCTCAAAATGGAAAACAGCTAATTGATTGTCAACAAAAGAATTCACGTGCTCATTTATGAGCTTGTATTAATAGTTAGAAGAAAAGCAATGACGTTACAGATCTGTGACTAAAAATAGTAATATGTGTTTAGTGGTGACTTTTAGGGTGTGTTTAGTTGGAGGTAATTGGGGGAGAGTGATTGGGGGAGAGTGATTGAGTGGATTTGAGGGAATTTGAGGGTGATTTTTGTGTGTTTATTTGAGTGGATTTGAAGGTAATTGAAAGTGAATTTTGAGTTGAAATTTGTGAGAATTAGTGTAGGATTTGATTGATGGGACGATTTTAAAAAATTAATTTAATTGGTAGAAATTAAAGATTACCAAAATGTCCCTAGGTATTAAAGTAATATAAAATTATATTTGTTAATGTTATATTTAATTGTAAAAATGTTTATTAAAAGTTAAAAATTTGGAATAATTATTAAAAATAATTTAAAACATATAATTAAATTATACTTGATTGAAATTAATTTTTTTTAATATAATATTAATACAAATAGTGATCTAACACATGCTATCAATATTATATAAAACATGTTCTGGAAAAATGCCTTATAGATTTCACTGGACGATGCCAAAATGCTTTGCAATGTCCATTTTTTATTATGAAAATGTTAAAAATATAAATTATACTAAATTTAAAAAAATTACTTTATTTACTAATTGATTTATATATATTAATTTAATAAATTTCATCATCACTGGTTATACAATGCTAGGTACTATTGAAATATATGCACTATTGAAATATATATAGTTCAATGCTTCCGTGATTGAACAATACATATTTCTGGTTATACAATTAATAAATTTCATCACTGGTTATAAAAATACAGAGGGTACATCTGACTTTTGCATTGCAATCCCTCCAAATCGCGTCTGACCAGCGGGTGACCAAAAAGCGGTGAATCCCGCAATTCACTTTAATTCCTTCCGCGCAATTGTTTCCAAGCGAACACGAGTTTTTCTTGTAATCATCACTCGCTGTTATGCGTGAACAGGGAATCACTTCCAAGTAAACACAGCCTTAAAGTAGTTCAAAACATAATTTTTTTAATGATATAATAACATTATTTTTTAAATAAAGAATTTATTCCCCAAAGGCTAGAATAATCTTATTAACAAGAAGTTAAAAAAGTTATTTCACACACTTATTTCAAATAATACTTAATGCATACATATCTCCAACAACAATACCTTCTGAATGTCCTAGATTTATGTAGATAACATTATCTTTAACGCAATTCATTTACAACAAATAGATTTCTTTGTGCTCATTCTTCTGTTTCCATGATTTATATGATTCAAGTATTGTCTAAAGGTGCTTCTACGAGTCCTTCAATGTCTCAACTTCCATCTAATGACATCAAACTTTGTTGATTTGAGACTCAAATTAAAAGCAATTTGCTCTAAAGTGCAGGATTGGTCTATGACTTCCATTGGGAGAGGTTTTTTTTTCTTTTTTTAGATTTAAATTCAAGAATCATGATGTTTGAAGAACGATTCTAACTGCTAGTTATTCGAGCACAATACTCAGGACAAAGGATAGATGTAGAAGTTGTAGAAAGTATGAAATAAAAGATTGATTTTCCATATCTTCCTATGGAGTGATTTTTTTTCTTTTGCTCTAAAAACTACTATATGACAAAAAGAATTTCAAAAGGCTAAGCTGCAGAGAAGAACAAACAACCATGCCCCAAATACATGTTAGTTACGTCCTCCCTGATGTATCCATATGATGGTTATTTGAAGAGAATCTCAAATCATATATATCTTCAATTTTTACTTAAAAAAATAAAGTACAAAATAAATCGAGCAAAAGGATCATTTCAAGAGATATATCAGTTTCGCAAATCCTTGGCTTCTCATCAATAAATCCATAATCATAATAAACCCGCGATGAAGAACACGAAGAGTCGAGGAGTGATTGCCGCCGAGGAGGCCCATGGCCTGACTGGATGAAGAATGCGCGGTGGTTAATGATTTTCAATCCCTAATCTATTATTTTAATATAAACCATTTCAATTTTGTCATGTCATAATCCTTTAATTTAAATAAAAATTCCATATAATCAAACAATGCAATCAGCATACACACATCATCACTGTTTAACGCCGTCTGTCAAAACTTAACGGAAAGGACAAAATTGGCTCAATTTTACAAGTATATGAACCAAATTTTGACAGTTCAAAAAATAAGGACCCACTTGAGATTTTCCTATAAATACGAGAATGATCCGAGAGTTTAAACCTAATATTTAGTATAATAAAATATAATTAAATTATCGTGGATGTAGTTTTGTAAAGACACACGAAGATGCAAAACTCTAATAACGTACCATTCATCATTATCGTGCAAACTTTACCTATTATAAATATTTACGAAGAAAAAAAAATTAAGACACATTTTTTAAACAATATTTTTATATTTACACGTATTATTTTTTTATTGGTTCATTATTTATTTGTTAAATATAATTTTATATATTGTGCTAAAATATTGTAAGAAAATTTGTGTTGGGATATATTTTTCATTTATGAACATTCTTTTAGTTAGGGAAATGCATAATGATTACAAGGGCAGAGAAATAATGTCACAGTGATTAACATTAGCTATACGGTTATTTATGTAATAAATTGTAAAAATATTGATTGGTTAATTAGGATGTTTAATATTATTATATTGTATATGAAAATAATATACAAATCGTTATTTTTTCCATGTTTAGTGTATTTTCTTTTGCTTGGTTTTTATGGAAAGGTGCTGCTGTTCCTGGTAACAGCTTCTTGATTTTCCCATTTTATTTACTTATAGGTTTTGGGATTGCGAGATTGTGCACGTGAATTTTGGAGAAATTACATTAAAAGAATGTGCTTTTTCTTTGAGTGATGCTCCCTCCGTCATCCTTGTCTTCTTCTTCACCTCCCCAAATTTTTAAAATTCTAAATTTATCTTTTTTATTTTTATCAATTTATCTTTTATTTTTTAAAATCCAAATCTCAATTCTTTCTCATTTTCACTTTCTCTTTCACTCTCAGCACTAAATCCCCACTTCCCATGGTCACTTTCTCTCTTTCTCTTAATTTTTATTTCCGTTAACAAAAAATTTGACAGAAAAAACAAATTTTGTATGGTACAAATTTAAAACATTTATAACTTATGATTAATGATGAAGTATCATGATTCTATAATATAGTATGCTAAAAAAAATTTCCCCACTTCCTTGTCTTTAAATAATTAAACTTGAAAATCTATGCTTAAAATTATATTCGTGCTTACAATGGTGCAATGAAAAAGAAGTATGTTTGTTGAGTACAAAATAAAAAGTGAATAAAAGAAAAAATAGTTAGTTCAATTTATCTTCTTCTTTCTGTCAAATTTTGTGTTAACCGAAGTGGAAATTAAGAGAAAGAGAGAAAGTGACAGTAGGAATGAGAGCTTGCTGCTGAAAGTAAAAGGAAAAGTGAGAGGGGATTGAGATTAGGGTTTTAAAAAATAAAAAGTAAAATTAGTAAAAGTAAAAAATAAAAAGAATAAATTTAGAATTTAAAAAAAATTGGGGAAGTGTAGGGAGAAGATGGAGTGGTGGAGGGAGTATCACTCTTGTTCTTTTCATTTAAGTTTTTTGGGGCCTGGTCCGTCCAGCTACGATTCCAATTTAGGGTTCATTGAAGACAAAAAAACAAACAAATGACGACATGCAAAAGCAATCCAAGTCTTTTCTTATTCGCAATTCCATCTTCCAAGAGTAGTTTCTTTCTGATTTAATTTTAAATACGTCACACACTATTTCAAATTATGTTTAAATTTTGTTCATTTTGTAAAATATATATTCTTTGTAGCATTTTATCTGTTTTTTATTTTTAAAACTTCAAAAATAATTTAATTGTAATTAATTTTTTTTATTCTTAAAAATCAAACTTCTTTATTGTCCCGTTTTAAATTGCAGACATTCATATGTAACAAAATTCATCTCAAACCATAAAAAGAAGAAAAAAAACCTAAAACACCATCACTGTATGAATAAAGCTACATTCTTTAAAGTTATAATTTGCAAGTTTTCAGAAATCCTCTTCCCCTTTCCTATGTTTCATACAGTTGAGTACCCAACAAAAGAATGCACAAGCAGCATTAATCCGCATCTGCTAAAACCAGCACAAATCATCAATCCGTTGTTGAGAATTATGTCCGCAACAAGTAAATTATTCCAATGCACACAATTACAACGGCATGAGAGTAATAAATCAAAGGCAACACAATTACATAATCATCACTTGCATAAAATCAGAACTCAAAATAGAAAAATCGTATAATATTATTGAAATTAAATTATATGCATGTTTAGGATTATTTGACCTTATAGGAATTGGACGCGCCTCAAAGTGAAAGGCACCATCTCTTTCCTTCAATGTGACATGATTTTAGTTTGAGGTGGGTGTGCATAAAGTGATCCAAGCTCAACCATTATCTAAGATATACAAGCAAAGTAAAAACTTAAAAATCAGAGCAGCGACCATTGCGTTCCCAATCACCATACCTAGTAGGCTCAGGTCCTTTGGGTCCACCGATCTCACCAGTTTCTTTGTTGATACTGTCACCATCTTCGTTATCTTCTTCCTGCTCATGGATTTGTTTGATCTCATCATGGAGTGATTCTTGAGGTGATTGTGCTTGTTTCTTGACAGGGTTTTCTTGTTGCAGCTGAGTTGAAGATGTGCAGAGGAGCCGTGTCACTGAGTTGGAAACTATGCCATTCAGCTGCTCGGATCTGGTGTGGTGAAGAGCAGTGTTGGCTATACTGGTCAGTGAGCGAGGGAAAGAACTGGCCATTGTTGCTTGCTAATGATTTAGGCAGATGATAAGAGACAAGAAACTTGTACCAGAAGGAAAAGAAAAAACACTGAAAATAGAGCAAACAGGAATTATTAATGTTAGTGCGACACAGACATTCAAGACTGAAATTATGGCAGACTATCCCACCCCTAATATAAGGGAAGAATATTATCTCGTTATTCATAACATTTCAGCACAATTTATATCCAAAAAAAAAGTATTAATCATATTTCTTGGATTTCATTGGTCAAAGGGGTAACACAGATCAACAATGTTCCCAGACACCTATTCATGAACATCTGCAATGTTCATTCTTATGAATTTCAAGAACAGAAGGTCATAGCTAAACATTTTGCCTCTTAAACATTCCCTTCACTTACTCATGGCCTGCTTTATTATCAAGGAGCATATATAGGAACCTCTCAAACAATTTCCACATATATGGAAACATGCTTTGCAGATTCCTTTCTTTCCCCTGGACTAGACCAAAACCCTAGCGCACCCCAAAGGTACGCCACCTTAATAAAAAAATTCCAAATCACTCTTCCAACACAGATCCACCATTCCTATGGCATCACGTAAGTGCAAAACAGGGTCGTACAGTACTCATACAGTATTCAACAAGCCACAATAGTAATATAAAACCCAATCCAACCATTTCCCTCATTGCAGCATTTTCACAAACACCTTACGGGAAGAAAAATCATGTAAAGTTGCAATTGAGACATATTAACACACATATACATACACGATCATACTATTTTGCTAGGTTTTAAATTTTAATAATAATTCTGATAAGAAAAGAAAACATAGCAGTGAAATGAAATCATAAGAGAGAACAAAAAAAATAGTGTAGAGGATTATATTACCTGAAATAGATTAAACCTCACAGTTGCGGCGCGTTTGGCTTATGAATGAATGAAAAGGAAGATATATAAAGTTAGACGTGGCACGAATTTGCTGTCAGGTAATCAAGGGGACACGTTCTCTCTACTTATTTTGCATTTCTCTCTCTCTATATATGTATATATATATAGATATATATAGATATATATATATATATATATATATATATATATATATATATATATGTATATATATATATACGTGTATATATATATATATGTGTATATATATATGTGTGTATATATATGTATATATATGTGTATATATATGTATATATATGTGTGTATATATATATATATATGTATATATATATATATACACACACGTTAGTCCAACATTCATCAGCCATAGAAATTTATTTCAGTAAAAAAAATAGTTTATTCTCAGAAACAAAGAAAAATTCCAATTGTTTTTGAGATGTAACTTTAAGAATAATTTGGATTAAATAAAAAATAATTATAATTAAAATAAATATACTATACCTCACCTCAAATTAATCATTTAGTTATTATATAAGACAACAAGTTTGGTTGATGGTTCGCATCATTATGAGAGCCATGTGATCCTGCATCCGATCAATCAACGCCACAAAGAAAACCAGCGTCAAAATAACAAAAGAAATAGCAAGGACAGAGAAATTGAAAAATATCAATCGATTTGAATTTTTAAAAGCCTAGAATTTTAAGTACTTTTTAGAATTGAGGAAATTGAATCTTAAGAGTAGCAAGAATCACTGGCGAATCGTAAAAAAAATAATAAATGGTTTGAAAATCAAAACATCACCCTAATTTATTCTGGAAAATTACGAAAAAAATCATAAAATAAGAATTTGGAGTTTGGATTCAATTAGATGTAAAAAAATCTTGCGACACTACTAAAAAGTAGTACCTTTATATCAGATTTATTTTCTTTCATCAAAAAAGTTAGAGAGGAAGATTTGACAAATAATTTTATCATAAATGAAATCTTTGTATCTCGATATAACTTAATTGAATGGGTAAGAGGGAAGACTTATGATTAGGATTTGTCGTGGTAATAGTAAGATCTGACCTAGTTACTGGTGTACGAAAAAAAAAACGTTCGTCATACTTGGATGCGGTGGCTAGTGTACACGGTACTAGTAAATATGAGTGTCCGTTTAGGTTAAAGGGTAAACCATGTTCAGATGGGGACGGATGGGTGTTGAAGGTGATGTGTGGACATCAAAACCATGAGTTGGCTGAAACTTTAGTTAGTCACTTTTATGCTGGCAGGTTAAATATGAGTGAGCAGTTATTACTCGTTGATATGACAAAGAGTAAAGTTACCCCTGTAAATATTTTATTAACCCTCAAAGAAAATAATGATCGAAATGTCACAACGATTAAACAAATCTACAACGCAAGGCAAGCGTATAAACAATCATTGAGAGGGTCCAGAACTGAACTACAACAACTTATGATTTTGTTGGACCGGGATAAGTACCTTCATTGGAGCAGGTATACCAACGATTCAGAGGTTGTTAGTGACCTCTTTTAGACACATCCTGATGCGGTGAAATCATTAAACGCTTTTAATATTGTATTCTTGATGGATTCGACATATAAAACAAACAAATATAGACTTCTGTTGCTTGAGATTGTTGGCATGACGCCTACGGGGTTAACCTTCACAGTTGCATTTGTTTTCTTGTCTAGTGAAAGGCAAAGTAATTTCACTTGAGCTTTGAAAAGGCTGAAAGGTTTATTTTTGACATCTGAAGATGGTCCTAAAGTTATTGTGAGTGACCGAAACTTGGCTTTGATGAACGCCATGGCAAATGTATTCCCTGAGTCATATCAGATGTTATGTCAGTGCCACATCCTTAAAAATGTTAAAGCTAAATGTAAAATGTTAGTTGATTCTACTGAAGCTTGGGATGTGTTGATAAAGGCATGGAAAAACAAGATGGATTGTACTGATCAGAGCTTGTTTGCTTACTATGTGAATGGTCTTCAATACGCCTCCAGTTCATGGCCTCTGTTCTTTGAATATGTGAATCAGACTTGGATTATTCCATGCAGTACATACTAAAAATAGAATAATCCAACTCTGATTCACATATTCAAATAACAGAGGGTATGAATTGGAGGCGTATTGAAGATCATTCACATAATCAGCAAACAAACTCTGGTCAACACAATCCATCACGTTTTTCCATGCCTCCATCAACACATCCCAAGCCTCAGTAGAATACAATAACATTTTGCATTTAGGTTTATCATTTTTCAGGATGTGGAACCGACATAACATCTTATATGACTCAGGGAATACATTTGCAAAGACATTCATCAAAGTCAACTCTCAGTCACTCACAATGAATTTAGGATCACCCTCAGATGTCAAAAATAAACATTTCAGTCTTTCTAAAGCCCAAGTGAAATTACTTTGCCTTTCACTAGACAAGAAAGAAAACGTGACGAAGAAGGTTAACGCTGTAGACGTCATGCCGACAATCTCAAGCAACGGAAGTCTATATTTGTTTGTTTTATATGTCGAATCAATCAAGAATATAATATTAAATGTGTTTAACAATTTCATCGCATCAAGATGTGTCTAAAAGAGGTCACTAACAACCTATGAATCGTCAGCACACATGCTCCAGTGAATGTACTTATCCCGGTCCAACAACATCATAAGCTGTTGTAGTTCAGTTTTGGACCCTTTCAATAATCATTTATACGCTTTCCTTGCGCTGTAGATTTGTTTAATCGTTGTGACAATTTGATCATCATTTTCTTTGATGGTTAATAAAATATTTGCAGGTGTAACTTTACTCGTTGCCATATCAACGAGTAATGATTGCTCACTCATATTTAACTTGCCAACATAAGGGTGACCAAATAAAGTTTCAATCAACTCATGGTTGTGATGTCCACACATCACCTTCAACTACCATCTGAACATGGTTTACCCTTTAACCTAAATGAACACTCACATTTACGAGTGTCGTATACACTAGCCATCGCATCGGCTTTGTATTTTCGATATTTCCTACGTCTTTCACATCCAAGTATGACAAACGTTTTTCTTCCTCGTACACCAGTAACTATGTCATATCTTACTGTTAAGACGACAAATATTAGATCATAAGTCTTCCCTCTTACCCATTCAATTAAGTGGCCACAAGATACAAAGATTTCATTTGTAGTAAAATTATTGGTCAAATCTCTCTGTCCAACTTCTTTGATGAAAGAAGATAAATCTGATATAAAATCAGAATTAATTTAAGATTTTATATCATGAAGATATTCATCCATTTTAAACCATAAATAATAATCACTCTCATTAACATAATTCATACTTAATTAAACTAATGTACAAAAATTTATTAAATTAAACTATATAATTCATATAATTAAACTATATAATTACACATTCAAATTTATCTATATAATTATTAAATAATTAAACATAGAAAACAGAAAAACATTAATAAATATCTACATAATAATTAAATTATTAAACTAATAAATTAACTATAATTAATAACATTTAAGTAATATACAAACATTATAAACTAAAACTATATATAATTAACATTTATATATAATAAATAAGTAAAATAAAACATTCAAAATAAGAAAATAATTAAAAAGCCCTGGAACGGATATCCATATCAGTTTCAAGACATGAATTATGTATTCACACCTGTGAAGCTAGCTCCTGGTGCGTGCCACCACCATGGACCACCTTCAAACACCACCACCAAGACCAAACTCTGCCACCACTGGACCACCTTCTTGCACCACCACTAAGCTTTGCCACCTCCAACCAAGCACACCACATTACACCACCACACTCACAACAAACAATAATCACAATAAAACAGTTAGAGGGAGAAGGAAAACAAGAGAAATCTGATTTCCGGAAAAGTGGTGGGGTAAGAGAAATCTGATTTCTGGGAAAGTGGTGGGGTGTGGAGATGCATAGGGATTATTAATGAAATATGAATGAAGGGGTGGATGTTGGTGAAAGTTAAGATGTTTTAACCATAAGAAATTAAATATTATAAAAGGCAAAAGAGGAATGGAAAATGCAAGGAGTAGTTCGTGACAGTGGTGTAGGGAGTAACTCACTTATCTCTTTTTAGATTTTTATTTTTTTCGAAAAAGAAACAAAGGGCCAAAGCCCAAACTCCTTTTAGAGTTTCAGAAACCAAAATGGGCCAAAGCCCAAACCCTTCGTTAGGGTTTTTCATTCTTCAGCAGAAACAGAGGGAGCAGTGAGCCTCTTCTCTGTTTTCGGTTTCTTCTTCCACGGCGAGAGAATGGCTTCTCTTCTTCAAACAGAAAGAGAAGGGCAACCATGGTCCCTCCTCCGAGAGGCGCGGAGGCTTCGGCGGCTGGAGGACGAACGCGGATCTGGAGCGGCGGCGACGTCCGATTAAAGTGTGAGAGGGTAGCAGTGATCACGCGACTTACAACAGCGCGCCGGCGACGGTGAGCTTGGTGATTAGCGACGTTAGTGCTGGGTTGCTGGTTCAGAGACGCGATTCTCGTGGTTTATGCAGGTGTGGAGATTCTCGAGGTGATGACAGAGATGTAATATCACAGCCAATAATAACATCAACATATTAACAACACATTACATAATACTAACCATTGAACACATTCAAACTATTTCATAAAGTTTATGACATACCTCTTGCAGTCTTTCTTATTTCTCTTGTGTTCCAGACTCCTTCGTCTCTTCCCCGTACTTCTCCCCGCTCTTGTTTTCCTTTCATTCCTTTAATAATAAGGATGAACGCATTATGTTGAATATTTTGATTTAATCATATTAAATGTTAATTAATTTTCTCTAAGAATATTTAACTATTTTGGTTAAAAGTTTTACTTTTCTATAAGTGAAATAATACGACCGTTAGACGCTATATTTTAACTATTTCAATGAATCCCATTTTGAAAAGTTTTTATTCAGTTATATTTTTTTGACGCATGTTAAAAAATAATATGGTTTTCTTAAACAATATGGTTTTAAACTATTAGAAAAAATAAAGATGTTATAGAAACAATAAGTTGAAGTTTTGGGATGAAAATATACACACACACAAGTATTTTTTAAATGGTTGAATTACTAAGAATAAAAAAATAAAAGTTTGATATTCTCATTTTTTGTTTTTTCTTTTTAAAAAGGTAGCTTTCTTAAAATAACGTTTGAAATATATTTAGAAAATCCTAATAACGATATTTTGTTTGCGTTAATTAATTATCAGAATAAAGTTTACGCGATATAATAAGATTAAATTGGGGCTTAAACGTCGGAAAGCTGATATACAGATATTAAAAGTGATTTAATAAAATATATATATATATATATATATATATATATATATATATATATATATATATATATATATATATATATATATATATATATATATATATATATATGTGTGTGTGTGTGTGTGTTTTTCAACATATTGGAGCATGAAATTAGTCCTTTCACATCATATAAGAATCAATTATATATTTATTTTCTTTGTCCCTTAAAAGACCCATATACATTGGAACAAGACTTGGCCAATGAACCATGATTTGGAAGACAAAAATGCTCATAAAGTGACAAGTGCCCACAAGAAAATCTCTACCATCAGGGACAATTATTGGATCAAATTATTCCATAGGACCAATAATATATATCTTTTCTATTATTCATTAACCAACCCACTTTCTCAACTTCTTGCGCCTTCTACATTCAACACCATGGATTTTAATAGAATAAGATACGGAGAAGATTCTACTTTTAGTTAGAAATACTATTAATTTTTACTGAGTTAAAATTAAATTTTATTAGTTTTGTGTCTTATTTATAAATTTATTCGTGATATTGATGACAGTTATTTATTTTGGTGATCAGTTCAATCAAATAGATGGAAAATTTTGTTGAAATAAATTTAAATTTTAAGATTTTATTAATAATTTTGTTTAAATATTATTTTATTAGTTTTGGGTTTAATAATATTTAGTTTGATTTGATATAGATAAAATAAGAGTAGGTAGTTATGATTTTATGTTTATCTAGGTATAATATTATTTTATGATTAAACAGATTTTATTTTTAAGATAATTGATATTTTATTTTTAGTGTTTCAATTATTAATGAACAATAAACTTAATTTTAAGAAAATTTCAAAGTATATATACAGTGAGATTTTCTCAACAAATTTTAGATGTGAAAATTATTTATATTGAAAGTCTTTCTGATGAAGTTTCAGATCTGGTTGCCATGATAAAAAATAGTATAAAAATGTCATGTTTGAAAAAGATATATCAATGTAAAAGAGATTTATTTTTGAAGAAAATATTGTTTGAGAATTTAAACGCAAGTTTAGGTTACAGATACATATACGAAAGTTGAATGAGAAAGAAATCTATAAATTTATTATATTAAGATTTTGATTTAGAAGTTGTATCAATCTATAATATAAGTTAAATTTATGATGATTATATGTTTTTTTGGTGAATCTTTTGTCAAACAAAAATTAATTAAATCTATCAAAATAATTTTAGAAATAAAATAAAATAGAGGTTAAATGTAAATGATATCTGTGTAATGAAAACAATTTATTAATAAAAAGTCCATATACCAATATTATGTCGTTTAATTGACAATTTTGTAATTACAAGTAACGAATCTAAAATCCTAAGTCAGTGAAAATAATTTAAGAAGTATATTTATACACTCTTAATTACACATAAGTCAATGAAACATATGAAATTTAAAAAATAAAATAAACAAATTTCAAATACGTAATAATTTAAAACAAAAAATAAACTTATATACACTCACGTATGTATAGGTCCGCCAAATTATTTTCTCTTTTATTTTAAGGGTTATATTTTGCTACTGCGGCTAAGAAACAAGTGGTTATTCTCAATATTCCTATTACTATTTTAATTTGACTAAAAAAGTGCCACGTGTGCAACCTGCCATATGAAAGCACGAACTTCCCACGTGCTTATCCTCTCTCTCATTCATTCTCATGTTCCCTCCATTTTATTCCTTATGGTGGAATTGGGTCCCCAACACAATAATTATTACTTTATCCCTCTATTAATCCTCTATTTTTTTTTCTATTTTTTAGTTATAAATCCATAATTCAATTTAATAATAAAAACGAGAGCTACTAATGCATATCATAATCAATTTTAAATTACACGAGAAGTTTTGAAACTCGATATTATATATTATTTTCCGTCAATATCAACAAAATGAGATCAAACATCAACTAGCTCGAATCATGGAAATATATTCAAAGGAGATAAGGTTTTGGTTTAGAGATAAACATTTAAATAACAAATACAAAATGAATATCCTTCACACAAAATCACTAACACATAGGGTACACATACAACATTTCATTAATAAATAATTTGTATTTCACGAATATTGTAATTCATGCAATTCATATTGCCGTATATTTCGTGTGGATTGGATTAGAATTAATTATTCGACGTTTTGTCCCCTTATAAATAAATATTGTGGTCGTAGAAAACCCTTTAAAAATTAAATAAACTAATCAAGCCAAAATAACTATAAAGGGTAATTTGGTTAACCTAAATCCAAATTATAGATCATCAGAAATCTATTTACAATAATCTATAAATACAAATTCGATATTTAAATAACTAATTACGTTTCTACTATACATTTATTGTTAAAATTTGTTAAAATTGACTAAATAAATATTAAGTTGAGCAGTTTGAGTATCTTGTAGAAATAATGTCGAAACGTGAAAAAAAAAGTTAAGAACAAAACTAAAACATAAATTTAAAACTAGAAGATAAGCCGTGTAAAAAGACTTAACTTCGATCCCAAAAAACATTAATTATTTGCTTGTCGATATAATGTTTATTTATTTATTATTTTTCATCATTAATCTTAGGATTCCTTGTTATTTTAGTTTTTCTCTTATCTATAAAGATAGATAGATCTTATAGATATGCAAAACCATCATCATCATTATAATAAGTATATAAATAGGGTCTATCTTTGCCTTGGTGTGTTTTTATTGTATGCAAAGAAACCCCATTTTCATCACCACCATCATCATCATCTTCATCCATGGCATCTCAAGGTCAGGGCAACAAGCTCACTGTTTCCACATCGCCAAAGAGTGACAGCGGCAGCGGCGGTTGCGGCGGCGGTGCGGCGGGATCACTGCCGAAAGGACAGTGTTTGTGCTCACCGACGACACACGAAGGATCGTTCCGGTGTCGTTTGCATCGTGGCCCCACAGCGTCACCAACCAATTGGATGAAACGCTCCAAATCCATGCCTGCTAATAAGCATGTGGTTTCTGACTCCACTTGTTGATCATAATCATGCTCGATTGCTCGTGATAACAGAGATTAAACCTATATATATATATATATATATTGTGAGTTATAACTATGTGTTCATGTGTAGTTTTTTAATATGATATATATGAATCCTTCAATTGCTTGCAGCTCTCTGTTGATTTCTTCAGTTTTGGGAGTGTTGTTGATTGTTGCTTGATTGAAACTTTCTTCTTCCATGCAACCCTGGATTTGTATGTGCTTAACTTAATTAATTATATAATAATAGATTAATTGTAGATTATTAGAGTAAGAAAATGATCATGAATCATGGAGTTGCTAGCTCTAAACTATGGTTTGTGATAATCATTTTCTAGCTTTTTTTAAACAGTGAATTAGCAGATCATGAGATTCGGGTCATGAACATGATGATCAAGTTGCAAAAGCAGAAGCCAGTGTTTTTCAGATAAATTTTGGAGATGTGAAATTGAAAGTTTTTGTTTTTGTATTTTGAATATTTTCTTACAATGAGATTTTGTGTGTGATGTGCATTCAGCAGAAAGTAAAGAAGAAAGTGATTTGTTTAGTTATTGAGGATTTAAATTTAGAAGAAATAGGATGATTGAATTGGTTGGTTGAGCCATTTTGATTAGTGATATGATTTTTCTGGACAAGAAATAAACGACTAAGATGGGTTTTGAATGGCTTATGATTTTAAGAAATTTGCATATGAAAACATAGAAAATGACGAGAATGATGTAGTTGTTGAAGTCAACTAGTTTGGAATACCAGAAAAACCACCCCACCCTCTCAAAACAGAACTATGCCTCTTCAATGTGGATAAAGACACTCATCAACGTTTCCTTTCCTTTCTCCTTTCTTTTATATAAAAAAATAGGTAAAAATAATATCGTGTTGAAAAATTCGTCTCCACTCACTACATTCAATTTAAAATACATAAATAAATATGATTAAAATTTTACAATTAAATTTAAAATTTATTTCTTAATATGATGTTAAAATCATAATTAAATTTATGTAAAATAATATTAGAAGTCCGATAAAATTAATTTAAAAAATATATAAATATAAATATCATCGATTTCATGATATTTAAATACGCTTAAAAGATCGTGATAATGAATAAAAGGAAACATATCATAAATATTGATTCTATTTAGAAATGAAGAACCACACTAAATTATCCTTGTGCCTCATTTTAAGAACAAACCAGTGAATTGCGGAGGCAGAGGAAATGTAAGTAATAACAAGATCGAAATTAAGGAATAAAGGGGAAAAAAAAGGTTGTCAACTAGGTTGTATTTGGTTAGGAATTAAAGTGATAGAGCTTTATATTAAGAAATAAATTTAATGCATTTTTTGTCTCGCTGTAATGATTCAATGTATTGTTGAAAAAACATTAATGTCATCCTTATGTTAGACTAAAGTTCTCTTCGAATGTACCATTGAATTAATAAATGTTACTCCACTGTATTTTTCTTATTTTTAAACGATATTAATATTGATATAATGAAAAGGATTATATTAAATATTTTTTAAAAACATATAAAATTCATATTCAATAAAAAATAAATAAAGAAACAAATATAAATCATTACTATAAATAAAGATTAAAAAAAATATTGAGCCTAAGAAATATATGTAAAAAATATATTTTCGAATCTGTTGTGTTAAATTTTTTAATTAGAAATAGTATTATACTCTTTTACATAAACTGTACATGATTTATTGGTTTTCAAACTCTTCTATATGTCTACTTGAATACTGAAAATAATATAAATCTAATAATTTGTTTTAATTCTAGGTTCACTAGAATATCTGAATGGATACAAACTTATTGTCTTTTTTTTTTTAATTTCATGGACATTTTCAAATTTATTAACTTATCAACAATATTTATAGTACTGTAAATATTGTAATTTATCCGACAAATTTTCCTATTTGTTAGGAATCAAACACAAAATTTAAACTACTTAAATTTAAACTAAGTATGTATTTGTGGATTTATATTAAAGCTGTGTAAAATTATCATTTATTTTCTAATTTAGAAAAAAAAGGTCACCTGAACAAAGTTGAATTGATGTCACTGTCACAAGCCTAGATATTCTAAACCACTTTGATTACTTCAATTCTTTAAGATATTTGGATAGATTAGTTCTTAATAAAAATTTTGTCACTGTCATATACCTAAAAAAATCAGCCATGTCCCTGTAAAAAAAGAAAAACAGTCACTATCACATGATTCACATCAATTAAGGAACTTTAATTATTGTTTAATGGCCACTTAAACATATCCACATAACAAACTAAGCAAAAGGGGTTAAAATATATTTAGACCTTAATAATGTTTAAAAACTTATAAACTTTAACTAAAAATGAGCTGCTTTTAATTGAAATGCAACAACATTTATTACTTACATTTTGTAAACACAAGTATTTTCAACTACTCCCTTTATTTTATTATCTTTTTTGTATTTTTTTATATATAATGGATTTCTTTATTTTAATGAAATGTTTTCTAAAAATTTATATTTTATCATTTCTGTTTTTGTATTATGATGAATACATATGCTTGGATTGATTAAATTTATATAAAAAACTATAATTAGTGAATGAGAAATTAATATTATTTTAAACTTCGCAAGTAACGCATAAATAAAAAAAAGTCTGGTAACAATTAAACTAAAAGGGAAGAAGCAGTAGTTAATCTCACATAAATTGATTTATATGTTCTGGAAGTAAACATTTTTTGTTGAGTTTAATAATTTGATGGTCCCCAAGTTATTTTGTATGTATGTGTCGATATTATCGAGAAAACAATAATAACATAGAAGGATGCAATGAATCGGTTGATTTGTAAAAGGGTGAAAAAGATAATTGTTATGATAAACAAATTAAAAAAAGAGAGAAATCAAACATATTAAAATGAGCTCAACTGAAACACAAGACATCAAAGATAATTAGATCAAAACAAAGGAAAAAAATGATCAAAATCAAGATGAAAATTAGTTCAAGAAAGAAGTTACATATTAATAGTAGAATGTGAAACCAACAAATATATATAATACGAAGTATCAAGCAGTAGTAAGTTGATTTTAAAGTGAAATTGAAATATATATATATATATATATATATAATATTATTTTTAGTTGATATAAAATTTCTAATTTTTTTATGTTAAAATATATATATTTTGAAAATTGAACTAAAATTAACGAGTAATTCCATAGCAATTAAAACAATAAATTTTATTAAGATATGTTATAACTGATCATTCTAATACAAGGTTAAGAATAGACTTGAAATCTAATTAATATATATATATATATATATATATATATATATATATATATATATATATATATATATATATATATATATATATATATATTATAAATTGATGTTATTTTCTGTATTTCATTGGAAATATTTTAAGATAATTAATCTTTTTTATATATTTTTTATTTTATTAGATTAAGTAATTGTCAAAATAAAAGAAAAAGAATATAATTTAATTATATTATTTAGATATATATATTATCGATTAAAGATTACATAAGTTATTCAACTCTCACTCAATAATATATATATATATATATATATATATATATATATATATATATATATATATATAGCTAGATCATATATAAAATAAAAATAAAAATTATAGACACAAATTAAAATATAATGTGAAACACTCTTAATAGAAAAATTAAAATATCAATATTTATTATAGGAAATGTAGTCTCCACTCTCATTAATTTTATCTTTAGTAATTTATTTTTTAAAAACCACTAAAAAATATACAAATTAATAATATAAAATGTTTTGGTTATAAAGAAAATTAGTTAGCTTCAGTAGTGGCAATGCAATTTTTAACAAATCATTTTGATTAAGGAATATTAACCATCACTCTAAACCCATCAACTAATATTTTTTTCTAAAACCTTAAGTTTTAATAATCTCAATTAATTTATCAATATTTTCTATAAAATGAAATTTTTTCATCCGTAAAATGTGTTTAATATATGATATTTATATGACACGTTTATGTGACGACGGATGACATTGTGTAAAGACAACCATGGTCTTGTTTACCTATTGTTGTCAAAATAGTAAAATGTTAATACTTTAATTTACTCCATATTTTAAAAGAGTTACAGATTTTATATGTGGAATTCTATTTTGAATTAGTGAACTAATAAATCCCTTTGATTTGGGTTTAAGATATAAAAAAGAAATATTAGTTTTAGAAAAATGGTAAAATCACTAAAAATGAAGAACAAAGTTATTTGTTTTTATTTATACCTCAACACCTAATTTATGTAAAATTATTAAGTGTGATAGAAATAAACATAGGTGATAATGATTAATAAATATATGATATTGATATACTGTAAAAGCTTAATATAATAACAATAATATAAAAAAAGTTTATTTTTCATTTGTTAAAAGAAAAACTAATATAATATTTGTGATGTATACACAGTTTTGGATCAGGTATAACTGTGAAAGTTTTCGGAAAAAGAAAACAAATTATAATATCTGTGGTTCTAATATAATGTACGAATGACCAATTGAAAAATGCCAACACATAATCATATCATATAAAACAATCCTGTTTTAATTTTTGTGATTAAAGTTAAGCAGAAATTAAAATTTTTATAATCGTGTTGATATCGTATGATTTGTTTTATGCGTTTATCTCCAAAAACAACCATTGGATCTATTGTTGAAATTGAAAGATGACTGGGAAGGACGAGTTCGTCTCTTACTCGCCCCTTCCCTCAAACCCTAATCCCAATCCTTACGCTTATCATTACCCAAATCCTAGTTCTTACCCCCAAAACGTTGTCGTTCTCCTACCCACCTACCGCCCTCGTTTTCACCGCCGTCGCCGCCGCTGCATCCTCTACTCCTCCGCACTCTTCCTCTTCATCCTCTTCGCCGGTGCAGCCTTCCTCCTCTTCCCCTCCGACCCGGAGGTACGCCTCGTCCGGATCGGGCTGAACCACATTGGGATCCGAACCAACCCGAAGCCCATTCTCGACATTTCCTTCTCCCTCACGGTCAAAGTTCGCAACCGAGACTTCTTCTCCTTATCGTACGACACCCTCGCCGTCTCCGTTGGCTACCGCGGCCGCCAAATAGGGTTTGTCACCGCCCCTGGAACCGGTGGACGCATCAGGGCGCGCGCCTCCTCCTACGTCGACGCCACGCTCACCGTCGACGGGTTTGAGGTTCTCTACGATGCGTTCTACCTTATCGAAGATATCGCTAAGGGTGTGATTCCGTTTGACACTGAGTCGCGAGTTGAAGGGAAGTTGGGGCTTTTCTTCTTCACTGTTCCTTTGAAGGTACCAAATTCCAGTAATCTTTTAATTCAATTTCGGTTGTTTTTTTGCTCGAAAACTGATTCACACTTTATCCGCTACTCAAACACTCTTTGATTTTGGGGGAATTGTAAATAAATTATGCAGAGACATGCATATTTTTACAGTACTATAAGTTTGTATATTGACTTGTATATTAAATAAATTAAAAGTAATATTATTAATGATTATTTATGAATCGTTTGTAATGTATAAATTGAACTACAATATTGATGCATAAATTAAACGTGGTTTTATATTATAGGTTAAATAGTAATGTAGAAAAACAAGTTGGACAAAACATAGTACGTGTGTCTGTGTCTAATGAGTTGGAAGCATTAAAAACATTTAAAGCATTCTTCGTCTAGCAGGAGTATGTTGTGGAGGATTTTAAATTTTTTTGTGATAGACCAGATTAGTTACTTTGCATTATTTTTTTCATACTATTTAGAATTTCCCATGAGTGGATTACTTAGCTTTTGCATTTAATTTACTTGAAAGATGCTTCAGGGGATGAAGGTGAATTTTTTTCTCCGAATGTAATCTTTTAATTCAATGGTGGTAAAATACTGTTACTACCAATATTGTTTTGCTGTAACTATATAGCTTAAAATCTCGTATTTGATTGGTGGAACTTGCTATCTGGAGGATGTTGTATTTACTGGAAATTGACACGATTAATGTCCATGCTTTTGTCTATTTGATTCCATTATATCTAAATACTGTATGCTTAATCTAGGCGACGGTGTCATGCGAAGTTTATGTGAATATAAACCAGCAGAGAATTGTGCGTCAAGACTGCTTTCCTGAGGTGAGGATTTTCATTTCTCATATCTGTCTACCATTTACAATTTTGTCTCCATATTCATAGCCCAGGAATGATCTTTGTCATCTATAGATAGAAATTGTTCCGCTGATCCTGTCCATATTTTTTTACTGAATTGCATGCTTTATCTGATTTATACTCCAGCAAGTAATTTTTAGGTTCAAATGCAATGCACTTGTCTCTTTTATACCTTGTGCAACTCGTAGCAAGTATTTAAGTTCTGTTTGGCTTACTATCAAACGCTTTGTCTGCTCTTACTACCCTAGAGGGACGGGGTTACATTAGGCACCTTTATTTGTCAAGAGAGTTAAAACCCAACTCAAAGTCAGTGTGGAGAAAAAGAGGCAATATTGGACAGTCCCTCGTCTGCTTTATATTAGAAGCTGCATAAACTTGGTGGGCACTTTTTATGTAATAGAAATTTGAACTAACCACAGGCTCTAGCTCGTTTGCTTGAACACAACTTAGAAAAGGGCGCGTGGAGTTGTGTGTGTAATTTTTCTTTGAATTGTTGCTTGCCTTTCTCCTGTAAGTTTCTGAAAATTCAAACAAGCGAAAGGTATCAAATAAATGTGTTCACTTCATATATGTGCATAGCAGCTACATGTATTAGCTTAAGACTAGAGAGCACGTCTCTTACAGTCTTGCCGTAGAGATCTTCTTTAGCTTAGCTGTTGTTTGAGAAACTGCTCAGATTAAACTTAAATTATCATGTTTTTTTGCCATAGAAGGCTGCTTCAATCATATAGGCTGTTTTTGAAAGAGAAGTTCAAACCACCATACAAAGGACGTAGAAATTACAGTGTTCTCCTATATGCAAAACTGTTATCATTGATCGCCTCGCCTCATTTTCACTTGGATTCTCATTTTTTTTTATAAATTGCTTGGGTTGCGTTATAGGACCCTTTTTTATAAATTGCTTATGCTACCATATTTCTGCCTTTGTTTAGTTAGTCTTATTTCACTGGTTAATCTATTCGTTTTGTAGCTGCATGCTTTTATTAGTGAAACATTATCATAAAGCTATTCTTTCCTGTGGCTCTGTGCAATCCTCCTTAGTATAACACTGGAAACTTCAAAGGATATCTGTTTTATGCCTTTTAAACTGAAATTGGTATTTTTGATTTTTAGATAGAATTTGAATCGGTGTTTGTCAGCCTAGTAGCGTTTTTCTGTTAACCATTATCCATGTTTCTTAAATCCTGGAGTACTCTACTGGGCGATTGAGTTTCTAATAGAATTTACCCTCGGTACCAATCATCATTATTTACTGTTTGTTTTTACGCAGTTTCAAAAGTTTAAGGTTGAACTAAATTATAGTATGAGCTTCTCGTTTGGTACTTTCAATTTTTCAAGTTTTAGTTATGCAGGCCTTTTGTCTTATTCCGTCTTGTTTCATATTCTTAAATTCTTGTAATTAAGCATATCTTAATTTAATATATAGAACTTGCTAATGCGTTATTCACTTGCTTCAGTCATTGGGTGATCCGCTGGATCAGAGCGCAGATATTGAAGCTGGGTGATACATGATGCGGTATTAATCTTTAGCATCCTTTATCTATACTGCTCTGGTGGTGGTGGTGTTCGTATTCATTACATTATTGTTAGCGTGCCGTATAATCTGTACATGGTTCCACACCCTTGTAAATAACGATTAACTAGAAACCACCTGCATTTTGTATTCAACCCTCCTATGAATTAATAATTTAATGAAAATGTTACCTGGGAGTTTTTCAGTCTTGTAGTTCAGAAATAAAAATATATCTTCCCTCATAATCTGATTTTTCTCTCCTTTTAGGGCGCTTATATATTCACAGTGCACACCCGGATTTTTGTTGAGTTTTGTTTTGATAGTTCTTTTATTCCACTGGTTGGTAAATACTTTTAGGAAAAATGGAATGGTGGTTTAACCAAGTGATTTGCTTTCGTCGCTTACTTATACTGTAAACATTATCTTTTTGTGCAATTTGAAATTCCGGAAGCTTTGAATAGAGTGTGTAATATATTATGTATAGCATACCTTAGTACAATAATTCGTAGTTTTTTTTAACTGAGCCGATATTCTGTAGTGCACATGGCCGATTTTATTTAATTATAGCAATTTCTACTGTGAGATATGACTTCATCGATAAGGCTCGGTTGATGCTGTTGAAATTCCTGGACATTTGTGTTGTTTTCTGTTTTTACTGTGAAAAACCAAACTCCTACTGATTATGGGGCAAATGTGAGAAAAAAGGTCCTAGCACGATATCGTATTAAAGTAGCTAGATTGGTTTTTCAACTTGAATTTCTTGGTGGAATGTCGTCATCAGAGGTTAGTGGGGTGCCATCTAGCATCAAATTTATAGTAGCAGTCTCTGTTCTGACCAATATTCTGTTCTCAACGGGTTCTTCTAGTAGATTTATAGGTGATGGCACACATGCCTCGTTTTAAAGGGAACCTAGAGCAGGGGTATAAAACCCTACTTTCTTCCATCGTACTTCATTGATTAGGTGCTTTTGATCTCTCTTTTATTCTCACCGACGATGAAAGGCAGCATGTAATGCCTTCATGATATTATTTATTTCACAATGCTTCTGCTATTCATTCTGTGATCTTGTTCCTAAATAATGCATAAACTGTAACCGCATCACACATTACGACCATTAGATAGATATATCTGTGTATTTGAGATGGCTATTGTGTCAATTCTGCTTAATCAAGATCTAACGGATGAGACTATAACTGTACCTTAATCAATATTTGTTTAAGAGTTAATGCAACACTTGTTTTTCTTTATTTTTAGTTAAGATACTAATTCAATCCTTATTTAGTTCAGTTTTATCAATTCAGTTTTTCTTATTAAGATTTTAATTTTTAATAAATTTAGTCATGTCGTTTAAATAATCGTGAATGTCACGTATTAGACAGTGAATTGTGAATCTCATTTATCAGTTTATGTCTTTTTTTAAATTAAATTTTATTAAAAAATATCAAAACTAAATTGACAAAACTTGACGAAAAGAAACCAAATTCGTATTCTAATTTTTTCTATCCAAACATGTAGTTATACGATGAAAAAATCTGCCTTATGGCACAGAAAAAACAAAGAAAGTCACAATTTTCATTATCATTCACCACAAATGCAAGCAGCTCGAACATCTGATCTCAAATTCTTTCATCGTTCATCAACAAAGAAGAAAGATGGATTGTTTATTTACATGCATGCTAATAAACTCTTATCATTAACTACATCCAACTACTTATCAGCTCTACCACGCCATACATACTCCCCGTGATGCAATCGGCACCGGAATGACCCCGGATGCTGCGACGGCGAGCACGCGCATCGCTTCGCAGAACCACTCTCGCCGGAGCTGCCACCACCATCACGAGGCTGCCCTGGCACCGCTGACAAAAGCCATCTTCTACGCAGCATGAAGGCTTCTCTGTTGAGAAAAGGAAGTCCAGGGTGACACATTGATTTTTCTTTGTGCTTTGAACCTTTTTGTTAGCAGTGGCTACAACACATTATATATATTATGTGGCTCACTTTTGAAGTTTAGAGTTGAAAAAGAAAAGAATCTGAGAGGGGGAATATGACATTTTGGAAGAAGAAAAGAAAGGGGAAGTAAAACGTTGGGTGTTTGGCATCGTAAGAAGCACTGACAGGTTTTGAGGATGTTTTTGTAGTGTGTGTTGGGTTGTATTGTGTTGTGTTGTGTTGTGTTGGACCAAATCCCACTACATCTACGAAACCATGTTGTCTCTTTTGGCATCTGTCTTTGCTGCTTCCACGTGGCTCTATTCAGTCCCTCTAACTCAATAACAAATCTTGCGTGGCATCTGCCTCTTCTGTGACACCACCCACCTTCAAAAATATTCATCACAAAATATCGTGAAAATTTAAATAAAATTTAATCTAAATACAATTGAAAATATATTAAACTTCATATATAATTTAAAATAAAAAATACAATCCAATATGTTAAATTTTAAATACAATTCAAAAACATAAAAATACAAACAAATTACTATTTAAATTAAATTATTTTTGTTATTTATCCATTTATACTATTAGAATTTTGAGTGATAAATTCATCACATATGAGGATTTACGTTTAAAATTTTCATTTTTTTTATACAACTTAAAATTTATAGATAAATTGTAATCTAAATTTAATAGATTGGGTTCAATTTTAGTCTATGCGAAAAATTATAATTCTTTTTAAACTCAACTCAGGTTCAAATTTATATATAAGATTGATTTGTAAGTTTTAATGTTTTAATTGTAATAATTTTAAATAAATTATATAATTTATTCCTTTTATCACATAAAAATGTGTTAGTTTATAATTAATTTGACAAAACCATGAAAATTAATGTAAACATTTTACTCAAAATCATGTAGATGGTATCTCAACATGATTATGAAAAGTTAACATTAAACCAAATGTTTATTTTTGTCTTAGATTCATTAGGTATTGTGTTCATTTTTCTTTTACATCAAAATTTAGGTCTAGTTGTAATGTTTTATTTTTTTCATTGTTGACCATATTTCAATTTAAAATTAATAAAAAAAATTAAAAATCATACCTAACCTAAAATTTATTCAGTACTTCGACTTCATTACGAAAATGTTACATATTATAAGGACCTGTTCATGGAAGAAGAACGTAAGAAACTAAATAATAATAATAAGAATAAAATAAGAAACTTAGTTAATGCATACATGAGAGAAGTTGGAAACTTTTAACCTATTTGTATTCAATTTTAATGAATAAAAACAGAGTTAATAAAGGATCTTGATTTTTCTATTCATTTTTAATACTTTGGATGCATTTTAATTATGAGCAAGTGTTTGATTCACATACTCAAGTTCTTTAATGCTTAGGATTATATTCTGGAATGATTATAAAAATAGAGAATATTACTTTCCTTTTCGAATTCTTAGTTAATTATTTTATTTGTTATTTAGTATGTTGTTTATAATATAGGTGTCTAACCCTAGTTAAAACTTTTTTAAGATGTTTAAAACAAGACGTGTGACATTGACGTATAAAAACTCATAAAATCATTAACAATACCATGCAAATATCATCTTACTATTTTTTAACACAAACGTAAAATTTAATCCCATTGTCAAAAGGGTCGTAATTTTCCTAAAATAAATTATTATACAAATGATTCATTTGATAATCATGCCTATTCCTGATCTTGATATGATACAATTTACAATCTTTCATCCACTTTTGAATTTTATAGTTTTTCATCAATGGAAAATGAATATTTGTTCATTGCCAAAATGTTATGTTACCATTAATGTAAAAGAAAATGCCAAATGCTTTTGGTAAAGTTTGATGTGTTATTATTCCTTTCACTTTCAAAGTATACATTCTTCTTTTCTTCCTTTAACCATAATTAGTAATGACTTATGAGACTGTTAAACCAATTTTTGATGATTTTTTTTCTCATTAGTAATAGTTTAAATTAATTTATTTTAAAAATTATTAATAAGTAAATTTAAATTTAATTTATTTATACAAAATTGACATAAAAAATAAACGTCTCACACATTTATATATTATAAATTTATCTTATTTTCATAAGTTTTTAATAAATATTTTTTTATGAAATTAAATATTTATGAATGATTCAATGTTAGTGACTGATATAATACATATAATATACTTTTTTAGAATAAATTACAATATACTAAATTAAGAAGGACTCTTTCTCACAAATCCGACTCATAAATAATATAATAAAATGAAAATATTTCTTGAAAACGTGTTTTCCAACCAAAACATAAACGACACATTAAGATTCTTGAAGACCTATTTCATTTTGTTACATTAATTCGATTTGAAATTCAAATTTTAGAGATTATAGTTGAGAAATTAGGAACGAATTTGAGTTGAATTTTGGAATTAAATTTGAGATAGACTATAATAAATCTGATATTAAGATCTTACATATAGAAATTCACAGTAAATGTGTTTTCTGATTAGATGCATGTGCATTTTGTTAATAATTAAAAAATATATCTAAAAGTAGTATTTTTTTTTCTACCTCAACAAAATTGTAGATATAGACAACTAGAAATTAAATATATTCAATATGCCAGATTCAGCTAAAAAAGAAAGTTTTTTTTTCTTTCTACAAAACAATTGCGTAAACATATAAAGAAAATTAGTATATAGCAATATTAGATATATATTTATTGTGTATTTGGAAATTCCTTAGAATTTTTTTGAAATTTTACTCATTTAAATGAATATAGAAAAGGGGGTTGGATTGATTTGAATGTAGTTGTTGGTAATTGTAATTGAAACACATCCACAACCATCACATTTTAATTATAAAAAATCTATTAATCTATAAATAGTTTTAAGAGTTTTTATAAATTTTTCTTTATAAGAAAAAAACAAAGGTAAGACGATAAAATATATTTATTATTTTCTTGTCTAAAAAACTATGAAGTGTAAAATTTTTATGAATTTTTTAGGATACATATCATCGTACGTGTGTATTTGAGATGAAAGCTTATACTTGAGATTAAATAGTCATTAAAGTTTTTAAAATTTATTAATTTAATCTCAATATCCATATAATTCTGAATATTTCACTGACTACTTATATTTAATTTACAGACTATATTTAAAAAGAGAATAATACTTTTATAAACTAAATTGACCTTCTTTTTTTCGGAAATAACTCATGGTCAAAGTTCAATGATTATTTGACTTTTCTAAGTTTTAGTTTGACATGCCTCTCAGCACATCACCTTTGACTATCGCAATATTAAGGGAATTTTTAATTTGGTTTATTTTAAAAAGTTAATTATTTAGTTTGTCAATATTTTAAAGAAATAGTTATTTCCTTAAAAAAAAGCATTAATTCTTATAATAAAGATGCTCATCAAATTATCAAAGACGTATTTTAATATCATTTAATTAAGTATCATGCTATTCACATATAATGCAGATTTATACATAATTTTTAAACACTATTAAATTTGTACACTTGATAATTAATACAATTAATATTTTTCCTTTTATTATTATTTTTATTACTATTAATTTTAAAAAAACCATAAATGAAATTAATAAAGATATAGTAAATGACACAATTAAAACTTAACATGCTTGCAATAATAAATAAATTCACAAATAAACAGATATATTTAAATACTTATTAAAGACAATTGAAACTCAATGTTTTCTCCTTACAACAGTAATAACTGTTCCTTTAGAGGTAAACTCGGTTTGTATTAAATGTCCCATTAATTATTAAAATTTAGTAAATAAAAAGAAAATAAAATGACTATAAAACCTATATAAATTTATTTTGTTTGAACTGAGAAAAACGTGTTAATATTTCTTTTTTGCTTACTTTATTATATGAAAATATTAAGGTTTAATTTTCATTAACGATTGGTCCAATTTTTTTATGCTACCAACTAATTAAAAACTACTTTAAACATAAGTATTACAAAAAGTAATAAAGTAATTTGCACGGAATTAGGGTGATAACTACTATTCAAACTTTGAATATTTTTGGTGACATGAACACATTAAAAATATGATTGAAAAAGAAAAAGAGAAACATGTTCTAGAACAATTGGGGTTGGGTCTTTGATGGTTGTTTTTACGAGAATTAAGACAAAATTACAGATACACTAATGAATACACACTTAAATTTATTTGATATATATTATAAAGATAAAATAATTATAAAAGAAATACAATTTTATATTTTTAGATGAAAAAAAATAAAAACAATAATATCAAATAAATGTGAAAATAAATAAAAATAAAATAAATATGAAAAATTTATTAGTGTAAAAATATAATTTCTATTATTAAATTACTCATTGTGGCAAAAAGCTATTAATTTCATGACATGTACACATTTTAATAAATTAGAAACGTTTTTATTTGTTATACGATTTTTAGTACAAAGTGCGTAGAATAAATAGTAGATTCAGTTAAACAAATATTAATATATTTTTATTTATAATACAATAAAAAATTACCATATTAATATGAAATCCTTAATTTTATTTAATTTTTACTAATAATTAAAATCATAAAACATTAATAATTTTTAACAATTGTTACGTGTGTTTATTAAATAAAAAGTTTAACGTTATTATGCAATTAATTTAAAAGAAATCCATTATATTTGTTTTATAAATTTAAAATTTTACTTACTTTTTAATATTAACGTTAATTTCATTTTAATAAATAACATTATAAGTATAAAAAAAGCAAAAATTTAATAATTATAGTCATTAAAAAAATTTAAACCAGATTAATAAATTATTTCTTTTATAGTGACATCATAATATTTTTATTCTATCAGAAATAAAATATATTAATATTTATATTATACCGATTATGTTAATAATAAACCGAGTCGCCACCGAGTCGAAACCAGCTGCCACGTCTTGAAACTCAGTCTGCATTTGTTTCGTTGAAGTTTCTGGCAGACGCCACGCACGAAAGCAAACACAGTTCATTTCTTCTTTTCTTCGTTTCTTCATTTCTTCTTTCACTGTTATAAATAGCACCAACCTTTCTCACACTTCAAAACACATTTTCTCACATACCCTTTTATCTGCTCAACTTTTCCACAATTTTCTCGCCGGAAAAATGAGGACTGTGAATTTTGTCGCCGCCGTCCCACTTCTCACTTTGTTGTTCATGGCAATCTCTCATTTGGGTCATGCTCAGGATTTGCCTTCTCCAGCACCTTCTCCTACCAGTGATGGTAAGTTCAAAACTTTACCTTTTTCGTCTTCTTCTTTACTTTTTTTTCTCTTTCGGTTTTCCGTGATTTATATAAAGTGATAAACTTTCTCCTTTTTATGTTCTCCTTTTACAATTTGTTGATCTGGGTTTGTTTTTGATTGTCACAGGAACCACAATCGATCAAGGAATTGCTTACATTCTTATGCTGGTGGCTCTGGGCATCACATATATGATTCATTGATTCTTCTTTTCTTTATTGCTTTTATCATGGTCGTATTTAGAGAAAAATTCAGAATTTTTGTGCTGTAATTATTATCATTATTGATGAAATTCAATATTATTCGTTCTTATACATTTCTTCTTCCTTTTTGGGTCAATTTTTCTCCATTGTTGTTGCATGTAACTGTGTGCTGGGAATTCTCTTTTCATTGTTCAAAAGCTTCCATTTTTTAATAACGCGGCTTAGAAAAATTGGACCCATGATAGAGATTGGATTGATTATACTATTATGCGTAAAAAAGACAACTTGTTGTAAGACTTTATAAAAAAACATTCAATATTGCATTCCCAGTTCATACAGGGTACAAATTGGTCAAGCCGTGTAAATTTGAATGTTAACCACTCAAGGAATTTCAACCTATTATTTAATGGCACTATTAAATAATGCACTAACACCTCTAGAAAAAAGAAATAATAAAAAGTAATTATTTTTATTTAACATGTATAATCTTGCAAGATGAGTTTCAAACACATATGAATGAATTTGTTTATGTATATATTTTTACTAGTACATTTGATAGAATTAAGAATTTATAAAATTATTATCATTTAATATAAGTTTTTTAAAAATAATAAAAAGTAGTAGGATATTTAAGGACATTTTTAATTTGACCATCCCAACTCAAGTATTCTAGCTCCACCCTGTTTTCCAACCATCTAGAAATTTTCTACAATGTTTGTTGACTAATAATATTATTATAAAAGATAACATGGATAGTAAAACAACGCATGTTCATTTGAAATTGAGTTGTTTGTTTCCCCAAAATGCTTAAAACACTAAAAATTTATACATTGCTTACTTAATATTTTCTCTGCTCTGCTCATTAATGTGAGCAGCTTTTTATATGACCCTGATCTAACAAACATTTTGCATTTCCAATGTTGTTCTTCAAAGTGGAGGATCACACAAGCTTTGAAGGTTATAATAATGCCTAAAACTTGCGTTGTTTTGCAACCTTAAAAGGAAAAGGCAAAGCATTAAGTTGCTGATTAAACTGATGTATGCTTTTAGTGTTTACAAACACACAGAGATGCAAATTTCAAAGCCAGGGAGAATTGTAGATAGGAGTTGCAACAGATTTAACTTTAAGATACTTATGAAGTGCTTCCAGTCCATAATCTCTTCCAAATCCACTCATCTTATACCCTCCAAAAGGGCAATCGATATCAAATGCAAAGAAGCAGTTGATCCAAATGATGCCTGCACGGATGGACCTTGATACAGTGTTGGCAATATCCAAGTTCTTGGTCACAATCCCTGCTGCTAGGCCATATTTGGAGCTGTTGCCTTTCTGAATTGCATCCTCAATGGTTCTGTTGCATGCATACCATACTTGATTTAACATTCAGTTGCACAATAACAATCTCTTTTTTTGTCTCATTCTAAATGAAAAGGAATATAAGATGCTTACTTGAACTTAGAAAGTGTCATCACAGGTCCAAATATTTCCTCCTGTGCAATTAGCATCTCCTCCTAAATGAATTTTCATAAAGGACAAAAACTTAAGATCAGTTGCTCAATAATGATAAAGACAGCTAATTTCATGGTTTTTGTTGAACTGAAATACACCTTAACATTGGTAAAAATGGTTGGCTCAATGTAGTATCCCTTTTTGCCCACTGGTTTACCCCCAGTCAATAGAGTGGCTCCTTCACTCTTTCCATGATCAATATAGGAAAGAATTTTATCAAATTGTGCCTTACTAGTCTGCAGTATAGAATCATGTTAGAGGAGAATTACATCACCAATGGTGTTTTTTGCTAAAGTAGTTATGTGAAGATTGAAATAGAATATGCTAAGTGTTACTAATAATAAAGCTACATTCCTCAAATCCTAGCTTAAACAAAGTTGTGTTGTGCCAATTTGAAGTAATCTCTTACTTGGGGTCCCTGTTGAACTTTTGGATCAAAAGGGTCTCCTACTACCCAAGTTTTAGCCTTCTCCACAACCCTTTTCTCAAATTCATCATATATCCCTTCCTGGACAAAAACTCTGGAGAATGCAACACAGATTTCTCCCTGAAAAGTATACAGTTTCAAACAGAATAAGTCCATGTCTTTTGTATGGTACAAAATTTCCATAGCAGAAAATTTACCTTGTTGTGTAGGATGCCAAAGAGAGCAAGATCAACAGCTTTGTCTATATCAGCGTCATCAAAAATCAACACTGGTGACTTTCCTCCTAATTCAAGAGAAACAGGTTTCAAATTGCTCAAGGCCGCAGCCTGCATTATTTTACGACCTGTTTCTGTTGAACCTGTAAAACTGACCTGTGATATAACAATTGCAACAAACCTTATAGTTAGTGGTTAATGAAATAACCTTCAACTTAATCAATGATATAAACTTAACACTCAAATTACCGCATCAATGTCCATATGTGAGCTTATTGCAGCCCCTGCAGTTGAGCCAAATCCAGGTACTACATTGAGCACTCCATCTGGGATACCAGCCTTCATGAAAAGGGAAAATATGTATTCATGTCCTTCCATGTATGAATGATAGCAGATAGATACTAACAAACCAAACATTCTAATGTTCCTGAGGTAGCATTTGGCCCAAACACTTATGTTCCATGTTCTTTGATTCCACTAAAAGGGTGTAGAATCAACATGTACCTCCTTTTTAACACCATGTGTACCAAACATAAAACATAACATGTTATATTTGATATGACACTGACAAGTTAACTAGCCAAAATCGTATATACAAGTGAAGGCAACTCTAGTTGAGTTTATAGAGTTTGCCCTTTACGAGTATGTTACCACAGAACAATATAAACTCGTCTAATCTTTAATCAAATATGGAATTTCCAACACATTCATAACTTATAGGTCTAATATCATGTTAAGAAGTAGAGTTCATATCTAATTTAACTTTACAAAATAGATTTTATAGGATGAGGTTTGCATTAACTTATATATGGTAAACTCGTTGTAAAATCTATAACATTATAAGATAGAAATATCCAACATGTTATGTTCTGTCTCATCTTAAAATGTCTACCAAATGTTACTTTAGCTATGTTTGATAAGCAAGTAAATCAAGGTGTTAGCCATACCAACTTAGCAAGATGAGCAAGTAAATCAAGGTGTTAGCCATACCAACTTAGCAAGATGAGCATAGAAGAGTGATGAGAGAGGTGTTTGCTCAGCAGGCTTGATGACCATGGAGCAACCAGCAGCCAAGGCCGGGGCGACCTTGGCGAAGAACATGACAGTAGGGAAATTCCAAGGGATAATGTGACCAACAACACCAACAGGTTCCATAAGAGAATACAAGTGGAGGTCACGAGATGTTTTGAACACATTTCCATGAATTTTATCAGCAGCGCCAGCATAGTAACGTAGGATGTTGCAGGCTTCAGGAACATCCACAGCCTTACACCAACTGAAAAGCTTCCCTCCATCAATGGTGTCCAATGCTGCTATTTCTTCTACGTTCTGTTCAATTAGTTGCGCCCATTTCAGCATAATCTTTGCTCTTTCCTGTCCAACATAACAAGTCACTTAATGTTGCTACTGTTTGAGAAAAATGCTATTTGTAAAATTTTGTAGACTTCACATTTTCATTATTATTACTCAGAATTTTAGTTATACAATGCTCGAATCTTTTGCAAACTCTACTTCATATATGTTGAAAACTCATCTCAGCTTTTTGGTAGTGATGAGTACACAATTTTTCATATAATTGAAATAAAAAGATAGGTGATGATATGAACTTACAGCACCGGGCATACGTGGCCATGGACCAAAATCAAATGCTTCACGTGCAGCCTTCACAGCAATATCAACGTCTTCTTTGGTAGCTTCTGCTATTTCAACAATCACTTCCTCTGTTCTTGGATCAACAGTCTCAAACGTTTTCCCTTTTGTTTTTCCAAACAAACCCAAATGCATTAAGGTTCTAACACCCCGATTTAATTGTTAAAACATAAAAATGAAGAGATCATGATCCTAGTCCAAGATCAGGCAAGTTTACAAGCAAAAACAATACTATCACATTAAGCTCACATGATATTACTACATCATAATCATAAAACAAAGGTATATACTGAGAGATTCTAAGAATGAGTTGATTACGAAGAAACAACACCAATAAAACATGATCTCAGAATATTGATACACCTTTAACTTAAACTTTTCTACCTGAAATAGAATCTATAAATTCTCCATTGATGAAAAGCTTGGTAAACTTTACTGCTGGAATCTGGACAAAGGATTGTGAGTGACTTGCCATCCTTATCTACTTCACTGATCACTGATGACTGATATGGTGAATGCCAAGTTCCAAGGAAGTTTGTTGGCTATAGAAAGGAGACACAACAGTTACTTATACATTTGAATTACATGAGTTATTGGAGCTTTATATGATGGTGTTGGTGGGTAGCTGAAACAGGTGAGAGATATTATTCTCATAAGTGTTTCCTTTGCTAGCAATGGAACTCTCCTAATGCATGCATTTCAACTCCCTCTTTTTCCTTTTGCATTTTCCACATTCAATGCCAAAGGAGTGTCAGTATTTGTGGGAATACAAATCATGTACAAACCGGATAAACTGGAATTTCAATTCATCATCCATTTTTTCTTTTAGTTTCCTTTCAAATATATATGATTTTGCACCTAATATTTTTAAATATAAAAACTTCTTTACTATAAAATTTAATATGTTTTTGTTCTCTAAATTATTATAAAAGATATGAAAGAAATTCATGAAATGTAGTTTCTAAAATAAACATGTGGATATAATATAATATGAAATATAATATAATTCTCAATAGAAATATTTTATATGATAAAGTATAAAGATAAAATATTTAATAATTTAGTTTAGAGAAAATCGCATGTGATGGTATGATTATAGTTGGAGTGATGTATATGAAATTAAAATTCACATGTTTCACTATTTGATTTCAGTTTCAGTTTTGTATTTGTTTAATAAATCGAATTAAGTTACCATAATCTTACATAATTACTCTTAATAAAATATACATATTATCTTGTAAATGTTATTTATATTGATATATTAATACAGATATCATTTGTCACTCTGATGTCAGTTATGTTTTGGAATAAAAAAAAATAGAATAACTGAAAGAAAGTTGTTTTTGGCTTGGAAGTCGCTCGTTGTACACAATTGACTTGTAAAATAAACCACCAATCAATTGCTCTTTCTTTCAAGTTAAAACAAATTATCAAACTTGCTTTTTCAAACAATAACTTCAAGCTAAATTAATAACTTTTGAAATTTTGGACATAACCTTGATTAGGAGAGTAATCAACACTGTTTGTGTTAGTTATTTTGTATTCATTATTTATCAATTATTTGTCAAATATTGTGTTTTGAAGTTAACATATATTTTTATTACACTCAATAATCTCATCTCAATTAAAATTTGAGATTAAACACTTTAAATTTTATTTTTCGAAATATTTTTTAAAAACAAAATCACGGTTAAGATTTCAAAACAGATCATGTAATAATTAATCTAATAACAATTTATAAAAAAAAAATCGTAAAAGATAAGATTTCAAAATAGACAAAAAATAATTAATTTAATGAACTTTTATAAAAAAAAATCATAACGAATAAGATTTCAAATCAGACAATGTAATAATTAACCTAATGATAAAATTATTAAAATTGTGAAATGTATATTTTAACTGAAATGAACATTAAGTCTAACGTGCTCATTTCATATTCCGTGTAAAACAATTTAATTAATTAAAATATAAATAAATGAACATACACAAAAGGTTGACAAATGGATCAATTTTCATTTTATAGACACTAACATTGCGTTAACAACTAAAATTTATATATCAATGTTGAAAAAATAAAGGCCTGTAATATACAATTTATACAAATTTTAACCAATATATCGTTTATCAAAAGGGAAATTGAATTTTATCTCCTCAAAATAAGTTTCGCATTGGAATATTTTCTCTAAAAAACGTGATGAAAAATTTTAATTTATTAAAATTAGTGAGTTAGATTTTTCCACTGAAACTAATCATGAAGAATACGTATATTGAAAACATGAAGAATATACACATATAATTCACTAAAATGTTTATATTAATATAATAAAATTGTTTGCAATAAAATATACAACGATGATGAGATGTCCTTTTTAGCCATTTTAAAAATAGGAAGAGTTTCTTTAATGGGCCTAATAATTGTACCAACTATTTTTCCGGTGTTATGGTTAATATGTCATCATGTGTACCAAACCAAATTATTTATTCTTTTGAAATTAAAAGGTTAATCAATATAAACTGGCCTTTACTCTATCTTTTTTATTTATTATTATTATTTTGTTTAACAAATGTTTCATGTGTGAGGTAGAAAATCACACTTAAAACACTTCACTTCACACTTTTTTCTAAACTGTATCGGGATACTTAAATTAGTAATATAAATATTCAGTTAATAATTTTATATTCAATAAATACAATCATTTATTTCTTTAATTATTTTAATATAAATTTATAATTAGTATAAGTTTAATCATGACTCAATATATTATCTATAAACTTAATTATTGATGATATTTTAAGTGTTTAAATATTTATTTGATTGAACAGTTGCTATTATAAAATACTATTTGGTCAATACACAGTACAACGTAAATTAAATCGTGTAAGTAATTAAAGATTCTATAATTTCAAGTTTGACTATAAAAAACTGAGTACTTCTAAGCTTTTGATTCACCTAAAAGTTTTGACCATTAATTTCAAAGTCAATGTTGTTCAGTCTCACGTGTTTTGGACTAATAGACGTCACATGTATACTATGAAAACTGTTAGGTATGATAAAACGAAAGCCCTTTCACCTTTTAACTTACAACATAAATTTAGAGCCAAGTTAATTCATTTTCTGCAACTGTGAAAATTTTCTTTTATATGAAAATAATAATAATAAATAATAATAATAATAATTCTGAGCACATCACAGTGTGTGTGATCGCAGTGAGACCTGTGCTTTATCATCTGAAAATTGAAATAAAGAAATTGGTATTTCTTTTACTTGTTTTTCTTATTAAAAAATGAAAATCTCATGAATGGGCCGCTTTTTAATTTGGGCCAAGTATATTAGACCGTCTCAATCCAATACGGGCCGGGCAGTTTCTTCTTGCACCGCTCGTAGCCCGTAATGCATATTCTTAGTAAATATGAAGATTTACCGAAAAAGAAGAGTTTGATTTCAGATAAAAAGGTCACAAACTGCATGTATTTGATAAAATGTATATTTTTCTTACCAAAAAACATGCATGGATCTTCCGATGTAATGCAGATAGACTTAGATTTTTAATATATGAAAAAATCATTGTAGAAAAATTTCCGACGATTAATTTAATGAAAATAAAAAGTATATATAAGTATAAAAAAGTACAGTGAGAATAAAATATTTTTATTGGTGGAGATAGATCTGAAATATAAATTAGAGGTTAATTTTTTAATAAGGTTAATTTGCAAAATATTTATCATTTAATCTATTGTCTCCGTGTCTGTGAATTATCATGATTAAGAAATTTATGACATATTATATGGGGACATAATATTTATGATATTATTTAATTTTATTTACTGTCTATATAATTGTGTTTATTATAGAGAGTAATTATGAGATGTTATAAAAGAATATTCTCCAGCATAATTATTATATTATGTTCCGTCAGGGAGGTACATATATCAATAAAGAGTACGTTTCACAATTATTTCATTATTAATTAGTTATATTTTTTCCTGTTTATTCGGAAAAACAAACTTGAAATTTCAGAATTTTTTTTCTTTAAAGATGTTTGGTTATTTTTGCTTTGGACACACATGTTTCTCAAAAGTGTACAAAGATATTTTCTTTTTAAGAAAAAGAAAAAGAAAAAGAAATAAAGTAAGCAATAACATAGGGTCAGCAACTGTTTTACTCTGTCAACTGACTCGTATTGGGCCAGAGATTCAATAACAGTGTCTGCAACCAAACACGCCCTAAGCCGACCACATTGTGTGTTTCTAAATTCAGTATATTTCCCTGTGTACACGTGATTCAATTGGACGGTACTTTTCTTTTTCTTACTCCAAGGTGTCTAATTAAAAATTAAAGAAATTGTAATTTATTTATAAAGAAATCAATATATTTCCTTAATTAAAGATCTAAAGTATAATATTTAAAAAAAAAAAAATTTACAAAACAGTGTACATGTTAATCTAAAAATGTTACTTGAAATTATTTTATCAATGTTTTTTATGGTATGCAATTAAAATAAGGAAAGATTTGTAAAAATGATATAAATTCATATTACTAGTTTAACTATTCCAAAAAATAAGAAATTTTATCTCTAGAGCTTATAAACTATATTATTAAGCAAATATGGTCAAATAGATATATAAGACATAAATAAACAAATTAACAGTAAATATGGTCAAATAGATATACAATATATATAAATAAATAAAAATTTCACAAAAAATATGTTCAAATAAACATACAAAACATAAATAAACAAATTCATGTGCAATTACCTTTCATACTAAACTTTTTCAAAAAGGACTAAAAGTCAGAATGAAAAGATAGAAGTACATGATACAAAATAATACAAAATGTTCATATATATATATATATATATATATATATATATATATATATATATATATATATATATATATATATATATGACTAATTAAAATTCATAAAATTTCACATGAATAATTTCTCTCATGGTATATCATCATTCTCACTTGGAAGTTCATCTACTTACATCATTTTGCAAAAGAGAAATATAAACAACACAACAACTAAAAGGTGCAAACTAGTGATAATTTTAAATATACATATTTTACAATTTCTATAATAATACAATCTATGTTAACTTGCAACTAAAATAAGCAACATACATTGTAACTAAAATAAGCAATACTCTCTCACATAAGAGTGGGCTTAGCTTATGGCTTTGCTAGAAAAAAAATCTCACCATAAGTGTCTCTTTCAACTCTCACTTCTTATTAAAATACTCTATTTGATTATGTAAGTCTAAGATAATTTATGATGATTTTAATCCAATATATATCATTAGTCAATACATAACACTAAAGTAATAAGTATTTGTACTTCTCCTCTAAAAGCACAAACCTTATGCAAAACATATAGTTCATTAATTTAATCTTTCCATCTCATTCATTCACTTTTATAAAACACAAACTTCCTAACAAGTTCTTCAGATTTTAAACCGAAATTCCCAATACAAACTAATTGACTTGTTCAATAATATCAATTACTCACTCAATGAGCTTCTCTCCTTAGCAAGACCGGTTACTCGCTCAACGAATTTCTCTAGAAAGACACTCACTAGCGACTAAATCTTTCGTCCAACGAACCAAGTAATGAAACAAAATGCATATTTATTCGTCAAATGAGACCTCATCTCTCTCTATCAAACTCAAGTTTCACTTTCGCTCAACAAAAAGACATATCTTGACTTTATACCAAACTCAAATTTAACACTTATCTAGTGAGAAAAGGGTTTTCCAAACGAGTTTGTATTATGTAAACACATAAATATGCATTTCAAAAAATTCTCTTAACTTTATAAAATAATCTCATTCTTCATTCAAGTAAAAACAAACCAATTTCGTTTTCAATTACTCATTATCAATTATTCAATCTAAACTTCACATCACAACATCAAATTTCACATATATCACATTACACATTCAACTCTTTACATATCTCAAACCAACCCAATCCAAAAATAATTTAACGATCAAAATCTATTTCAAAACATACCAACCAATCAGATCTCAAATCAAAGTTTAAGAATTAAAATTAACTTCTCTTTGTTTAAAATGTTTTTACTCTTACAATAACTCTTTAAAGTTCTATCTAACACTGTATAATGTAACTAGACAATAATAGAACCACCACTATAATGTAACTAGACAATATATTCAATAGTCGAAGATAGTGAAGATTTTTGGTAACTCCATTTATTTGAATTTTGAAGGCTAAAAAACGTTAATTACTACTGGCTGAGAATTATGAACCACCACCTTTATATATCAATGCATTTTTATACATAAATTATATATTTATTTATTTATATCTAAATTCAAACTCCCCTACAGTTCATTATAAGTTTTCTTTCTTTCAAATGAATATGTGAAAACGGGTTCCTAAACTGCAAAAAAAATGTTTGAAAAAATTGTAATTAATTATATTTTCAATGAGAAAAAAAAAACAGTTTAAAACATATTATATAGAGAGAGAGAGGATTGTAAAAAATTATAATATTTATTTTATTTTTCATTTAGAAGGAATTAGGGAGAAATTAGTCTAAATATATATAATTTGTTTTTAATATTATGCACCATTTGTAACATGGAATTTTTAAATTCTATCAATAATTTATTTTTTCTTCAAAAATCTTTGAAGGATATGAGTATGAAGAAGACGTTGAAGGAAAGTGACAACTCCAAATAAAAACAAAAGCAATGCCAAATCATGTTTTGTTCCATCTTGCTACTTATTGTATTTGGAACAAACACAAACACTACCTTACATCTCTAACTTTTTTTTTTTTACTTTTATTAGAAATGGACCACTTTGTTGGACTTTTGAATTAAGCAAAGAAAACAGATAAAAACTTTCCTAGCATTCAATTTTTTTTCTGTTTAACTCAATATCTAACATTCGAAAAATGGTACTTTAATATACAAATCTTTTACAATTATTTGGTATTATCATTTTTTTTACTCTCTTTTTTCTTAAAAAAATCTAAAAAATTATTTTTTAATAACTATTTTAATTTTATATTATATCAAATGAATATAAAAATATATTATCTTATTATTATTCATAATAAAATAATTGAAATGCAATGCACATGTGTAAAAAGAGAGCAACTTTATTCTCTAAAAGTTATATATATATATATATATATTTTTTTATCGATATCAATAACATTTGAGTCAACTATATAAGGAATTGACACCATTTTTTTATTTAAAATGTTAAGGTAATAAGTTAATGGGTCTTTCGTCTTTATATAGTGTTTTATTTTTTAATTTCTATTCAATGTGAGACTTAGACTCACATTTGAATTTCCAACACATACACACGTGTGTATATATATATATATATATATATATATATATATATATATATATATATATATATATAATTAGAATATAATAATATGAGATCATAAAATATAAAAAAATAACATAATTATTAGACAAATGAGTATTTAGGATTATAGACATTTTTACAAACAAATTTCAGAAATACCAATCTTAAACAATACAAATTGATAAAAGTTTGTGACATGTAGAAAACTTAAAGATGTATTATTTTCATGATCTCTTTCCAACTCTGTTTTTTAAATGAAATTTGGGTTCTTTCTAATTGCTTCCAGCTACTGCTGCGTCTTTTTGTTTATTGTTTTTGAGACAATCCATTATCCTCTTACATTTCATTTGTCATGTACCTAAGAATAAGACCTATTAATAATTTTTGGAATGTTTTGATGTGAAAAATTAATTAAACATAAACTTGATGATAATCCAAACTCGTGTGAAAATAAAAATGACGTACAGATTAGAATATATAGTTTCTTATTATTGAGATAAAAGGAAGTTTGTATAATTATAAGGACTAAATGAGTAAAGAAAACAAAAAGTACTAAAAATAGTTCAAAATTTGTGAAAAACTAAAATTTCAACTGATATTTTAAAGCTTTCGTAATTAATTTTTTATTTGATTAATTTAAATTTTTAATTGTACTATATATGTTAATCTTCTTGACATTTTATTAAGCATTAAATGGAGAAGTGAATGTTTATGAATTTAATTCATACTGGCGATGGATACCATTTTTTGGCGCAATAACTTCAATAAAATATTATCTTATTATCACATCGTATAAATGAATAGAACAACATAGAAAAATGATTAAATTTTATAATATATTTGTATGAAAATAATTTTCATTAATATGTATCAGAGTCAAATAACGTCAATAGTTAGTATAAAAAAGAATGAAAAAAAGAGATGTTAGAATAATATATCACAAAAAAGTATAGCTAATCAACGTCTGGAAAATATTAAATAAAAAATGAAAAAAAAATTATTAAAATTTATGATAAGTTGTAGTTAAGAAAAGATCGTGTAAGCAAATTTTGTTTTAAAAATTTACCAAATGTTTAAACAAAATAACATTTAAAATTTTATGATAAAAGATAAACAATGCTAATTATTACATCTTAAGTACCCTAAATGATATAGGAGTGTTTAACTATAAAAGAGTATAACAAATGTTTGACCATCTAGTATAAATGCGGTAAAGAATATGTAAGAGAGTTTTTAATATGAATATTGTCAAATAAAGGTATGGATAATGTTAAGGTTAACTCTTGTAAGGTTAATTCAATAGAATTAGAGTGTCTAATGAGATAAACTAATAATACTAAGAATAATTATAGTTGTCTAATCAATGAATTAGTTGTATATTAGGAATGATTACACTCATTTGTAATAATTTGTGATTGTGAATCTCTGTAAAAAGAAAAGTTAACTTAACTCAAATTTGAACAAATCACTATAAAAATTATGTGTTTTATTGCTTTTATTTTGTAAAGGTTTTTCATTAAACGCTATTAGAAATCTAAATATTTAACATTTATTGAAAACATGATATACTTTGTAAAAAGAATTAAACATGAATTTAGAAAAAGTTTAAAACTCATTTGTAGAATTTTTCTGTGTTTCAGTTGCATCGGAGTTGTGATAAGAATAATAATAACATTTTTAAGTATTTCTTTTAATTCCTTAATTATTATCTTGATTTTTTAAAATATACGGATAAGTTTGGTATGAATAAGACAATATCTATATTGATGTTATATTATTGCTTTAAACAATTATAAATAATTGAAATCAATAATGTTAGAAATTTCATATTACATAAAATGAAACCATGATTGGTGAGATGGACTGATAATCTTTCAATGTCCTTTCGTGTCGGCAACGCTAAAAAAATTGAAATGCAATAATTCTTGAATTTGAATAGTACCTACCAACATGGCATAGGCAAATAACAGTAAAATAAGATATTCGAGTTGTAAAATTTCAGCAGTTGACTTTTACCTTTTTTTTTTAAAAGAAAAGTTGTATGTCTTTTAGCTATTTACAACAATTCAATTTGAGTTTTGGTTAATAACTTCTTCAAACTTCTTTAAAGGAGCATTATTTACAATAATTCAATTTGACTTTTGGTTAATTACTTCTTTAAACTTCCTTAAGAAAGGATTGCCAAACAAATTATTGGAAATAATCCAAGTTTTATATTCAGTAAACAAAAATAGAAAGTTAAACAGTCATAACTTTATTTATTTAGCGTTTGAAATTAAAAATGGTGTTAATTTTTTATATATAAATTGTACTCGTGTTTTTATTAGTATGGTCTATTTTCAATGATTCTTTTTAAAAAAATAATAAATAATATTAGAGATGATGATTAATGTTGTTAACAGATGTATATAAAATATTCTTGATGGAAGAACAATAAAAATAATATTTAAAAGAAATTGATAAAAATGAATGAAAATATCACATAGAAATCATAAAAATTTAATGTAAAAAAATCGAAAAACTAAAATTAGTATTTAAATAAAAGTAAATTTTCAAATTCATTTAAATTTTAAATAACTAAATATTTTTAATTAAGTTCTTATTAGAAAACTTCTTTTTACTAAGAATTAATATTTTTTTTTCAATTGATGCCATTTTTTATTTTCAATATAAAAATACTAAAACAACAACAATGCAAATCAATCATGTTGGACCACTTGGTGGTAAAATCAAATAACAAAATCTCAATTAAAATTATAAAAAATTCAAACCCTCAATAAAATGAAATATTTAACAGAAACTCAATTAAAAGTATACAAAGATAAATCGAAGATTAATTTAAAAAAAAAACAAATCAAAACAAGATTGCTTGGGAATAATATAAATCGAAAAGAAGAATATATAGAAAAATTTAGTCAAAAAGAGAAGGTACGTAATGATGAAAAGCAAAGGACTAAACAATGTTTTAGCATGTTTACCGATTCATTGTATTTCATATTCAAATACTTATAATTCAGATGTAAAGAGAAACATCTTTCTTGATACATTAATGTTAATGTTAGGTAGGATAATTTTTAAGTAAACTTTGATTTTGTTTTTCCTTTTCGTCTCTCTTCAAAAATTAACCCTAAAGTAATACCTTTGATGCCATTCAAAAGGCTATTATGCAACTTGAGAAGAACGGCACTCATAGGCTATGTTTTTTTCTTTCTTCAAAGGTTATTTTATTTTATTTTATTTTTCTCAAAAATTATTTATGTTGAATAAAGGATTGGTTGAATCCGATTGAACTTTGGTATGTGAAACTTGTATTAAACAATTCATTCTAAAAAAAATCTATCAAACTGAAAAAAAAAGTGTGTGTGTGTGTGTGTGTTTTTTTTTTAAGTTATCTAAACTAAAACAACATATAAAAAATCGAAAGTCAAACATCCCCAATTAAAAATTAATGTCATCTACAAAAATATATTTATCTAGTACGGTTCACGGATTAAATCTTTTAAGTTATTGTTTTCATCAACCACACTCAATTTTTCGGATAATTATAAACACTTCCTAAAATCAAATTCTGGAAACTTAATGGATCATCACTTTTTCAAATACGTCTACCCAACCCTAGTCTTGCATTTATTGTGAAGTACTTGAAAGGAAATTGTTATTCAATGGAAACATGCATATACCTGAAAATGTGGGTTGGTTTCTGGGTTATTTTGTTTGTATATAGTTGTCAAAACACTGTATTTTATATTTTTATTTTATAAACAATGAGTCAGAAGTTGAAAGATGAAAAAGACTCCCTCTTAATTTTAAAATATTCATTGTATTTTTTTTCCGCCTTCTTACAATAATAAAAATAATAAAACATGTTATAAAAGAAAAAAAAAAGAGAATAAGAGATAATGGAAACTTATTTTCTGTATATTATTCTTTTGAGAAAAAAATCTATTTGTATAATTCAGATGATACAACTCAATGGTTACACATAGCTAATATAAATAGTTAAGCCAATTATATGAGTAGTTGTAACAAATTAATCATTCATATGAATAATTGTAATTCTAACAAAATACTAGATAGTTATTTATTAATAATTTTTCTTTTTGGGTTTCTATTGATAAGAGAATATCTCTCTTTAAAATTTTAATATAAAAAATTCTTTAGGATATATTAGTGAAAGAAAATGAATCGATGACAAATATAATTAATTTGTTATAATAAATTGACTGATGATATTTTTATTGTAAGACCTATGAAAAATATTTACCTTAATAGTAACAATTTTATTACTAGATTTATTTGTGAATGGAAAATATAATAAGTTTAAGTAAAAAAATAAAATGTGGAAAGCTAAATAAGAAATTTTGTTAGCTTAATTGGTAGGAAATTGTGGTGATTTCAAGAACATGGGTTCAAATTCTTTTCTATCTTTTTCTTTAAAAAAAATTTAAAAAAAATTAAAAATATTGATAGTGGATAAAACACTCATATTTTAAGGCATTATTGAGGGATCCAATATGTCAAGTGGTGATTAAAATATTATTGAATTTGTAAATAAGAAATTTGTTAAAACTAGTTGAGGAACACTTTGGCTAAGGAAAGAATTGATACTTAAGTTGTCCATTGTGAAGGAAAGACTTGGTACTTAAGTTGTCCATTGTGACGCACCTCTCTTTCCTGGAAGTCTACCCGACAAGTTTTAACTTAAATCTTGTTGAACAGATTATGTACTGTTAAATTATTGTGCAATATATCTCGTTGGAATGCAAATGTCTGATGAATTCATGTTATTGTGGTAGATATGGAATTATGAATTATAATTGTGATGGTAGGACAGAGGAATCTCAAAAATCGGAGTTGGTCAAATCCAGTAAGTTGTGACTAGTCATATCTACTGGCATTTATGGTGAGTTTGATTCGTCAAACATTTGATTCTTCTCTGGTGACCATTTATGGTGATATTTTAGTATTGTTAATTTATTGTGATATATTCATTTTGTATGATTTTTGCGATGATTGGATTTTATTATATTGGATTTGAATTTATGCATCTGAACATGATATGAGTATTATGGGGAGATTTTGTAAGGGTATAATGTGAGTTGAGAAATATGAGTATGGTATGAGTCTCGCGGAGAGATTCAGTAATGATATGGTATTTGTGTATATGTTGATATTGAGGGTCCTCTAGTTGAAGGTTATCCTGATACTCTAATAATCATCAAGTCTCAAGTAGAGAATGATGAATTATGTGGTGAGAGGGGCAGGAGGTCCTGGTCTATGTGCCGGTTTTGGACATAGTGTTAGACTAACCTTGTGGATGATATGGAGTATTTTGAAAGTGTATTTGTAAGAGGAAGTAGAAGACATCACAAGTGCATAACCTCCCGTGACCGCTCATCAACATATCATCGGAATGAGTGTCTATTGGGTATTGTGGAATGAATGTCTATTGTGTATTGTGGAATGAGTGTCTATTGAGTATTGTGGAACGAGTGTCTATTAAGTATTGCGGGATGAGTATCTATTAGTAATTGTGGTATTGTGTGATGAGTAACTATGATGCGATTGTTGTATGATGGTATGAGTATCTATGATGCGATTGTTGTATGATGGTATGAGTATCTATGATGCGATTGTTGTATGATGGTATGAGTATCTATGATGCGATTGTTGTATGATGGTATGAGGATGTCTGATATAATTATTATATGAGGTTTGTTGAGTGTATCAGAGTAATTAGGCATGTTTTATAAATGATTGGTTGCATGTTAGCTCACCCTACTTGTTTGTGTTTGTGTATGTGCGATGATCGTATAATTCGTTATACGGGAGCAGATGGAGGAATGTCGTCTGATTCAGTACCAATGAAGAAAGAGATAGAAGAATTCGAGTTATATTTATGAGTTTATAGTTGAAATCTGAGTTTAATATATATATATATATATATATATATATATATATCAACTATAAATTATCAAGTGTGGGATATAAATTATCAAGTGTGAGATTAAGAGATGTTACCTTAAATGTAATGCTACAATATATCAATTATGAATTATCAAAGTGTGAGATTACGAAATATTACATTTATAATACGAGTTATTATAACATGAATTAAAAAAAATACAAACTTAATATGAAAAGTATAATGAATCTATTAGAAGAAGTGAAACACATAATATAAATATAATTATAGTAAAAAGTTGTGATGACGGCTAAAAGAACTTTATGTGAATGAAGAGGACAACCTTATTATCACATGTACACAGGATCTAATAAATTTGAATATTATTTCATTTATTTTTAGTTTTTGTTCATTTGAATGTTATTTCATTTATTTTTAGTTTTTGTTCCTCTAATATAAGGTACTCGCGTTCTCTCTTCAGCTAATGTCTTTTTGAATTTAGAAGAAAAATTCATCAAAATTATTTTTAATACACTTTAATCCATTACTCTAAATTTTTTTAAAAAGATAATATAAGAGATATTGTGGGTAGCATGCTTCTCTTTAAGGAACCAAGTATCATTTTCAATTTTTTGTACAAATGTTAATCTTTTGCATATTTTGTTTTATAGTTCCATTATTTCCCACTGTCTTTTGTTACAGAAAAAGAAAGCAAACAAAACAGAGCACCACTTATTTTAAAGGTCCAAAGCACCCTCGCATTGAGTAGCTGTGCGTAGTTCCAAAAACTTATTCTTAAAAAAAGCATACATGATTAAAAACTACACGGTGTGTATAATAAAATTATTTAAAGTGACAATAATTTACATTAGTCGTAAAGTAATAAGTAGCGTCTTTGTCTCTCTTTTAAGTCAATATAGATCCAAGTAATATTCTATTAAATAAAGGCTGCTAAAGCTATTATATGGGATATATACTGTATAACTCTTTGGTCTCATCAGACAATTCAAATAAACATGACTATAAGAACTATTGAGATTGAACTCTTGTAATTTATGGACTCAACGATTTTTTATATCGATTAAATTTAATACTGATTAATTTACGGTAAAATTATTAGTAATATAAGATTAAATTTCACCATTTAAATATTTTATATACTCAGATAAAAAATCAAAACCTTATTCTCATAAAATACTTGTAGACAAAAGTAGAAACAAAAGATAATTTTTGATATGTTTCTCTTAACTCATTATATTTTTAATCTCTAGTTTTAGACGAAAAATTAATTTTTTTTTGTCTTAAATTTTAATATATTTTATTTTCAGATTTTAAAAATGAATGAACTTTTAATTTAACTGCATTAAATTCTTTATGTATCAAATATATTTTATGTGTTATTTGAGTTGTTTGTATCATTTTGACACATCCAAACTCAAATATCAGTTTAAAACATTGTTTAACAAATTTACAAAAACTATATATATAATTTTTTAAATTTAGGAATAAAAAATATATTAAAGTTTGAAAAGAAAACAAATTCTAATTTTATATATGAATTTAAAAACTAAAATCATTCTTAACCCTAAACTTAATTATCATTCAAACCCGTTTGATTCCTCCATCCTTTCTTCTTCTCTACATTTTTTCCCTCTTAGATTATTTTTTATTTTATTTTATTCCAATTATTTCATCCTCTCGTTAACCTAATTCCACCGAACCAAATTAGTCCTTTTTTTGGGCTTGGACCAACCTTGTGTTGCTCCTTTTGCATCACTCATAAATTCTATTTTTATAAAAATATATTTTTAAAACTCAACAGTCACCAAATCATTAAGACATTCATCTTCGACTATGATTAAATCAGTTTTAATAAATAATAGTTATTCGGTACTATTAAATAAATATAATACAGGATGAGTAAAGAATTTGAATAAAATATATTATAATGGTTATGTTAATTAATAAATTATAATGATATTCATTATACCAGGATTTAATTTACACATAAAATGAAAAATTGTAAATTAATATAATAAGTTATATGGAAGTGAGACGTAAAAAAAATGTAAATTGACATAAATGAGTCAATTATACGTTTTATAACAAAAGAATAATTGATAAAATAATTTATATTAATTCATAAATATTCAAAAATATTTTTTTATTTATTTAAAAAGGAAAATTATTTTTAAAAAATAAAACAAAATAACCGTTTATTCCAGTTTCTTTTATCTTGAAAAAAAAAATCTGGTTTCGTACAGTGACCGGACAGGTTGCTGTGTCAATTTTTAGTTGGATCATTTTAATTCGCCCGTGGTCCACTTTCCAAATGATGAATATAATAATTTTTAGAAAATGTGTTTTTATTATTATCTATTTTCTAGTTACTTAAAAAATTATTACTATTTTTAAATATTTAATGCTATTATTTAAATTTTATTGATGTTAGTCCATTAATTTTTTTGTATATTTATAAATGTACAGTAAAATTGCTTAAAAAACAAATAATACTAATAGTTCATTTTACTTAAAACAAATTAAAATTCATTTATTGGATATTAATGATATTAAATGTGTTTATTTAACATCATAAATATTAATAATAATCTAACAAATGTTTAACTCACATAATAAATAGTTTGAATTTCTAACCCCTTCCATATTAATATCAATTAACGAATGTATTTACTAGTATTACATCCATAAAAGCGTCATAAGTTTTATTTTAATAACATTATAATTTTATTTATTTTCATATTATTTGCGTTGTCATCTTATTATAACTTTTATTTACTTCTTCCGTTTTGTTCTTCTTATTGTATTCTCATTCTTTTATAATACAAACCTAATACCATCAAACTTATATTTATTTTTTTATATTTTTAGCAATCACAATTTCTACTTTTTCTTCTTTATCTTTTTTAAAATTTATTTATCTGTTTTACAGAACTGTCTAGTTATATGATGCATTAATTATTTTTAAAGTGCCCCTGATATTCTTAGTATATTTTATATTAGTGTTAGCTTGTTACATATTTTATTGATATTAACAAATAAGGACAATATTAAATTAATAAATATATACTTATAATATTTATTCAACATGATAAGATAAATTAGTATGTAACTACTGGAAATTACTGATATTAAATATATTTATGGAAACCCATAAATACTAATTAATAAGTTCACAAATATTTACTAATTATTGTTAAAAATTATATAATGATATTTAATTCGTAATTGAAACTTAGAAACATAAAAGTTTGTGTCTGTATTAAATAAAATCTTAATTATAAGTGTCACATAAGTATCCATCATTAAATAAAATTAACTTTCCTAAAATATACATATCCGGCCATATAAAAACTCTAGAGGATTCCTGGATGGTTTGAATGTGAAAAAGAAAAGCATAAGTTAAACACGTTATGTAAAATAAAATCAAAAGAAAAAGTTATGCAATATAAAACAGTGTCAAACTTGAAAGCCTGACCTGTTGAAGGCTTTCAATAAAATAATTTATTTCATAGATTAATTCAATGATTAGTGTATAGTGAAAATATATAATCCTATTTATATTATTTATTTAGTAACCATTTTTATATAAATAAATAAATAAATTTGTGGCTATAAATAAATAAATAAAGTAGTGGCTGATTCGAATGCGACGTGTCTATAATGGTTACGAAAAACGACGGTATCTACTTGTAAAATATATGGTGGATATTTCTTAATTTATATGCTGAGGTATAATTTATTTAAATTTTATAGAAATAATAAATTTATTTGATTGAATATTTTATTACGCATATATTTTAAGGTTAAATTGTATTGTAAAGAGTTTGAACACTATAATCAAACATCATTTAACCCGTTAACAAAATTTATCGCAAACAAAATTTATCCTAATTGTTAAAAAATATCTTATTTTTAAGTTTAATTTAATTTTACTAAATCGTTTTACAAAATAAAATTTATATATACTTAGATATTCTAAAATGATTTTATCTATGATTATATAACATCTTTCAATATATATATATATATATATATATTAATGTGAGATTAAACGTTAATAAATCTCATAATAAATAAAATAATATGTTTAACAAAATAATCTCTTACGAGGTTAAATTTTAACAATAATAATACTATATTAAAAAATGAATTTTAAAAATTTAACTCTACAAAAGAATTTGTAAAATGAAGTTTTTATTCATTTATATACTAATTTTATTGTTAGTAAATATAAAATTTTTAACATATTCCTTTACGCTAAATATATTTATGAAAATTAGTAATAATATATATATATATATATATATATATATATATATATATATATATATATATATATATATATATATATATATATATATATATATATATGACAATACATTAATAAAGGGTCTAATAACAGGTGTAATAGTATTTTCAACCAACAACAAATTTCTTTAATAAATTCTAAGAATGATTTTTATGGTTACATAAAAAAATAAACTTTAAATTTAATTCACATTTATCATAAAAAAAATTACATTCACTTGTATACTTTAAACTAACATTATCTCTTACCATTTATCCTTACTTAAATTTGGAAGATTATTCATATTCATGTTTTAAATCTAAAGAAAAAACTTTCCAAATTACATTTGGAACATTAATTATATCAATTTCAGATAAATTTTAAAATAGAAATATATTTAATTTATTTTTTAAAATTATACGTAAATAATGTTATTGATAATGAGTTGGAAGCCCTTTTCGCATCCTATAATTGTCATAAAGCCTGAGGTGTGTATAAAAGAGGTACCTTTTCTGTTCTTTCCTCTTATATTAGATTAGATGCGTAAAAACATTGCCTTGTGATTATCTTCTCTCTGCTTCTGTACACACAAACATGGCTGCTCTCTCTAATGGCAACCAAGCTTCTTCCTTCAAAATTCCTCCCATCAAGTTCACCAAACTCTTCATCAATGGACAATTTGTTGATTCCCTTTCAGGTTCTTAACTTAAATCTCTTTCCTTTCACTTTTCTCTCTGCATTTCTTTCATCTGTGGAAAAGCTCAACCGAAAACCCTATAATGAAAAATGTTTACTGTTACTGGTTTGAGTAATGGAAAATGAAGTGAGAGAAGGCAAAAAGGCATAAATTAAGTGAAACACTGAACTTAGCTTATTGCAAGCAGATTTTAAAGTTATATATCTGCAAGTATTTTTATGAGTTTTCATGCAAAATTCTCTGTTTTAATGTATTTCTCTCTGTTTTTTGCTGTGTTTCATGTGAAAACGGAAAGAAATACAGTATACAAATTCCAGAGATAGATGAGATGAAAACTCTGTGTGGACAAGAATTGATATTTTTTTTAAAAAATTATAGAACGGTTTATTTAATGGTTTGTGTAAAGAAATGAATAAACATAATTGACTTATATCAATTAAATAATAAGAAAAAGTTATAAGAAGTATATACTTTATGTATGATAAAAGAAAAACTAGAATCAAGGAATGTAGATATTAAAAAATTGATACTGAAAGTAAACCACAATAAATTTGACTGATTTAATATTATTTAACTAAAACTTCAAGTTAACTAATTGAATTAGTTTGAAATTGTACATCCTTGTTTGTTTGTGAGTGTGTTTTATCGAGTTTTATGTTAAATTGAAATTAATTTAAAAATTATAACAAATTTTCCATCTCTAATTAAATTTAATTTTCTGACTAAAATTCAAAAACATGTATCACAACAACTTCAATGGGTGAGAGAAATTGGAAGAATTTGATGAATGAAGATTCCAGAAAATATTTTTATTTTTATTTATAAAATTGAAAAAATAATTTCAGGAAAAGAGTTTGAGACAATAGACCCAAGGACAGGGGAATTGATTACGAAGATCGCAGAGGGAGGAAAAGAAGACATTGACGTTGCTGTGAAAGCGGCACGTGTCGCTTTCGACCATGGTCCATGGCCTCGTATGCCCGGTGTGGTATGTTATCATTTCTCTTCTTCTTCTTCGTTCTACAAGAAGTGCTACATTATCACCATAGATTTGTGGGTCTCATTTATTTTATCACGTGTGCTGTTTAATGTAAGTAAAATATTTAATTTACATTCATAAAGAAATGTTACAAATTTCCAGTTTATCAATTTAAAAGTCATACAAAAAATATTTAGGTTTTTTTATTACAAAAAAACCTAAATATTAAAGAATGTCGTCTAATAACTTGATTTAACAGCTTTGGGTGCATTCAAAATGTATTCGATGACCTTATAAATAAAATTTATATACATTAACTTGTTAACTAATAACTAATCATTGACTTTGTTTCATAATTAATTTTCTTGAACCGAGTTCATAGGGTTTGTTTGGCTGATTCTTGCGTGCGTTTAATGTTTTTGACTTTTTTTCTGCTATGAACTTGTCCGATGCATTAAATATCAGTTTTTGTTTTTGATGTTCATGATCTCACCTTCTGTCACGGGCCATCTCATCCTATATCTTTGTTTGACATATATATAATTAAAGTTTATTACGATTTAACGTGACAATAATACGTTATGATCAGTAAAGTTTGTATAAATTCTGTAAAATTTTATTAATTAACAAGAAACACATTATACGTAAGCGCCTAATTAATTAGTACAAATAATTTACTTTTATTAATTAATTATTTTGATCCATTTGGTGATAGGGGATGAAACAAAGGAAAAAACAATGTAGCAATATTAAAACTATGCCAACTAATGTTAAAATTGAATAACAGGTAACATCTAAATAATTATGTATTTTTTAAGGAATTATTCAATCCTCGAAACATGAATCGATTGGGATTTGGAATTGGATTCTTCTGAATATAATATAAGCTTTGTCTGTACTCGTGAGGTATTCGATTGGACCGATCGATCAAGTCATGTTTTGGTTTTCATATTTTAAATTTTATTTATTTATGTTTTGTCGTTGAGTTTATTCAAATAATTGAAGTCTCTTCAAGAATTTAGATGCGTAAAAAAATAAAATAAAAAATCAAACATTGTTGATGTTAAGTCTGCATAATTTATCTAAGTATGTAAAGTTTGGCAGAAAGAGAGTCGAAGCATGTGGATTGAAACCGTCCACGACATCAACGTTGAACAAAGACAGTGTTTTTGAGTTCAAGAAACACGAGTCTCCAACGTGTAATGCTTTTTTTTGTTTGACTTCAAACAAATAGTGTAATACTTGTTAAAACACGACACATGATATTCTCTTTTGCAAGTTGATCAGCTCCACCGAGTTATGGGTGTTATCTTGTTAAAAGTAGCTAGCCAATATTGACAAAACTGTATACTGTCTAGATAAATGTTTACTGTAGAAGTGTTTGCCGATGAACTGTTTGTAAAAAAGAAATTAAGTTATATTCAAATAAGTTGGTAGCTTCTGTAATTAGTAACAAAGTTCTTCACCGGCATGGTTCTTTTACTTTCTGATAGCATTGACATGACATAAGTGTTCATCACTTTGAGATGGTTTTGAAATCAGGAAAGAGCAAGAATTATGATGAAATGGGCAGACTTAATTGAGCAAAACATAGATGAACTAGCAGCATTGGAGGCCATCGATGCTGGGAAGTTGTACCACTTTTGTAAGGTTGCTGACATTCCTGCAGCAGCAGCTACCATACGTTATTATGCTGGTGCAGCAGATAAAATCCACGGGGAGGTCTTGAAAGCTTCTAGGGAGTTTCATGCATATACTTTACTAGAACCAATTGGTGTTGTGGGACACATTATTCCCTGGAACTTCCCTACCACCATGTTTTTTGCCAAGGTTAGTCCTTCCTTGGCTGCCGGTTGCACAATGATCCTCAAGCCTGCTGAACAAACACCTCTCACAGCCTTGTATTATGCTCATCTAGCTAAATTGGTATGCGTCTTTTACAAATGGCATTGACAAGTTGATCACTGAAGGTTGAGTTATTGATTTTCCTTACTTTTATGTTTTGAAGGCTGGAATTCCAGATGGAGTACTTAATGTAGTACCTGGATTTGGTCCAACTGCAGGAGCTGCAATAAGCTCACACATGGACATTGATATGGTAATTACTTAAATCTAAAATATGTGGACATTATGAGTCTCAGGTCAAGTAGAATAAAAAGGTTAAAGTGTTATTGCTTTGGTTGACTGATGAGACTATAAATAGACTAAATTAAGGTGCAATATACAAAATACTAATAGGTTATCACGAATAATAATAACAGAGTAACATAGTTTAAGTACAGTAAAACCAATATGATTGGCTTGATTGTGATTTGTGATTTGTGCATGTGTAGGTAAGCTTCACAGGTTCAACAGAAGTGGGGCGTGAAATAATGCGTGCTGCAGCTAGTAGTAATTTGAAACCAGTTTCACTTGAATTAGGAGGCAAGTCACCCATCATAATTTTTGATGATGCTGATGTAAATAAAGCTGCTGAGCTTGCCCTCTTTGGCATCGTATTCAATAAGGTGATTTTCCTTCATCAAATTTAATTCCTTTTACAAGGATCAGTTGAAAATATTCTAACTTTTTTTTTACTGGGATTTCAGGGAGAAATCTGTGTTGCAGGTTCTCGCGTGCTCGTCCAAGAAGGAATTTATGATGAATTTGAGAAGAAATTGGTGGAGAAAGCAAAAGCCTGGGTGGTTGGTGATCCTTTTGATCCTAAAGCTCAACAAGGGCCTCAGGTTTATACCGAATATGTCTTCTAGTAACTCTGATCGTTGAAACAAAAATGAGAGTAATTGGCTAATTGTTTTCTTGTTGCAGGTTGACAAGAAGCAATTTGAAAAGATCCTTTCCTATATTGAGATTGGAAAGAAAGAAGGGGCCACCCTTTTGACAGGCGGCAAAAGAGTGGGAAACAAGGGTTACTACATTGAACCTACAATTTTCTCCAATGTTAAGGTGATTTTTAACTTCTCCCAAGTATGAAACGAGGTTGTTTTGGAATAAATAGATAACTAACCATCACAGTGTCTTTCTCATGATATCTTGTTTAGGAGGACATGCGTATAGTACAGGAGGAGATATTTGGTCCTGTGATGGCCTTGAGGAAGTTTAAGTAAGTCAATGTAGTTTTATTTACTTGTTACTATAAATGATTCAATGTATTCATAGTAGTGTCTATGAATTTATTCATGAATACTGAATTCAAAAGTAATACATGAATGAATAACAGGACTATTGAGGATGCAATTAAGATTGCCAACAGTACTAAGTATGGTCTAGCATCAGGCGTTGTGACCAAGAGTTTGGACACAGCCAACACTGTGTCAAGGTCCATTCGTGCAGGCATTGTTTGGATCAATTGCTACTTTACCTTCGGGAATGACATTCCTTACGGAGGGTACAAAATGAGTGGATTTGGAAGAGATTTTGGACTGGAAGCCCTACACAAGTATCTACAAGTTAAATCTGTTGTAACTCCCATTTACAACTCTCCTTGGCTTTGAACATCTCCTTTCTGCTTTCAGTTTAAACAGTACAGTAGATTTAACATATGTACTCTATCAGAGTAATAAAATTGGGTCATGTTACTTTACATAATACATGCTCAAGTACGTTTAGTCTAAGTTTTACACATAGTTTGTGTGTTGATGAATTCAAAATTATGTGAAGTATGATTTTTATAATGATTTCTGTGAAAGTAAAACTTTCTTTATTCTATCTGTGCCTCACTTTCTTAAGTTGTCACTGAATGTATACACTGTTAAATTTGAAACAAACTATTATCTATGTATGGCTTTCTTTATACTAATGCACATAGCCGATTTCATTTAGTTATAGTAAATTTTACTGTGAGATGAGTTCACTGATAAGGCTCTGTTGATGCTGTTGAAATTCCTGGATAAATTGGCACAGAAAAAACAAAGAAAGTCACAAATTTTTCATTATTATTTCCCACAAATGCAAGCAGCTCCATCCTCTGACCTCAAATTCCTTCATCGTTATTCATCATGAAAGAAGAAAGATGGATTATTTATTTACATGCATGCTTATAAACTCTTATCATTAACTACATCCAACTACTTATTAGCCCTACCACGCCATACATACTCCCCGTGATGCAACCGGCACCGGAATGACCCCGGATGCTGCGACGTCGAGCACACGCATCGCTTCGCAGAACCACTCTCGCCGGAGCTGCCACCACCATCATGAGCCTGCCGTGCCACCGCCGACAAAAGCCATCTTCTACGCAGCATGAAGGCTTCTCTGTTGAGAAAAGGAAGTCCAGGGTGACACATTGATTCTTCTTTGTGCTTTCAACCTTTTTGTTAGCAGTGGCTACAACACATTATATATATTATGTGGCTCACCTTTGAAGTTTAGAGTTAAAAAAGAAAAGAATCTGAGAGGGGGAATATGATTGTGGAAGAAGGAAAGAAAGGGGAAGGGAATTGGCATCGTAAGAAGATGGAAGTTTTAAGGATGTTCGTGTGCGACCAAATTCCATGTTGCGTTGGACAAAGATACCACTACATCAACTTACGTAGGAAACTATGTGGCATCTGTCTTTGCTGCTTCCACGTGGCTCTATTTAGTGCCACTGACTCAGTAACAAATCCTGCCTGGCGTCTGCCTCTTGTATGATATCTGATAAATTATACGATTTTTACAAGGTTTAATACCTATTTTTTTATAAGGTTTAAAGTTGTTTTTTTTAAAGTTCACTAATATTTTATATTTTACAAAAACAGTTCATGTTAGTTTTTTTTGTTTCTGGTGTTAAAAAAGTTAATGATAGACTTGTTCTCTAAAAAAACATGATGACTTGTATTCTTATTATTGACTTGATAATGTGAGGTATTTGCGGTATTAATTACATTTAGAATTAAAATGAGGTGGAAAATCTAAAACACCTTTTAGGCCGCCGTGAGGAAACCATCAACACCATCTTTTTCCTCAAGATTTAGACACAACAAAATCCAGAAAAATTTCCAATTTCTGAACTCTCAAATTGCATAACAGAGCAACCCAATCGCGTCGTTGCCATGAACCCTAGTTCGCGAGCGCCGCCACCATGAACCCTAGCTTACGAGCGCTGCCGCGATAGAACTCCATCGCGAAACTCTACCACGCTTAAAAAACCAACATTGCGACCTTCGTCCTCTGCGAGAATCACCATGCCAACCACACCGTGAGCACCTCCACTAATCTCCACTACCTGCAAATTAAACACAAAAATCCAGAAACAGAAACCCTAAATCGCATTTTCTTTCTCGCGAGTTCATCATTCTCGCGCAACCTATAGATGCACGAAAGTCATTCTCCTCGCAAGTGCCGCCATCAACCTCCATCCAAAATAGAGCCAATGTGCTATCACAAAATGGAGAGAGAAAGAGAAAATCGGGACTATGAGAGAAGGGAGAGAGATGAAGAACAGTGAGGGGTAATTTTGGAATTAACAAATTCTGAACCCTAAACACTTTTCCACGTCACCATTACAATAAAAATTAATTTCAAACGAACCAATCATGTGATGCCACGTGTCGTTGTAAAAAAGTTTGCAAAAAATTAATATATCGGGATCCAAACGAAAAAAACAACGAAACGACACTTTCTTCCTCACCAAAGCAAACTCCTCTTCTTTTGGGCAAATTTCCTCAAAAGATGATACAGAGGTTTACTTTTCTTCCTGCATGGTTCCTCCTTCTTTTCCAATGGTTCATCGTCTATTTTGCTCCCACTCCCAAATTGATGAAGCCATCACAGAATTTAGTTACTTACTTAGTAAGCATAAAGTTCATCCCATCTTTGAATTTGGAAAGATTTTGAGATTCTTTGTGAGAATGAAGTAGTACCTTATTGCTATTTCTCTAGTTAAACATCTCGTCATTCTCACCCTCCTCATTAATAGTTTTTGTCATCTAAGAGAATTAAGCTTTGGTTTTTATGTATTTGCCAACATTCTGACACGAGGTTGTCATCCAAATGGCATTATGTTCACTACACTAATGAGAGGTCTCTGTCAATTTGAATTTGAAAACTCTATCTCCAAATAAAAACCCACCATTGGAATCAACTTATCTAACCAATAGTTCACTCAAAATGTACCTACCAAGCTTAACATTATCATTCAAATTTAAAACCCATCGAAATTGCATGTTCTCAATAAGTGACATGTGCTCCTTACACAATCTTTCATTCAAAGTACAAACATACTTCGTTTTAAAATAATGACAAACGCATAACTGCATCAAAGTACAAACATACTTCATTTTTCTTATTGGAGTTATTTTTATTTCTTTTCTTCTTTTCTCAGTTTGTATAATGTTGCGGTTCAACTTTTTGGAAGGACTGCGGGCAAATGGGCCCTCAAAGTGGTTCTGAATCTGGGAAAGAATCAAAAGGTGGTTTAGATTATAGAAATACTGATGGGTTGAACGAAGTGGAGAGTACCGACACTTAACTTGAATGGAGTGGATGATGGTGGCCTCCTACCGAATAAAACAAGTGTGGTGGTGGAGTGAAGCGACGCGGTGGTGATCGAACCAAGCGAAAACAGGGATAAAGAGGGGAAAGGTGGTGAATAGAACCTGAATGATTTAGGATTCGCCATTGTGAGGTTCGCCATTTTCAGAATAGAAGCGCTGCTTCCATTATTTTTCTATTTTTTTTAATTTACTAAATTACATGTCATAATTTAATTATTTTTACGTAATAAAATATCCTTCTTAGTATATTCACTGTCATAACTAATTAACGTCGTTTTTAACAATTTAACGGATATGAGAAAATTAACTTAATTTTACAAATATTAAAACCCAATTGAAACAGTTGTCGATGACCCTCTTAAGATTTCGATACAAATACGAGGACCACCATAGAATTTAAACCAAATATTTAATCAACAAATAAAAGGTCACAAAATGAAAACATAATAACAAACATGAAAAACCAAATCGAAAACGCAAATAATAAAAGAGAAAAACTCGTTTACCTTACTCAAACCACAAACGTTATCAAAAGATTTTATTACCTACAATACCGTCCACCTAATGGAACAAAAAATATAAAAAACTTTAACACAAAGAGAGCTTATGGTTTGTCTCATGCAAATGATAATTTAAGCAAAGGTTAGAGAAACCATGGACTATTAGAGAAAGAGAAAATCAAGACTATAAAAAAGGAAAAGAGATGAAGAAGTGATTTTGAAATCAACAAATTATGAACCTAAAAACTCTTCCACGTCATCCTTTATAACAAAAATTAATTTCAATCGAACTAATTGGATATTTATGACTGTACTATATGAAGTATACCGATCGGAATTGATTGCATTAAGTAAGTACTAATAGGTCAGATTGTGTTACGCTCTACAAATATACGACATTAATGATTAATTATTGGGTTTGATTATCTAAAATATATTGCACTAATGGTTAATCAATGGACGTGACTGTCACAAGCCTTATAAGTAGACAACTGAATGTCTAGGTATAATCATCTTTTTCTATCCTAATAAAATATAGACCTCTTTATGAAACATATCTGACTTGAGTGTCGGAGTGTCTTCTGCAGGTCAACAACCCATTGGAGTGGATCGCGTTCTTGGGGAGGATTGAAGATCAAAAGAGAGCAGAGCAAAGAAAGACGACCGACCCTCAGACCAATTCAACCGAAACATTTTGGCGCCCACCGTGGGGCCGAACAACATCCCCATGAAGCCACGAAGAACCAGACGCGCGCTCGGTCTCGACATTGCTACTTCATATCAACACCAGGTTTTACAACAAGAGTAAAAAATTTCGTAATAATTCATAAAGGCATGTCTTTTGTTTTGAGAACTTTTAGGAACGTTCAGCCCTACATCCAACCTTGACAGGTTTTAGTTTTCATTTTTAATTTCCAAATTATAATATATTTGTTTAACTCATATTTTTGTGAGTAAAAATATCCTCCACAGGAAGGTAGAGTTGCGTTCAACCTTGTCAGGTTCTAACAACTCTTAATTTTAAATTATAAAATATTATGCATGGTTCAGAGCTGCTTTCAATCTTATCAGGTTCTACCAACACTTAATTTTAAATTATAAAATATTATGCACAGATGGTTTAAAGCTGTGTTCAATCTTGTCAGGTTCTACCAACTCTTAATTTTAAATTATAAAATATTATGTGCATAGTTCAGAGCTGCGTTCAACCTTGTCAGGTTCTACCGACTTTTAATTTTAAATTATAAAATATTATGCACAGATGGTTTAGAGCTAGGTTCAATCTTGTCAGGTTCTACCAACTCTTAATTTTAAATTATAAAATATTATGTGCACACGATCGTTCAAAGTTGCGTTCAACCTTGTTAGGTTCTAACGACTCTTAATTTTAAATTATAAAAATTATAAAATTTTATGTACATGATGGTTCAGAGCTGAGTTCAACCTTGTCAGATTCTATCAACTCTTAATTTTAAATTATAAAATATTATCCACAGGATGGTTTAGAGCTGCGTTTAGGTTCTACTGACTCTTAATTTTAAATTATAAAATATTATGCACAGGATGGTTTAGAACTGCGTTCAACCTTGTCAGATTCTAACGACTCTTAATTTTAAATCATAAAATATTATGTGCAGAAAGGTTCAGACCTCAACTTGGTTAGGTTATAATGGCCGCTCGGGGAAGTCAGAAAAATGACTTCAGAAATCTCCGCTCAACGCAGGAAGTCAGAAAGATGACTCCTGCCTCAAGCTCGGGGGAAGTCAGAAAAATGGCTTCAGAAATCCCGACGCAAGAAGTCAGAAAAATGACTCCTGCCTCAAACTGCTCGGGGGAAGTCAAAAAAATGGCTTCAAAAATTCTCGCTCAACGTAGGAAGTTAGAAAAATGACTTTTGCCTCAAGCCGCTCGGGGGAAGTCAAAAAAATGGCTTCAGAAATCCTCGCTCAAGACCACTCGGGGGAAGTCAGAAAAATGGTTTCAAAAATCCCCGCTCAACGCAGGAAGTCAGAAAATGACTCCTGCCTCAAGCCGCTCGGCGGAAGTCAGAAAAATGACTTCAGAAATCCCCGCTCAACGTAGGAAGTCAGAAAAATGACTCATGTCTCAAGCCGCTCGGGGAAAGTCAGAAAAATGACTTCAAAAATTTCCACTCAATGCGGGAAGTCAGAAAAATGACTTCTGTCTCAAGCCGCTCGGGGGAAGTCAAAAAAATGGCTTCAGAAATCCTCGCTCAAGACCACTCGGGGGAAGTCAGAAAAATGGTTTCAAAAATCCCCGCTCAATGCAGGAAGTCAGAAAAATGACTCCTGCCTCAAGCCGCTCGGCGGAAGTCAGAAAAATGACTTCAGAAATCCCCGTTCAACGTAGGAAGTCAGAAAAATGACTCATGTCTCAAGCTGCTCGGGGGAAGTCAGAAAAATGGCTTCAAAAATTTCCACTCAACGCGGGAAGTTAAAAAAATGACTTCTGCCTCAAGCCGCTCGGGGGAGGTCAGAAAAATGGCTTCAGAAATTCCCACTCAACGTAGGAAGTCAGAAAAATGACTCCTGCCTCAAGCCGCTCGGAAGAAGTCAGAAAAATGGCTACAGAAATCCCTACTCAACGCAGGAAGTTCGAAAAAGAACTCTTATCAGTCAACTACTCAACAAGTTCAGCTTTGTCAGGTTCCAATGTCTTTTCATTAAAAAATAAATATTAAAGCGTTTAATTTATTTAAAAAACATATTATTTGAAGTGAAAATCTATTGCAGAGGACAAAGTTCCAAAGAGAACTCTTAGCCTTTTCCATTCAGTCTAAGGAACAGATCCAAAGAAAACTCTTACAGTTCGCCGTTCGATACATAGAGCAATGAAGACTTAAATCATCGAAGATAGACTCCCTAAATACAACGTGAGCAATCTCTTTTAAAGCTCATAATAATCCTTGTGCACCTCTTTTAATAAAGAGCTTGCTCGAACTTGGAGGACTTATGTACTATATGAAGTATACCGATTAGAATTGATTGTATTAAACAAGTACTAATAGGTCAGATTGTTTTCCACTCTACAAATATACGACATTAATAATTAATTACTAGATTTGATTACCTAAAATATATTGCACTAATGATTAATCAATGGATATGGCATTCACAAGCCTTATAAGTAGACAACTGATGTGTATGTACAATTATCTTTTTCTATCCTAATAAAATATAAATCTCTTTATAAAAAATATCTAACTTAAGAGTCAGAGTCAAGAATGCATTGAAGTAGATCGCATTTTCAGAAAAAATTAAAGATAAAAAAAGAACAAAACAAAGATCATTTATACATTTCATTCTTTTACACAAATGTTTCATTAGAGTGATCCTATTCCTCTAGTAATTCTTTCACTCCTTAAAATCTTTGAACTCTCACAAAATTCCAATCATGCATATGTTCAAAGAAACGCAGAAACAAATCCTGAATATAGATGATGGTGATGGATAACACGGAGAGTTAAAATCTCACTTTCCGATTTTGCCCCTGAGTTTGACACCGAGAACCCTCTCCATCTTGGCCAGCACGGCCTGGTTAGGCACTGCCTTGCCGTTTTCGTACTCCTGCACCACCTGCGTTCGCTCGTTGATCTGCTTCGCCAGCTCCGCCTGGCTCATCTTCTTCTCCAAACGCGCCTTCTGGATCGCGTGCCGGACCTCCCCCGCCACGCGCTCCAACGCTGCTGGCTCCGTCCCCTCCTCCAGCTTCCTCGGGTTCACAGCCGGACCGCCGGCCTTCCGGTTCGAACCGGAGTCGAACTTCTTGACAGTAAGCACCTCCGCGCCGGATCGGAGCGCCTGGTTCACGGCCTTGGGGTTGCGGAGGTCCTGCGCCTTGGGCTTGGCCTTGTGCAGAACGATGGGGTCCCAGTCTTGGGTTATGACTCCCGTTGATCGACTCGGCATCGTGCAAGAAACCCGATTCCTGTAATTGATTACTTACTAGTTGAAGAAATGAAGGGCGAGTTATGAAAACAGGGAAGAGTAATGAGAGTTTTATAAGGGTGGCGAAATGAGTCTCTGGAACGTTCCATTATCGTTTGCATGTTTGTGATGGTAGCGTAAATGGAATTTGACCTTCTGCACTTATCTCGAAAGTTCGACGGATATGGACGAATGTATTTAATTTAGTATTTAGTAAAAAAAATACAACTCATTACCTCCTTTTATTTTCGTGGTGGATTTTAATACGGTAAATCCTATAGGAGGAAAAAATGTATTTACAAGATTTAGTAATTAAAGAACTATTGAGTAGTTTTTCATGCAAATAAAAAACAATAAACACTTTTAGTTTCGGATAAAACTTAACTGTCTAAACTGCAATTTTCCAAAATTTGAATGTTATCGTTAAATTTAAGGATGGAACCAATCGTTCACCTATAAAAAAATATTTTGATGTGAAGATCGGTTGATGATTAATAATTAATAGCACAAGAAATTATTTATCTATTTATTTTAAATTTTTATTTATAAGTTTTAGATTGAATTTTTAATTAATATTAACTTAATTATAACTAAATTGTATATTATCATACTATATTTTTAAGTTGATAAACATTAATATTAATGTGTTTTTGATTTATAATGGACTTATTTGTTTGGTAATTGACCAAGTTTAATAATCTAATATGTTATTTACTAGACCACGATACTGTAATACACTTTTATTTTAAATAGGCTTTTATATGATTTTTAATAAATTATGTTTTATTTTAAATTCATAATTTGGAATGACAAAAATTGGAGTGTTTCTTTTTCACCACCTCACATATCTTCATGTATTTACATTATAAAAATAATTTTCTTTAACAGATTTCAAAATTTATTAAAATTATTGAAAAGTTCGTATCAAAATTCGTTAAAGTTTTTTCAAAACTTCAACAAATTTTTCAAAATTTATTAAAAGATTTTTTCTTGAACAAATTTTATAATTTGTTGAAAAAGAGAAATGAGATGTAGAATTTTTTAAAATGTAAGGAATAGTTTTAAAATTTAAAAAAACATGAGAATGCATGAAAAAAATGTGAGAAGGTACACGAAGAAACACTTCGAAAACTGTCCAACCCAGTATGTATAGGTTATGATCCATCTAACAACAGGTCGGTCCATTAAAAAACGGGCTAAAAGATTAATCCATCCTCGCAACAATAACAAAACAAAATTATATTTACTTTTTAATACATTCAAATCTTTAAAACATTACAAAGTAAAAGACTTCAATATAAATTTTTAATGTGGTTTTTTCTAAACATAAGTATATTATAATTAAAACCTCTTGTTGAATATTTTTATCATATAGTTGTATTTTAATTTGATGATAGACAATTTATACTACGATATAGTATTATTTTTAACTATGAATACTTTTTTTTTTTAATTTTAAATTTTATTTAAATAAAAAATATACTAGAAAATAGGAGGAGAAACTTCCCAAAAATCTCGGCAAGTAAAATGTATAAAAAAATGATTAAAAACATTTTTTTACAAAAAAAAAATTAGCACATTTTATTGAGTATATTTTATTAAATAGCTATCATAAGTATATTTATTTAAACTTTTTTCTTTCCCTAGAAAATGTAACTAAAGATTTCCCTCCAAAAAGGGCTAGAAAGAAGCGCTCATGTATAAAAGTTCTGGACACTATAAAACCCTCTTCCACCATTTCTACTCTGTAGTACTCCAAGGGTTAAGCTCTCAAGAATATTTTGGCGCCAAAAATTTCCACATTATGCATAGATATTTTCAGCGTATTAACGTTGAGCGACCTCCCACCGCTCCGACGGTTGACAAATTCGACCGCCACGGTACTGCTGCCGCTAGTCAACCGCCGCCGACCGACGATGTCAGAGGAACCGATACTCCGCCGGAGAAGGTGCCTCGTCGCGTTTTGCCGGCGAATTTCCCGCCAAAAGAGAACAACTCTGGCCCCTCCTTGTTTGAGAGCATCATGCACAAATTCGTCAAGGTCGACGACAACGAAAGAATCGCTAAGAGGTACGCTTAGTTCTTTTCCTTCTCCGAGTCGTTAGCTTAGAGTTTTATGGAAGCGCGATAAAGCAGAAATGCGTTTCGATCGTTCTTCGCTATATTTTGATGCCTCCTTTATGCTTTTATGGTATTCGTTTGTGTTAAAGGTGAAGCACTGGTGCATTTTGTTTCAATAGTTTATTTCGTAATGATGTTGGTAGAATGTCGTTGAACTATTCAAGTGAAATTGATAAGACATTGTAAGTTGAATCGTAGCACTATTCGGCATTTTGTTAATTTGAAATGCACAAACGTAATTTCAGTTTCCTTAGAAATTTAGAGATTACTGAGCGGAAGACACTGTTGAAATTGAAGCAGTTTCGGCTTCGTAAAGGAAATGGCTGTTTAATGGATGCTACGGATGTTTAAAATCACAATCTCAGTTGCAGTTTCATTGTGGTCGTTGATGTTATTGCAAATTCAGGGCAAGCATGTTGGCACCTGTGGTGGGTCAAATTTTTTTGATGTTGCGACTAAAATCATGGGCAACTTACGTGCATTTTTTTACAGGAGCTGTCCATTGAATGGTAGTTTGTCTAAATCTTCTCAACCAGTGGGAATACGTGCTGATACTGATCGTGAAGGGGTGCACAAGGAAGCAGTTTTTCAACCTCTGGTGAAAGCAAAAGATGATGCTGGGAGTTTCAAGGAAAATGCTAATCAGCAAAACATGACACTGATTGTAACCGATGACGATGTTGCTGGACCAGAAACCCCAGGAATGCAGCCTCTTCCTTCACAGGTAAAGCGTAGTCGTGATGCTGGATCCAAGTTTGGTTCCTTGCTAAATTCTGGCAAACGAGTCAGGTTTCTCGATGATTCAATGGCATTGGACACGACTAAGAAGGAAGTAGAAATGGCCAGCAAGTTTGAGTGGCTTGATCCTTCTCGAATCAGGGATGCTAATGGAAGAAGGCCGAATAATCCTTTGTATGACAGGACGACTCTTTATATTCCACCAGAAGTTTTGTCAAAACTGTCAGCATCACAGAAACAGTATTGGAGTGTCAAATGTAAATATATGGATGTTGTGCTATTTTTTAAAGTGGTTAGTTTATCAAGCTCTTTGAATATTGGTTTCTTAATTCCTCTGGATCCTGTAGTTTATTTGGTATTTTATGCATAACCGTTGGGTAATAATAGTATGCCGCAATTAATGGTCAATGTAGGGAAAATTTTATGAGCTTTATGAAATGGATGCTGACATTGGTCATAAGGAGCTTGATTGGAAAATAACTTTAAGTGGTGTTGGAAAATGTCGACAGGTGATTCCAAATTTATATTTTGGCTGGCGCTTGACATGCTTTTCTGTTAGTTGATGTCTTCCAGTGACTGTTTTACTTATTGGTTCAGGTTGGTATATCTGAAAGTGGAATTGATGATGCCATTCAAAAGCTGGTTGCACGTGGGTAAGGAACCATGAATTTGATGTGATAGTTGATAGGGATACCATATTTATTATGCTCAATGTGGATTTTGAATTTTGTGCACCTTAAGATCATTATAGCTAATTCTGCTTAGAATGGACGGTGTTAATTCTCAGCAATTCCTAGTTAACTTTTTGTGGACTTAGTATGCTGCTTTCATTGTGAAGGTATAAGGTTGGACGAGTGGAGCAGTTAGAGACATCTGAAGCAGCAAAAGCTAGGGGGGCTAACTCTGTAAGTTTTCCTGTCCTTGCAGTTGTATGGCTATATAGCTTCAGAAGTTTTATGTAAACGTGTTCAATATTTGGCTTTGCGTGATGAGTTACGCTTCAACAAGTCTAATACTCACACACACTCTCACATTCTCTAGGTTACTGTAACTATATGAGGGAGTAGTCCGAATCTCTATTTCTTCAGTTAATGTTCTGAATCTCTCGTGCTTTAGCTTTACTTTATCAAATATAATAACGCAAGAAACTTTTGCGAAGTTTCTAATTGATGTTGGGGACTGTAAACTGGACACGACACAGCTGTCACTTGACTTCATAAGTCTATGTATGATATCATCCAGTATCTGTTATGCTTTTTAATTGACTTTTTTTTTTGCATGGTATGACCTTCACTGCTGGATTTCAGGTTATTCGGAGAAAGTTAGTTCAGGTAGTCACTCCATCAACCAATGTTGATGCTAACATTGGTCCTGATGCTGTTCACCTCCTCGCAATAAAAGAGGTTCTTATTTCTCACTGTTACTTGTTCATTTTTTGTTTGCTATTATTGTTATGTATGATGGTGAATTAAATGTTTTCTATAGGAAAGCAATGACTTGGATAATGGTTCCGTTGTGTATGGATTTGCTTTTGTTGATTGTGCTCGGCTCAGATTTTGGGTTGGCTCCATAGAGGACGATACGTCCTGTTCTGCTTTAGGGGCCTTATTGATTCAAGTATGCTCACAATACCCCCTTTGTTTTTTTTATTCTTGATTTTGTATTTACTTTATGTGAATGATCATTCCATTTTGCCAAATTATTAGCTAATTTAATTCTGGGAATTGGGTTGTAGGTGTCACCCAAGGAAGTTATATATGACAGCAGAGGTGAATGCCATGAATTATCAGTTTGCCTTTAAATTGAACAAAAATGCTGACACTTATTTTTTCTGACATAAAATTAATGGGTGAATTTTTTTGTGAATTCATTTGAATATTTGTGCTGCTCTGCCCACTTTTTATTTAATGGGTCTCTCATAAAATTCACCCAATTATGAAATAAATGTGTTGGAAAGATTGTACTAAGGAGTGCTGGCACGATTCCTTTTGACTTGAATGCACATCACTTCTAATTTTTATATCTTAACGTTAAAATATGATGTTGTTTTGCAGGGTTGTCCAAAGAAGCTCAGAAAGCACTTAGAAAATTCTCATTAATTGGTAAGATGTGATCCTTCCTTGTGGTTTATGAGAAATTATTAGGTAGTCCTGGATCACTTTCTGTTCATGGTTGTAACAAATCTTTATGTGATTTGTAGTTAATATTATTATTTGTTATCTTAAATATAAAAACTAAAATGTATCACTTAAAGATTAATTGGAACCATAGAATGGGCAGTAGTGGAAGACTACCTAATAATTTCTCATGGTTTAGACTGAGAATATTCTAGAATTTTAAATGGGCGTTTCTGCCACTTTTTTTTATTATGCTTGGAAGCTGTATGTGAAGAGAAATGTTAACAATGCATTTTCTTACACATTCGTTTTGAACACTTTATATTGGAGTTAAAATTCATTGTAAAAATCACTAGTTTTTGTGTCTCAGTTTCTTTTTATGGATTTTTCATTTCATTTTTGTAGTTTTCAATAAATTTTAACCAATACTTGATATGTATTAGAATGAGTTTGTTGTTAGAACAATTTGTTCGTGAGCTACAAACCCTTGCTGGAAAATAATTATTTTGCACAATAAAAATTTAAAGCAAATATCTGGTGGTGGCAATTATTGTGAACAAAATTATTCCTCGGGGAATCTAGTTTTTCTTTGACTTAAGGACAAGCGTTGATTTAACATTCACGCTGTCAGTTGTACTTTATAAATGACCTACACAGTCTATACTGTATCTCTATGATATCTATAAATATATATAGATAAATCAAGCTACCTATTCTCTTTTGGAATTAAGTTGGTATGGATATTACCTTTGTGTTACAGCAAGCGGTTCTATTAGGACGTTTCATATCACGTTTTATATGCTGAGTTTCTCATAATTTGTTTGAGGTAACAAAAGATCATGCTCTTAATATACAATCCTGTGTGTTTATGACAGTGTGAATAATTTGATGTATGTTGCATTAGGAATAATTTGGAGTTTGCAAATTTTGCATATTTTTGCAGTTAGATATTTTAGCATAACATCGACCTTTTAAATCATGAACTTTTCAAATAATGTTTTTAGTTGTTCTAAGCTGAATTCATTCATTTTAAATTTTGGAAAGCATCCTGGAATCTCAGTATTGATTTTCTTTCCCTATTGCAGGTTCGGCTGCACTACAGTTCACTCCAGTTCAGTCAATCACTGACTTGGTGAACTCTGAAATTAGGGATTTAATTCACTCAAAGGGATACTTCAAAGGATCATCTCATTCGCTGGACCATGTGCTGAACAATGTGATTCATCGTGAAATCACCTTGTCTGCTCTGGGTGGATTGATTGGTCATCTTGATAGATTGATGGTACAATTTTATACAATACAATGATGCCTCTCTTGAGGGGGTTAGCACTAAATGTATCTGTGTGCTTGTTGTTTAAGTTAATTAATTTGTTACACTTTTTATATAGTTAGATGATGTCCTACAGAGTGGGGATTTGTATCCATACCAAGTTTACAGGGGTTGCGTGAAAATGGATGGTCCAACAATGATGAATCTAGAACTCTTTGTTAATAATGAGGATGGTAGCAAATCAGGCTAGTACTTGTCCTATTTCAGCACTCTCAAAATTTCCAATATAATTTTCATTGGAAATTTCTGTGAAATCATGACATATTCTGCTTGAGTTTCAGGTTCCTTGTATAATTGTCTGGATAAGTGTGTAACTTCATCTGGAAAGCGACTCCTTAGAAACTGGATCTGCTGTCCGTTGGTAGATGCCGAAATAATTAACAACAGGCTTGATGTAGTGGATGATCTAATGGCTAACCCAGAGATTATATCACACATTGCTCAACATCTTCGCAAGCTTCCAGACTTGGAACATTTGCTTGGCCGAATTAAGTCCAGCCTTCAATTATCAGGCCCTCTCTTACTGCCCTTGTTAGGAAAGAAAATATTGAAGCAGAGGGTGAGTTCCTGCTACTGCTTTTATGCCAAATTTGTAATGGATATACTTAATGTTTGTTAGTGTGATGTCTGATCAATTTTTCTTCACTCATTTAGGAGCTAAATACTCATTTTAGTGTGCCAAAAAGACTTGCTGGCAACATCTCATTTCAATATCACTATACTTGTGTCTGTCATGTCTAAATTACTTAGTCACATATTTCATGCCATGGACATGGGGCGGCTGCACTCCTTAGAAGGAAAACATGTGGCTAATACATAAACAGTGAAATTGGTCCTGGAAAAATTTGTCTATACCTATATAAGGAGAAATCTGATCATATTGTTTGTTGTCCAAGCTGGATAACCGATATATACATGTTTTGAGATTTTTGACTAATAGCAATTTTTTATAATATACTCAAGATCTGAACTTAAGGTTATATTGTGATATTTGGTTCACTAATTTTCTGTTATTATGTGCACATAATTTTCAATGTAATACAGGTGAAAGTGTTTGGATCACTAGTGAATGGCCTTCGGACTGCTTTGAGTTTGTTGCTTCTTTTAATGAAAGAGCAGCCTCTAATATCATCTTTGACCAAAGTTTTTAAACTACCAATTCTGACTGGTAGTGAGGGCCTTGATCAATTTCTTATTCAGTTTGAAGCAGCTGTGCACAGTGACTTCCCAAATTATCAGGTACACTTTCTGCCTTACTAGCTTTTCAAATAACGTTAACTTTCCTCCACATTTTCTTCGCTGCCCAGGAACTATGTCTCGGTTCATTTGATTTAAATTGTTATATGGAATACTGAATTTGTTAAAAACTGGGTGTGCTGTTATTTTTATTGTAAATTAGAATATAAATCACACGCTGCTGGTAACAGTTGCTGTTATTTGGAAATTTTAATAGTTGATTAGTTCCTAATGATTTATTTAAAAGTGTTAGATTGAGGTGGATTAATATTCACGGAGAAGCTTTTCTTATTCACCTGTCACTTCTGCTAATGGTAATGGAAGTATTTCTAGTTTGCAAATATTGGATATATGATTGAAATGGAGGTACCTCGCTGTGCATAACAATAAGCAACCAAGTAGGAAATTGTGATTTTGCTCCAGGAAACTTCGAGGCTATAGGCCTAAATGTTGAGGATGCTAAAAATGATAAAGGGAAGTGAATTTAAGTGGAGGCATGACACTTGAATTTGTGGCTTAGGCGTTTGTGTTGGCCTGGCGTTATTCGGGTCATAGTCTAATTTCTGTTAGGGGAGTCAGCCAAACGAAAATTACTAAATCTTTATTTTTCTAAATCAATTAACCCATTTTTTCAGGTTACTTGGACTCATTTATTAAGTTTGAAATTGTTTGATTCATTTGAACACCTTTTGTGATAACACTTTTAGCAATTTTAATATATTATACCGAAGACCTTTCTGAATAAAATTTATATAGTCATCGTAATTATCAAATGCACTTCTGCTAATTTTTTGTTAAGATAAAAACTTAGCAGCACTTTTGATTCTTACTGCATTGCCTTTTACTGTGGACATTTGGTATTTTAGCATTTTTGATGTATGGAAAATGTTTATTTTCACTTTCATCAATTATATGTTAATGTTTGTGAACATATACAGTGACCTATTATCATGGAGTGTATATCTAATGGTATAGTCTGTTCTAGAATCATGACGTCACAGATTCGGATGCTGAAACGCTCACAATTCTTGCTGAATTATTTTTGGAGAAAGCTGTTCAGTGGTTTGAAGTGGTTCATGCCATCAATTGCATTGACGTATTACGATCTTTTGCTGTCACTTCTAGCTTTTCTTGTGGAAATATGTCTCGGCCGGTCATAGTAGCATCAAAAGGAACAAGTGGTGACACCGGAGGAACTGTGCTCAAGATGAAGGGACTATGGCATCCATTTGCCCTTGGAGACAGCGGGTGTTTGCCTGTTCCAAACGACATAATCCTTGGTGAGAGTGAAGATGGATCTCATCCTCGCACTTTGCTGCTTACTGGACCAAACATGGGAGGAAAGTCAACTCTTCTGCGTTCCACCTGCCTGGCTGTTATTATGGCCCAGGTTTTTTCTCTTCACCCCTTTTCACTTGTTTGGTTAAGCTAGAAATGATTGTTACGTAATTACTTCTAAATTAAAATCTCACTGGCTGGCTAAGTATTTAAATGAGGAATGGCTGACTAAGTATTTAAATGAAGAAAAACTACAACACATCCTTTTCCCACTGAAACTTCAAAGAAAGTGCATGTGTTCTACATTGTTTACTCTGTTAGATTGTTCTTCTGATGCGTCTTTTATAAATATATGATGGTCTTTGCAGTTAGGCTGTTATGTGCCATGTGAAAGTTGTGTTCTCTCGGTTGTGGATATCATCTTCACACGACTTGGAGCCAAAGATAGAATCATGACAGGCGAGAGTAAGTAAACAAAAACAGATGGGCTTTATGGTTTTTTGACATGCTTGAGCATCAAAGAAACTGCATACCTAAGCACTTTGATAACTTCGCTGACATTAGTAGGGTTTTTTCAAAACTTGTAAAATCTAGAGTGTGGTCTCAAAATGTCCATGTGTTCAGATACAGTTTAGCTGACTTTATTGATTGCCAATACCAACAAACTTCGTATTTTTTAGGTACCTTCTATATTGAGTGTACAGAAACTGCTTCGGTGCTTCAGAATGCCACTCAAGATTCTCTTGTTATCCTTGATGAATTGGGTCGAGGAACAAGCACTTTTGATGGCTACGCCATTGCATATGCTGTGAGATTCCATCTTTACTATTCTTTGTTGTCTTTTTCTTGGATGAAAACTTTTGGATCTATTTGTAAGTATGGTGTTTCTATACTTCACCGACTGGAAGTACTAAAAGATTTAACACTCGAGTGGCATTGGAAAAATGCAAAGAAAGAAAAACAACGATACTATGTTTAGTAGTAACAGGGTTATCCATGAAAGAAAATGACCTACAACATATGATTCTTAAGATTCTTCTATTATTCTCTAACATTTGGTCCCGAGCATTTTTAAAACCTCTATGTTGGTATTCCTATCACCTTTAGTAATTTATGACTTCGATAATGTTTCGGTATTCTGTCTCTTTAAATAATTGTGGATGTGCACAGGTATTCCGGCATCTGATTGAGAAGGTTAACTGTCGCATGCTATTTGCCACTCATTACCATCCGCTCACGAAAGAGTTTGCCTCTCATCCACGCGTTACAATGCAGCACATGGCTTGTGCTTTCAAGTCAAAATCTGACACTTATTCCATGCGTGATCAAGAATTAGTTTTCCTATATAAGCTTGCCTCCGGAGCATGTCCAGAGAGCTACGGATTGCAGGTTGCCCTCATGGCTGGAATCCCAGAAAAAACGGTGAACATTGCTTCTAAGGCTAGCCAACGGATGAAAAAATCAATTGGACAAAGTTTTAGGACAAGCGAACAGAGATCAGAGTTCTCAACCCTTCATGAAGAATGGTTGAAAACCTTGGTGTCTATCTCACGAATAGAAGATTGTAACTCGCTGGATGAAGATGTTTTGGATACATTGATCTGTGTGTGGTATGAACTGAAAACTTCATTTGTATCAGGCAAGTGCAGATGATATATGGGGTTCGATAGGTAGGGAGTAGTCTGTCATGTAAAATTATTCTCATTTTGGAAAATGGAAGGCTTCTTTATTATCGTTCATTGTTTGGGATACATTTGGATAACAGAAAATATGCCACGTAAAAAGTTTTAGATTGAATTTATTATTTTTTGGTACTGATCTTTTTTACATTCACTTAATGGGTATGAAATGTGAGGAAGATTGAGTTAGAAAGACGAAAAAAATGGAGAAACTGAAAAGACAGTATTGAAGTTTTTACCTATAAAAACAAGATAAAAGCTTAGAAGTTATAAGGGCGCCAATTTCGTTTCACTTTTGTTTTATAATTCATTCCTGACAATTTAATTTTACGAAAATATCAAATCAATACCTGAAAAGAATGAGCAATTTAGAATAACCGACTCCTGTGATAACTGAAAAAGTAAAATCGTTATTTATCACTTAATTAACCAAAATAATTTACTTAAATTTATATATTTAATATTGTCATTAATACAAAATATATAATTTAATAAGTTTTTTTATTTTAAATATTTTATATGAATTTATTTTAAATAAGTTTTTTAATTTCATCTTTTTTATTAATTGAATATTTGATGTTTTGGTAGATCACATTCCATAAAATTAATATGAAATTTCTTGAATATTAATTAGGGGTTTTTTAATTGAACAATTAGTATTTCTTGAATATTAATTAGGGTTTTTTTATTGAACAATTACTATCATATTTTAAATTAGTTGAAGAAGTTGAATTTGTGAGGTAACTTTTTTTATAAATAAAAAATGGTTTAATATCTTTTTAGTCCTTGGAAAAATAAAATTCGTTCATATCTAAAACTTTCATATATTTTTTATATCTAAATTTTAAAAATGAACGAAGTAAGTCTTTTTAATCTATATACACTGATTATTTTTACGTGTCCAATATTTTTTATATTAACATGAGTTATTTATACAATTTGACATTTTTTCTTTAATATTTAGGTTTCATGTTAATATTTCAGTTTTATACACAGTTTAAAATGTTCTAACTTCAATATAAGAAAAGATATTTAATAAGTAATTTTTTTTAACATAATTGGATTAAAAATACTATCTTCATTTATTTTTAAGGTTTGAAAGCTAAAATATATAAAAAATATTATACAAAATACTCATAATGTAAAAAAAGGTAAAAAAAGGGAATTATAAAAGTAATATATTACTATAAAATAGGATAAGAGAGAATTGTCTATTTTTCTACAAAATCAGCTCAAATGAAAACATAATCATAAGTTTGCATTTTAATTTTTTTTCCTCCTAAATAAGAAAGAACATATAAAAGTGGGAGAAATAACAGAAATAATAAGTAACTCAAAAGTCAGAAAAAAAATCTTAATAATTTTATTTTTTATTATATTTTATTATTTATTAACATCAAACCATGTATTTTATAAAAAAATCACCAAATCTAATTCTTATTATAATAAAAGTTTGGAAATTACACACGACCTCCTGACTCCCATTATGCTGATCTGCAGTTAATTACATTAATATTTAATCAAAGCAGTTATCAAACGATAGTTTTAGTCTGATGGATTAAACTATTAAATTATGTGTACGAGCAGGACAGAGAAGATAACTGCAACCTTTCTGAATAAACATTACTTCAAAACAAAATGCTGCATCTCCTCATGAAATATCAATTTCTAACCATAGAAAAATTGCACCTATACAATACAAGAAAAAGCAAATTAACTCTACCACTTCTTTACCAAACAATTCGGCAATATTTTTTCCCATCATTCCCTGTGTCCTCTCATTTCCTTCGTACTCGGTCTCTTCCACTCTCACTACAACCTAAGCCAAAACAAAACAAAAAATGTTTGAGTTTCATTATGACTACGTAGAAACAGAGTAAAACTGGAGTACGTCCTTAAGATGAAAGGTTAATTCTTTCAACGACCCTTTTTCATGCATGCTATGGATAACGTACAAGATTTCATGCACGACGTTGTAAACAAGAAGGGCACCACGAAGTCGAGAAGAAGACAACTAGGCCTATCATGCATGCTGAACACCGAAGTTAGCGCAGTTATAGCAGTGGTTCGTCGTCCAGAGTGTATTCCTCTCTACAACCTATCTGCCCCAGATGAAACCTACGACTCTTCCCTCATCAGTTCCTTAAGATCCCTTCGCTCTCTCATTTTCAACCCTCAGCAAGAGTGGCGCACCGTCGACCCTACCATCTACCTTACCCCCTTCCTTGATGTTATCATAAGCGACGACGTTCCGGCGGCCGCCACCGGCGTTGCTCTCTCCGCGGTTCTCAAGATTCTCAAGTTCGAAATCTTCGATGAGAAGACGTCGGGTGCAAGAGAGGGTATTGAGTCTGTTGTGTCTGGGATCACCAGCTGCAGGCTTGAGAAGACCGACCCGGTTTCCGAGGATGCGGTTATGATGAAGATATTGCAGGTTTTAACCGGGATAATGAACCACAGGGCTTCGGATTTGCTCTCCGATCAATCTGTTTGCACCCTCATCAACACTTGCTTTCAGGTCGATCAACATAAAGATACTATCTTCTGTTGTTTTTTCTCATTTGTTACAGATGTATTGTTCCGTTTATGTAAGCTTTTAGTGGTTATTATCGTTGTAGATTCACGTCAAACGATTTTATAGTATATGATGATTTTGTGGGATTGAAAGACAGTATGACAACATCATTGCTGAATGCAATGTCAAGGTTTTTGGAGTCTTTTCTGCTATAATGCAATTGTAAAATTGCATTAAGGCAGTGTTTGTGATTTTGTCACGATCTTCAATAGTGTAAGAAATTTTAGACCAAGGCAGCCCAAGTATCTGTAATCATAGTCATTTATGGTCACAAAAATGTCAAATTTCTTCACATAAACCTCAGTTGTTAATGTAGTATCAAAGACAGACAAATAAACCATTTACAGAATGTTCTGTTCCTGTATGTTTTTATTTTTTTTTCCATAAATAACATTCTGGTGTTACTTTCTAACGTAAGAGGGTTTAAATCCTGCTTTCAGGTTGTTCAACAATCCGCGAGTAGAGGAGATTTACTGCAGAGGAATGCGAGGTACACCATGCACGAGCTTATCCAGGCTGTGTTTAAAAGGTTACCAGAGATTGAGGCTAAGGATAGAGAAGGGGACTCAGAATCTGACATGGAGGATGGTGATGAGGGTGGTGGTCTGGAATCTGGCTACGGCATTCGTTGTGCCATTGACATATTTCATTTCTTGTGCTCTTTGTTGAATGTTGTCTCCATAGTTGAGGCAGATGGGTCTACTACTCACACTGCTGATGAAGATGTTCAGATTTTTGCTTTGGTTTTGATAAACTCGGCGGTAGAACTGAGTGGGGATGAGATAGGAAAGCACCCAAAGCTCTTGAGGATGATCCAAGATGACTTGTTTCACCATTTGATCTACTATGGGACATGGTCTAGCTCCTTTGTGCTCTCCATGATTTGCAGCACTGTGTTGAATGCCTTTCACTTTCTCCGCAGGTCAGAGATACTTCATGTAAAGAACTAACAAGCCTCAAGAGAGATTGATTTTACTTAGGGTTAACTATATTCTTTTCCCTAAACTATAACACGATGTTGCCTGGTTCCTATCTCAAACTTTCATCTAGTTTTCATACTAAATGCATGAATGAAGTTCTCCTCCAAATTTGTTAACTGTTTTTTAGCATGATAAAAAGTGAATCATGTTGACATTTATATAAGGATCTCACAAGATCAAAGTTTGAGATAAAAACAAAAAAGTATCAGTTTTTAACTACAAGAGTCAATAAGTTCATCATACATGACAGTCTATGATTCAAGATTTGGTCATTTACCTTTGTTTTTTTTTGTGTTTGTAGGTCTATCCGATTCCAACTGGAAGCATTCTTTTCATACGTGCTGTTCAGAGTTGCAAGTTTTGGGAGCACAATTGCGCTTCAAGAAGTAGCAATTGAAGGAATAATAAACTTCTGCAGACAGCCAACATTCATAGTTGAAGCGTATGCAAACTTTGATTGTGATCCAAGTTGTCGGAATGTGTTTGAGGAGATTGGGAGGCTGCTTTGCAAGCACTCATTTGCACTGAATGGGCATGTCACAAGTCTCCACATTCAAGCCTTTGAAGGACTATTGATCATGATTCATAACATTGCAGATAACATTGACAAAGATGGTTCTTCAGGTTCTGTAGGTGCATACTCAATTCAATTGCCTGAGTATAGACCCTTTTGGGAGGAGATGGATAGAGAAAAATACTTGGAAGCTTGGGTGGAACATGTAAGGCTGAGAAGACTTCAGAAAAAGAAACTGCTAATTGCTGCAAACCATTTCAACCGTGATAACAAAAAGGGTCTTGAGTACTTGAAACATGCCAAGTTAATCTCTGATCCTCCTGATCCAAAGGCTCATGGTCACTTCTTTCGCTACACTCCAGGCATAGACAAGAAAACAATAGGGGAATTTCTTGGAGACCCTGATCCTTTCTACCTCAAAGTTCTCAAAGAATTCACTGACACCTTCTATTTCCAAGGCATGAGTCTTGACACTGCCCTTAGATTTTATCTGGAGAGTTTTTTGCTGCCAGGAGAGTCACAGAAGATTCAACGCATACTTGAGGCATTTGCAGAGAGATTCTATGATCATCAATCCTCAGACATGTTTGCAAGCAAGGACACTGTTCTCATCTTGTGCTACTCTCTCATCATGCTCAACACTGATCAGCACAACCCCCAAGTCAAGAAGAAGATGACAGAAGAGGAATTCATCAAGAACAATAGAGCAATCAATGCAGGACAGGATTTGCCTAGGGAGTACCTTTCTGCGCTTTTTCAATCCATTTCCACCTGTGCATTTTCCCTTTCTCAAACCACAGTGTCACTAGACATGAGTCCAAGTAGGTGGATTCAGCTCATAAACCGATCCAAAGTGGCACAACCTTTCACACCATGTGACTATGACCGCAGAATATGTAGAGACATGTTTGCCTGCATTGCTGGTCCATCAGTGGCTGCTCTTTCATCGTTCTTTGAGCATGCTGATGAAGAGGAGTTACTCCATGAGTGCATTGAAGGGTTATTCTCAGTTGCAAGGATTTGTCAGTATGGACTAGAGGATACCCTTGACGAGCTCATAACATCTTTCTGCAAATTCACAACACTACTAAACCCTTATGCTTCTATAGAAGAGACCATGTTCTCCTTTAGTCATGATATAAAGCCAAGAATGGCAACAGTTGCTGTTTTTACAGTAGCAAACTACTTCAGGGACTCAATTCAAGGAGGTTGGAAGAACATAGTCGATTGCTTGTTAAAACTCAAAAGGCTTAAACTATTAACCCAACCTGTCATTGATTTTGATGTGGTTGCCGCAACAACACCTGAATCAGGAGGTGCCATGTCTCCAACAGATGGTCATAAAGTTGGCTACCAGAGAATTGCTAGCATGATCACTCGTTTTTCCAATCTTTCATCAGAGGGCATGGAAGATGGTTTGACCCTTGGTAGTGAATTTGAACAGAATAGCAAAATGATCAAGCTGTGCAAAATCGGTAGCATCTTCAGCAACTGTTCAAACATCCCCAAAGAATGCTTACAAAGCCTTGGGAGATCTTTGATCTTCGCAGCGGCTGGAAAAGGCCAAAAATTTAGCACCCCAGTGGAGGAAGAGGAAACAGTTGAGTTCTGCTGGGATTTGATCGGTGCAATATCAGTAGCCAATGTACACAGATTCCAAGTATTCTGGCCAAGCTTCCATGAATATCTCCTATCAGTTGCCCAATTTCCCATGTTCTCTCCAATCCCATTTGCAGAAAAAGCTATGCTAATACTTCTCAAGGTCTGTCTCAAGCTCTTTTCTGCGCCAAGAGAGGACAAACTAGTTGAGGAATTTATATTCAAGTCCATAACCTTAATGTGGAAGCTTGATAAAGAAATCCTCGACACATGTCACGATGTCATAGCACAAACAATTAGCAAAGTACTCATTGAATACCCTGCAAATGTGCAGACACAAATCGGATGGAAGTCAGTGCTGAATCTGTTATCAGTTGCATGGAGGCATCATGATACATATGATGTGGGAATTGAGGCTCTGATAGCATTATTCTCTGATTACGCCTACATATCACGCACAAACTACGCATATTGCATAGACTGTGCCTTTGGTTGTTTCTTAGCCAAGAACAGTCCAATAGACAAAAAGAAAAAGATACTGGACCTGTTGGCTGATTCAGTAACCCTTTTGATTCAATGGCACAGAGGCCAATACTCGGATCCGGGAACCAATGCCAGTGCATCAAGCTACAATAGCAGTTCCTCCATTGACGAGAATTCAAGAGCTCCTTCTTCTGGAAACTACAACATGAACCTGTTTGTGAAACTTGGAGAGGCATTCAGAAGGACAAGCTTGTCAAGACAGGAGGAGATAAGAAACCATGCAGTTTATTCTCTTCAGAAGAGTTTCAATCTAGCCGAGGATCTTCTTTTCATCTCATCAAACTGCATCAACTATTTCAACCTTGTGATCTTTGCCATGGTTGATGAGCTTCACGAGAAGATGTTGGAGTATTCAAGGAGGGAAAATGCAGAGAGGGAAACAAGGAGCATGGAAGGGACCCTTAAGCTTGCAATGGAGCAATTGTCTGATATGTACTTGCAGTCACTGAAACAGATAACAGAGTCTCCAGCATTTAGAACATTCTGGTTAGGCATATTGAGAAGGATGGACACATGCATGAAGGCTGATTTGGGACAGTATGGTGCATCAACTTTGAGTGAAACAATCCCTGATTTGTTGAGAAAGATCATAACTCAAATGAAGGAAGAGGGAATTTTGGAGCCAAGAGAAGATGATGATATGTGGGAGATTACATATATTCAGATACAGTGGATATGCCCTCCTCTCAAGGATGAATTGTTTCCATTGTAGACTAATTTTTTTACCCTTTTTCTCTGTCATTTTTAACACCATTCACTGGTTTTTGTAGCAGACTTTCTCTGTTCTTCAACTTCTGTTCTGCGGATGCAAAACAGTAGTATCATATACCCTTAACCTTAGTGCACAGTTCTCTCATACATGTTAAAAGGGTAGGAAACTAATGTATTTAGCATTTCTTACATCCTTGAAGATATTCTAATTTCATTGCAACATCCCTCTTCTTGTATATCTTGGAAAATGTAAACCATGAATGCATTATTTTTTTTTCAAGATTTGGTTTCAATCTCATATTATACCATACTTTTACATCACACTATTATCTTGTCTGTTTTTCAATTTAGATTCTTTGATCAATTTATTTGTATTGTTCTCTTGTTATATTTTTAAAATATACTGCTCAACACTGATTTTCATGTTTTAATATATTTTTAATTAATATATTTACAATGTTAGAAAAACCTTTTTTTTTCTTGATTATGGGCAATGCAAAGCAATTTCTTTTCGTGAAAATTTGAACTCAAATTATATATGTTTAAAATCAAACTAATCATTAAACGGACAATTCAATAGTTTGAAGTTTAATATAATTTTAACTTGTATGAAATGAATAGGTCTAGATTTGTTTATTTTACAAGAATAGAGAAAATATTTAACTCCTAATTCAATTGTGATTAACTGAAATTGAGAAATAATAAACTATATTTTAACATTATGAATAAAACAATAGAGGTTTTAAAAAATGAACCAACATAGAAAATGATATAACATATAAGATATTTATGTAGTAAAATGATTCACAGTGAAATATAATGGCTGTAACATATAAAAAATTGACCACATTTTAGAAATACGAATATTACAGCCATCTTGATGCATTATCATATAAAACTTTATACTCAACCGTATAAAAATCACCTTAAGTGTGACATTTATGGGAGTCATTAACAAATCAATAACCTTCCATACATAACAATTAAATATAAATATAAAATGTTTTACATTGCTAACACATTTAAATTAAAATTTTAACTTGTAAAAAATAACAAACTATTCATAGACTTTTTAAAATGTTTTAGTAGAAAAAACATAATATAAAATAAGTTTAAATATATAAGATTAAAATAAGTTTTTTTTTTTAATTTTAAATTAATTTAGTTTCTCAACTTTAATTATGGAAATTTAATTCTTTTAATCAAATTTTGTTAAATTAAATTATTTTGTATTTAAAATGTTAAATAAAATTAACAAAATTTAATTAAAAAAAACTAAATTCATATATTTTTAAAATTGAAAGATTAAATTAATGTTTTAAAGATAAACTAATTATAATTATCACTTAAAATTAAAAACATATTTAACCTATAAAATAAAATCTATGTTTTAAAAACTAGTTTCTCTACAATATTTATCAAATTTTTACTGATTTTACTAATTCTTAACAAACTTTTTTACTCTTTACAATTTTCAGAAAGGCTTAAATGTTTACTTCGTCTCATGTTAAGAGGTAAATTTTTGTTTAGTACCTGATTTTAGAAATGAAGACATTGGATCCTTATGTTATGAAAAGTATATGAATAAGGTCCACAAAGAAAAAACAAGTTCAACAAAAAAAACTAGTATGCAGAAGAGAGAAGAGAAAAAGTACGACCACATCAGCATGGACTTAACCCCGTTGCTGTCAATTTAACGGATAGGACCTTATTCATACATTTTTCATAATATAGGAACTCAATATCTTCATTTTTAAAATCGGGTACTGAACAGAAATTCACCTCTTAACATGAGGCCGAAGTAAGCATTTAAGCCTTTTCAGAAAAGTCTAACTCTGCAATTCCTATTTAGCAAATATGTTGAAAAAGAAATTAGGACCATCTAGTCCATGAATAGTACACATATTCCATTGCTCAATGGTTGCATCTCCCTCTCACTCTTTCATATTTTTGAGTTCAATTATGATGGGAAAAAGAATCTAATTCTTCGGGTGCGGTTTAAAAAACCTCTTCCATGTTTTGGTCAAAGTTAGTTTGATTCTATACTATAAAAATAATGGCTGTAATATTCGTATTTCTAAAATGTGGTCAATTTTTTTTATCATTGATGGTATAAACGATTGACAAAGGGCCAAATCCACCAGTCTTAAAAATATAAAGACAAAATTCAAGGTTTATAGATCACAGGAGATTCAAACCAATTCTTGAATTGTTATCGGTGAATTTGCTACTTAGGTTGTAATCAAAATAAAATATTTAAAAATGCTATAAAGAAAACAAGAATTAGCAGAGCCTTTGCATACTACATTACCAGTCAAAGGATCTTGTATACATTGAAATAACAAAAAAGACAGCCAACAAAACTCTTCCATTGAAATAACAAAGGACAAAAAACCATTGCTAACATTATTTTAAAGCTGATTTATGTTTTTTGATCGGTTGTATAAAATAGACACATTATACAAGAGTAGTGCTCCAGCTCAAGTACCATAACAAAACATTGGAAAGAGTGGCATCAAGATTCTCAATTCAGTGGAGGTGTAGTTAAGTTTACTATTAACATTTAATTTCCATCCAAAGACAGATAAGTTACAGAAATGTGCTACAAATTATTTAATGGTGCACCAAAATTATTGTTAGTTACCCGTACAAAAAATTACCCTTTCTAATCAACTTCCCCATTATCAGGGAACATAAAGGTCAAAAACCTTACTGGGAGGATCTCTTTATCAGCGTGTAGACGATGTTCCCTCCGAAACTGGTGCACTCTATCAAGATATCACCACCCTTTCCAGGATTATCTACTAAAACAGAAAAAAAAAGAAAATAAAACATTGCAATATCATTTTCAAATATTTTGGAATAATCAGATACCCTGCACTATTCAAAATAAACAATCAAACGAGTAAACATACAGTTACGAATCCAAACTGACAGTATGAAAGCATACCTCTTATGGATAATGAATCAGTGCAACGCAAACTACCAAAAACTAGATTTCAATGTTACTATATTACACAGTCCAACGTTATAATGAAGTTTGCTAGCATCCTAAAGTATGGATATTTATTGAGCAATCACAGCATTCCAACATATATTCTGATTAAACACCAGCACCAATCACACCTTCTGCTATTCGTCAAAACGAATATAATGTTAAATTGACAATACCTGACTCTGTCATCCTTTAGCCCGAAAATGTCACATTATTCTCCAAAAATTTCAAAATTTGGTCTGAATTGTCCTTATGCAAGGGACACACTATACGTTGAAAAGGATAAGTGTGGGCAACATTTGAGATTTCTAGGGACTAATGTCATCATTTTTCCTTCTTGAGGGACAGATGGGCTGCAGTTAAACAGACTCCAATATGACAAACGAAATCCCTATCACTTCTTCACAGCAAGTCAATTACTATGTTTATGTAATCATATGATGACTCAGGTAATAGGAACAGTACAACAAATCAAGCTAATGATTTTTATACGATGTGCACTGGTACATGAACTATTAAAAAAGTTAAAAGAGTGAGCTTTCTTACCCAAGTTCACTCTGATAACTGTGTCAATCCACCGAAAATGCTAATTCCATTGATTACCAATCACCAGATACCATTTGTTCCATGAAAAAGGAAATCATTGACAAAATTGACAGGACTACAGTTTATGAATGCTTGTGACTACAAAAACCCTTAAGAAAATACTAAAATCACGTTCAGGGTTGCCTCCCAAAATCCAAATCAATTAATATCAAGGGAAACCAATATAAACCTTAATCAAGGAATATTTCTATCTGGAACTAAATTCCATGTATTGTTCACAAACGGTGTTTTTGTTAGACATAAGCATTTATTGTACCTTAGGAACTTGATATGACAATAGTTATGTTCCTGTAAGTATATCATCTTAATCCAGAAGTACATTCTTGAACTTATACGAAAAATTCAAAAAGTTCTTTAATATTTTATTTCATAGCAAACAAATTTGGTCATCACATTCAAGAACAAAAAGGAAACCAAAATATCTGCACAAATTTGTGTAATAGATAGCTATTTTATATTTATACTATTAAGAGTATAAATAATTAATAACCACCAAACCCAACTAAAAGCCTATTACAACATTTATACTATAGCAGTTCACCTTATGTAACCAAACATAAATATCAATCACATTACAAAGTAAATATTGTGTACTAACAGAATAAGATATACAAGAAAAATATAATCGGGCCCGTGCCGGTAAGCAGCTTAATTATGTATTTATCATGCTAGTGTTTATGTATTAGTTGTTTCTATAATTAAAGTATTAACAAGGTTAAACTATTTTCATATAAGCTGTAGCCTATCTCGAGAGCTTAGTGAAATAACCTGAAATATTAAAACATTTACAGAGAAAATCATGTGCTATCTTCATTAGCTTACTCGAACAGTCACAAAAATATTATATCATAATTCCTGATAAAGTATAAATAAGTTCTTCAAACATTCCATACACACCCTTAATCGTTAACCAACCAACCTACCTACCTACATCATTCACTGAGATTCTCCGTGGAAGTGTCGGTTTCCTCCTCATCCCCGTCCTGAATTTTGGCAATCTCAGCCTGCGCCCTCTCGAGAATCTGCTTCTTCTGCAGCTCCAACTCCCTGTTAAAATCCAGCCTCATCTTCTCCAACTCCATCATCTGCTGCCTCTTGCTGTTCTCAATCTTCTCATAAATCTTCCCAAACTTCTGAATCGAATCCGCCAACACACGGAACGATGTCTCATCCTCCTCATCAGCAGCACCGCCACCACCAAACTCCTCTTCTTCCTCATCATCATCACTCTCAGACTCCCCTGGACTATCCCTCATCTCATCAAATCCATTGGACCTGTTCAAGTAAACCCTAGTGTTCATAAACACATACTCCCCAGAATCCACCCCACACGCAAGGCCATACTCTTGCCTTGCAGAGGATGCCATCAACATGTCCATCTTCTTGAAGAAGGGCCATTTGCAAGAGCCCATCCCCATTTCATCCATTTTGGTTTTCTCCTTCTTGTACTTTCTCTTCAGCTTGTCCAGCACGCTCCTACACTGCGTCACGCTTCTCTCTGTCTTCAATTCCTCCGAAACCTTTTCGGCAACCTCGTGCCATTCCTCGGACCTTAAACTGTTCCTCCCGAGCTGGAGGAACTTGTCCCCCCACACCTCCAGTAGCACGAAAGTCTCGTGCTCGCTCCACTCTTCACCGGAAGAACCCGAACCACGCGAACCGTACGACAATTTGAAACGTGGCGCGAATTCGTAGGACCCTGGTGCGACTACCACCTTGCGCTTCTTCGGGATCCGGGGATACCCCACGACGTCGTTTTCGTCGTACCCGTTTTCGCCTTCGTCGTTGTCGTCGTTGAAATCTTCGTGTTCGTTTTCCTCATCTTCATCGTCGACTTCCACCATGGGCTGGTCGTAGCGCGTGGGCATTGGGCGGTGGTAAGGGGCGGCGCGTGCGGGGTGTTTATGTCGGTGGGAGGGATTCTGACGGTTGAGGGAGAATGACTTAGGGGGGTACCTTGCGTCGTCTTCCATGTCGTCCATGGGAGTGTGTGATTATTGGGATCGCACAGATTCCACGAATAAAAATCGCGATTTTAAGTGAAGAAATTAAGGAATGATAGGAGAATTTAATCGGTGAAGGGTGAAATTGGGTTAGGGTTTTTGTGTGGTGTCAAATTTGGGGAATGTTTCGATCTTCAGACATTTTTTCTCTTTCCTTATTTTGTGTTTGCGAAGGAATAGTGTTTGGGCTGAAAATAGTGGCCTTTTGGTATGGATCAGAAATTTAAGCGGCCTGATTGATATGCTAGTTTTTTTTTTTTCTTAGATGATTCTTTTAACATTTTTTTTTTGTTCTTCAGAACTTTAATTTTTAAAATACCAATTATTTTCTCATCTCTTCACACACCCATTTAAAGAAGATGATTGATACCTGTACCTCCTACTCTTACTAATACACCTCATTTTTTCTTTTCCATAAAGTATTTTACTTAATATTTATATCTTTACACTTTCCAAAAATATTTTCCCAAATGTTTAGCACTTTTAGATTTTCAGAATGTTTAGATTTCCACACATTCCAAAAAGTATTATCTAAAAAGAAAAAACATCTTTTTGTTCATAATTACGTAAAATTGAAATTAGTTTTTCGTAGAAACTTTTATAACTTTATTTTTAAAAACATTAGTTTTGGTTCTTATCTTTTCCATGACATTAAAATTTATCCTACATGGTAAATGACATGTCACATGTTATTAATTTTTTCTTAAAATTAAAATTATTGTGTCACTCTATCACATGTTTTTCATGATTGATTAGAAAAATTAAAAAGAAGAAGACAAAACATATGAAGAGTAGACAACGAATATAGAGGTGTGTTACTATAGGCTTGTAGTCGACTGATCGGGTGCAATGATCTGCTGGCTTGAAAGGATCGAGCGGTCAACATGCGCGAAGAAGCCTCTCAGTCGCTCGGTCCAAACAACAGTTATGTGCAGTTAAAGCGCAATCAATACAATAACAACTACTGATGACTGGTTAAAACAGGTATTAAATGGTCATATTCCTTTAAACTCTATAAATAACGGTTTAATTTCGAGATAAATCCACTTTGACTCACTCTTAAATTACTAAAGACCTAAGAGAAAAATTATGACTTGAGCGTCGGAGTGTATTCTGCAGTTCACCCCCCACATACCGATCGATCATACGAAGCAGGAGAAAAGACAAGCGTTCGGCATACCGCAGCATCACCAAGGAGGTTATCTTTATCCCAATTCACCCGAAACAAGAGGCAAGAAAAAGAAATAGGCTAAGCCCAACCACTACCTTTCCAGAATAAAAAAAAAAACTATAAATACTCCATTCATCTTAATCTTCCTGGGAGGTAACCATGGAGGAGCACCTATATGTTTATAAAAAGAAAATCAAATTCCCTTATAGTTTTCCTACTAAGACATATTTATGACATTTGTCTGCCTAGGTTTCCTAAAATTAAGGTGCATTATGCAACACACATCTTCTAAAACAATAAATAGGGATACAATAGAACCTACCAATGCATGAATATACATTTATTAGACATATATTTTAATATTATTTCTATGTTTAGGTTAATTATAAAATAAATTTGTAATATGTTAGACATAATTTCTTTTTCAATTTAATGCCACATAGATGAGAAAGTGTCAATTATAATTTGGTCAATCCCTTCATCAAACTAAGAATGAAAAATGCAGCATTAATGACACTTTAGCTAATCAAATATCACTTCTTCTTCACCATTATTGATCAGTTTGAAATGGAGTTGAGGTTGACATTTTCAGGTTTTGTTTCTTTCGGTTAGAGTTTCTCTCTTGGTCTTCCATTATGATTTAAAGTGCTATGTGTGACATATAGCACAGTTATGATAAATTGTGGCCATTCAGTGGCTTAGTTGCATAATTTAATTTCAATACTTGTTAAGAATAAGAATAAAATAAAATTCGAAATCAAAATCAAACTATTATTTTTTCATACCTACAATCATGGCAAGAGTAATTATGAGTGGTCCAACTCATTCATTGTTCTATCAAGCCCTACAAACAATTAATTAATATTATGAGTTGTTAAAAAGTAGATTTTAAGCCTAATTCAACTCTACAAAATCAGTTTGTTAGATGAAATTTGTATTTACTTATATACTACAAATTGATTTTATCTCTAGTCGACCTGGAACTTCCAATATACGTTTAATTCAATCTTATAAAATTGATATGAGAATGTCTTCTATAAACAATATAACTTGAAAATACATATAAATCAAACATCACCTTATTAAGTATATTAAGAGAGAATGTTCATTAAGAAAATACAACATCAATGAAACCTAAGTCTAATTATAAGGAATTAATACCATTCTTTATCAAAAATCTTAAAACAATAGGTTAATGGTTTTCACGATACTTCACTCTTTCATTTTTATCTTATATGAAACTTAAATTCACACTTAAATTCTCAATATACCTTCCTATAAAAAAAACATGACCAAAACTAGAAACAAAAGAATAATGATAAAATACTAAGCATAAACTACCGCGTATTACAAATTATGAACTTGCCGAATTCGGATATAAAAGATGAGTAAAGATTCTTTGACACACCTAAATATTTTACATTCATTTGACATTATCATTACTTACTTTTATTATCTTCTTTTTTGAAACAATACAAAAATTTACAATTTTTTTACTATTTTATTCTTGTAACCTATGTCAAATAAATGTAAAAGTATGTCATAGTATCATTACTCGTAAAAGATCGATTTTATTGTTAGAGCATAACCACGTATGCGACAGTACTAGCAATCTTTTAAACATTATGCAAACTTGAAAGTAAACTACGTACCTAAAGTTTCCAACACTAAGCCACACAGTAGGTATAACCGTGTCTACGTGAATGTATGTAGATTTATTCGTATCCAGATTTTGTGTCCTTTTCTAGTTTTATCTTCAACTTGAAGGTTTGCTCCACCAGATAGACACGTTACACTGTAGCCAACACAGCATAGCATAATTATCCAAGTAGAGAATGCAGACTGGTCCCGTTTACATTTATATGCTTCTTCCTCTCTTTCTATATCTATCTATAGATATAATATATAATATACCAAAGTAATTAAGACAACCTTTGTTATTGGAAAAACAGACAACATTAAAAGTGATTAATAATGTTTCGTAGTAAATGATGGTCATAATGAGATAGTTATGAAAAATAGTGGAGTTAAGGTTGCCATCGACATGGTCCATGTTCATTACCCCATCACCATCTACCACCGAGAAACATTGGATGGTAGTGTGGCACCATACCGACAAAATAATTCCAATATACCGCAACAGTGTTACACAATATTGAGGTCACTGTATTCTGCTCTATCTCATGCAAATCAAGTGATGAACCGCTTGTCAGAATAGCTCTCTGCACTTCGTGTATATAGGTACGTCACTGTAGAATTTATGACTGCATAACCACCATGAACTTTTTAAACTGAGTTCTTTATCATTTGGTAAAACAAGAGATTGTTAACACGTTTAAGATAATCTAAAGTTTAAGTCTGAATGTGCAATATATTGAATAATTACAGAGAATATTTCATTGTTCTAAGTTAATTTATATATCTTACTCAAATATTTGCTTGAAAAGAAAAACATTTGGGTTAAATCAAAGATAATGATACTTTGATAACATCATTTATGTATCATTATGTCATTAGTCTAAAATTAATCCATAATTAATAATAATCATAAACACCAATCTGGATCAATCACAGAATGACAAATAGATGATATTAAAATGTTATCAAAAAAATATTGTCAAAGTATCATTATTGTTAATGAAGAGATAAAATATTGTTGCTTGGAAACAAAAAGCAAACAACTTTCATTTACTTTTCTATTTAAATGATATATTATTACATCCAATTGTATGTTAAGAAAGATAAAAAAGGTTGGTGTTGACATAAGTGAGGTTGTTAACGGAGTGGATATTATATGCTTTTATTATGATTTTTAACTGTATGGCTATTTTATTTTTGTATTAGAATTATTAGAGGAATGATGTATTTATATTTATTTCATAAAATGGTCATAAAAAAAAGTAAATTTTTATGTTTTTTAAAAAGAAAAGAAAATATAAAAAAAAAAATATAAGATGAATATAAATAAATTATGTACATATATTTCAAAATCAAACTAAGAATATGTTAAAAAAAAATCTTATCTCTAGCTTTGCCTTCTACAACATGATATCTTGAAATTACATTAACCTTTGATTTTAATACACTAACCACATGTATTAAAATCTCACTATAGAAAAGATACAGGCTATAAAAGATAAATTTTGTCTCTAGTTTTTTACATACTTCATAATACTTGAAAACACACACTTGCGACAGAAAAAAAAAATGTTCTCCTTTTGAGGATTCTTTATCCCAAAATATATAAATAACTATACTTATTTTCATATGTAATTGTTATATTTGTTTTTTTTTAAAAGATTTTAAATGTAAATTCAAAAGTCACTAAAGCAAATAAAAAGAATAATATATAAAAAGAAAATTTTAAACGAGTAATGCAAATCCAATTTTAATAGTAAATTTGGAATCATTTTTTATTGTTAGTGTCATTTTTTGTTCGACATTAATTGTTTATTTTTCGTAGTGACTCATTATTTGAGATATTGAATTCACGTATTTTAGTTGGTGTCATGTGTAAAAATATTGTACAAGTAGATAACTTATGGATAAAAACACTTTTAAAGTATTTGTTTACTTAAAACAAATACTTTAATTATACTAATTTAAGAGATTAATAATGTAAAATAATGGAATTTAATGTTTTCATTTAAAAATAAATAAAACTTTAATAATTTCGTGAATGGATGATAATTAATAACATAATCATAATTGAATCGAATAATGAGTAATAATTCCACGCTACGAAATTAAGTGCAACTATAAATTCTAATTATTCAATTTATATTAGCCGTACTTCATAATTGTTTGATTATTTTTACATTTAGTTACTTTCATTATTCAAATCAAAGGTGTCTAAAATTATACTTTTTTCATTTCTCCTGTTAAAATACATATGAATATAAATTTATACATAAAACCCAATTTAACAAATCTAGAACCAAATTGAAAATGTAGTAAATTGTATTTTAATAAATTTCCGAATGATAATGTTTGGACACTCATAAATTAACATCTAACACTAATCGTATAACTTTTTTGTATCCCTAATTGAAAAAATTAGTTTAATCTTGACATCACCACATATCTATTATCTCAATTAGTACTTACAAAACACAACACATCACGAAGATTCCCGAGGATTAAATCCAGGTTTGATTGATGATTTCTTATCTTTTCTATTTTTTTTAAGGTGTAGAAAGATTTATATAAGAAATATTTTCTTGTTTTAATAAATTTTAAAAAATATTATTAAGAATTATATTTAATCTTAATACAATCGATTTTATCTTTAATTCACGAGGGAATTACTCATTCATGGTTCTAATTAATAGAATAAGGTGAAGTTTGTATGTGTGTGTTTGTGTGTGTAAATATACTGTAAATTATTATTGATGGAGTGTATAATAAGTTAGTAATATAATTTGTGGTTGGAGAAAAAAATATAAGTGTGGGGAAGAGTGGCAAATCATGAATGCGAATGGAACTTCACGTCACTGGCATGTGGTAGAGCTGGGATATTACTTTCATGGAAGGTAACTTGTGAGGTTGCAATAAACAACATTTTCCTAACCCTCCAACTGCACAATAAATTCTATTCGTCTTTTCATTTTCTGCAATAATGATTATCATTCATTCACATGCAAGCGAGAACTATATAAATGCATGCATAGCTATACGGTGGAGTGAGTGAGCTGTGTACACTGTTACTTGCCACGTAGTAAAACATCATAAGATGGTGATGGAGAGGAAGTTCGTTTCGGTTATTGTTCTGGGGATCTGTCTGGTGCTGGGAATGTCCCAGTATGTTGAAGCAAGGAACTTGGAGAAAAAATCAAAGGAAGAGGTGAAGAAACCAGAGTCATGCATAGATGGAGGGTCCGGTGGTGGTTTGGGTGGAGGAAGTGGTGGTTTAGGAGGAGGGTACGGAGGTGGTAGTGGTTTAGGTGGTGGATTTGGAGGAGACGGTGGAGGTGGTAGTGGTCTAGGTGTTGGAATTGGTGGACTTGGAGGAGTTGGAGGTGGTGGACTTGGAGGAGTTGGAGGTGGTGGACTTGGAGGAGGTGGTGCCGGTGCCGGTGCCGGTGCTGGTATAGTTGGTGGAATTGGTGGAGGCATTTACAAGGGAATTGGAATTGGAGGTGTTGGAGGTGGTGTAGGTGCCATAGGTGGAATCGGTGGTGTCATTGGTGGTTTCGAACATGTTGATGACAATAAGCCTTGAAACATTAGAAGGAGTTACTTACCTTAAAATAATTGCAGACTCGTGACGATATAGTTCTATCATTAGTGTTTCATTTTCACTTGCTATTTTATTTTGTTTTCATTTTGTATCCACAAATAAGTTCACGTACGTATGCATGCATGCTAAATTTTCCGTTCATGTTATGTAAAAGATTCCAAGAATATATACTTGTCGTACAACATTGCATGTCTTATATATATATATATATATGTCTTTGCATTACGAGGATGCGGAGTTGCTGTTATAGTAATTTTGAAAACATATATAAAGTACTGAACTTGTTTTCTGTTTGTTGTTCCATTTTTGTTTCTATATCGCCTTATATTTCTCATTTCCGTCTCTCTTGTTCAGCACTGAACATTTTTCTTATATAACTGCATGATCAAAATGTCTGACAGAAAAGAGATAATGTTGAGGAAGAAGTTTCGTATCACTATGACTTCATTTAAGCTGCACAGGCATTACAACTTTGAACACAGACAATGGTTACAAGAGGTGCAACTAATTGTAGCAGTACCAGCTAATTAATTTTGTAACTATGTACTATTAAAAGCTGACCAAACTACAAGAACAAGGACATGATCACCGCTTGAATCACGTGGCTTTTGTATGGGCTGCATGAATAATTTCATTGAAGTTTTGGTGTCACTGTCACCTAAGGATAAGGCATGATGGCTTTAGAACTTTCTCTCTGTTATATTCATTTCTATTCCTAATACTCTCTAAGAAATACAAATTTTTTAATTACATCCGTCATAATACAAAGATTATTTATCTGATTTAGTCACTAAGAAAAATCTAAGACAAACCTTTGACTTTGAAAGCATGTGTGGATTGTATGAGAAAGAATTCGTCAGATAGATACATATGGATCTATTTTCGCACAACATATTGAAACTATCTTCAATCCAAAACACAATGTATATATGATTTTTTTTTTCTCGTATAAGATATCCAACATTCGTGAGACTTGAACAAAACTTACCTACAATAATATCCATTAGCAGAAAGTAAATATGCATAATTTTAATGATTATATCCAATTAATCTGCACATCCAATCACATTTACCATAAAAATAATTATAATTAAATATATTTTCAATCCCGAATTTATAAAATTAAAATTCGTCGGTCATCCAAACTTTTTGATATATAATATCACTAACATGGCCATGGCACATGTGTCTGAGTTAGATACGATGATAAAATGAAAATTTAAAACTTAATTGAATTCAAATCAATTTTAAAAGAAGAGTTATGATTGAGTTTAAGAGGTCGAGGTTAAGTTTACTTCTCACAACTGTTTTCAAATTTTAAGTTCCAGTAACGGTTCTTTTTCCACTTCATGTTGGTTACTATTCAGTCGAGCTAAAGTGCTAGAGTGCTATCTATAAAAAGATATTCTGATGCTAAAGTCAATGCATGTCCAATAGTGTTAACAATAAATATACAATCAATGTAACCAATTACACTACAAACATGTATTTATAAATTTTCGAAATAGACTTTTTATTAGTGTTGAGCTAATCAAAACCTAAATGGTAATTATATAACTTATAATTAATATAACTATTCTTAACGTTAACTCTCTGTGTGTTGGAAGTCTCACATCGACTAGAGATAAGACAAAATTATAATATATAAGTGAAGTGCAAACCTCACCTTACAAACTGATTTTATGGGAATGAGTTAAGTTTAAAACTCACTTTCTAATATGGTATCAGAGTCATGATTAAAGTATATCCTAGCGATATTTCTTTACTATACAAGTTATAAAAAGTTATATATATTATTTCTCATTTACCATAATAAGACAAGGGCATGTCAAAAGGTAGAAAGAATAAAGGGAGTTGCTCCCTCCACCCCCACACGTCTCTTCCTCCACCTCCCCAATTTTCTAAAATGCCAATTATATCCTTCTAAAATGACAATTATATCCTCAAAAGTTAAAAGGAACACTGCCTCTGGATGGATGACATCCTTCAACGGATGTCAACATCCGTTTAAGGCAAAACGGATGTCGACATCCGTTTCGCCTTAAACGGATGTTGACATCCGTTGAAGGATGTCATCCGTCCAGAGGCAGTGTTCCTTTTAGGTTTCGTTTTTATTTTACTACGTTTTGCGGCTCATGCAAGGATTATAGGCTTGGATATTCAAAGGATTATTGGAAGTATGGGAAGGGTTTAGGGTTTAGAATTATAGGAAGGATTATGACTACGTACCTGGAGAGGAACCACGACAAGGACACTACACCATAAACGCACTGCACCACGTATTGCACCGAGAACAAGAGGAAGATTGCTTGATAATTCTTTTCACGATCACCAAGCTTTACAGAAAAATATTTTACTCATACAAGGAACTACGTAGGTTATCAGTGAAATATGTTATAAATGAATAAAATTAAAAAACAATAATTTTAAAAATAAAATTTTACTGAGGGGCAAAATAGTAAAGGAAAGGTGGAGGAAGGGGCAAAAAAGTAAAGGGGAGGTGGAGGAAGAGATGTGTGGGGGTGGAGGGAGCAACTCCCAAGAATAAATGGACAAAAGCCCACTTTAAATTTGACAAAAGCCCAAATGACCAAACATAAAATTCAAAGAAAAAACTATTACTTAGTCAAAAAGTAAGTCTGATGGATAAAAAGTGAATAGTTTCTCTCGTTAACTTCATCATAAGAAGATAACATAACAAAGTAAAAAAGAATTGTTATTTGCGTAATTAATTAAGTAAACGGAGTTCGGCAGGTGCATTGCACTGTAACAGGGTCAAAAGTGGCCCTTGAAATGAAGAAAACTAGACATGCATGGTTTAATTTCTGGTACGGATCACTCATATCATCGTAGAAAGGAATAAAGTAGTGGGTTCTGGGTCAAACTTGGAAAAGGAATCAATTTCTAACTCATGTCTACACCAACTTCCACATAATTTTTTTTTCAATAAATATGAAAAAAAAGTTACGCATAAATTAAAAATACGAATTTTAAAAAATTATATGGCAGACTTCAAAAATTAATGTTCATTTTAAAAAAAAATAAAATTTATTAATATATAAAGAAATTTATATGAGTGGTTGAGGCGAAAGAATAGGCGTTATGTTCCCTTGCTACCGCGATTTTCAAACCTTCTTTTTCATGCTACATTTCTTGCTTCCTAGTGTTGGGTAAGAGTAGCTAAAGAGTAATAGTTAATTTAGTTGATCTATGCTCTCCTCTCTGAATTATTCTATCATAAATAATTAACTAGTACTAATTTATGCATTTGTTCGTATAAAAAGAGGACTCTCACAATTATTTATTAAAATTAACAGTTGAAAATATTATTTATACAATCACACACATATGGAATCTAAAATTCATCACAACTTCAATTTTAATATTCTAATATTCTATTTTATTTTCCAAGGTATATACACTTTAAAAAGTAGTCAAATAATATATTATTTATTATGTCAGAACAATAAGGATACGCCTATGTTTTAAATTTATGAATCAAAATTATGATTAATTTAAAATCAATTGTAAATATATATGTGTATACACACACACGTATATAGCTATATTTTTCAACAATGCATGCCTTTATAGTTTTTTTTTTACATAAGAAGAAAAAAAAACGTGTTCTTATCTCTTCATATAAAAGAAATACGCTCGTAATCATTTTAGGTTTTAAATTTCTACCCTTAATCAATATTTAATTACTTTCCTTTCGTTCTTTAACAACGAGTGCCACTTTCTTCTTTCTATATTTTTCAAGTGATCGTGCTCTTTGACTTCTGAACAAAATAAGCTTGGAAAAGGCCATTATTGATAATAAAATATCATTATTTACCAAAATGTTTCAAACTTTCTGTGTTTTGCTTTTTTTCATTTAATCATGGAAGAGCAAGCAATGAAGACGAAAAACTTACAGAGTAGGCAAAAGCGGCAAAAGTAATCTTGGAAAAGCAGAAGATCAAGAAGGAAGAATCTGCACACTGATATCATGTGAATATAAAATGTATATATTGTGTGCGGAAAAGTAAAGGAGTGCCCTTATATATAGGGTAGCAGAGGAGCAAATAAAAAACAGTAAAATAGGAACAAAAGGGGAAAAACTAATTACGGAGCATTCTGACAGCCCCCCTCAAGCTTGGCGTAGATGTTAAGGGTGCCAAGCTTGGAATTAATGCTATGGAAGGTTGAAGGAGGAAGAGGCTTGGTCAATATATCAGCAAGTTGTAGAGTAGTGTGTATGGGGAGGAGCTTTACAATGCCCTGTTGAACTTTTTCCCGAATGAGATGACAGTCAATCTCTATGTGCTTTGTTCGTTCATGGAAAACTTGGTTGGTGGCAATTTTGATGGCAGACATGTTGTCACAATATATGGTGGCAGGTTGTGGAAGAGAAAGATGGAGATCATTCATAAGATTGCTAAGCCACTGGAGCTCACATACGGTTTGGGCAAGAGTGCGATATTCTGCTTCGGATGAGCTGCGTGAGACCGTGTTTTGTTTTTTTTGATTTCCATGATATTGGCGAGTCCCCCAAGTAAACAATGTAGCCAGTAGTGGATTTGCGAGAGTCAGGGCAACCGGCCCAGTCGGAATCACTATAAGCTTTTAATTGGAGGTTATTAGTTGCAGTTAGAAAAATACCTTGGCCAGGAGTTTGTTTGATATATCGTAAGATTCTAAAGGCAGCTTGGTGATGGAGCGTGGTAGGAGCAGCAACAAACTGGCTGAGACGATGTACAGCGTAAGTGATATCTGGACGGGTGTTGGTGAGGTAGATAAGTCTTCCTATTAGCCTCCTGAATGCAGCGGGGTCATCAAGAGGAACACCATCAGAAGAGACTTTGGTGGAGAAGTTCATAGGGGTGCTGACAGGAGCTGCATCAAGCATTCCTGTTTCTGTGAGAAGATCAATAGCATATTTCCTCTGGGTTAAAAGGATCCCTGCACTGCTTCTAGCAACTTCAAATCCCAAAAAGTAAGATAGATTACCAAGATTTTTTATTTTAAAATTTTGATTAAGCAGGTTTGTTATTTGATCAATATCATGAATATTATTTCCAGTGAGTATTATATCATCAACATAAACAAGCATTATAGTAATGTTATTCCCAGTATGCTTTGTAAAAAGGGAGTGGTCTCCAGATGTTTGTGAAAAGTTGTGAGAGAGAAGAAAAGATGATAACTTGTCATACCACTGTCTGCTAGCTTGTTTCAAACCATAAAGGGATTTATGAAGGAGACAAACCTGATTTTTACCTGTTGCAAGGACCCCCGGTGGTATTTGCATGTAAACCTCTTCATTTAAGTCACCATGTAAAAATGCATTATTGACATCCAATTGTCGGATGTGCCAATTTTTAGCTGAAGCTAAAGATAATATGAAACGAACACTAGTCAGTTTAACAACAGGAGAGAATGTATCAAAATAATCAATACCCTCCATTTGAGTATAGCCCTTGGCAACAAGGCGAGCCTTGAATCTGTCTATGGTCCCATCGGCCTTGTGCTTTGTTTTGTATACCCATTTGCAGCCTATGGCCTTTTTGTTGGAAGGGAGAGTGGTGATGGTCCACGTATTGTTGTGTTCTAGAGCCATGATTCCTTCTTTCATAGCATGCCGCCAATGATCATGTTGTATGGCCTCTTTGTAATCCTGTGGATCAGTAACACTATCTAGAGAGAAAATGAAAGTTTTATATGCAGTTGATAATTTGGAAAAAGATAGGATATTACTAATTGGGTATTTTGTTTTAGTGGTACTATAAGAAGAGATTTGAAAATCTTTTAGATAGGGTGGTGGTTTTCTAATTCTAGTAGATCGTCTAGGAGATTCATTTTCATGATTTGCATTTTCTGCAGGGTCTTGAGTATGTTCATCATTTATGGTTACATTATCTATGGGAACAACAGTGTGATTGTGATCATCATTATGCATAAAGGGATTAGTAGATAAAGGTATCGAAACACACTGATCTTGTATAGAGGGGAAAGTAATGGCAGGAAATTCAGTTTCAAGAAAAACAACATTTCTAGAAACTTTAATATCGTGGCTATCAAGGTTATATGTAATGTAACCTTTAGTAGTAGGATGTAATCCGAGGAAGAGGCTGGGCTTGGCACGAGGATCAAGCTTTTGTCTATTGGAATGAAGAGTGCTAACATAACAAAGGCAGCCAAAGACTCTTAACCTGGAAATGTCAAAATCATTTGGATACAATCTGTCATATGGTGAACAATTATTGAGAAAAGGAGTAGGCATTATGTTAATTAAAAGAGTAGCATAGTTGAGGGCATATGTCCAAAAATGAGTAGAGATTTTAGAATGAAAAAGCAAGGCTCTAGTTACATTGAGAAGATGTTGGTGTTTCCTCTCAACTATACCATTCTGTTGAGGTGTTTCAATGCAAGAAGTTTGATGAACTATACCTTCAGAATTAAAATAATCAGTCATAGCAAATTCTTTGCCGTTATCAGACCGAATGATCTTGATGCTAGTTTTAAATTGATTTTTAACATATGCAATAAAATGAAGAATGTGTTGACGAGTTTCAGATTTATGTTTCATCAAATGTATCCAAGTATATCTAGTATAATCGTCAACAATGGTTAAAAAGTATCTATGAGAATGCAAGGAGGGATTAGAGCATGGTCCCCAAATATCAATATGTATAAGATCAAAAGCATGGGAGGTACGAGTAATACTAGGAGAAAAAGGAAGACGTCTTTGTTTAGCAGTGTGGCAAGCATTGCAATTTTCAGTTCTAAAATCAATGTAACTATACTTTTGTCTCAAAATTTCTAGTCTTTTATCAGACAAATGACCTAGCCGATTGTGCCAAATGTTGTTACAATCAGATTTAGCAGGAGTGTGCTTATCTACAGAGTGAGTAAAATGCTGTGTAATGTTGGTGGATCCACGAAAGATGTACAACCCTCCATTGATATCAACTGAACCAGTCTTGTTGTTTGTTGTCAAATCCTGAATAAAACATTTTCCATTAGTGAAAGTAATACAGATATTATTATGTGCAACCAGCTTAGATATAGAGATGAGATTATAACAAAAATCTGGAATAAACAGAACATCTTTGAGAATAATATGTTCACTGATTTTAACAATGCCTTTATGTGTGGCGGTGGTTTGCATGCCATTAGGTAGATTAATGGTTACAGGAGTAATTTTTTCATAAGATCTTAAGTGAGTGAGGGAAGAGGAAACGTGATCTGTTGCGCCAGAATCTAGAATCCAAGATATAATACCCTTGCCTTCATGAGAAGTAAGGGTAAAAACGGATTTACCTGTATCATTTGAATTAGATATTACAGAACTGATCTGATTAGTTGATGAGGTTCCTGTGTCGTGAGAGGGCTTGATAAGAGTCAGGAGAGCTTGATATTGTTGTTGTGTCAAGCGGACCTCTTGATCATTGGCATCTGAAGAACCATCATTCTTGGTATCTTGATTTGTAGTCATGAAACTTTTTCCATTATGGAGTTTATGACCCGGAGGAAACCCATGTTTCCTGTAGCAGACTTCAATGGTATGTCCAGCTTTTCCACAATGAGAGCAAATCTTCTTACCAGTAGTATTTTTGTTAGCTAGGAATCCATGTTTCTTGAAGCAAACCGATTCGTTGTGACCATTTTTGCCACAATAGGAACAAGTGACGATGCCGACAGCAGCAACGTGTTTAATTTCCAACCCATTGAGAAAATTATTGCTCATAACCTGTCTTTCTTGTTGTACAACATAGGAAAAGATTTTTGAAATGGGAGGCATAGGATCCATAAGCAAAACGTGAGACTGAATGTTACCGTATTGTTCATTCAGTCCGCAAAGAAATTGTAGAGTCCGATCTTCATGCTTTCGTTGAGCAATTGTTGAAATAAGTTTGCAAGAGCACTTGATTTCACAGGAGCAGGTCGGTTCAGGACGAAAGTTGTCGAGCTCATCCCATATTATACGCAACTTGGTAAAAAACTCTGTCACGGTTCTTTCCCCTTGTTTTAGAGCGGCGGCTTCATTTTGTAACTCAGAAATGCGTAGGAGATCTCCTTGGAAGAATCTTGATTTTAGGTCGTCCCATATGGCCTGGGCGCTATCCATCCAGAGGATGCTGCGGCGTATGTCCGGAGATACAGAATGTACGAGCCAAGAGACCACCATGTTGTTGCATCTTGTCCATGCGTGATAAAAATCAGCTTCCTTTTGCGGCGGTGTAGCGGTACCATCAATAAATTGAATCTTGTTCTTGGCACTCAAGGCTGTGCACATTGATTTGCTCCAAGCATGGTAATTGTTGGATTCTAAGAGAGGGGAAACAAGGGAAATTGCAGGGCTTTCGCTTGGATGAAGATACAGGAGACCGGAAGAAAGAGTATGTTCCTCCATCATCGTGGAATATCCTGTAAAAGAATAGGCAAAGAGAAGAAAAGAGGAAACAAAAAAAAAAAAATAGGGTTTAGAGGCGCAACAGAGCTCTTCAAAGGAAGAGTTCTGATACCATCATGGAAGAGCAAGCAATGAAGACGAAAAACTTACAGAGTAGGCAAAAGCGGCAAAAGTAATCTTGGAAAAGCAGAAGATCAAGAAGGAAGAATCTGCACACTGATATCATGTGAATATAAAATGTATATATTGTGTGCGGAAAAGTAAAGGAGTGCCCTTATATATAGGGTAGCAGAGGAGCAAATAAAAAACAGTAAAATAGGAACAAAAGGGGAAAAACTAATTACGGAGCATTCTGACATTTAAGTATATGTAAATGGCATAATTAAGTCAAAAAAAAAATTATAAAGGTGGGGGAATGGTTCACTTTATGCCCCCATTTTGAATTTATTTATTTATTTATCTGTGTTGGTGGTCATACGTGTGTTGGAAGAACTTAGTTGAAAATCACTGGTGAATAAGGTGTCATTCCCATCCAAAGTAGAAAACATGAAGCCTTGAGATTTTTTTGTCAAAAGGGCAATTAAAATATAATTTTAATGCTAATTATGATTATGTGCACTTTCAATTCTTAATTTCTGGATTTTAAAGGAAAAATCTTTGCTGCAAGTGAGTACCTTCTATTTAGAAAATAAAATAAAATAATAATATCTGTCAAGTAATTTTGAGTGGGGCATGGTTTATCCAGTGAATCCTAAAACATGAGACAAACACGACCCTATAACCATGTCACTAAGTGACGTTTGAAAGCAAAAAGGAAGAATTGGAATTGAATTAAAAAAAAAAAAGGAAAAAAGACAAGACATGTATACGTCGTTATGTTTTTTGTTTTATGCATGAAAGAGAGAGTTTAGTCAAGAAATGCTGGCTAAGATACAAACCATGCGAAAGAAAAAAAAAAGGTCGTTCAGTTTCGTAGTTTAGCCCAATTCTTTATCTAGAGATGTGCTGTAATTATTATTCTAGACGATAATACGGTACTCAACTATCAAGAAATTAAGCAAATATATTAGAATCATTCTAGTTAGCATGGATGATGTAGATTCATAGGTTCATATTATATATATCAAAGGAAAATTCATTACAAATTTTAAAGGTGCAAGGCGAGATTAAATCAATGTGAATTTGGGTTATATTTTTTTAAAATAAAATTTACACTCACTTATATATTTTTAATTGAAATTATTTCTAGTTGATGTGAGACTTTCTGTATATATCTGAGAAATATACATCTCAACTCTATAATTAAACATGAATAGTATTTCCATAGTAGATAAAACTATAAACCCCACAAACAATAAAATTTGCTAAATAAACCCTAATATATACATTTCAAACTTGAAACTGATATTAATAAGTAGTTTGATAGTTTTATTATAAACCAACAAACAACAAAATTTGCTAAATAAATCCTAACATATACATCCTAAACTTGAAACTGGATATTAATAAATGGTCTAATAATTATTCAATAGTAAGTGAAAAAATAAACTTAATAAATAATAAATTTCGTTATATAGACTTTAACTCATTATTGATACCCTCTTAAAAATTGAATTTTAAACTTAACATAATTTTATTAAACTAATTAATTTGAAAAATAAAATTTACACTTATATATTATATTTTCTATGAACTTTCAATAAATAAGAATAAGGAATCTTAAGTTGTGGTTATTAATCTTTTTAACTACCCACTGAAAGGATTTTGGCGTGGTTCATGTAAGGGTTATATAAAACTAGGTTTTATGGATTTTGAAGGTGATATAAGGTCAAAAGATGGAGAAAGTTATATATTTTATCAAGTTGTTTTTATGACGTGCGAGGTCACATACAATATTTTTTACTACAATTTATGATAATTCAATGCAGTGACATTACTTATCACTTAACAAGCAAATCTACGTCTATAATATAGACATAACCTGTTTCTATTGCAAACAAACTCATTTCACATAGAATACGCAGATACATAGAATGTTGAAATAGCCTTAAATTTGTATCCTCGTATTCCATTTGCAGCACGTAGTGGTTAGTGGTGAAGAGTCAGAATTTGAGGTAAACTTGTATTCAACTTTGACCTTTAGGTGCTGCCAAGAGTCAAAGTCACATAAGGTTGCGTTTGTGTAAAAGACGTCCACCAAAGGTCGGCTTTGCATGGACTCTCTAGAGCTAGGGCATCAATTTTTGGGATAAAATTTACTCTAGAATGAAGAAGATACAACAACATTACACATATCTATCTTATAAATTGACTTTTTCATCATAAAAGAACCGTTTTTTCTGCAAATAAGTTGAATAACTCAATTCTTTGTGTTTCTATTTTACATTAGAAGAAGAGAGACAAATCTTACTTTGCATGTCATCATTCCATATTTGGATCGTGCAATCTACTTGGCAATGGAAAATGTTTGTTAATTCCGTGTTTTATTTTATTTTTTGGATTGATCTTGAGAAATAAATAATGAAAGAAAGTTGAGAAATGTCTTCTATGTAGTCCACACAATTCCATTAACGTAAGACATGTGCCATTTCCCACTTCCCATTTACGCACAATGCAGGGGATGGCGACTGAATTATTTGGATTTGGAGGTGGAATTAAAATTAATTTAAAATAAATGTTTGTAATGGATACACAGTGAAAAGAATAGTGTTGGAAATATTTATATCAATGAAAAAAAATTAAATAGTATATATAAATATTAAAATTCATAAATTTATTATCTTAAGATTTTAAATTAAAAGTAGTAATTTTTTTCACCTTATTTTCCTTGTGAACAGTATTCACCTGAACCAAACATAGTTTTGTGGTTAAAGATAATCAATGAAATAAAAATTATATTTATTGTTTTATCGCTTTCAAATCTTCCTTAATTAGAAAATCAAATAATGACATCAACATCTCTATTTCCTATCCCAAAAATATAAATTTGTTTTTGTTAAAAAAGAATACTAGTTACATAAAATAGTAAAATTGAATAATCATTTATTTTGAATAAACTTTCCTCGATATTCATCGTGCATGAAAGCGTACAAGATGTCAGATACAATATCATGTATGTGGGACAATAAATATCTTAACTACTAAAAATAATATATAAAACTTGAAGAATTCATTTTTACTATCTTCTTGTTCGGTTTAATTTGATCCAGATTGCGAGATTCCACCCAATATATATTATTGACGATGACGTGTTATAAGGAATTTCTAAAAATAGTAATGAATTGACAATAACATAATAAATATATATATATATATATATATATATATATATATATATATATATATATATATATAATCTTTAAGATAATATAACGTTTTTAAGAGAATATACAAATTAGTTATATAGAAAATAAAAATGTATTGTGCAAAATCATTAATATTATTTACAATATTATATATTTTCGCATGAAATAGAAATATAGTAGTTTACATAAATGTACTAAAAAATAATTTTAAAAAAGCATCGTATATAACAAAATAGGCATATTATATGCAAATATTAATCAAATTACACTGTGAACATAGTGCACACGATAAATAAAATTAAAACTCAGTCGTTTTAAATAAAGATGTAGAAATTTTCAATTGAAACAGTGCAGTCTGTCACACTCAATTACTTTTAAAAGAATTATTTCTGCAAATAATATCAATTATCTATGAGTTAAATCATAATTGAATTATATAGTATGAGTTCTTATACTTTCGAGTATAATCTTTTTTGTCCCGACTATAAGCTATAATTTTTTAACATAGTGGTAAGTGTTTGATTGAATTATTGATATAAGGGTCAAACTAAACATTAAATAATACAAATATTGAAAGACATTGTTATAAATTGCATCAAAGATTTTGTGATGAAAGTCAAATAGATTAAAATACAATAGAAAAATTTAACTTATAGTGAGATGAATTATCCTACAACAAATATCAAATTATAATTTAATTTATAATGAGATCAATAACCTTATGAGAAAAATCAAGTGAATATTTACTTCTTAAATTTTTTGTTTAAACTTAATAAGAGAAAATTGAAGACATAATTTTTTAATAAAATAAAGAATGAAGCAAAATAACATATTTATCAATTTAGTATTTTTATCTATTTAAAATTTTATATCTATATTAAATATCAAATCTTACAAACAATATATATATATTTGATGGTTAACTCTGAAAAATGTTGAATCATGCATTTTTATTAAATTTATTTTGTAAGAGATTATAAAAATTTATTTAAATTGTTAAAAGATAAGTTTTAAATTTATTTTAACTTTACAAAACTTATTTAATAAGATAGTATCTACTTATTGTAAATTGACTTTATTTTTAATCCATGTAAAACTTACAACATAAATTATATTCAATATTAATATTTTTAATAAAAATTTCATTTATATTTAATATAATACAAGTTGTATAAAAATAAGAATAAAATTGAAAAGGTAACAAATTTTAAAATATTTTTTTAAAAATATTAAAATAGTGTTATGTGTGTGTGAGTATATAGTTAAAAATGTTAATGATCGAATCATTTGTATAAAATTAAAATTAGTTAGAAAATAAAGCTAGAAAAAATATAACAATTTAAAAACTCTCGACACACTCTCGTTTTCTTTCTTTTTTTTCCTTATAACTTTACTATTTATTTTTATAAGACTTTCACTTTATAATAAAATATATTTAATTAAAAAAATTATCTGATATTCACGATAATCTCATCAAATAAAAACATAACTGCAAAGAATCCATTGATCAAAGACTATATATTCATTAATTTATATAAATATATAGCTAATATGTTTTCTGCTAAATTTATCTATTCATCACTTCATAATTTATTTTTTTCTCGTTTTCTTTCATAGGATTGAAACACATAAACATAGGATTAATGGTGGAGGCAACATGAATGATATGTAATAGATTTAATAATCTCCTATTTACTGTTTTATTTGATGATTGAGGATATATATGGAAATATGTGAAAAGCTATATATTAATATTGAAGATATGCGTTTCCCGTTTGAATAATAATATATAGTTTTAGTGTGTTGAAGAAGATGTATCTTGTTCAACTGAGGGAGGCTTATTTGGTAGTAGTTTCAAGACACACTCAAATCTCCCAATTTGTCTCTTTCTTTCAGGTTTTGCCAAACTAAGATTTCCCATCTTCTATATTGCTTTTTCCTCTATTCCTCATTTTGGATATCATTTTCCATCCTTTTGCCATTATCAAAAGTGACAATCTCATTTCCACAATAAAATAAGAACCATCCAATCAAATTCATTCTCTAAGTTAGGCGTGTTAGAATATAACTTCAATCAACTGACAACAATTATAATTAATTCATTATAAAATAAATTTTAGCAAGAGGGTGATTTTTATAAGATCAAAAGTCAAAATTATTGGGTACAAACAAAGTCCCACATCGGATAAAATATGAAATACACATGGATTTATATACACATAAGATACATCACATTTTAGAATGGTACCAAAAAAAATCTGTGAAGGTTTAGTTCAAAGCGACCAATATCTTACTAAATTATGAAATGCACCTTTTTAATTTATGGTTTACACTATAAACTTTTTTGCTATAATTTTTTGATATTAAGTCTCGAGTTCAAAAAAAATAAAAAATTAAATATTTTATAAGGATAAAAACTCATAAATTTATTATTTTAAAAACTCAAAAACTTTGTAGACCAAAAAGGTTGTTTTTACCAAAAAAGTTAGTTTGTTGGCATCAGTCACATGCATGCACTATCTTTGTCTGGGTTTTGTCTCAATACACCATTGTCTTCCTAGGTCTTCATGAATGACATTTGTGAGAAAAGTAATTTGAATCACACAATCATGTATATATATATATGGTAAAAAATTATCAGAAATTATAAGAGTATATAATCTATTAATGATACGTGTTGCAGAGAAGCACTTCAATTGACAGTCCCGACTGAGGGAGGCTTATTTATTAGTATGCTTTAAACATATAATATGCACTTCAATTCATACTTTCATTGATGTGATCAAGAAAGTGTTTATAGGTTCAACTTTCTCAAGTAGAGCCTTCATTCCCTTATAAGTCACATCCTGCTCAATCACTGTTTCAAACAACTTAATCAATCTGTAAATTTTACTACCAATTATCACATTATTTGTATTATTTGTTATTTATTTTTATTCTTTTCAGTTTATTCTAAAAATTATAATTTTGTATTCTTTATTAGATGGTTTTATTCATTTGGTCTTTCACATTGTTTGTTTTTAATTTCTTAGGCACTTTATTTAACTCTAAATTCTCAATTTCTTGCTTAATTTTCAAAGTTCAATAAGAGTAATAATTAAAATTAATCCCAATCTTTTTTTATATTTATATAAATAAATATATAATTTAAATTATTTTTTAATTTTAATATATTTTGAATTTCCAAATTTTTTTTATATATTTATATAAAAAATTTGAAACTACTAAAATATTTATCGAAGACCCACCTTTGAATAAAAACAATTTTTAATGGATCAAACAAATTTTAAGCCTCACATTCAATTATTTTAATTTCTTTTTAATATTTGTATTTATTATTTTTTTTCACATAGGAATGTTTGTCAAATTGTGTTTAATGGCCTGAACCATTTATTTACTATGTAATAAAAAATTATTTTCTTTATTTTTTTCTATCTTTAATTTTTGTTTTATTTAAATAACTTTTTTTTCAATTTAACAATTTTCATTATTTATCAAAGGTTCGATTAGTCTAATATCTTTAAAGTTTTCTTATATCTATATTTTTTTTTCTTTATCTCAATTTGTGCTCAATCACATAAACTTTTCGTTTACTAAGTAATATAAAAAAATTTATTCTTTATTCACATTTATCCTTAATTTTTATTTTATTTGAATAACTTATTATTTTACTAAGACAATTTTCATTATTTATCAATTTGCTCTATTATATCCAAAGAATTTTCTTCTTTTATGTTTGTTCGTTTGTGAAATTTCATTCCATGTCAAATCATTTTTAGGACATACATTTGATTTTTTTACCTTTTAATATTTTTCTTTATTCATTTATAATCATGCAAAATATTGTTTTAATGATCTTTTATATAATTATTTTGATTTTTTAACTTATTCCAATGTAATTTTATCGTATAGACATTCTATTTATTATAATATAATAATTTAATGTCATTGTTATAAATTTTAAAAAATAAAATATTTATTTCTAAATTTAAATTACTATTAATTAAAAAAATTATGTGTGATTTCATTTAAATAGTATATTATAAAAAAATATTATAATTTGGAAAAGAAAAATAAATAGACATTTGAAATATTATAAATTTGAAATTTTATGTTTTACATGATTTTTTAAAATTATATTTTAACTTTATCAACTTTGTTTAATATTTTTAAAAATTAATGGTTATTTTGGTTGTTATAAATTTTAGTTATGTATAATTGGATAATATTTTAGTTTTATTAACACTAAATCCAAATCAAATTAATTTAGTTCACATAAAATTGATTTAAAAATTATCAAACTTAAATCCTCGATAAACAAAACATAACTACTCTTTAAAGCATTTTAGTCTTGCTTCTACAAAATATTTTATATCTTCTTTCTATTAAAACTATCCGTGTTAAGATAAAATTTCTTTTAAGAAATTTCAGAATATTTAAAATAAAAATAAATGTTAGAATGTATGTGTACAACTCCAACACAAAACGTGATACTAAAAAATCAACTCATCTCGTAGAAAGGAGAAATGGAATAAGAAGCAGATGACGAATATGAAACAAAACGTAGTTGTTTACCTCATTTCAAATACATGTCAAAACGCGCTTTTTATCACGTTTCTACATGCGTATGTATTATTATGATGACCAAACAAAAACATGACACTCGTTCAAATTATCAAAATCATCTCTTGAATTTTCAATCATAAAAACACGGAGTATGATATTTTAATAACTTTTTTTAATAATTTTTTTATAATATATTATGTATTACTATTTTAGGTTTAATGTTTCAATAGGTCCCTATTTTTGTTCAGAATTTGAAATAGGTTCCTTTATTTTTTGGCGTCTCAATTAGGTCCTTATTTTTGTTAATTTGATGCAAATAAATTCTTTCTGTCAATTTCATCAAACGACGTTTAATGAATGTGTGACGTGGCTTGAGAACAGTATTGACACGTGTAAGGCCACGTCACATATTCATTAACGCCGTTTGATGAAATTGACGGAAATGATTTATTTGCATCAAATTAACAAAAATAAGGACCTAATTGAGACGCCAAAAAATAAAGGGACCTATTTCAAATTCTGAACAAAAATAGAGACTTATTGAAACATTAAACCTACTATTTTATTAGTTTGTATATTTGAAATGGATCAATTACAAACTATCACGTAAGTTGTTATAAAAAAATTATCAAAAAAAATTGTTAAAAAATATTTTCCTAAAAACACAATATAAAATGAAAGTAAATGCAAACTCCATTCCTAACTCTTCCTAGTTTAGTCTTCTACAAGCTAAAGCAACTTATAAATCACTTTAAAAAAAATCTCCCCTACCTTATATTTATAATAAAAATTTCTAAATAGAGAAAGTGAAGTAAAAAAAAACCTCCTACAACTTTTGGAAAGAATATCTCTATTATAAAGTTACTTTTTTAAGCTACATTATTCTTTTTCTTTTCATTCGCTTTGACTGAATTTAGGAAGTTGAAAGAGGATTGTTTATATATTGAGGAATGACTTTCAACCATAAAGATGTTATCATTTTTACTACTAAGAAATATTTAATAATCAATTACCTAATTTAACATGTTGTTTGGTGATAAAAAAAATTGTGGTGGAGTAAAGAATGACTGATATTAGGTTTTTTAAGTGTCAATTTGCTTTCAAAAATATTAATTTAGGTTTTTTTTTAAAAAAAAATTACAGATTACGTCGTGTTAAATAAATATGACTTTGTTTTAAAGTTGTCATGTCTATAAACAACTTTGAACTATAAAAGTGAAGTAGTTAACATACATCACGACTTTTGTGTAAATTAAAGCATGTATAGTGAATATAATTAACACTAATTACCCTTAATAAGAAGAAAACGATTTTTAGTTAAAAATTTATGAACTTTAAAGTAAAGTCGTTGTTATGTAACAATTTCAATATAATTAAATTTGAACTAAAATCATTATTTTTATGATGATTTCAGTATAATTGATTTCAAAAGAACGAAAACTTTAGTTATAAAACAATTACACTTAAATTGTGAAAAAAAATATAATTTTATATCAAAGTCAAGTATACTAAGATTGTCACTTGAAAATAATTACTTTAATTCAAAATTCAATTACTCGATAAATTTGAATTGTACAGTAAAAACACTATAAGAATAATGATGAAGATGCCATATTAATAGAAGAATTATTGTTGATGACGACTTCCTCCACTTATCAATTAATAACAAAAATCAGAGGAAAAGGAAAACGCCAATTATACCTATTTTTTTATATGAAAAAGGAGCGTAATAAAAATATTTTCTTAATAGTTATTTTTCGTGAAACTCGTGTAAAATGCAATGATTACGAAGTGAAATTCGCTTTAGTTATAATATGCCCCACTTATATATTGCGCTTAATAACTAAGTTAATATTTAAAATTAATAAAGTTACAAGTAGTTTTTTTAGTAAAAAATAACCTTTATTCTTATTTTTTGATCTTTTAAAAATCAATCACATTATGCGATTATATTTCATTCAATTAAGTGTCCATGAAAATTCATATTATTGACTATATTGCATATATCTTGTGGTATAGTATATGTAATTTTGTTAATTTATAATAATGATGAAATAATTATAGATGTTGAAATAATATTTTTCGACATTTTTTTGACACTTAAAAACCATCTAGATTGTTTCTAAATTTTATCGTAAATCCAAAAATTATTTATTAAGAAGTTTTTAGAATCAGTTCACCAGTTTTGTTCTACCTCTTAATTCTTCCAATATTCTAAGTATCTGGAAAATAAATAAAAAAATCAAAGTTCTTGATGTATGTAAACTTAGTTGATGTACATAAATAATAAATAAATATAATTTCAGCTATAGCTTTTAAATTAGTGTTTGTATATATAGTCATTGTTAAAATAAATATGTAAAAAATTACTTATAAAGCTATTTATATAATTGATTAATATAAGAAGCTCAAGAAAGACTAATTTATCAATGGAAGCAACCCATTCAGTATTCTAATAACTGAAATTTATACTTAATAACCTTGTTCGTGTTGCGGCATAATTATTTATTAAAATATAAAAATGAAAGGAACTTGATCGGTTATGCTTTCTCTCCAATTTCATTACTTCAATATTTTTTATTAGTTTACTCAATTAAAATACAACAATTCGTTTAATTTGGAAGTTGTACTTAGTGTAACATCTCAAAAATACAGTCTAAAACTATATGATAGAATAATTATATTAATTAATATTACAGATCAGTCTTACATTAAAGATAACGTACGGCTGTGGCCGAACGGCCTTACAGAAAGACTAGGAAATTAAAAATTAAACGACATAAGTAATTTCCAACCGAACGGTTTACAAAATACTATACCGAAATGTCCTACCAAAAGCAAAAGGGAAAAGGTGATCGAGCGATCACCTTAATATCAAACTACTATTGACCGAACGGTTCTACTGTTCGGTCTTAACTTCTACCTCGACTAAGTTATCTTCCTCCAGCGCCTCTTCCAGCAGCTCGTCTCCTTCTGCTCACATCCACATAGATGATCATTGCAACAGAAGGACGACCGAACGTACAAAACAGACAAGTAATCACGCATGACTAGGACCTATCTGTCCAAATTAACCATAAGGACTAGGACCTCCTGCCGTTTCCACACATGACTTACCCTCCTCTACGTGAGGACGAGTAATCACGGAACATCAAGATGAACCGCCAGCTTAGCATGCCCACATTCATACTTTACCGATTCCAATATACATTCATGAGTCATTCCTCCCCGGAACGCTCGTCCATAATCCAAAACGTTTCATCCATATCATATTCTCTTCATCTTTCATTATTAATCATCTCAATTTCACCTTTGTACAAATATTATTAAGGACACCAAATACCGAACGTTCAATCCTAACTCAGAACGAGAACGAACACTTGGAGCGAGACAGAGAGGTCTCCAGTTCCAGAACAGATTAAGACTGAGAGGGTTAATATCGGATTGAGAAAGAAACCGAGTACAATCATATATCACAAGAACGACTAGAACGAACGTTACTTACAAAGTGAGCCAATTAAATGAACTGACTCTTGAGAGCTCAAACCGAACACCGCAAAGACTATGCCAAGTGCTAAGACTCTAGGCCGAAACCAATGAATATGGACACTTGAAAGAATAATACTTAGAGGAATTCACATGAAGAAACCGTACGCTTATAAATACTTAGCTTATTTGAATTCACATCAAGAAAACCGAATGCCAGTCAATGACCGAGCACGGTAGGGAGAGAACTCTATTGAAGTTGGACGAACGCTATTTTCATCAGTGACGAACGTACACTTTCATAGGGGAAATTTCATACTTAGAAATCATTTATCTCAATTCAATTCTCACCATATATCTTCATAATTTCATACATTCATATCATAGTAAATTTCTTATACTTCATATATCAGAACATAGCAACCATCATATTTCATATAGTCACACATCTCAACAATCATGCTTCATTTTAATTTAGCAACTCAACGAACGTTCATGCAATACAACAACATACAAATTAAATTAGATAAGCTTCTCTTACCTCTAGCGTGACCGAACGTTCACTGAGGCAGAAATACGGTTCACCCTACTATAAGTCCTTCTACCCTCAACGCTCAACAATTCTCCAAAACTAAACCACACAAAAGACCAACAATGGCTCAGAACGAGATGAACTCAGGCAACCAGAATATTGGTTTACATGTGCCAGAAAATGAACGGCTAAAGGAGAAGAAGAACTTACCAGTTCAGAACCCGAAACCGATCGGTTCAAACTGAAGCTCTTGACGCCGGAAGTGCTTCTACGGTGTCTGAACGGAGATCGGAGAAGAGAAAGGGTGAGATTTCGTAGAGAGAAGATGAAGGAGATTTGGAGAGAAGGAGGAGAAAATGAGATTTTCAGAATCTGGAGAAGAAGGGTGCATGCAGAGAGTGTGGCGTGAATTTCTGAAAATCAAGTTTTCTTTTCCACGTCAAAACGAGCGTCCGCTCCTTCCACCAGTTGAGTGTCGAGCCCCCCTCTTGATACGTAAAACCCACTAAAGCGAATCCTGAGTGGATTTTTAATGGTCCTGACATGTAGATTAATCACAACTTGTAATTTGTAAGCATAATAATAATAATAATTTAATCTATATGTGTGTAATATTAATATCACTGATCTGTTCTGAATATTTTTATTTAAAGAAGTTGTATCTACTTGTCAATATCATTTTTACATTGTTTTTTTAAACTATACGAACATCAACTATTAAATCTAGAGAAAGTGATAAATAATAATAATTGTTTGCAACAAATAGACAATTAAAAAATTATGTTTAAAAAAATTGAAATACTAGAAAGTGATTTGTTTTAATTAATTGTAAGAATGACATTATTTAAACCACAACTCGAGAAGAAAAATGTATTAAAAACATCAAATTAAGATTTAAATCAAATAAATTTTATTTTTTTTTTCAAAATTTGTCTTTGTATCTCTTTCCAATATGGAGGCCATTGTCACACACTAACCTAAATACATTTCGACTTGCTAAAAATATCTCATTTTGTAAACTTAGAAAGACATTATATATATAAATAAATAATAGACATATATATATATATATATATACATACTTGAGAGTTTCATTAGGTATATTTTAATTTACATTAGATATTCCAAACTAAAATCTACATGCTTGTTGGTTATATATCTTGATTAAATATTTAAGAATAAATTTTTTCATAATTTTTTTTATCAAATCACTTGAACTTTTTTAATAGTGAGGTATTTCTTTATATATAAAACTCTTTGAAAAACTGCATAGAAAAGATTCGTGTTCCTAACACACTCATATAGCCTCTCGTATTTGCAAACAAGAATGCTAATAATAGCTCAAAAGGCAATCATGCTTAAATTATATTCAAGCATAAAATTAACTTTATTGAATTAAATTTAAAAGGTTGACTCTAAAATTATTAAATTATTATCTTTCTCAATCAATCCAAAAATACCTTAAAACAATATATGTGTACGCATCGATGAAGAAGCACAACATAATAAAATAGCTTATAAACAACAACCAATATCACTTGAATAACAAACATATGAGTATAATATTATAATAAATAAATTTACTTCTCTATTCGCCGCAACGAAAAGACTATAGTAGTTCATAAATTTTTAATTCTTTAATATCAACCAAAATCGATCTCAAAACGATGCATTATTAGAATTGGGCAAATTCATCTCCCAACAACAACAATAATGAGATAATAATAATTTCTGCCAAATAAAACACATTTATATGGATGCTTATGTTTACTCTTTGAGTATTCTAAAAGCATTAACTATTTTAAATAGAGAATATTATTTGCACGTGAGATATATTTTTTGCACTATGTTACTAACTCAAAATGTCGTTACATGACAATAGAAAGAGGAGAAAGAAATGAATAATTAATCAGAAATAAAATAAAAAATTCAAAATGTATAATGAGTTTAATGGAGCAATATATTTTAGGAAATAAAGTCCATTTTTACGGAAATAAAAAGGATTTTTACCGTTTTGCATGGGAATAGAAAAAGGAAAAATACGTGTGATATATATTTCTGAAAATAAGTTACGTGTGTGGATGTATGTTTATATAATTCACATGCTAATGTTTCACTTTCTTACTTACAATTCCCAAAGTATTTTTTTTATAAAACTTGAATCAAATACACTTTAAGTTTGTCTTTTTTTTTACAATATACTTTCTCTTAAAATAATAACTTTTGCTATTGATTGACAAAAAAAATCGAAAAAACATATATGAAATAATGCAAGATTCTCACGTTTTAATTTTTCTTAAACAAACCAAGACCAGATATTAATATTGAGGGAAATTTTATTTTCCATAATTAATGTTTCTGGATATCGAGTCTGTAATTGAAATAAATTAATGAAGCATTAATATCATTTTATACTCTAAATTAACATTTTTAAATATATACCTGTTTAGGTTTTCTTATCTGTCTTTCAAATTGTATCCTTCAATAAATACAAAAAAAAAAAATATTGATTCTACAACATAGTTACGAGATTTTCTATTTTATTTATTTCTACTTCACAATAAAGATAAAAATTAATTAAAATTTATGTATATAATTAATAAAAGAGTAGTTTATATATTATTTTTAGATTTAATAATTATATAAATACATTCAGAAAAGCTAGCAATTAAAAGAAGTAAAAGAAATATTGTGAAAATATTAATTAACCATAATGACAGACGTTGTAACGTAATATAACTTACCAAGACAGAATTTCATTGACGTTGTAAATTGGTCGTGTTCGTGTAGATATAATATAACAGTGTGTTAACAGAGAGGATATATATATATATATATATATATATATATATATATATATATACACAGAAGAGAAGTTGAAGATTGGTAATAATTCATGGAAGGATGCAGAAGAGACAGCACAATAACTGTTTTCTGCAGAACATTTAACGTTTCTGCAGAACTTCAAAGTCTGTCGAAAACCGTATCCAACAATTCCTCAGAATTCTCTCAGTTATCCAAACAATAGATATACGAAAAAAAACACACACCTAGGATGTTCATTGTCAACCTCATCAAGACTTAATCCACTGTTCTGTCATCCAATTACCATTTACCCTAAATAGTTTCCACTGCAAAAGGCCTATATATACTCTCAAAGCCACCACGCGTCTCTCACACAAGCACCCTTGAGTAGTTACTATTTATCAGACACCCTCTTCTTTATTTCTCTTTTCTTCTGTGAACACACATACATATACACATAAAAATACATTCTTTGGAACTATTGTTCTTGTTTGTTACTATGGGTACTCTTGGTAACACGGAAGTTTACAATCACGACCATGAAGATAATGATCCTGAAGAGTATCTTCATGGGGTGAATTTCTCGATCCAGAGAGGATTCAAGGCGAAACTGAAGGCGAGTTTGAAGGAAGCTTTGTTTCCTGATGATCCCTTCAGGCAGTTCAAGAACGAGGAGAAACGGACGAGGAGGGTGCTGAAGGGGGTGCAATACTTCATCCCTATCTTTGAGTGGCTACCGACGTATAATTGGCGTCTCTTTTGCTCTGACTTGATCGCAGGTTTAACCATATCAAGCCTTGCCATCCCTCAAGGCATTAGCTATGCCAAACTAGCAGACCTTCCTCCTCTCATTGGCCTTTGTAAGAATCAAATTTCATTTTCTTCCTTCACCCATTATATATTTTTCACTTTGATTCCACGTCTTTCAATGATTATCTGCTTTTAATCCGTGTTTGGCAGCATTTAATAACGTCTCTCGTCACAACATATGCAATATTGATCTCCACGTTTGCTCTCTTTTTAAACCATTGATTTTCTTCATCTTATACAATTCTGTGATAAACACCGCCAAACACTGAATGAATGGTCATGATGATGTTTATAATTAGAATCAAATCAGAATTGTCTGATACTGAAGGAAAGATTCCCTTCTTCCTTCGTATATTTACAAACTCATGGTGCATGAATTGAACTTGCGTGATTTTTATCAGCAAAAGAAAGCTCTGTGGTTTGGAAACTAAGATAAAGAAATTCTGATGATCATCACTTTGTGTGTGGTTTGATTAAATCCATTATGTGGGTGTGTGTGGACAGTTAGTTATAGGCTTAATTATAGTTACGTGAGTGACTTCCTTTGACAGTTTTAATCCCCTTGTGTGTGATGTGAAGAACCTGGTGATTGATTCGATTTGTTAAGGTTGTGTTTAGGATGAAGCCATGAAGAATTTAAGGAAATAGGTTGTGTTGATTTGACGTATTTGGAATCATTGTTGTAATTTTATCAGATTCAAGCTTTGTCCCACCTCTGGTGTATGCTATTTTTGGGAGTTCAAGGCACATGGCTGTGGGGACGATAGCAGCAGCATCATTGCTTATTGGTCAAACCATACAAACTGTGGCAGACCCAAACGAGGATCCAACCTTGTATCTTCATTTAATTTTCACAACCACCTTTGTCACTGGTGTTTTCCAAGCTGCTTTGGGATTTTTCAGGTAACTCATCATTTTCAACACTCTCACATGCAAAGGTTGTCTTTGAGACAAAGTATCATGTTTTCCAAAACTTGTTGCAGGCTGGGGATATTGGTGGACTTTTTCTCTCATTCCACCATCAATGGCTTCATGGGAGGGACAGCAGTGATTCTCATCCTCCAACAGCTAAAGGGCGTGTTTGGAATGATACATTTTTCACAGAAAACCAACTTGGTGGCGGTGGTAAAAAGCATCGTTAACAATAGACACGAGGTTAGCATAGAACAAGTTTAAATTATACTTAGTGCTTTTTTGACCGACCAAAATAGTAAAAGGTTGCGATACGAAATCAAATTATTACATATGAGGACAGTTCCCTCTAGAATGATAATGATATCCCAACTCAATTTTAGCCTCTTTTCAACACATGCATCAGGTTCCACAATCTCACTCACCTACACATTACAAAGACCTTAAAAATATACAGTGTGCTTGTGGTTGCAAATTACAATTTAAAACCTTAGTTTCTTTATATATTCACTTGTTTGTTTCATTAGTCTCATCAAAAATAGCTTTTAAGAAAAGAAAATTGTTATTTTTATCTATATTTTGGAGATAAATAACGTAAGTGGGGTTGTCTTTTTCATATATTTAACAGATTAGGTGGGAACCTACAGTTCTTGGAGTGGTCTTGCTTGCTTTCTTGCAATTTACCAAGCACTTGGTGAGTACCATTTTCTATAGCCATTCTCATCTTAGCTTTCTCTTTTGCATATAATTTATTTGTGTGAATAAAAAAATAGAAGTGGCAGGACAAGACATTTAGTGCGCCACTCAACTTGTTGGACCTTAAGAATATCGTATGAATATAATTATGGCAAACCAATACTAATAGTAAAGTCAAGTTAGACTCAGAAAATGAAGCAATATTAATATTTCACAAAGGCCATATATGTTAATTAAGTGATAATTCTAATGGATTTCACTTTTTGGTGTAATCTTTCAGAGGAACAAGAAACCAAAACTCTTTTGGGTACAGGCTATAGGTCCAATGGTGACTGTAGTGGTAGCTGGTGTTTTCACCTACCTCGTCAAGGGCCAAAAACATGGAATTCAAATTGTAAGTACTAAGATATAATAATAATTGTTTACAGTTTCTAAAATCATCTTAAAAACATCCCCAGATTTTGTTTTTTGTTCTTATGTGAATTGAATTATGTACATGTAGGTGGGACATTTAGACAAAGGATTAAATCCATTGTCCATCCACTATTTGAACTTTAATGGTAAATACTTATCAGCAGTTCTGCAAGCTGGAATTATCACAGGGGTGTTATCATTAGCAGTAAGAAACTAAAATCTCTTCCAATCATCATATACACTTCAACAATTTCTTTTATCAGTTTTATTTACTTATTCATTTGATTTTCTTAGGAAGGAATAGCAATAGGAAGAAGCTTTGCTGTTACTGATAACACACCTCATGATGGGAACAAAGAAATGATCGCTTTTGGCCTCATGAACTTGTTCGGATCTTTTACTTCATGCTACTTGACTAGTGGTGAGTTTTCATTCACACATGCTCATCTCACAAAACTAACCATATCAGTAATTAATACTTTTTAGTACATGTTATTATGCTATGTTACATGTCGTAAATTTCATTTCAACCATTCTGCTATTATACTGATAACAAATGTGTCTGTCATAACAAAAACAATTTGGCTTAGTTTTGCATAGAAATGTTACATGTTGATTCTAAAATCTATGTTCTACAGGACCATTTTCGAAGACTGCAGTGAATTACAATGCAGGGTGTAAGACTGCAATGGCAAATGTGATACAGGCAGTAATAATGGCACTGACACTGCAATTTTTGGCACCATTATTTGGCTACACCCCTCTTGTTGCTCTCTCAGTCATTATCATATCTGCCATGCTTGGACTCATTCATTACGAAGAAGTCGTTCATCTCTTCAAAGTTGACAAATTTGATTTTGTCATTTGCATGGCTGCTTTCCTCGGAGTTATCCTCATAAGCATGGACGTCGGTCTCATGATTTCTGTCAGTATTTCCATTCTTCATTTTAAGAACTTCTTTTCACGTAAATTTTCAATGTCATGTTAGGGCTACCACATTATCTATGTCATGCATGGTTCAAACTGAGTTTGACTTTGTTGATGATTCTATCTGCAATGAAGGTTGGACTAGGGGTTTTGAGAGCACTGTTATATGTGGCTAGACCAGCGCCATGCAAGCTTGGAAAGTTAGCAGAAGTTGGTTTATACAGAGACACAGAGCAATATAAAGTTTCAACATTTGCTGGGGTTCTTATTATTCAACTTGGTTCTCCCGTTTACTTTGCAAATTCTAATTACGTCAAAGAAAGGTAAGTTAATAATCAACAGTTAATATGCTTGATTATGCAACGTAATCATCAAAATTATTCTAATTAATTTGATTTGCATTAGGATTATGAGGTATATTCGAAGCGAACAAGCTTCTACCGGAGAGAATGTTGAACACATCGTACTTGATTTGTCAGGTGAAGATAGAAAATTTGTTTGCAATTAATGTTTAGAATCCTCTTTGATCATGGAGTTTGTGGGAAAAATGTTTATCTTTGCTATTGATTGCTTAATTCACAGGAGTAACATCCATTGACACAACTGCTATCAAAGCATTGGATGAGATGGTTAAAGTGTTGACAAAGAATGCAATTAAGGTAATTAATGGTTGGAATGTTAGTTTTATGATTTACAAATAAACTAGTTGGTATATGATTTTAGAACACCTTAGGTTTTCTATGATGAAAATAGAGAGAAAAGAATATGAATGAATTTTGTGTTCACATATGGGAACCATCACCCTTTAATAATTATAATTTGACTCTTTCAACAAATTAAAATTATTGTTAGTCTCTACACAATATATTTTTTATGACATATATACTCTTAGTCATATTTACTTAATTATATCACTTTCTAAAGTTGGTTAGTAAAATGATCCTAAATTGTTAACATGGAATGAAAGTGTGAGGATAAGTTTTATATTAAATAGAAATGAAAAAATTTATAAACTTTTTATTTTAAGGTTTTGAATTAAATGTGATATTAATATCTTATGTATGAATTAAACTCATATACTCTTTTTAATTCTCGTTAAAAAGAGTCATGAGTGAATGTGTTTGAGTGATTAATTATGTCTATTTTTTCATCGTATTGCATAGATTTTGTTCGTAAATCCGAGGGTGGAGGTGTTGGAGAAGCTAATGTTATCAAAGTTTGTTGACAAAATTGGGAAGGAAGCGTTCTATCTAACATTGGATGAGGCAGTGATGGCAAGTCAATATTCACTTCGTTCATCAAAGGAAAATCATGGCGAAGGTGGCATGGTTTAAGAAATTATTTTCATGTACTAGTTTATTGACTAGCTTTTCGATGCTCCCAAATCAATGTTAGCTAGTATCGTTTAGTATAATAAGTATAAGAATAATAATTATTATTATAATAATAATAATTATTATTATACAACTATTAATGGATTTTATAAAGTTTTGGCTAGTAATCATTTCTCCTATGCAGCGTGGGATACAGAGCAACCCATAACATAACTAAAAGGCTCAAGATTAATTTAAACTTACCAATAACCATATCATCAATGAAAAAATAAATCAACTTTCCAATTACATTTAAAATTCAAATTTATTTCAATTAGTTAAATGAAAATAATTTCACATGAATTAATTAGCCTACTTCAAATGTCATTGAATCGGTTCTTGATAGTTGTGTTGGCTGTTCATGGAGTGAAAAAGACGTGATGTTGGGAATAAAATTAATGAGTGAAAAGAAAATAGATATTGCTAAAAAGAAAAGCAAAGCTTATAATCGAAATAAAGGTTAAACAGGAAGACAAGAGAAAGATGAGTAGAAGGAAGAGCAACACTCACCTAACAATCAAAAGGAAAATGAATTTTTTAAAATAGAAAATAAAAAAATTAACGATGATTTATGATAATCGACTATGATACTAAATTATTTATGTTAAAATAATGAAACTAAATGAACATAGACAAGAACATAGGAATAAGCAATGGCAACCGAGCACATGAAAGTGTCGTGCTTTATTGGAATTTTCCATTTCTTCGTAGTTTGATTATTCTTGTTGCTGAAGCTTATAACAACTTAATGAAATTAGCATATCTTTAACAGATTTTTCGTTATTAAGCTCATGTCAATAACTAATGTCTTGTTAGCCACAACTAATAAGACTTCTGAACGTCTACACATATATACATACATATATATATATATATATATATATATATATATATATATATATATATATATATATATATATATATATATATATATATATATATATATATATATATATATATATTTTTATATAAATTTGGCAAGTTTTTTTATAGATATTTAGAAACGAAACCTCGTAACAAAAACATTTACTTGTTATTTTTTAAAATATTTGTTATATAAAATTATTTAAAAAATATTTACAAATATTTTAAAATTCGAATATATAAATAGGTATCCATAAATATCTATACAAATATTTTATAAATTGAATATATATATATATATATATATATATATATATATATATATAAATAAAAGTATAATTACAAAAAATATAAAATATAATATAAATTAAATTAAATATAAATTAAAATTAAATTTTAATTAAATTTAACCTAATGAAATATAAATTAATTTTAATTTTAATTAAATTTAACTTAATAAAATATAAATAAATTTTAATTTTAATTAAATATAATTTAGTAAAATATAAATTAAATTTTAATTTTAATTTTTTTATATAATATATATTCATAAATATATGAATAGTATAATACTCATATTTATTTATAAATGAGTATTAAAATATCATTTATCTATTAATAAAAATGTTTTTGTCGTTCCAAAATTTCTATATAATCAATCCACTTGTTCAGTTTGGCAATCTACTATTTTTTTTTTTCTTTTAAACGAGTAATTTTTCTTATTTCATTTTAAATTTAATATAAGCATTTTTACAAAGAAGCTAAATTATAAATAACAAATTTTCTGAATATATACGCTGAAGATTAACTAGATTTATTCTTTGTTGTCGTAGTGGTTTTTAGAGGATTTAATTTGAAGAAGTTGATTTTGTAAATGTTTCAAATAAATTCGTATTAAATATAACTATATATACAAATTGACATCTTAACTAATATTTAAAAATTTATTAATCATTTATTATCAAACGATTTTGTAAACTGAGGAATAAGTAAGTTCAGATATAAATAAAATGTTCCTGTACATTTTCAATATTGTTGCATTTATTACTCTTTATTCCATTATTGTATAGAGATGTTGTTGTATCATATTTTTGGGGTTAAAATTCTTTTTAAATTTTTAGAGAACAAACCATATTTAAAAATTAAGTTTTTCTTAAGAGTGCAACTCGTTTATGTGATAAAACTATTGATAATATGGTTAGTACATCATCATTTTTTCATAAAAAAAATTACATTGGTATTTTAAAATTTTAAAAAAAATGTTAATTAGTTTCTCTGTTAAATCCTCGTAAGAAAATAAAACATTCATTATGAAATTTAAAATTACAAATAAGAATGAATTAAAACTTGAACATACTTTTAACAAATAAAGATATTGATTATTTTTCTAATATCTGTATATTAACTAACAGATATATCATTTTTATTTTATTATTAAATGATTCAAACTATTTGCCTCTTTTTTTCATATATTTTTATTAAATATTTATTAATCAGTTTTTTTTTCAACATTAAAGCATCATTGTTTTTTATTCAGACTTATGTGACATTAATTAAATTTCTTTCCTTTTCAATTTTGGGCTAAGTGCATTTTTGGGCCTTTGGTCTAAGTTGAAGAGAGACAAAGTTTAAAGTCTGGGCCGAATATAAATTATAGGCTTGAGCAATTTTTAGACAATAAATTTGTATTTTTTTTTTAATTGAATACATGATGTCAATATTTATATAAACAAGTTTGAAATTTTTAAATAATAAAATTTAAAATTCTGTAAAAATAATAAATGTTAAAATGAATATCTTCTTATTAATACAAGTGGATCTGAAAGGAAACGTTTTTATAAAGGTAACTAAAATGAAAATCTTATAATATAAAATGTTTTTAATTGTATAGGAACTCAAACAGTAGTAATGTGAGGGATAAAATAAAATAAAATAAATATAAGGATTAAAACAGAGAAAATAAATGAACAATTTCTTATAAGAAGCGAAAATTTATTGAAGTCTGAATTCTAATTAGATATAAACAACCAAAGTCTATCTAGGAATGACCTGAAGTATAAAAAGAAAATGGATATTGGCCCAAAATCTTCAGAGCCCAAAATAAGAAGAGTTTAACCCCAAACTAAAAAAGGCTTTAATATTAGAAAAAAAAATTGAGATGTCTAAGAGTTAGACACAACAAGAAGGCCACTTCTTCATGCACCTCCAATTATTTCTTCATGCTCCTCCAAATTTTTTAAAATTTTAAAACTATTATCTGCAATTCAAAAAATCATTTATCTTTATCTTTTCTTTCTTTAGATTTCAAAATTCGCTAAAAGATTCATGGATTTTAAAATTCGTTAAAAGATTTCTTTAAGATTTCAACATATTTCGAAATATGTTCAAGGATTAAATTTTTATCGAAAGGATTTTTTTTTCTTCAATAGATTTTAAGTTCACTGAAGAATTTTTTCTTTAACAAATTTCAAAATTTATTAAAAGAGTTTTTTTAGTGAATTTCAAAATTTGTTAAAAAGTATTTCAAAAACTTAAATGAATTTTAAAATCTATCAGGAGAAACGTTATTTCAAGTTATTTTCGAAGATCGGAGATGTAGAAAGAAATATCTGGAGGTGAAAAAAAAAATAGACAACAACAAATGAGAATAAAACTTGTGTTTTTAGTCTAAACTTAATCTTAAAATTACAATTCAAGGTCTAAAAACAGTTATAATAGATATTTCAAATAGTTATAATTGGTATCTAATTGATGGGTAATGATAGGTGAAATTAATAAATCCAATCCGCAATTAAAAAATTATTATCATTTTTCGTCCTAAATTTTATAAGTTTTATTTTTAAATTTTTTTTTATGATGGTTAACTTTCCCAATCCTATCCCGTAAAACATAAAACCACATTTAAATCTTGAAAATAAATTTACATGACCTAAAACAACTTGTGTGTAACTCGAAGAGGGTTGAAAATTTGGCGTTTCTATAAAAGGTCAAAAACATGTTAAATATGTTCTGATAACCCATTTTCCCACAGTCTTGGAAAAGGACCAAACATAAATTCTAATGTTTGATCTTTCTTAGTTCCATGATCGTATTGCAAAGGCCCGTAAAGTTCTTGATACGAATATTATTCTAATAGAATCCCAGTTAAGAAACGAAGAAGAAGAACAAGAAAATAACAATCGAAAGGAATCTCTTAGGAACATCCTACACAGACATTTTCTTAGATTATTTGTAAATGCTCTACAACTCTTACAAGGTTGTCAGTGGGCCAGAGGAAGGTAATCAAAGGAACCAGGTGCCTCAAATGGCGTTTGTTTTTTGTACTTGTGATGAATCTATGTCATGCATGTATGTATAAGAGTATTAATTATGTAGAATGATTCTAGTTTAGCATAAATTTTAGTATTTCCCTGTTTATTATGTTCATATACCTCTCTTATTCGTTTTGTTGGTTTCTTCCAGCTTTTCCGATTATCTAAATAAATAGCTTTTTCATTCTTACTCCAAACCCCCCACTATCTTAAACAATGTCCCAATCATGCCCAATCATTTGGTTACCTTTTCATAAACATTACTTAGCCAAATAAAAAACTGGTCGGACTCTTCATCATCACAAAATTATCAAAAACAAAATATGCTTTCCTAAACACATTATTTTTCTAATTAGCTAACTCCATTCTTTCCATATGATATTGGAACTAGCGTTAATACACATTCAAAACATTTAAATCATGAATATTTTAACTAAATTTTTTTAGTTAAATATTTTTAATGTTACAAAAATTTGTTTAATGTTACAAAAAAAATTTGAGTCAAATATCTATATTATGCAAATATCATCTGAATAATTTGGACGAGATATTCTTACTAGACAAAACTTAAGACTTTGAATCATAGATAAAAAACCGAGCAAGCTGATCATGACTCAACACCCAAAAAATATATATTAGGTGACACTTTGTAAGAGGCATGCGAACTGAGCTGGCATATGAAAAGGTTACGTATTTGTTATGATGCATTTGTGGGGTATGCATAAATACGCGTCTGCAACGAATCTAACTTGTCACGGTTAGTTTGAACAATACAAAGTTGTTTGTTTTTGTTGTAACGTGCCGACAAGTTCATAGGTTAAGAAAAGCATAGTGGTTTTGAGTTCTTAGCCGTTTCTATATATATATATATATCTGTTTGGTCTATCTCAAAATATTCATTTATGAGATAACTAAGAAGGGATCATAAAAAATTGAGTTGGTGCTTCTCATGTTCTTCTCTAAGCATACTTTCTTATTCTCTCCTACATTAATTTAACTTCAACAAACATCATAAGTACTGGTTTTATTATAATCATCAAATGCGTGGTCCAAATGCATGGTAAGCGAGTTCAAGTTTTCAGCACCTAGAAAAAGGAAGATTTTATGTATCTTTTGCAGTTTAAAATGGTGGTTGTAGGAAGAGTTTTAATGGATGCTGAAAGGGTAGAGTGGAATGTCAAATCAGCATGTAACTTTGATGATAGACGAGTAGATATATATTTAGTTAATGCTGAGAAAAAGAGTGAGCCCAATGCCATAAAAACAAGGTTACAAGAGCTTTTGAGTTTAGGGTATATCTTATCTTCATGGGGTACCATGTTCCTTATCATAAGATCACACCATATCACATGCCACCCACACGGACACTTCCAATTTTGGACCACCACCAATTTTTATATTCATTTTTATTTCATAAATGTTAGTAATTTTAAAAATACATTCTTTTGTTACCCTCAATCCTTATACCAAGTCTTCATCTAATTCCAATACAAATTATCTTCGTTTGTAAATATTTTTTAATGTAACATCTAGGTCAATAGTTTAAAGATTGATAAATTGTCTAAAATATGAAGGTTATTATGAAATCAAATTTCTAATATAACCATCCAAATCGTTTTAAAGTATTTATAGAAGACACTCTGAAGTCAAAGTTAACTTAATATTGATAATTATAAAGTAATGAGATAGTAAATACAGATCACCTACCTCCTTATCTCAAACCTATATTTATAAATTTCGAAGTTAACTTATAATTAACATTAACTTAATCACAGTCTAATAGTGAATAATTACATTGATTTGAATAATAATTGATCTTATAATTAACATTAACTTAATCACAGTCTAATAGTGAATAATTACATTGATTTGAATAATAATTGATCGTTCATTATATAACTGACTAAATAGTCATCATTTTTATCGTAATTAAAATGAAAGAAAATATAAAATAAAATATGTAATTTTTGGTGAAATTTGATTGATTCAACATTGATCCCCAAATTCATTTTCAAAACGTTACGAAACAATACAAATATACGTAGCCTAACATGCAAGACACTCGTAAACGAAAATTGAGGGTAAATAAAGGAGTTTTTCTATTCAGAAATAATTAAAGGGTTGGTTTAGATGGCTGGATTACATAAGTGCATATAGTTTATATCAAATAATTAGTTTAATTTATTTTTCTATAAGTTTTGGTGCGCCTAATAATTGGCCTCAACACATTCTTAATTCAACGAATGGCAATAATTAATAATCTTTCAAACACTACCAACCACCCAACATTGAAAATTCCTTTCAGGAATTTGGGGTTTTAATAATTATGTGTTCTCCTTGTAATTTTTTAAAGCAAAGTGATTTAAATAATTTTTTAGTTAAAAAAAAGTATAAATAATTCCTAAAAATTTTATATTTGTATAAATGATTTTTAAATAGTGTATCTTTTTAGTCCGTATATAATTAAGTCATAATTTTATATTTTTCATACTAATAAATTTGGTTTTCAAAAATTGTAAAAGCATGTGAATTTAATCAGCCATTGATTATTTATGAAAATAAATTCAAATTAAAGACTAAATTTATATTTTTTATTTTAAATATCAAATTTATCATATATGAAACTACGTGGATAGATAAGACCGTGTGATGTGGTTACTTAAGACGACGCCGTTAGTTAACTAATCTAATCCAAAATCTTTAACTTCTGTCTTTGTTTCTAACAAATGCACTATTTGAGTTGTTCATTAAGGAATAATTCAAAACCTTTTCTTTTAGGAATAAAGCAAACAATGAAGTTGAAAATATTTAATTTATCATTATTTGACTAAAATGTGTACTTTTTGTCTCCTAATTTTGTACCATATTATTCTTTTAGTCTTTCAGAAAATTGCAAAAATAAGTCGATTTTTATTTTTAATTTTTTTAAAGAAAAAACTACAAAAACTAATTAAAAAAAAGAGGGATCTTAACGTCACATCAGAACGTAACTAATAAAAAATATTATTTGTTTAATATCGTACTCCCAAAAGATTAATTTCCTTTTTTTTTAGGAAAAAAAGAAAGTAAACTTGTCATCTTGGTCGTGAATACACCTTAATCAACGAAAGAAAATAGTTTTTCCTTATCAATATTTAGATTTAATAAAATCATTATAAAGAAATAACATGTTCAATTATCTATGTCAAATTTTGCAATGAATTTCTCAATCTCTTATTAACACAAGAAACCAATATTTATATTATGCTTTTTTGGCATATATATTTATTTTCATACCTATAAATGTTTTTTTTTACCAACCTATTTATTAATTTTGTCTTCTTTTCTCGTCTTTATTTAAATTAAGTTATTTTAATTCCTTTAATAAATACATCTATTTTTACTTTCTTTAGAATGCATCCATTTGGAAGCTTTTCATTTAACATATAGGTGAGTGATTCTTATGTCTTTTTCGCTTTATTTTGTTAAAAATGTATTATTACTTGAAAACGTATAATCACGAATCTATAAAGTAACCTATTTGTAATATTAAGAGCATTTTTAGTGACAAATGCCTATAAACTAATTAGGGTAAGAAATTATTGCTTGAAAATATACTTAAAAAATTTGAAGTTGTTTCTACAAATAATGATTCTTTAAGAACAAAAACAAAACTATTCTATCTAAGTTTGTACCAACAGTGATAATATCATTTTAAATCAAATTCAAATACCAATTAAAAATATATAAAGTTACGAGTCATTTAAAGTTTTTTGAATTAAAATAAATTTAAGTTTAAGTTGTGTAGAGATATTGTGGTTGAATAAATACTACAAATTAAATTTTTTTAAGATGTGAGGCTATTAATATTAGTTCCTTCTATTATAAATACCCATGTACATACAACAAATAATATATATTGTATTTTTTTGCGTTAAGATATCCAGCATAATAAAATTATTATCAATAATAAAGTTCCTATTTCGAGTATTTAAGTGCGTACTTAAATATTGAATTTGAAATATGTAACTAACTTAAAATAATTAAAGACTATTTTTTATCAAAATTTTCATATGGAACAATGATAGAAAATATATTTTTTTTCCTTTTAGGCAATGCTAATTGATAATCTAAGTGCGTACTTATAATAACAGTCATAAAATTTGTGTGGGTATATAAACTTTTGGAATAACAAAAATATAAATAAATGATATACTATATGGCTGAATGATTTTATTTTATATTTGTTTTAAATTGAATTTAAAATATAAATATTTGTATGCACTTGTAAATATTATACTTATTTTCTTTCAGCTTTTTTTTTCAGGTAAACAATATTAAGTCTACTTTTTCTTTTTTATATTTTCTTAACATCACGATGATGTGATAATATATTGACATGGTATTAATGCTGCGATATTACTTTTATTGGTATTTGGTGATTGACTACGTCATTGCAACGTAACATTTTGGTGACATAAATTACAATAACAAGGAATTAACATAATTAATGTGTTATTAAGATTGTTGTAACATGTCTAACAAAAAGATAAAGGACAAAACAATTGAATATTTTAAAATTCAAAATTGGGAGAAAAATTATAAGACTAAGAGAAACAATTTTAGTAAATTTGGAATTTTATTTGGCTAATATTTAGGAATGATATGAGATGGTTTTTTTTTAACTATATTATCTCTATTTTCACTTTTCAATTAAAATTTTATCTCACTCTAATTTTTTATTTTAATAGGTACGAAATATTTGTTTCGACTAATGATATATTCGTACTTCATTTATTGTTCAAACATTAATCAAATGATTTTTAAAAACATATAAAAATCACATCAAGAAAAACATCATATTTTATTAAATATTTAATATAAAAAGAATTAACATTGTAATTTTTACAAAAAATTTTAAAGGATGACTTTCTTTTTTAAACAAAGGGTTACATAGATTCTAAGCAAATGAGGGAGCACATGTGTAGTGAGTATATAGAAAATGTTGAAGAATGTGTCTCTAATAGTTGTCATTCATTTATTTATTTCGGTACATTTACGATTTTGAAGAAGTATAATTCAATGGGACATGCGAAATCTTGACTTTCTAGACATAAAATAATTATAATGAACGGAATATACAGAGAAAAGGTCAAGGGTAAAATTAAATGCTTGTGTGTTATACAACCATGTATATGCACATGTTTTGTTCCAAAATTCAACTTAAAATAAAGCCTGAAAAGACCTCATACGTGCAAGAAAAGAAACTGAGGTATCATTTGATATTTAAAAGAAAGAAAAGAATAATTCATATAATTAACAATGTTGGAAATTTCATCTTAATTAAAAATAAAATCAATTTAAAGAGTGTAAGTGAATGAAAATTTTATCTTAGAAAAAGTAAAATTATAAATATTCATGATTGTATATAACATCCAAGTTAAAAAATTATATTTTTTTCTATGCTTCAATTCGTTTGAGAATTTTAAGAGTGGAGTTCACGAAGAGTTGAGAATTAATAAGTGCTCTACGATATCTATTTTCTCCTCTTTTAGAAAATATGAGATAATCTATTTTATATAGTTTCTAATTAAATAAACGTATACGTTAGGAAAAATAAATAAATATAAAGAAAAAGATAAAGAATAATAACACAAGAGGAGTAACCTTGACTTCTTCAAAATCTCCGTAATTTGCGTCACCACGTATTTTTCTTTTTCTTCTTCTTCAGATAAAGCTGTCCATGAAAACTGATAAAAGAGTGATATATAATTTTATTGAATTTGTTCAACTATGTAATAGCGTCTGGATAATTCTCATAAAAGATTATATATATATATATATATATATATATATATATATATATATATATATATATATATATATATATATATATATATTCTTATGTCTGTTTCGTCTTTCTTTCTAGAAGTTTTCCTTTTTTTCCACCGAAAAGAGTACTAAGATATTTATTAGGCTAATATAGTGCTCTTTGGAATAACAGATATATATAGATAAAAGTTAAATAATAAATTAGAATTTATTAAAAAATAAATAAATAAAACTACGTCTCATCATTTCCACTTTATTTAACCTTTGTCTACGGTTCATTACTTTTCATCAACAATAACAAATAGATTAAAAATACTCATGTCATAATTACTTTTTCTAACAACTCTAAAATAAATAAAAATATACACATAAATGATTCTCAAAAACCTCAATATTAATTTATATTTCTTTCATTATAAATAAAATATTTATGTATATATTTAATGAAAGAAAAATTAATCTTATATATATTTTTTACTATATTAAACATTATTTAAAAAAAAAAGAGAAATTATTGTTTCTACCACTACACCGGTCACTGTCTTTACTATCTATCGTCGTCATTTTTATTGGAGTTTTAGTTTCGACAGATGACTACACGGTTTTTATCGTCTAGACCAAGTGATCATCATGTTGTCAATGACATCTTCATCGGAGCTCCTACACATTTTTATAGCGTAGAGATTATTTCTTTCTCGTCTTTCAAAATTTGATTTGTGTTTTGATTGAAGAATCTTGAATTTTTATGGTTTCTCTCTCTTATTCTGTTCGTCCATGTCTTCTTCCGTTTTTTTTACCTCTTTTGTACTCTAGTCAATACATATATATTTTTTCTCCATTAGCAAATATTAGTTTGTTTATATCATCTCTTTATCAACTCGAAGTTAATTTCTCAACAACGATTTATAAAAAAAGATTTATATGAAGTAACCTGTCAGATTTGTTGTTTAGGAAAAATAATTTTGGTTGATATATTGTCTTTTCAAATCATTGATAATTTAGTATCACTTAAGTGCAAAAACATATACTTTTACTAAATTTTTACAAAAATGAAGAATTATAACAAGTTTGGTATATACATTCGTATATACTAACTTAAAAAATAATAAATTTATTAAATTATTAAATATCTTATATAATTTTTTTTAATTAATTTATTATAATTTATGATTTGTATAAAAGCATATAACCTAAGAAAAATTGAAGTTAATTATTGAATGCTATTGCCTACACTTTACATCAAAGTCACAATATAAAGAAAATTAGTGTATTATATAGTTTGACACAAGGAATCAAATAACAACTTCTATATTAAATGCTCAAAACAATCATCGTATGATTTTTCTTAATACATTAATCGGATATTTGAAAGAAATATTTTACATCATAATAATTTATCTGACTCAAATATATTATTAATATAATATGAGAACATATATATATATATATATATATATATATTATTTCGTGTAAAAGATATAATTAACTTAATTTTCGAAAGAAAAAAAAAATAGATTGCGTGAGGAGGTTTTGAACGTGATAGTCAACATGGAATAAGATTTGTGGCCCCCGTGGAATGTTCCAAACACGACACGTGTCAACGTAAAACAAAACATCTAACAGCTGGCGTTGCCGGTTGGCAAATTTGTCTTACTCTCGTTCATACGTGGCAAGGGTTGCCACCTAAGGTTCTTCCTACTCCCCTATTTTATTATTTTTTTATCTTTTATTATTCAATATAAATAAATCATATTTAACTCTAATTCAACCTACTTCACCAAATTAATTTGATCATAAATTATTCAAATAACTTTTTAATATATGTAAATGACGTTTGTTAATCGAATATAAGGAACTGTGCACCAACTTATTTCAAACTTGGAAAGCTAAAACATGATAGAGCCTCTAGCTTTTCTATCTTATCTAAAACGATCTTTTACGTCAAAATAATGTTCATTATCATATGAAGGTTTTAATTAAAAAATATAATTAGAAGGTTGGTTACGTTATCTGATTCTTTAGCCAAATGGTACCTGCCAATTAAAATTGCTATTATTGTTGAATCATGGTCATTCTTTTTAATTTTTTGTTCCATTATTATTTTTATTTATTTGAATGGCTTGAAAAAAAAATATTTATGTCAATTTCAAAAAACAAAAACAAAAACCATTCAAAGGTTAATATCAAGTACCAACGAAATTAGACTGAGAAACTGGGTTTAAATGGTGTTATTTTATTTGAAAAATATTTAACTTGTTTCCATTCTTAAAATTTTACTTAAATAGCCATAATAACATATATTTAAATATTAAGAGAGTGGAACATGTTTTAGATTATCACAATCAATAAAACCTTTGAAGTCGACCTGGTGATTAAATAATTTACATAAACTTTTAAGTTTATACTTCATTAAAATAATGGCACATAAAAAATATTATATAGTAATTTGGTGCATTAACCTATAGACCTAATATAGGAGTATACTAAATAGAAGAATAATCGTAACAATAAAATCTCTAACTAATCAAAGCATAATAATTCACGCAATTGAGATATCGATCCAACTAACATATTTTTTCCTTATTTATTACATTATTTGGTCAGTAATTAAACATTAATTAAGTATACAAAGTGGAACTGGTTGCTTTCAGATGATACAACTTGTTCTAAATCTAGTTATTCATGTATGATTGAAAGTAATAATTTAACCATCTTTATATTGAGAAAGTGACCAACTTTAATTACTATATCTCTAATCAATTTTTTTTCAATAATGCATCTCAAGATGTTCCATTTTAGAACTTTTTATCTTAAAAGTATGATTAATTAAGTTTCAATTCATTCATCAATTTAGGTGATATTTTCAATTAAGTTAATTTTTTTCATTAACTATTTAAAAATTTTATATATTTTTATTTAAGTATCGATTATTTAATTCTTTTGGTTAACTTAAAAATAGAACTATATATTATTTTGTTCCTCGATCATATGAATTACTTATTACTTGTTCAGAGTAAAAGTCACTGTTATTTAATGGTGGTGATGACAACCACAAGAATCCCTTAATTATTGTGGATGATAACATAAAAATCATAAAGTATTATAAATACTAATATTTATTTTGTGTTGAAGTCAGAACCAATTCATTAATTCTCATACTGAAATAAATACACTATTTTAATCTCTACTTTCATACTTCTTTTACTTTATTAAATTATTTAAAACTATTTTCATTTTATTTAAATTATTATTATTTTGTCACATGATTTCTCATTCTTTTCGAATTGAATTATGCGTTTAATATCACAAAATTTATTTAAACCTTAAATATACATTTTTTTATTATTATTTTTATCGGAATTTGAAATATAACCTAGAAAAAATATTAAACTAAATAATCATAACGTATTTTTGTTGAAAGTTGATAAAAAAAGATTACTTTTAAAATATTTTTCGATGCTTAAGTAGTAAAATCGTTATATATAAAATAAAATAACACGTATGAGTTTTGGCATGTTTTTCTTAATGAAATTTTTAATGAAATACATTTATATTAACAGAATTTCAAAACCTTATATTATTTATGTGATTTAAATAAAATATATATTTATTAAAACATATTATTAAAAGATATTTAATAACTATTAAAAATATTATAAAATTATTAATTAAGATTTTAATCAAATCCGCATCTTAGTTCTAATTAAATGTAAACATTTACTCAATTGAAACAAATAATTAAGATAACTAATCTATAAATATAATTATATAAATGTTTACAATTGTTCAAAAACATTTATATGGTACATTTATAATTAAGATAATTAATTTATAAATTATGATACACTTCTCATTGTCTGGCCTAAAAAAGTGATTCTCTCCTTAAAAAATCATAATTATAATGTTTCTAATGATGAACTATACATTACATATTTTTGTTGTATACACGTTCAAAGAAACCGAACAATTCTTCGTTTTTTGTCTTTGGATTATCTAATTATGCGTTTTGTATTACATGGATAAGTTTCTAAAATTGATTTTTTTTTGTACGATTTTTTATTTATAAATAAGTCACACTACAAATTTTTTTTTATAATTATACGAGATTCAATGAAAAACAATCGTTGTTGGTTTCTTGTGCTAAATTGGTAAGTTTGGGCATTGATAAAATAAATTCTTGTACCGTTTATATTATACAACATTTACTTTACGTTATAGAGAAAAAAAAAAAACAAAATTACTATATTTTTAAAAAAAGTTACATTATTTTTACTTCCTAATTTGAATATTATATTTTAGTTCATGCGCTTAAAATGAATATAGATAAATAAGTGACTAATGTAACCCTAAATTATTGTTATTTCCTAATTTGAATATTAAAACTGTGGGCTAACACATTATTTTTTATTTGACATGTTGTCAATTAAACATTTTGTGTTTATGTAACAAAAGATTCCGTATTTAGTTTTTATATACAAAAAAATATATTAAACGAGGGAGAATCAATTATGATAAGCATAATTTGTGATATTCGGACACTGACGAGAGTGGGGAGTGATCGTCGGTGCAAGAGGCACAGACAAAGAGCGGCTCCTGGTAGGCTTTCCGTGGAAGGGGCACATGGATGAATCGAACATACACCAGAATGAGATGAATCTAGAGACTGTATAGGTATGAGACTATACAGTTGAATGATAGCTTAAAAAGATTGATTTGACTACTCATATCACCAAATGCATTTGCTTTTCGATAGTCTAACCCATAAGAACTGGTTAAGCGTGCTTAGCCTGAAGTAATTTTGAAATGGGTGACCTTCTGGAAAGTTTTTCGAGAAAATGTGCGAGTGAGGACAAAACACATTGGAATAATTAGTTTTTAAGTGAATAAATATTTTAAAACCTGTGTTCAAAATTAGGTAAAATATTTTTTTATTATGTCTCTAGAACTTATTTGTTTTATGAACTTTCAAAACCAAAACTCAACAAAATATATATCTCCTCTATGCAGAGAATATTACACCACTCTAATAAATTCAAAGGTTGACATACACATAACACTTTTTTATAAAGGATAAAAAATATTAAAGTGATATATAAAAATTAAAATGATTCTAAAGATGGTTTATTTTTATAAAGATTTATTATGATTTAAATAAATAAAAGTTATAGTATTAAATGTTTGGGTGAAACTGTGAGAAAAGGAAAGATGTGACGAGCGCCCACGATCCAGGCGAGCAAGACGTGACACGTGGGGCCCAACAACGACGTCGTTTTCTTAATCGCTTGAGTTTTGTGGGACCAATTCCCTCCTCCGCATCAATGCTCATACGGACGCGTAACATGGCAATTGTCTGTGGTTGCAGTGTGAAGTGTAAACTTTTAACTACAAGCCCTGTTCATCTTCTTACCCTTTTGGGATATTTTCAATATACTTCCCAATTTTGATTGGATTAAATTAAACTTGTATATCTTATAATTGTAATTATTATTTAAGATTAAAATAATTAATGTAATGACTCGCTAAAAGTTATAACTATTACATAGTAGAATAATATATATATATATATATATATATTTAAAATATAAAATATTTACATTGAAGTTATAATTTCTTCTAAAATATAAATAAATCAAAAAAGAGAAAACACTGTCATGTTCTATAATTATACTCACTTTAAAAATTACTAATAAAAATACCACATAGTATTACACAATGTGATCATACATACATCAAAATTATACCTATGAAAAGAAACTCAAATTTAATCACATATTATTATATCATTAAGTATGAATAATTTTTTAAAAGATTTTCAAAATTATGATAATCATAAGTTATTGGATGACATATAATAAATGATTGCTACTATATAAGTTTATGACATCTCCTAATCACTTAAATTGTATCGTGTGATTAAATAACTATGAGGTTGAGATATATCTATTAATGTGAATCCTTTTATCATCATTAGTCAAAAACACGATACTACCAATGTATCTCTACATCTTTTACCATAGTCATGCAACCCACTAGAACAAAGTCAATTAGTGTTGTCAAAACGGATCACCCAGCCTAACCCAATCTAACCCACCATGAGTTGGCTACTTAGTGAGCCAACCAAACCCGAATTACTTACAAACGAGTAGAAAAAATTTGAATCTGACCTGACTCACCATGGGTTGGTGGGTTAAACGAGTTGACTTACTGCATCACTTAATGACAAGTTTTTTTTTTCCAATTCCAAAAAAATATAACAAATTTTTTCTAATTTATATCTAAATAAAATTGGATCCAAAATGATGTTAAATTCTAAAGACAATTCAAAATAAAAAATATATAATACAATCCAAATACAATATAAAAATCATTTGAAACTTCAAATATAATTCAAAAGCAAGCACAAAAAACAAAATGAGGTGGGTTGGCGAGCCAACCAGGTTCACCACGGATTCAACCCAGGTGAATCGGGTTCTAGTGGGTCGAAATCAAAATTGGCTCATATCAAAACTTCAATATTTTTTAACCCAACCCGGCCTGAACCCGTGATAGAGTGGGTTGACTCACGGGTTCCAACCCATTTTGACAGCACTAAAGCCAGCAATCTAGAACAAGATTTTATATACATATATACCTAATCCACACACACACAAACGCTCATGCACACACACACACGGACACAGACACACACATGCACACGCGCGCACACACACACACGAAATATTGTCTGATACATGTTTAGGTTTCTTCAGTATGTTCTGGTATGTTTAATATTTGTATGCTTTCATATATCTTTTTCCCTTAGTTGATATTGTTTGAATTATTGTAATGTAAATTGATTATTGTTATATACTTTGATCTTATTTATTTATATTGTACAATATTTTAATTATTTGAAGTTATAAATTACATATATTGATAAAAACTCTATTAATAAAACCTATTTTAAGTTATCACGATGAGTTAATGAAATGAGATCTTAAATATTGCAATATGTGTGATCTAAGCAAAACCCTATCTTTTTAGTTTTTAGTTTTAACTATTAGATTGAATTAAAAAATTTACACATAGTCCATAATACACATTTCTTCGATCTGATCGCTTTGATTGATAATTAGTTGTCTATGGTTACAAAAATAACTTTTGCAATTTTGGGTGAAATCTGAAGGTCACTTTCTTTTGTATTGCAAATGAAAAACTTTTATATATAATTTGTAACACATAATTCTTTACTTTAATCGTTAGATTGTCAGTTATAGGTATTTAGTCGGAGATATTTGTCCTATAATCTTAATCTTAAAAAAAATGTTGTCAAAACTTAAACGATGAACTTTTGTTATAAATATCATGATTGAGTAAACTACGTATATACTCATGTGGTATTGTGAATTATTGTACTTATAGGGTGGAAGTAATACTTTGATGTACAGTAATGATAAGAAGTGTATTAAGATGAGATTTTGTGTGGGGACTATCCTAGCTTGGCTAGTATAAGACACATGTAATGTATGGTTTCTAGTGGTGAGAACCGATGGAGATTTCTATATCGCAAATATAGAAATTTATCGTGTCATGATCTACTTGTGATTGTGAGTTCAAAAAAATCAAACCTATAGCTATAACTCGTGAGAGGTAGGAGATAAGCATGATAGGTGCCGAGTTTTTTAATTACTCAATGCACTGATCTTAATTCAGATGTCTATGTTTTAAATTATTTATGAGTATTGAGTATTGGAGATTGTATTATATATATATATATATATATATATATATATATATATATATATATATATGATGATTCTTGTTGAATTGTTAATTTAAGAGTGGACGATGAATATTAAATATAAAGTAAAGTTAATTTTATTTTATTGATTTTGTATATTATGAAAATGATATAATATATAGACATTAATTAGAAGGGTCGAATATGTGATTGTTAAAATTATGGACAATATTCACTATGTTACGCTTGAATTTTTATGGATGTGATTTTTATCTACACTGAATATGTAATTTTTATACGTGAAAACAAAAAACAGGTAGAGATTCCTACTTAAAATCTTAAGAAGTAATAATGGAATATTATAAAAAAATTATAACAAAATTATAAAAAATTGTTTCTACCTAAAATCTTGAGATAAATCAAATAATTATAAAAAAATGTTTCTAAAAATATATTATATTTTCAAATAATGAATTTATTAATAACAAAACTATTTATAATAAATTAGTTTAATATTAAAATAATCAAATTCTATTATTTTTAAAACTATTATCAATATTAAAAGAACATTTTTCTAAATTCTTACGAAAAAAACACAGTACATATCATTATCTCACATATATATATATATATTTATTTATTTTAAATCTTTTTAATTTTGAGGAATAGATCTGGTTAGGTTGACCGAAAATTTTGAAAATCTAAATAGAGCATTCCTATTAGGTTATCTGAAAGTGTGAACCCATCCAACTCATAAACACGACTCAACGCTGGGAGACAAAGATACTACGAAATAAACATATGTATTAAAATGTCACACTTGTGATTGATGTAATGAATTTAGAGAGTTATTACAATTAAAGATTCACGTTTTGATTAAGTTATTATCACCAGTTGTTGCTAACTTTTTCATGACCAAAACGCGTTTCAAGCACTTCAACATGCATCATAATTTTTTTTATCCCTAAATATAAAAAATGAAAAATAAATATATACATTGTGCAGTTGTATTTGCTTCTTGTCTTTACACTCTACCATATAAAAAGTTTATTGTCTTTATTTGTTGCCATAAAATAATACTTTTTTTTTGACAATTTATGATTGAATAATAGTATAATAATATATATGTAATTTTTCATCTTATGCTAAATTTTTAGAGAAATTGCTGGCATGGAATTTCAAGAAAAGAAAAACTGAAGCTCGTGGAATTAAAAGCGGTCCATTTTGGAAGAGAGTATGACATTAACAATTTCAGAATGTGTCTCTTTCAGTTTGATTTATGAATATTAAAACCTATAAAGTCTATAAATAAATTGATGAAATTATTTGTTGAATAAAAAGAAAAAAAAAATTATAAATCTAGATTCATTTAATAATAGTTATTGACTGGAAATAGCACTTGCACTTTGTGTTCGAATATTTTAAGGGATTGTCCAATGATTAATCTGTTCTTTTGTTTCAAATGATAAATTGAAAGTTATCAATGACCTTATAGTTAATTTTTTATTAATAACTTTGTTACTTTTGTTATTTTGAAACAAGGAGTCTCACATTTTTTTATTTATTTTTAACTCCCTCGATTTCTTTTACACCATTAAAAATAGATTTAGTGAAACGCAGAACCTATTATAAAATTATTTATCTTAAATGATTCCAATTAATATTTTCTCCAAGTTAATTAAAACTCCGCGTCTCTAATTAAACGACTTTCATTATAGAATATATTTACAATATATAAGCTTTTAAGTACATTATTAGTAAGATATCTTATGCACACACTTTAATTAAATTTAATCTACTTAATGAATGATGAATAAAATGTTAAAAATCTTATCAAATATGTATTCTATATTAATGTCATTAATTATTTTACAAAGGATTAACTATTTTAAAACTGGATTCAGTGGTCTTTCTTCACATGTAATGGATGACCCGATGGAAAATTCAAATAAAGTATTATTAAAAAGCGAAACAGAAGATAAATAATTAATAATGATGTATATACAATTAATAAATATATCACAGGATACAATATTCTTAAATAAACTACAGGAAGTTAATTAATAAATTATTAAAGTTTATTATAATTGTGTTTATTTACAAATTATTATTGGTATACATTTTTAAAGTAATAATCATTAAAGTGAATCAATTCACTGTGATGATAGTACATGTGTTTTTTTAATTTCATTAAAAAAAAAAGAAAAAAAAAAAAGGAAACGGTGGAATCTATTAACCAGAAAAAGCCATTAGTTAGAAAGGCGAAAGTCCGTCCAGAAGTTATCGCCGTCACGGGAATTGAATTACGGAAAAAGCTCAAGAGGTGTGAGTGCGTGACATTAAATATTACGTATTACGTATTTTAATCAGCACTCTACTCGTATACGTATTACGTATTTTATAATCAAATAAATCTCATTCTGTACAATACGAAATTAAATTAGCAACAAAATATATTATTCTCTTATTTTTTTTTATTAATGGAAATAAAGTTACGGCCATTTAATTTAGTTAGAGAGGTGTTTGATTTGACAGTGGTCACCGACACAGAGGAACAGCTCTCAGATTATGAATCAGCAAAACAAAAATTCTATAGTTAAATTAAATTTGTGGCAATCACAATTTCCACATCATCGTGCTAACGGTTTATAATTATTTTTTAAGCCTAAATCATCTGTCAAATAGAGAGGCGCGTTATAATTTGATGGATGCAACAACTACTACTACATCATGTCTGTCTTCATAAAATATAACGGAAACAATCATTAGGAAAACCACCTTAGTTTTCAAAAAATATTTTTATTATATCAATTTTCACTAATATTATCGTGAATCTTATTAGTAATAGAAATATAGGGAAGAAATTAGAGTATGTAAAAATATTGATTAATTAATTATTAAGTTTATTTCCTGAAAAGAACGTATTAAATTAATGCATGTTTGGTGGGAATGGTCTAATCTCTCTCTCTCTTGCCATTCCATCTCTCCGCGTAAACCACTTTATTCAAAGCGTAAGCGAGTGAGTGCCAACTAAGTTTTTAAAAAAAGCAATAATAAAAATAAAAATAATAATGAACTTGTTGCGTCTCGCAAGGAAGGAGCCAGAAAATACCGAAAAAAAAAATAAAAGTAGAAAATGAATTTTCGAAAATATAGAAAAATGAATAAAGAAAAGGAAAAGCGAGTGCGGAAGAGAAGAAGGATAGAGAATCTGGTGGGCTTTGAGCTGTGATTTAGCTGTCCTTTTGATGAATTATTAAATTGTTTTTATTTAATTTTGATTTAAATTTAATTTAAATTTTAATTTAACCTCATACATTCCTCTCTCTTCACAGACTCTCTTATACGCTCCTTCAGGGGTTCTCTCTGGCACTCTTCCTAAATCCCTAGAAAGAAACACAGTGAGTCGCTCACGCGCATTGAGAGCAATCGAGGTGAAGTATTTGAAGCAGATCTGAGAGAAGGGTGGAAGAAATCGCGTGTTGAATTGGGTTGTTCAGATGCGGCATGTGAGATGAGGAAGAAAACCTATTCCTTCCACTTCTCACTCTCACTCTCTCTTTCTCTCTTCGTCGTTGTGCTTTTGCAGTCACTCTGTGCCTCTGAAGGAATCTCCCACAATGGGCCTCTCACCGACGCGGAAGCCACCTACATCAAGCAGCGCCAGCTTCTGTACTACAAGGACGAGTTCGGTGACAGAGGAGAAAAAGTAACCGTAGATCCCTCTTTCCGCTTCGAGAACGACCGTTTGAGAAACGCTTACATAGCGTTACAGGCATGGAAGCAGGCCATTCTCTCTGATCCCAAAAACCTCACGCTAAACTGGGTGGGGCCCGATGTCTGCAACTACACCTACGTCTTCTGCGCTCAGGCACTTGACAACCCTAAGATCCGCACCGTCGCCGGAATCGACCTCAACCACGGCGACATTGCCGGATATCTCCCCGAGGAGCTCGGCTTGCTCACTGACCTTGCGCTTCTCCATATCAACACCAACCGCTTCTGCGGCACCGTGCCGCACAAGTTCGACAAGCTCAAACTCCTCTTCGAGCTGGATCTCAGCAACAACCGATTCGCTGGAAAGTTCCCCGACGTGGTGCTGCGTCTGCCGCAGCTCAAGTTCCTAGATCTGAGGTTCAACGAATTCGAAGGCACGGTCCCCAAGGAGCTCTTCGACAAGGACCTCGACGCCATTTTCATCAACGACAACCGCTTCGTGTTCGACCTGCCGGATAACTTTGGCAACTCGCCGGTGTCCGTGATCGTGCTGGCCAACAATCGCTTCCATGGCTGCGTGCCGGCTGGAATCGGCAACATGAAGGGGTTGAACGAGATTATTCTGATGAACAACGCTTTCAGGTCGTGCTTCCCCGAGGAGATAGGGTTGCTGAAGAACTTGACGGTGTTCGATGTGAGCTTCAACCAGTTGTTAGGTCCTTTGCCTGACGCCATCGGAGGTGCCGTGAGTTTGGAGCAGCTCAATGTGGCTCATAATTTACTCTCTGGGAAGATTCCCGAGAGCATTTGCAAGCTTCCCAATCTCCAGAACTTTACTTTCTCTTACAACTTCTTCACCGGCGAGCCGCCCCGGTGTCTCGCTTTGCCGGCGGCTGACGACCGCCGCAACTGCCTACCGGCCAGGCCCTTCCAGCGCTCCGCAGGACAATGCAAGTCGTTTTTGTCACACCCTGTCGATTGCAAGTCTTTTAGGTGTAAGCCTTTTGTTCCTACCTTGCCTCCTCCTCCTCCACCATCACCACCATTGCCGTCACCGCCACCGTCGCCTGTTTATGTCCCCCGTTCCCCTCCGCCTCCACCACCGGTGTACTCGCCACCACCACCACCTCCAGTGTATTCGCCTCCTCCACCACCTCCAGTGTATTCGCCTCCACCGCCGCCGCCACCTTCACCACCTCCGCCTTCACCGCCCCCGCCAGTCTATTCTCCACCTCCACCCCCACCTTCACCGCCACCACCATCACCACCTCCGCCATCCCCTCCACCGCCAGTCTATTCGCCACCTCCTCCTCCCCCATCCCCGCCACCACCAGTCTATTCGCCACCTCCTCCTCCACCTTCACCGCCGCCACCTTCCCCGCCACCGCCCTCACCGGTTTATTGTGTAAGGTCTCCGCCACCACCTTCACCACCTCCGCCATCACCTCCACCTCCACCAAGTCCTGTATTCTCCCCACCACCACCTGTTCAATACTACTACAGTCCACCACCGCCACCACAACACTCGCCTCCCCCGCCCCCACCACACTCACCACCGCCACCACATTCACCGCCGCCTCCAGTTTATCCCTATCTATCACCGCCCCCACCTCCTCCTGTTCACTCTCCACCTCCACCGGTCCATTCACCACCACCACCATCTCCTCCACCATGTATAGAACCGCCACCACCACCTCCCCCCTGTATAGAACCGCCTCCACCTCCGCCATCACCACCGCCTTGTGAAGAGCATTCACCACCACCACCACCATCACCACATCCTGCACCTTACCTGCCACCGCCATCGCCATCACCACCACCTCCTCCAGTTCAATACAGTTCTCCTCCACCACCATCGTCGCCACCTGTTTATTATTACAACTCACCGCCGCCCCCACCTCCTTCGTCTCCACCACCAGCCCCTGTATATGAAGGGCCTTTGCCACCCGTCATAGGAGTCTCATATGCATCTCCTCCTCCACCTCCCTTTTATTGATTCTTTTGAGAACTTTTCTCCTCTAACCCTTTGCCCTCTACCCTAGCAATGAAAAAAACCATTCAAGTTCAGTTCATACTTTTGTTATTATTGGTGGCTATTTCTGCTGTGCCCTCCTCTTCCTGTGCCAGCCATGTCAAGTAAGTACGCGACTCTCGTCGCGAAAAATAAAACCTGAGAGAACCAGAAGGGTTTGTGTAAGGCTGCATGTGATGTTTGTTCTAGTATAGGAAAACAGAGAGGAGATCACAGTGGATTGCGGTAGGAGGAGAAAGTCTCTCTCCATATTGATTTGAATTGTTATGGATATTCGAGTTGTGAAATAAAAATGGCTGAGAAAGAGTAGGTTGCAGAGAAAATGTGTATGTATAGGGATGAATTTGGAGACCATAATTCAGGGTTGCATTGCATAGAGAGTAGCATCACTTTCTGCTACTGCTGCTGCTTCTGCAGGTTTGTGGAGTTTATTGTTATTGTCTCTCTTATATCATACTTTTTTTTATTTAATTTTTTGTTTCTTTTGTTTTGCAATTGATAGTATAATTTAAGAACATTTACATGTATTGATTTTCTGAATTGAGGTAATTCCTTTCTCGTACCAGTGTCTCGAAAATATTTCTCTGCTATGAGAATGTTGTGTGTGTGCTTATGCCTGCCAATCTCTATTTTGCATTTATGTGATGTCCCCTCATTTGTCATACCATGCCAATGAGATAGACTAACTTCATCATCTGATCAATTAGTGATATACTTGTTTCACTTCAAACTTTTGGAGCAATATACCTTTGTGCTTCAGAGCTCCAACTCCACCACCATCTTTGTTTAAACTTCGAATATGGTTTTTGCCAACCAAAAGCCAACCCCATCTTTCTTTCAACTTTAGATATGGTTTTGGCAATATCCAGTGTCTTGGCAAAACGCATTGCATAGCGCGGAGGAGGGTTTACAGAATCAGAAAGATGCTTCGAGTTCTTTTATTTAAAACCTGATAGTTAAGTTGAAGTTAGGAATCTAATTGTGGTTGTTGCTGTCATCAAAGATTATACTTGCGGTTTGAAATGACCCTTAATCTTGGATCGAGGTCACACCACCTGTTGTCTATAGTTTAGAGGACCTTAATTCTGGTCATGGTGGTGGGACCTGGATTTCCATCCCAAGGACCCTTTTAAGGATGATGGCACGCCGGATTTCATTTATTTAATGTTTTAAGCCTTTCTTTTTCACTTGATTAGCGGTATCGTTTAAGATTGCCCCCCATGTGCACATTTCATAATAATAACTCTTTAGATTTGAATTCAAATCTGTTTACGTAAAGCACACTTTTCCACCATTCTAATTGTTGACATAAATACTGTTAACCTTGCTAAAAGCTCCTTCAGGTTAAAGTCTCCCTCCCATTTTGCCTCCTTTACCAAACGTTCAAACTTGCTTTTCCTCTTATTTTAAATCCTTGTTTTGTTCTTTTTACCAAATTGTTTGCTCAACCCAAACTTACTTCTGGCCATAAAATACCCTAGGTTGCTTGTTCTTACACTCACAGAATTTGTTCTAATATTCATTTAGAAAATGTTTAAATGTTGAAAAAGACTTCATTTTAATTTTACAAAATCAAAAGCATAAATTAAAGCTTGTGAATTGAAGCTTGTGCTTTATTTATCTGGCTTTTGACTTTAAAGACAAAAAAATTGCTTTTGTCTTTTACTTTTTGTTGGTTGTGCCTCTTCTGTGCTACCCCTTTCATCACCACCTGCCTTCCTCGGGTGTTGTCCACTGAAACTTGTCTCACATAAAAGTAAAGGCAAGATGATTATGAAACTTTTGTTTCCTACCACCAACAGCTAACTCTACTATTTCTGGCTTATCATTTCCAACCCTATTGATGTGAATTGTTCATAAATTCGGATAACCTCTACAGCCCAACTCAATTTGGGGTTTTCCATGGGACCTTCCAGCACTTGCTCCGAATTTTTCGATACAATTAAAATTGATACAACCACATTTAGACCCGCCTATGTTAATAAAAAAACACTAAATAAGTAACAAATAATTATGAAAATATAAGATATATTTTTATGGTTTATTTAAAAGGAAATTTTCTAAAGAAATACAAACACCAATAAGATATTAATTCAATCATATAAGAAATTGATACCATTTTTTATCTAAAATCTTAAAACTATGGATATTATATAATATTTCATTTCTTATTTATATCTAATATGTGACTTAGATTTACCCTTCTTACTTTTATATTATCAAACGAACAACTTGTGTTCTTCACAGTAACTCTCAGAAGAACAGCACGATTTCTATTAATCAACACTGTACGTTAAATTAAAAATAGAAGAAGATCAATTGTATGTAATGTCGCATACAATGCCGTACATGTCGAAATAATTGAAATACTGAAAGTAGAATTTCAAGGAAGATTTGGTTCCATTTAATTGTAACCTCAATACTTGGTTCTCATCAAAAGAGAAGCAAGTTTTCATGGCAACTTTTTTCCCAACTTGTTTCTTATTTTCGTCCATTACTCTCCTCATTATTTGTGTTCTTTTTTTACGAAATTGAATAGAAGTAGCAACTTGTTCATCATGCTTAAGGAAAAGTGTGATGGCATCTAATTAAATCGTTTGCAATTATGAGAAAAATGAAGAGCAGCGTTAGGTAGTAGCACTTTAAATATTCGCTTTATCGTGTTTGCAGATAGGTGTCTCAAATGCGTGCGATTTTCATAAGGGTAAGGAATCAAAAGTATAGATACCTCTTATTAAAATCGATATTTTTTTACAGGTATCTAAAAGCTAGTTTTAATACAACACAACCCTCATTTTCATTGTACTTTTGATAAAAAAAAGTTACAATTAATTTCTTAATTAATGCCTTGTAAGAATGGTAACCCCACCAGAAGACATGATGTCCAACTTCTAATATCATTAATGGCTTTGTAAAAGAAAATTCTTTAGGACATTGATGAGCAACACTACTACTGTTTTCTTGCACCATTATGCAACACATAGGTGCCCACATACTGAACCCGGAAAACAAATTAGCTGCATTCATTAAACAAATTTCATCTTTTTACACATGAATCGATTTCTCTTTTACAACTTAACATGCATAAAAAGAATACCCCTTTTCAAAATTTCTACATTTGAAGGGAACTATGGAAGTAGCGTCACTTTCTCCACTGTGGAAACCAAAACGAGTTAAATGAAAGTGGGTTTTGCTTTAAAATTAATCTTCCTTATGATATAACTTGTTCGGTTTATCGAAGAGGAGATTCATTGAAATGAGAATTGAATTAAATTATATAAGAAATTTATATCATTCTTTATCCAAAATCTTAAGATAATGAATTAATGAGTTTTTATCTTTATATATTATTTTACTTTTTCATTTCTCTTCATTATAAAATTTGAATTCATACTTAGATTTTCAATACTTTCTCTTATATATGTTTGCCGTGAATTCTCCTCACTCGAAAAACTTATTAATTGTATACATCCCTTGTGTTAGGGGAAGGGAAAAAGTGGAGAGAAGTAAAAGCATTTGGAAGTTGTTCCACTTGTTCTTACTACCTTTGGATGAAAGTGGAAAATCAGAAAAAAAAATTGGAACCGAAACAGAGCATATCCCACCACGAAATGGATAGTGACGTACACGAAAAAGGGGCCCTCCATGTATAAATTCACATGGCCTGCAAAGGCTTTTCACATCAAACATGTAATGAAAAATATTAATGTTAGAAGTTGGTTGACTTGTTCTATGCCTCAACCGGGACATAAGTTTTCATTTAATTTGGGTTCAAGGATTAGGTCAAGCATATTTAATGGCATTTCATAAAGTGACTCATGATATTGACCCCTTTCTCTCTTTTAAAAAAACACACACACAACTATCTGTTTCAACCAAGATAAAGAGATAAACAACCTTATCAATCTGCAGGAAACTTCGGTTTAGGCAATTTTCTCTTTTTCAAATCAAACTAGATTTACCATTACCTTTTTCATACGCCCCCATTATTTCAAATATTCCTTAAAAAAAATTTATTCATTTTCCCTCCCTTTTGTCTAATTATTTTAGAATATAAACCTTTCGAAAAATAATCATTAAAAAGATACAATACCTATAAAACATTAGTATAGAAATTAATAATATTTTATGTACGGTATGGTTATACGGCTACAAAAAGAGACTAACCGGATAAGACCACCCAGAAAAGACGATTGGTTAGCACCACTGTACCACGCAATCAAGATAAATAAATGTTGTTAACCGACTGCACCGTCATGGAGGATGGGAGACCGAGTTGACAACCTCCGACAATAAGTACCCTTAAACATAGTTTCCAATCATGATTACGGGTGAGAGTTATTTAGTGGATTGAGTCGTAATTAAGACTTCACTAATCACAAGCCCGTTACAAAATCTATAAATAAAAGTGAAAAGTAAAAAGATAAGTAATTACATTTATTGCGAATTTAAGATTTTACTGTGATCTCCGATTGAATTAATCACTTATTTGTGCCTCAGAGTGTCTTTGACAGGTACACCCAAATAATTTGGAGCGTGAACAAAGAAGGATTTAGACTAAGAATATTGATAACTACTCGGAAGAAAGTGTGAGCCAAAACACTTTCAATCTAAAATAAGAAATAAATTTATAAGTTTCATTTAATTTTCACATTTTAATTCAATACAGAACTTAAACAAATTTAAATTTTTAACATTTTTATAATTTTAAATTATTTTTCAAATCAAAATTATGATCACAAAGTTAAAATTTTCTATCCACCATGACTATGTTGAAGTAAGAACAAATACATTTCATTATATTTTTTGAATGAAATAAGTAGTGTTTGTTTTAAGAAATGAGCTTGAAGAAGTAAAATATATTGAAATGCAAATGTTTTGTTATGTGAAAATATTAGTTTGTAAATGCAAGTTTAGCAGAAAAGGAAAAAGGAAGAGCTAGAGAAGACATACGAGAAGATGAGAGGCACATAGCAATGGAGGTAAGGTTAGTATTAATGTGGGAGGTGCCATAAAAGGAACATTATGAAAGCAAAGTGAATGGATTGAAGTCTATAAAAAGTTGTAGGTAATTCATTAATGGATGAAGATGAAGAAGGTGGGCAGTGGCAACCAATTCACATAGATGCATATACCTAATCATACCCATTATTCACGGCAACACAAAATCTAAACATAAATAATAATAATAATAATTATTATTATTGTTCAAGTAAATAGGCATGGATTTTTTCAGTTCCTATTCTCTGCCAATCCAATAATTGAATTGAGTAATGCAAAGAAGAAGAGTAAAGTTTGTAGTGTAGCCTCAATTTAGATGAGGTAGAAGGGGAAATGGAAAAGGACGATTTGAATAAATTACCCTATGAAGAGTAGAAAGTTTTGCCGCAATTGATGGGTCAATCACAAAGTCACCATTGCCACACTTTTTCCTAGCCCTAAGGGAAAAACAGAATTAAAACAAAAAATTAAAGGTTGAAAGACAACGATGTTCTCACAAACTTTTGTTTGGATTTTCTTGAATGAGACCCTTTCAAATTTCCATTCTCAGATTATTCAATTCCGAGTTTCTCTATCACCAGAATGTTTGCTCGTGATTTGCGTATTTCATTAGTAGTTCCCACGTTTATGTCTCATTTATTATGTATTTCTATTTACGTAATTTGTATTCAAGAATTATACAATGTTATGTTTTTGTCAATCAAAAGTACGAAATTTATTGGGTGTTTCGGATGTGAGGGTGAGAACTATTCATTCATACTTTTCTATTAATCTTTAAAAGTTATATTAGGTCAGTGTTACAATTGTCAGTTGAATATGTTTTATTTATAAAATGTTGAATTTTCTTACCTTATATCTATATTTATAGGGTTTGAAATGAATTTTTATTTAAAACTGATCTAATCGTGACTCAAAATTCAATAGGTATGGTTTACCAATTTTTACTTGTAAATATATTGGATTTGTAATGATTTTGGTTTGTGAATAAAGTAGTCGATCAGCTTAATAAGAAGTCGTCTGGTTTATAAAAACTTTCGATTGAGAGATAATATTTTAACATTTTTTTTGAAAACATTGATGGGACAGTCAACAGGTAACCAATCGATCATAAAAAAAAACATAATATCAATGAAACTCCATTTTAATCACATAAAGGATAAACTTCACTCTCAACTAAAAATTTTAATGCAATAAATTAATAAATTTTTACCTCTATATAATATTTTATTTTTCATTTCTATCGAATATAAAATTTAGCACATAATTTACTAAAATATGAATACACCAAACTAATACACCATTAGTTTGGTCCATATCTTCCGATAACTTTTTTTAATGTATGAAAAAATAATACAATTTTTATATTTTCATAAAAGTTGTCTATTATTATTATTATTATTATTGCTATTATTTGATTAAAAGCAGTGAAAGGCAATCACTCGTGATAATTTCGGCGTAAATAAGTGACCGACAAGATTCGCGTGATTTCATAATGTTTTTGGTTACTCTTGTGTGTGTGCACATGTGCGGTGGCCACTCATAGTTTATGTTTTCTTTGTTTCATTTTTTTTTTGTATTTTTAATTTTTCCAATTGCTACAGTATTTATTTACCCAGTTCAAAAGTCTATAATATTAATGCATGTTGGTAAAATCATATGATTCGAATTCAAACTCTGGATATTTAACTACTCTAAATATTTTGAAAATAGTTTAACTGTTTATAATATCATTTTACAGACCATGATAATTTTATTTGACTCGAGTTTGTATAATCCCACATCATCAACTGAGTTTGCATAAGAAATTTAAGAAAATTTGAACACTTTAAATTTAAATTATTACTATTATTAAATATTTAATTTTAATAAATTAATTTAAATTTGTTACTTTTTTAAAAAATTTGATTAGATAGTTTCAGTTCTAATCACATATGACATTGGAGATAGAGACTAAGTAAAGCGTCAAATAAATATTACTAGACTTTAAGCCTAAAATTTGTACTTAGGCTCAAAACCATTGGATAAAATCAAGTAGGTCATTTCTTTCCTACACCCCATTCTTTCTATGCCCACCCTCATGGAAGGGTTTAGAGACTAAATTTATCCTTTGCCACCGCGATTTGTTATCGTCACCACCCCTTTTTGATAGTGGCCATTTATCATTGTTTATTGGTTGTATTATTTTAGATTGCATGATCTAAAAATATTTTTTAATAAATAAATTTATAAATGCTGTAATATAAAATTTTAAAAATAACTTTTGGATTGTATAAGTTGAAAGAAAGCTCTTTTATGAGAAAATTATTCCTAGAGTAATTCGGAATTTTTTTTTCAACTTTTGAACAGTATAATTCAGAAGTAAAAGAAACTTTGAGACAACACAATTTGAATTTGAATGTAAAATATTATTTATGAGTTGCGCATTCCAGAATTTTCTTTTTCATGACAAAAAATATTTTTTGAATTGTATAATTAATAAGTATATGGTTTTTGAAATTATACAGTTTAAAAATAAAAAATTAATCATGCAATGTGGAAGTTATTTTTTGTTTTTTTATGTGATAATTTAAAAGTAAAAAAATATTTCAAAATAATATAATTTAAAAATAAAAATATTTTCACATTGCATAATTTTCAAGTTAAAATTAACTTTTAGGCAATCCAAAAGTCGTTTGATATATACAGAAAATTCAAATTGTAACATCTGAAAATATATTTTAAGGAGAAAGTAAGATTTTTGTATTTATATAAAAGCTGATAGCAAATACATGACAATGTAAAAAGAAATCCAATCAAGTACTTCCTGAACTCCGAAATCTTTTTTTATTAGTGTTAAAAGAATATTGGGTTAAATATGTTTTTAGTCCCTAAACTATTGGCCGTTTCTGGTTTTCGTCCCTCTTTCAAGTAAGGTACGATTTGGTCCTCAATCTTTAAAAAACGTTCGTTTTAGTTCTCAAAATTTTGTTTTTAGTCCTCGTTTTAGTCCTCAAAACGTTCGTTTTTTCGACTAAAACGAACGTTTTTTAAAGATTGAGAACCAAATCGTACCTTACTTTGAAAGAGGGACGAAAACCAGAAACGACCAAGTTTAGGGACTAAAAACATATTTAACCCAAGAATATTTTATAACTTAACTTTACAAATTTGTATTTAGTTAATATGAAACTTAATTCTTACAATGATGTCCATATATCTTGTGTATTAAATAATTTAATAATAATCCGATAACTAATAAAAAAATATATTTAAAAAACAATAAATTTTACTAAAATAAGTTTTAAATTATATTTCCATATTAAATAATGACATTAAACTTAATTTAATCTTACAACCTATGAAATAAAATTTACATAAATTTATATATTCTAAACTCAACTCATGAAAAAAAATGTTAGGCTTTCAACAATTGAGAATCCTGTTATTCATTAGGAATTAAATTAGGCGCTTGCAAACTTGATTTAATGATCTTTCCATTTTTTCTAATTTTATTTTATTTAAAATCAGTTTTAAGCGAATCAACTTGTTTGAAAAATAGACAATTTTTGTATTTTGTTCTTTAGTTAGAACTAAGTACGTACGGAACACCATGATTAATTAATGTTTTGTACCTTTTCTCAAACATAATTTTGACAAAAGAACCGATATTATTTAAACTGAATAAATTAAAAACGCTTTGATGTGTTTTATAGTAAAATATTAATATAATGATGGGCCTTCGTCTTCTTTGTAGTATGTATATCAGTTTTTAGTTGGGCTCTACAATTGGGCTTTTCGTATTTCTGTAGTGGTCCAAAACTTATCCATGAAAAAAATCTAAAAGAAGGAGACTTGAAAATCTGTATACAGGTAATAAGGGTGTTGCTCCCTCCACCACCACCGTATACTTCATCCACCTCCCCACATTATTTTAAATACAATTATATCCTTAAGTTAAAAAGATTTTTACTTTTACTCTATTTTAAATAATTTGAAACCCTAATTTTACTTTTCCAGCACCCACCTACGAAACTCTCTTCCCTTTTCCCCATTTCCGTTTCACCTCCCCGCTTCCATTCCTTTTTCTTCCCAATTTTTTTTTGTTTGAAAGCTTCCATTGCTGCCGTGCTAAGGAGCGTCGCCGCCGTGGTGTGGAGGAGCGTCGAGGAGCGTCCAGAGCGTCGACCAGCGTGAGGAGGAGGAGTTCTTTGGAGTTTTCGTTTCTTCCAGGTTGGTTTTCTTCACCCTCCTCTTCACAACAAACCCTAAAATAAAAAACGTAAACGGAGGTGACATCCTTCAACGACCTCCGTTTAAAGGTTATGTTTTTTATTTTAGCATTTTATTTCAAGGTTTATTCGAATACGCACCTGGAGGAAGCACGACACGCACTGCACCACGAGAGCGACACTGCTTGATAATTCTTTCTACCACCACCAACCTTTGCAACTTGTAGTATCTCACAACGACGAAAGAAAGAGAAGAAGAAATATAATGTTAAAATGAAAGAAAAATATTTTACTCATGTACGGGACTAGAATAAGTTATTAGTGAAATAGATTGTGAATGAGTAAAATTAAAAAATAATAATCCTAAAAATAAAATTTTACTGAGGGGCAAAATAGTAAATGGGAGGTGGAGGGAGAAAGGTGTGGTGGTGGAGGAAGCAACACCCAAGTAATAATAGGTTAACCACCTATCGTAAAACAGTAAATATGTTTAACGGAAAAAAGTGAGAATTAATTTCAAAAAAATTAAAACATTAAATAAAACAGGAATTTGAAATATTTATTTAAAAAACATAAATCTATTTAATAATGCATTACTAACTTTTGCTGAGGAACATTTACAAATAGTTTTTTTTTAAGTCTTGAACTTATAGGAATTTGGAAAATTAAATAACCTAAAAGTGAATTATTTTTGACTCCTAGCCATTCTCTCTTCCCTTTTCTTCTTCTGATAGAAATTATGTTTTTTTTTTTCTTTGTAAAGTTCTATGATTTATCCTACACATGTGGGTCATATCAGGTGAATGTGTGAGAGAGGGAGACACAAACACAAAATCCTTTTCAACATGTTTAGATGTCATCAAACATGATGACCAATCGAAAGATTTTTCTTAGATAATACTAAGTCAACTTTTTCAAGCTTGGATATCAATTTTGTCTTCAAAGTGTAAAATAATATTTTATTTTGATTTTGATTTTTTTTCTTAAAACATAAACTCGGGGTAGTTATCCCTCTACATTAGTACTGTAAAAAAAATTGAGTAAATACGAAGATCTATAAATAACTAGGGAAAGAAAGCATTTTAAGATCATTATTCAAATTTTTTTCATTACAAAATAATTTGGTGGATCTTTCATATAAATAAAATCTTTTTATTAGAAAGAAGTATATTAACGTGGGAGAAACTCATCCTCGAGATCATATTATTAAAAATAAACTAGACATAATGTATATACAATCACATTCAATAAATATAAAAAATAAACTTGAATTTATATATACATAAATTACATTTATTGATAATGGACCTTTTAAAATGTTACAAAAATAAATTTGTAAGAATTTAATTTAGAATAAACAATATTTTATTATTGCGAAGACTTGTGATGACGCTTCAAATCCAACACATAATGTATGGATGAAATTATTATCACATATAATTATGTTTTTATAAATAAAGATGGATGCTTCATTTAAAACTAGACATTATATTAAAATTATTTAATGAAAAAGTTGGAATGATTAATATTATTTTGAATTATGCTTAGGATTTTATCAAGAATAAATAATGACTTGAAATTGTCATATTAATTAATGATCAGTGAATAAACGATTAGGTATTATTTATAACGAGTTTGAACGGTAAATAGGGAAAAAAGAAGTTGGTTGCGTAGTAGTGCAGTGGTGAACCACATGTTTGAAAAAATACGGTTAGTTGATGTATGTATTTTCCGTCTACGATTTCGTAGTAGTGTACGTGTGAGTTATAAATCTACACGTTATTGCCATCATCTTCACCCATTCTAAAGAATCAAATTCCTTCAACCCGTCTTTCCTTTGAATCATCACCAAACAGTGCGTGACATCGACCAATAATCAAACTCAATTTTAATCATTCACTGCAAATTATTACGTGTGAAGACGTCATGCGGAAATTTTGATTAAAAATAAAATTAATTTATAATATATAAATAAAATTTATTTTATAAATCAATTTTGTAAAATTAAATTAATGTTAATATATTTAACATGTTTTCTTAATATGATTTTGTTTTTAAAAGTTTGTACGCCATGAATAAATAATTAAGGATTTGCAAAATTAATTGTATGGTGAGAAATAGCAGAGCTGATAATAAAGCGACATATTTTTGGCATGTTGATATTTATGTGTGCCTATGGAAAAAAAGATGGACCACCTTTTAATTTCCCTTTGAGAACATCAACAACACAAATAAAGAATGGACAATGTGGTTTCAGTGCAGAAATCCACTAATTTAAAGGAAACTTTTTTCTTCCCAACATAACATTGGATGCTGCCTAATTCACTTACGTACACCACTCGTGTTATTATAGGACAAAACGGAATTATGTAAGATACTATCCTATCTAACATAATAATCATAACTAGTCGGATTGGATACAAATAATATTTATCTGTTTAATTTGTAACAAAAATATTTATATATAGATATTAATTTAAAAGATACTTGAATTTTAAAATATTTATAAGTATTCATGATATTTATAAATTTTTAAAATAGTTATAAAAAAATATACACCATAATATAAGTTAAATTAAATTAAATTTTGATTAAATTTAATTTAATAAAATATAAATTGATTTTAATTAATTTTTAATTTTAATTTTTTTAATAATATTATAAGTATGGATAGTGTTTTACTGTATCCATTTATAGATAAATATTAAAATATTTACTATAATAAAATATTTCAAGTCTCACTATATGCTACGAAACACGAGTATTTTTGTTATATCTAATATTATTTTATTAAAAAATTTATGAATTTAAGTTTTATATTAAATAAAAATTGAAATAAATAAATATCTTATTATAAAAATTTATAAATCTATTATCTTAAAATTTTGAATTAGGTATATTATTATTTTCTTATAAAAGATTGATTCGCTTTCATTATTGCTATGTGTGTCCATTAAACTAGTTAGATTTTATGTTATAATGTTAATAACGTGTCAAATGGATATTGATGGTATATATAATAGTTTTAAACTGTATAGAATAATATTACCTCCATATTACAAAAAATATATATATTCTTTGAACCTGCAAGGAAAAGAATAACAAAAGGAGATTTGCATTGGAAAAAGGCGAACAAATTTTAACTTTGGTTACTGCTAATTAAGGATAATCTATAACATAAGAATATGGAATATTAGAATTGATAAGATTTTGAGAAGTCAAAATAGGGAAGAACAAGATAGAAGCCCTTTTGCAAACGTCAAAAGTGACAGTGTAATATGTTGCTACATGCACGCAACAAAAGATGATAATAATATAACATTGGATGATTAATGTTTTAGTAGGAAAAACATAATAGTATGTAGCATGAAACCAATGATTAAGTTGTGCGTGAAAGAAACACTAGAATCTAATCTTCACACTCAATTAAGACATTGATGCTACATGCATCATTACTACCCTCATTCCACCAACCTTCATGCCAACATGCTCTTCCTTTTTCTCTCTTCTAAAAACACTTTCTCACCATTTAATTTATGTCCCAAATAAAGAAAAAATTATTTATTAGATGTCCATACATAAATAGTATGCAATGGAATCACAAACAAACCTATCCTACTTAGTTCTTAATATCTTAAATGAAATCATTGAAGATAACTAATTTTTTCACCAAATATTGAGATAGATATTTTCCTATAACAATTTTTTTATCAATAAAATTTAAATAAATTAATTAGCACAAAAAAGTAATAAAATATTAATAATTAATTGTAAAAAAATATTATACTATTAAAAAAATTGGAATAAATATTTTTCCGTAATTAAAATTATTTTTATCAATAAAATTTAATGAATGAATGAAGTAATACAAAAATTGAAAGAATAATAAAGTATCTATTGTAAAAAGAATCTTGTACTATAATTAAAAATACTGTTTGGTAATAAATATTTTTAATTATCAATAATTTCATAATAAATTTTATCGACAAATTTTTTATTAATAAATAAAATTTCTATTATTAAAAAAATTATTAATTTTTTTTATTAATAAAATTAGTTAATATTTAAAATTTTAAAATTAATCAGTGAAATTTGTCCATAACTTAAATTTATTTCTATTGATAAAATTTTGTTGATAACTATAAAATTTTTGTATTGGTAATATCTTCATGCAATCACGAATTATATACCATGAGATGGCTGGTTTTTATTACATTAATTATTAGTGTTATAATAATGATAATTGATTGAAAGTGTGGATTTTTATACGGTTGAAAAGAATATGCATATATATGTGGTGGAAAAATTAATTGAAGTGGGGGAATAAAATGAGTAAGAGATTTGTATGGGCAAGAATATATAGTTTAGCTTGAAAGGAAGCTATTGGGAGAGAGAGAGAAGATAGAAAGTGCATGAAGCTTGAGCTTACGGCGGGAGAAAGGAAAAAGAAGAACAAAAAGCAAAGAGAAACCACCGAAAAGCAACCTCGCCACCTGTACGTCGCTGTCTCACAACATTTCTAAGTGTCTCTGATCGTTCTTTATCATCATTTATAAACTCTCAAACAGCAACACACATGTTGCACCAACCATTCTCTCTCTTTCTCACTCTTTCGTTTTCTTCTGTCTCTTCATGAGAGAAGAACAAAGAGAGAAAGATTGTCATGGAACATAAACATCATCAAAACTTGTTCAAGAAACAACACTGTTCTTCTTCTGTCTCCATGTTATTGTGTTATACTACTACTTCATCATCATCATCATCATCATCCTCATCGATTCTCTTCTCCCATGGTTTTGATCATCTTCAGGTACTGTTCATTATATTCCTTCATTTGTTTCATTCCCATGTATTCATCAACCCCATTTTTTTTTCGTGAAAGAAATAGTAGGAAAATTCAAACTTTCATTTTCTGATAAATTTTTTGAAGAACCCCATTTAAAGCTGGCAGTCAATTAACGATTCCATTAGTTTCTGATGTTTTTTGCTACGTGGTTTCGTGTTTTGCATTCTGCTTTGTGAATGTTTAAATAGAGAAATTTTCCTGGTTTTGTTTATTTTTTTCTCAGTGAGTTTCTACTGTTGTGTTCGTTGAATCTTTATCGTTCTTGAGTGATTGTTATTTTATTATAATGTAAATATTACTTTAAATCATAGATTATAGTTTGTAACAAACTTGCACATGTTTATGGAACTGATCATGATGAACGCATAAGTTTGATCGATTCTTGTTTGCTGAGAAAATCGCAAAGGGAAGTTTACGAAAAATTGGACGCTTTCTTCGAGGTTTGGGAAACCGAATATTTCTTCAGATTGTTCTGTTGTTTTGGACATTATTAAGGTGGAAAATCTCTCAGGAAAAATTATAAATTTATGTTCTTTATTTTTCTTTATTCAATTTTTAAGAAACAAATTTTAATTTCTTTACTCACCCCACTTGTTTTTTTTATTTAAAGTTGACATCTGTGATTAATTAAATTATTTCTCCTTCAAAAATATTGGTAACGATGGAGAGATTATTTATTGAACTGTCGACTTTTAAATGATATGATCAACAGTTTTTAATCTGAAAATGTCTTCTTTTTCATGAAAAGGTAATTTTACACTTTTCTTTTCTCCCTCTCTTGATTTCTTTTATCCAAAACATCTCCTTAACACTGCGAAGGGAAACCCAATATCAAGATAGTTACAGCAAATGACGTGAAAAAGTTCTTTCCCTTTCTTTTTGATAAAAATCGAAAAAAGAAAAAGAAAAACCTAAACTTTAGCCACTTAAGAAGGTGGGGTTAAAATGACAATCCAAAGATAATTTTTTTCTTGTTTTCGAACTTTAAAAAACACTGCTTTCGTGAAACATGCTGTTTTCCACTTCAACAAGGTGGAGGTTTCTAATTCGATGTAGTGCAGGTAAGACTTTATAGAACCAAGGAATGTTCTATTGAATTTTTTTTTTCAGGGTTAGACTATTTTTCTCAGAGTAATATAAAGGGAATTTCAATGATATGGTAGGCATACCAGAAATTTTGGGGTTTAGTATTTAGTCTATGATGATAGGTAAGATAATGCAGAGCTTGAAAATAATCTATGACTAGTAGGACCAACTATAACGACTATTATTCTCAGGGTTAATGAAGGCTAATCGTTGGTTCTTATTTAACTGTTTGTTCTGTTTCATTCGAGGCCTAGATGAATGTGATGAATTTTCATTTAGTCTTTTGATGCATTGCAGTGCAGGGGAGAAGATTAGAAGATATTGATTGGAGTGTGTGGATCAAATTTTTTGTCTCTGTGATCCATTCATGCACACTGTGTTGCATTGATTTGTTGAAAATTAGATAGAAGATGGAGACAGGGGAAAGCAACAGCAGTAACCAAAGGTGTGAAGTGTCGAAGGATTCTTCATGGTATAGTCAATTCAGAAATGTTTCAAACCCTTGGTTGGCAAGATATGTGTATGCTTTGATCTTCCTAGTGGCCAATCTGTTGGCATGGGCTGCACGTGATGAACTTTCTAGCCTTACTGCTTTAACTCAACTGAAGGGTGAGATTGCTTTAATCCTTCATGAGCTTTCACATTCCATCACCATCACATTTAATTTTTGGTTGCTACTTTCAAATTTTGGCCATGTCCATGCCATGTGTATGGTAGAAAGATTGTTTTCTTTTCTAAGACGTGGAGGGTTTTAAGCTGTTTTCAAGGTGTCATTTTTCTCATCACAAATCTTGACATTACAAGAAACTCTAGGCAAATACTGTGAATTTGACAGCAATTACATGGACTCTTAGACTAGAACAGTTTGCATGGACTCGTTAAAAAAGGAAAAGTGAACGAAAACTTTGAAATTTGAATTAGTTTTTAGTTAGAGACTTTCAATAAATGTCACTGTGCTTAACAACAACACCACATTAAATGAATTATTAGCATTATGTTGTTATGGCACCAGCAGCTTGAATTCTAACATATATTGAACCTTCAGGTGTAAAGGGATGCAAGGTTGGAAAAGACTGTTTGGGTGCAGATGGTGTTCTACGTGTGAGCATGGGTTGCTTTGTATCCTTTTCAAGTTTCAATGCTTATATGCAAGAAATCTGGTCTGGTCAATCATTAATCAAAATTTATGCTCAGTTTTTGAACCTTAATTCTTGATCAGTTGTTTTATATGATAATGTTCTGGTCAACTGCTGGTACTTCTAAATTGAAGGAAGGCAGAGATGAATGGCACTCAGGATGGTGGTTAGTCAAGACTGTTCTGTTGATCCTTGTGACAATATTCCCATTTTTACTCCCTTCTGAGTTGATTGAGCTCTATGGTTGGTAAATTGTGTCTCTGAAAAAACCTTCAAGTTAATGCTTCCTATTTGATATAAAAAAATGCTGCTTATATTCATTCTGTTATTTCTTTTGGGGCAGGTGAGATTGCACATTTTGGTGCCGGGTATGTCTATTTTTTACCTCAACTAAATGATTGCAGTATATTTTTGTCTTGAACTGATCTATGAAAGTTTTAATTTTCTCTATATTTTTCAGGGTTTTCCTCCTAATTCAACTAATAAGCATAATCAGCTTCATTACGTGGTTGACTGATTGTTTTGGCTCTGAAAAATATGCAGAAAGATGGTATGAAAATTGTAATTACATTAGCTATATGCTATTCTTCTTTCATAATTCAGTTTGCAGAATTCTTGTGCAGTGCTCAAAATACTTCCTAAAACGTTTACACTTATCTTCAATTTCCTTGCAGCCAAATCCAGGTGATGTTATTTGCAACTGTTTCGTATTTTATCTGCTTGGTGGGGATCATTTTGATGTACCTTTGGTATGCACCACTACCATCTTGCCTCCTCAATATTTTCTTTATCACTTGGACCCTAGTGCTTCTTCAACTCATGACAAGTGTATCTCTTCACCCCAAAGTAAGCACTGTTTGCAGGTCTTTTGTTTGCTCAGCTTTCTTTATCTCCCATCATAACTTTATGTGAAATTTATGTTTCTCACTAGGTGAATACTGGCATTCTAAGTCCAGGGTTGATGGGGCTTTATGTGGTTTTTCTTTGCTGGTGTGCAATCAGAAGGTAGGGACTACAATCTTTTTCTGTACTTTTGGATTTGTACAGATAATTTGATACAGCTGTGTAATGCATGTGAAGCTTCAAATGTCTAGATTTTTGTCAACCAAAGGAAACATAGATGTAAAATCAAACCATGTCTTACTTTTTGTTCTCCTAATTTCTCTCCATCCATTGCCTTTGTGATCCCTCTAACTTTCTGTTGTATTCATTTCTGTTGAATCTGAGCTTTAGAACATATTTGTGTGTGCAGTGAACCTGCAGGAGCTGATTGCATCAGAAAGTCAGAGTCTAAATCCAAAACAGATTGGCAAAGCATCATTGTAATATTTACTATTTCATTTGAAATATTCTCACATTAATGAGTAACATCAACACATTTTTATGAAAAAAACGATTTATATTTATTGTTACAATTGCTAGTATTTCATTTTTTAAACATGATATCACTTTACCTTCTTATTGTCTGACATTTGACACTGACTGTTGGCAGAGCTTTGTGGTTGCAATACTAGCGCTTGTTGTTGCAACATTTTCCACAGGCATAGATTCCAAATGCTTTCAAGTTAGTTACAGGATCTAAATTGAACTTTATTTTAACAGCAGATTCTCTCCAAAGCACATCTAACTGATATTCTTACAGTTCAGGAAGAGTGATCCTCCAGCAGAAGATGATGTTCCATACGGTTATGGCTTCTTCCATTTTGTTTTTGCCACAGGAGCAATGTACTTTGCAATGCTATTGATTGGGTGGAACAGTCACCATTCTATGAAAAAGTATGAAAATTTTGTCACTCACAACATAACCTTTTTTTACCTGGTTGCTAGCCTATTGGTGCTAGTAGAAAGTTTATGTGAAGTTGTTTCCTCTTAGAGAAAACTTTAATAGAAGTTATAAACTTTAATACCTATATTCTACTGCAGATGGACTATTGATATAGGCTGGACCAGCGCCTGGGTCAGAATAGTAAATGAATGGTTGGCAGTTTGTGTTTATCGTAAGTATGATCCCATCTCAATTTTGTCTAACCATAATCAGAAAGGAGGAATTCTACAAATAAATTTCCAACATTTTTTCTCATGGGGTGAAATGAATATGAATAGAGAATGGAACCTATTAAATTGAAATGGAACTCACAGTTTATGAATTTCAGCCCATAACAAAGAATGTATGAAGAAGTTTCAAAACTGAGTTCAAGTTTGAACAATTTTAAACTGAGAGAGACTCTTAATAGTGTAATTTCTTGAGCCAATATGCTTTTGCCTTTTTTGACAGTATGGATGCTGGTGGCTCCAATCGTGTGGAAGAACAGACATGGTGATTCTACATAAGGACTTCGCTGCTATCCCCCATTGTGGTTTGAAATTGTGAGGATTAAGATCTAAAATTGCCCTATATATCTGCTGCACATGTAGTTGATTCCTCCAAGTACCCGTGTCTGGTAGGAAAAAGAATTTCCAGCTGCATGCAGCATCCTAGAAATTTGAAGTCAGAAGTAATGGTGGTGGCACAAAGTCACATAAGCTTTTGGATTTGTTACTTGAGGCTACACAGTACCTGTTGTGTTCATTTGCCACTGAGGGAATCTAAATAACTCAACAATTAGAGTATGCTAATCAGAAATTGCATTCATCATTTTTCAGTTTCCCAGTTTCAACTATTACATTTTTTACGTGAGTGAATCATTGTATGTTCGATACACACACAGTATCACCATTTGTCTGTAACAAATAATGTCCAATACTATCAATGAAATACTGTTCATCGTTTTTTTATATTATATATAAATATAGATAAATAGATAGATATAGATATAATATGCTTTGTGTTGTGGTTTTTAATAGAGCTGTCAATTGACCCATGGCCTATGGGACGGTCTTGATCCAACATTGAATAAATCTCCCTTGAGAGTTACTCCCTCCACCACCACACACAGTGCTCCCTGCACCTCTCCATTCCTTTTTTACCCTTGAGTAATATTTAAACGGATATAAATATGCGTTGAAGGACAAACGGATGTTGACATCCGATTGAAGGACAAACGAATGTTGACTTCCGATTGAAGGACAAACGGACATCCGATTGAAGGACAAACGGATGTTGACATCTGTTTAAGCCCCCAAACCGAATGAAACAATTGAGAAAAATATAAACCAAAATTCCAGGGCTTGTCACGTGTGAACTCATAGCCCCAACAGGCGGGCCTTCTCACTTACCACCAGTACTATCAACTGTCGCCTCCGCAACCTCCTCCGTTGTTGGCGGTGATACCACCACCACCTAGCGCGGTTGTCCCGCCGGTGCACCACGGGCATCCGCCATACGTGGCTCAGCATCAACAACAAGTGGTGTTCGGTTCTTACGGCGCTCCTCAACCCTCCACAAAAGAGGTTTGCACCCTCTTCGTCGCTGGCCTTCCAGAAGATGTAAAGCCCTGCAAAATCTACAATCTTTTTCGCGAATTTCCCTGCTACGAGTCTTCACATCTCTGGAGTCTCAACAATTCGTCTCAGGTTGATTGCAATTTTAATTTCTTGGGTATCTTTATTTATGAATTTATGTGAATCGTTTCACTGATGTGGTTTTCGTGTCTTGGCAGCCTTTTGCTTTTATTGTGTTCACCAGTCAGCAGTCAACAATCATGACAATGCATGCTCTGAATGTGAGGATCTCATCATAACATTAATTTTTTGTTACTTGTTTTGCAGGGCATGGTGTTTGATCTTGGGTAAAAAAGTAAATAAATATAGTTAAAGTAAAAAAAAGGGTACTTTTGAATTTAAAAAAAATTGGGAAGGTTTGGAAAGGTGTAGGAAGGATTTGGTGGTGGTGGAGGGAGCAACTGCCATCTCCCTTTTAAGAAGCCCCATATCATGGGATCCAAAAATAGTCCTAACTCCTAAAGCTCCTCTAAAAGAGGTTGGGTTAGAGTAAGGGTCAAAGTGGGTTTAATTAACTCTTTAAAATAACAACTTTAACTGAGGTCAAATGTTGAACTGAGTCGTCTCGAGTAGAAAACCAAGACGACTTGGTCCAAAGTGGGGTCAAAACAAGCTAGAGACAGACCAGTTTGAGACGGGTCAACCTAAGTCAAGTCGGGTCAAAGATTAAGACAGGTCATGATTGGCCAAAGTTCGTGACAGGTCGTGCCATGTTGAAAGTTGACACAATTTGAGTCAGGTCGACGGCCGAGATTAGGTCAGGTTTAGGAATGACAACGGATTGGATAGAACACGAATAGTGCATATCTGCTATTTAAGTTTAACTAAATTTAACATAAAAAATATAAATTAAATTTTAATTTTAATTTTCTATGGGTAATGGATACCTACGGGTATGGGTAGTATGATATTTACACTCGATCTACGTATATGCAGGTACTAAATTATTCATTATTCATTACTCGCGAATACTCGTTTAAAGTATCCATTTATTATTTGTAGTGAATTTTATCTGCGAATACCTATAAGCATGAGTATCTTTGTCATCCCTAGTCAGGTCGGGCTGAAAGACTAGATGCGTCGACCCAAGGCAAACATCAAGACGGGTCAGAATTGGCCGAAATTTAGATAGGCAACCAAATCAAAGTCAAGACTGTAGGTCAAGGGAGCTAAATCTAAGTCAAAGGTCGTGCAAACTGAACCGAATGAAAGGTCGAGACAGGTCGAAGGTCAAGACGGGTCAACCTATGCCAAAGGTTAAGATGGGTTAACTCAGGTCAAATGTTGAGATGACCCAACGCGGATCGAAGGTCGAGACAGGCCAGTCTAGGTCTAGGTCGAAGGTTGAGATGGGCTGACTAGATCGAAGTTCAATACGAGTTGGCATGAGATGAAGATCAAGATGAGACAAATTTGACTGAAGGTTGAGACAGATCAGCCTAAATCGTTGATCTAGATGGCCTGTCTTAAGTTGAAGGTCGAGATGGCCTATTCCAAGTTGAAGCTCAAGATGTCTTGTGTTTGACTGAAGATCAAGATGGCCTACCTCGGTCCAATGGTCGAGATGAGCCACCTTGGGTCGAAAGTTGAGAAAGGCTAGCCCGGGTCAAAGATCGAGATTTTCTACTCTAGATAGAAGGTCAATGTTAGCTAGTTTGAGCTAAAGACCCTAAGATAATTAAAAAATTTATTACTTTTTTTCATGTTTAAAAATAAATTCATGGGTTTGTCCTAGCTCACAAGACTTTTATTTCATGATTAAGCTAATGAAACTCAAAAGAAATGATGATGATGATGATGGAGTTTTGAAGAGTGTACTCTTCTAGCATGTGGTACACTAGTTTGGACACCTTGCAATAATGACATAAAGAAATTGTATTCAAAAGGAAAACCAAAAAAGAAATCATAAAACTTTTTTATTTAACAAAAATTAAAAGAAAGGAAATATGCTTAAGTTAGAAATAACCAATGAATTAATGTTACAAAATTAATACAAGACATTCAATCTTATATTGAATATGACTTAATCGTGATATATATATTGAATGTAAGCATATAAATTTTTTATGTTAATTATAAATTTACTCGTTAAGATGACAATAAAGTCATTTTTAATTACCAATAATTAAATTTATTGAATATGATTGTATTAGAAATTTCAAATGAAATTTGAAAAGAGATAGTAAAAGAAAATAAATAATCCACTAAACGAAAGTTCTTAAAGAGCCCCAATTTATAGGGTATTCTTTTAAAATGGTTAGGATTAGAGTTAAAATGGATTTAGTCACACTAAAAGACTTTAATTAATTTTTAAATATAAGACATTTAGTCCGGACAGAAGGTTGAACTGAGTCGATCTATGTCAAAGATCAAATCGAATATATTCAAGCCAAAGACCAAATTGAGTTAACTTCTGCTGAAGGTTGAGATAAGTAAGTCTGGACTATGAATTAATCCGGATTGAAGGTTAACTTAAGTTGACTTATAACCATATGCTTAATCTAGTCAACTTTTAACCCAGTTCAATGGGCCTTGATCTTCAGTTTAGGTCGATTATCCTTTAACATTTGTTATTAGACCTAAATTTGATTTGAATCGACCTTTGATCCTAACCAACATGATTCAACCTTCGACCCAAATTAATATGACTCAACCTTCAAACAGGAAACAAGATGATAAAAAGTAACATACATTGTATTATTAACACGAGACATTAGGCATAATTATAATGGATGATTTTTTTTTTCTTTGACAAGTATTAGGGGTTACTATATGTTACTTTTTGTTATGAAATGAGTTTCATACGTCAAGTTTTATTATTAATATGAGTATATTTGGTTTAATTTTTTAAAACTAAAAATCATACTTTGAAAGCTTTTGAATGCATGAATTTTGTACAAATCATGATTTTGAGTTTCTCGAAGTCCAGAAACATGGTACATTATTACTGTGACAGTTATTTGAATTTCATAGAGATACATTATTACTCTGAATACGTGATAAAAATTTCATGATCTTATTTTCTAACAAACATGTGGCAAAAAAGTTCTCTAACATGAACTGCTGTTTATCAGTCTCGTCTAACACTCTTCTTATTAGGCTTAAATTGATTTTTACTGTTGAGAAACTTTAGAATATCATTAATAAGAACTAATGTTTATAAACGTTTTATGAAAGTTATTTATATAAGTAACTATTATTTTAATTTAAAAATATATTTTAATTATTAAGGTTACATAATTATTAAAAGAAATTTTTAAATTAAAATAGAGTTATCGTGTAAATAAAAACAAGTTAAGAACTTGGACTTAATTGCGATCATTCTTAAATCTTATGTGATAAAAAAAATATTTTAACTTAAAAACAGTAACGAATAATTAATTTATTAAGTTTAAAGTTAAATTATTTCATTAACTAAAAACGATTTTTTATCTAACTTTTACATGTGATTAAATAAAAGCTTTGATAGATTTTCAATTAGACAAAAATGTCTTACTACCGATGTCACGTCAAGCACTTCCATTCCTGCAAAGACATACATTCTCTTATAAAATTAAGTTTAATTATTTTTTTGTCAATTTTTCTCTAAAAATATTGAGTTGATTTTTTAGTTCTTTTAGTCTTAATTCAGTTTTGATTAGTTAAAAATTGATCTAATTAGTTTCTTTTTATTGGTACTATGTAGACATGTATAATTTGTAATTTTTTTTTAATTTTTTTAATTATTTTTAGATCATTGTGTCATGTGATATATAAATGTGACGTGGTAGAGTTGCGTGAAAAAGTCTCAATTTAATTTATATATTTGATTTTTTTCATTCAATTTAATTCTAATTTTCTATTAATAATACACATGATACAACTTTAAAATAACCTATAGCAAAATTAAAAAAAATTAAGACAATTTAAAAAATCACAATTAAAAAGAAAAACTAATTTTCACAAATAAAAACCAAATTAAGACTAAAAATATAGAGAACGAGCTTGACATATTTAGACAAAAATTAAAATAAAAAAAGTAATTAAACCTAAAAGTAAACATAATATGTATTAATAAATTATTATATTGCATCATTGACTTCGTAAAAAATATTAAGTTATAATTCATTTAAAGTGTTAATAAAAAGAATTATGTAATGATAAGATTAAAGATGTTTCATGAATTCATGCAAAATGCTGTCAATACAGACCAACATGTTTTGTCTTTCCAAGCTAAAGCAGACACAAGTGGCCTCTCACAATGTAGTTGTTAATTGTCTTCATCATGCTTTTTTTTTTAATTTCCTTTTCTTTATCATATTTGCAGATTTTACAAGAGAGAAAAAAATGTAATGATCATTAAGTTATTAGAAATAAACAAAAAAAATCTTTAATTTTTTAAGATTCTTGTATATATGATCAATATTTAAACTCAAACTACTCATTAAAGTGAAAAAATCTATATGAACTGAAGCATTGTCTTAATCACGATATATATATATATATATATATATATATATATATATATATATATATATATATCTAAGTTTATCTTCAATATGATTAATGAAATTAAAACAATATATTGCAGTGACTACTCACTGTGCATTTTTCATCCATGCAGAAACAAAAGGTGACGTGATTAACATATACCTGACACATCACTTAACCCTTAGCATCAATTTTTCAAAATTCTCCTTCTGCTTCCATTGAAAGCTTCCACTGTCACATGGACCAAGCTGTAGAAAAGAGCTTTTATCTATCACAGTTTTTCAATGATTCAATAATTCCTAAACGCTTCTTATCTCTTGGAGTTCAATAATGCAATGCCATACGTGACCTGCTGTCCCATCATATATTCAAGCTCAGGACAACACACATGTCCACAGCTTCTCATTCTGGCTTAATAGGTCTCAATTACTTATTTATTATTTGTCCCTTTTCTTTTTAGAATCTAAAATCACTTCAAAATTTATGTACATCTCACAAAATTTTAAGAAATTCAATTTTGGAGTAAAAGAGTAATATATAAGCAATAAACAGCTACAATTTATTCTTTTTATATTCATTCATTGCAATCCACCAAAATATTATTCTTTTCATACTTTTATTTCTTTCGATTTTAATCTTTCGACTTTTTAGTCAGTCATCCATTTAAATATTTTGGATGTTTGACCTCATTTTTTCGATTAATATTAACTTTAACATGTCGAGTTCTTAATCTTAACAACTCGATTTAAGCTGGTTGTTCACCAAAATATTAGTCTTTTCATACTTTCATCTCTTTCGGTTTTAATCTTTCGACTTTTTAGTCAGTCATCCATCTGAACATTTTGGGTGTTTGACCTTATTTTTTCGATTAATATTAACTTCAATATGTTGATTTCTTAATCTTAACAACTCGATCTAATCTGGTTGTTCTCGATTTCAACCTTTTAACTTTTTAGTCTTGATAACTCAGTTATTCGATCTCAATCTTTCGATCATTTGATTTCAATTTGAATTTATGAAATTTTTCTTTTGATAATCTTTTACTACCAGAAGATTTTCTAGACTAAATTATACTTGACCATGAAAACAAATCAAACTCCACGAGAGAGAGGATAATGAGAAAAAATTATGAAAATACAATATTAATTAGACATAAGTTTAATTCACTTTTTTTTTTATCAAAAACCTTAAAAAAAATTATAAGTTTTTTTTATGTGTAACTTTTTCATTTTTACAACAAAGCTTCAATTCCTAACAATATTCAAGACTTTAATTCGTTAAATTCGAGATTGTTACTTGAGTCGTATAAACTCAAATAAGATAAGTAAATTTATATGATTTGAGCATGGTATAAAGAAGTCTGCTTGTCATTAATTTTTAGTGGCATCAACAACCCTATTATATGACTCATGATAAATCACCCACATGGATCTATATACATATTCTTTTCCTCCAACTTGGGCTAATCCTCATCACATTCACTAATAAAGCTTGTCATTTCTATTTCTGATTTTGTGATCTGTGTTTTCCTCCTTTACTTCTGTCCTCCTTCAACATGTGATCCAATTTTCACCTCTTTTAATACGACTTGTTTCTTCCATGACCAAAATAGTCACAGAGACAACTCACAAGCTATGCTTCTCTTTTTATAATACTTTTTAAAGTCTAAGTTTCTAGCAGGTTTACCTAAGAAATACTAATACATGAAATACAATACTTTTAAAAATCAATTAAATAAAAAACCAGACTACATACATATAACATATGTTTACGTCTACTAAAAATAAAACCAATACGAATTAGTTTTGTGAAATTGAGTTAAATCATCTTGTTTGTCTTATGTTCATTTTTTATATGTAACCAAACTGAATCTATTTTCTATTGTTATCCCTCTTAAAATTTATTGGGTTATGTGCTGCTTTTGGCTTCCCCAATAAAATTTGACTTTAATCTTATTTGCTACCTCCACTCCCTTATACTCTCTCTCCTCCCTAATATAAGATATTCCTATAACCATGCTTTGGTTGAGATGAAACTCGAGACTTGTGTGAGAGGTTGGTTTAGTTGTTAGTTTTCTTTAAACTCAGACTAGCCTTAGACTTAGAACAGATCCTTGAAATGGGAAAACTAGGGAGAATGTTGGATACCTTCTGTCCTTCTTTTGGCTCAAACACCTGTTTCTGCATGAACTCCATGGAGTTTGAAGATGAGTTTGAGCAAAAGCCTTTGATTGTAAGTGCTACTGATCATAAACTGAGATTGAAGGATGTAGTAGATGGAAAGCAGACATTGGCTTTTCAGCTGAAACCCCAGGTAAAGCCTTTTTTCTTTGTTCCAACTCTTATTCTGAAACTTTAATCTTTAACTGAACTGATAAATGTGTAATAATCTCACCTAATGTGATAAGAATTTGTTGTTGATGATGTTGTTCCAGCTCTTTGTTTTTAGTCAAATTCCTATTGTAACATCATAAGTCCTTCTTCTATGTATGTTCTTATTCACAAAATATGCAGATAGTTACATTGAGGGTGTCCATGCATTGCTATGGATGTGCAAAAAAAGTTGAGAAACATATCTCGAAGTTGGAAGGTGAGTATGGTACCTTTTTAATCCCCACATCATAAAGCAGCTTTCTAGAGTAATTTAACTGTCACAAACAAAATGAAGAAAAAGCAAGATTAACCATCAATGTAACTATATAAGTATGTGACATTATACTGGAACTGGTGATGCCAGCTTTTGCTTTATCAGTTTATCTTTATTTCCTAAATTTCATCACAAGCTAAAGCAAATTCTGTCAGATATTGATGAACAAACACAGTGGGTTGCTCAAATGTCCACCACAGGATTCTAGGATAGAGAATATGCTAACCACTCCTTTTGACAACATCTGCCATAAAGTCAACATTATTAACGTTTATTTTCAGTATATGTGTGTGGTGTGTTTGTGTTTTTGCTTGCTTTGCCTCTATTTATAATCATGATATCTGAATCCACATTCATCTTTAAAACAGGAGTGAGCTCGTATAAGGTGGATCTGGAAACAAAAATAGTAGTGGTTATGGGCGATATTCTTCCCTCTGAAGTTTTGCAGAGTGTGTCTAAGGTGAAAAATGCTGAGCTTTGGTATTCTCAAGGTAGCAAGCAATAATTTTGGATACAAGAACCATCTTCATCAGATTCAACCAAAAGAAGATATTGAAATAGAATTAAGCAGCTCTAATTTTCTGTGTGTCTTTTTGGTGTTGTATATATAATATAGTGTATGCTGTTAAGACCTATATCCAATCTCCAGTAACTTTTGTGCACAGAAGGAAAGTAAGAACACGGAAGTGCATTAATGTCTCTTTCGGTTTGTCTTGATATTAGCACATTTGTGAAGATCCAAATGTAAGCCAATTATCATTGGTGATTGTTCCTACAAGGCCTGGTGTCACCTGGTTCTCATAGTCTTTAGGTTTTCTTGATTTTTCAAATCGTTCGGATTCTATCTGCATAAAAATGTTGAAATTATTGTGTTCGAATTCAGACTGCGATAAATATATAGTAACGTTAACAATTAACTTTTATTTATATTACTCATAATTGTTTTTTAATTATATTTATGCAAGTATCACGTTAAATAGTCTTATATTATTTAGAAATCGAGATCTAAAATGCTTTCAATAGTTTTTCTATTTTACTATGTGTTTTTTTAAAACAAACATGTGATTGAGTAATAATTTCAAAGTAGATAATACTTCATACGATATTGTGTGGTTTGCACCCAATATTTTGCAAAGTAGATCTCAGGTGAGGTATGGGGTTGAGTTAAGTTTAAAATTCACTCTTTTAAGATGCTATCAAGGATAAAATTTATTTTAGCAAGATTTGTATAGACATATAGCTCTATCCATTATCGGATTACCTATCAATGTCTAATTTCATGATCGAAATGTATATACCTTGAGGGGATGTGTTCGAAGTTTCATATTGACTAGAAATAAAATCAATTTATAATATATAAATGGATGCAAATCTCACCTTACAAACTGGTTTTATATGATTGAGTTAGACTTAAAATTTACGATACTTTCTACAATTTTCATACAAAGATTATGATGAACATAGTGTACACTGATTAAAATTTTCACTTGTGTTTGACCAGGTTGTTCCACAAATGTCATACTTTGCATTAGTTCTCTGTTAAAATGTAGCAAACTACCACACTATTATCTCAAACCAAACAACAATTTCTTGTGTTTAAAAGCTTCCATCACAAATAACAGATATATGCTTGCTGAAACTGAAAACTAGCAGTCACGTAGCAGTGACCATAACTTCGGGGTCACTGACATGATAACAAGATAGATAGTTGTAGCAGTAGAGTATTCAAAGTTTGACTTCAAACTCTTCTGGGTGGACACTGGCCAGTATGTTCATACTTTACATTATTAAAGCAACAAAAATCTATGGTTATTGCTTCCAGAATAATTAAAAAGAAGGTCCATTATATGCACGAGTTTTATCCTATTTTGAAAGTTGGAATTACTAAACAAAAAGTGTCCCAGGTAGCAAACAAAATAATGGTGTCATGGCCACAGACTAAAAGAAGCTTAATTGAGTCACAAGCAAAATAAATGCATGATTTGGTGTTTTTCTTTCTTGCACAAGCATCACAGTTCCCTCTGTCATCAATCATCAAAAATAAAAGAGACAGCAAAACAGATGGAGGAAAAGATATATAATGCCTCTCTTAGTTAGAGGTCTAAATTTGTTTGTAGCCTAATCTAAGACATGTGCATGTTGTTAAGAACACAAGGGACATACATGTTTGATGATGTTTGAGATGTCCTGCTTAACCTTTTGGCTTTGTCACCTTCATTAGATTTGTTCATATCTTTACATTCTAAATTAGGTTTGATGAAATTACAAGTAGTAAAATTAGGTCAAAATGAAGTCTCTTAGCGTTGAAAAATGTTCATACTATTATTTACAGGCTTTTAATCTACCAAAAATATAAAATAGAATTAAAAATGTTTAAAAATATACAATTTTTAAAAAGTACATATATAGAAGAAATACTTTTGGGTTTTGGTGAATTATTATCCTTTTCACTCATCGAGTTCAAGTTTTTTTTGTTGATTTTTTGTGTGTTGTCATATGTTAAACCTTCAAAATACATTGATGTTGATTTATTAAAAAAATATATCTTAAAACATCAAAATTAATGTATTTTGTAAACATAATAGGAGGATTAATGCGTGTTCGAAATTAGAAATTGATATTAGCACATGTTTGGGCCGGGCTCATTTCATAAGCTGGGCCTCGATATCAAATTCAGTCTAGGCCCAATTGTGTTAACCGAAAAGTCAAAAGTGGAAGTCGTTTTTTCCGTTACGTGTTGAAAGATCCTTGCATTGATTCTCGCGATAAAAATCCTCATATCCAGAGTCTCGTCATTATCGTGACAGATATCAAAATTGACAAATAAAAAAATATAAAAATAAAAATATCTGTTTCATTTTTACATATAGAAGACTAGAGGAAAATAAAATTTTGAAATTTTTTTGAAACGAAACGGAAACGCGATGATGAATCCCAAGGTCCTGTTCGTGCTTGCTCTGCTTCTTAATCTCGTGGCCAATTCGTTCCAAAAACCTAACCCTAAAACGCCAAAATCAACGCTTTCGCGGGCTCACGTGGAGCTCGTCAGCTACGGTTTACCCTCCGGTCTTCTTCCCGCCACCACCGTCCTGGGATACGCCGTGAACCGGACCACCGGGGAGTTTACCGTCAAGCTCGGTGGCGCGTGCAAAATCACGCTCCCGCCGGACAACTACGTTGCCACCTACTCCGACACCATCTCCGGAAAAATCGTGCAGGGGAAAATCGCGGAACTTGACGGAATTAGGGTTCGAGCGTTCTTCAAGTGGTGGTCGATCACCGGAATCCGCTCCTCCGGCGACGATATCGTCTTCGAGGTCGGCATGGTCACGGCGAAGTATCCATCGAAGAATTTCGATGATAGCCCCGCGTGCGAGGGTCAACACTCTTCTTCATGAAAAGGTTAGTTTCTTTTTTCTCCTCAGTTTCATCCATCTTAATATTTACCTTGATTATTAGTTGCACACATATGTAATTTGCTTTTATGTTAGAATATGCTAATTTTATCGATAAGCTTTTAACTTCTTTTTTAGTTGCTAAAAATAAAGTCTGACCTGACTATTGAGGAGAAATTATTATATAATCTCGGTCGTTCATAATCGGAGTTCGTGGCTTCACTAATTTTTAGTTTCTGGATTTATAATTCTGCTTCTTTTTATCTTTTTTGATGATTTGGTTACTCCTTTTATTCGGTGGTTTTTGTTGTTGTAATGTACTGTGAATTTGAATAAAGTTTTGGATGGGGATAGAATGACAGAAAGCTCCACTGTTATATGGTTCTTTCATTTTCATGTCTTGAAATATTCCACGATTGTCTTTTTATTTTACAAAAGAATAATGGTGACACGTGGCCATGAAAAAAAATTTAAAATTTACTTTGTTGGTCTGTTATATCATGAGTCTGATTAGTTGCTTGTGGTGGAATTGCAAGCCGACGTTGCCCTTTTTTCTGGGTTTAAGTGTAGTTTATGGGATATAGTATTTCAAATGTCATCATTAAGTTTTGGAGAATATTGGTAATGTAATTGGGTTTTTGTTAATATGATTATAAGCATAACAGTTATTGTTAATGATTTTACTTGGTGTGTAAGAATTGACTATTTTTTTATGGACTGTGTCCTCCTGCCAACCATGTTTTATCTTTTCTTCCACACGAAGATCCATGGTAAGGTTTTGCTAAGGCTGGCGAAAGCTATTGTGATGTATTAATTATGCCCTCAATTCTTTTTTGAATTAGTTCATATCAGATTTTGAAACAATTCCACCTTTTGACTGTTTTTACTTTTCACAACACTGTTGTCACCCTCAAAATTACAAAATATCCTGCTTGAACATGTCTGGTACTGTATTAATGTAGAAAATTTGAATTTGAATTTTTTTATAAAATTTTGGTATATTGTCTATTTGTTTCATGTTTGATCTTATATAATCCTATTTGTGAAAACTAATTCGTGTACATTAGTAGAATTTAGGGTTAATTCATTTTATTCACTTCTTTTTTATAATTGTTTATATTCTATTCTAATTAGGCAACTTGCAAAAGAGATTCTAGCAATTTGGTGGTTGGTTGAGCCTGATATCTCCTAGCTTTCTATTGGCTGTGGCAAATGGTTACTGAATATGTCAACAGCATCTGTTTGTTGACCACCATACTGTTTTGGTTTTGTTTCATTGCTAGCCCACAATATGTTTTGAGATACTGTTTCCATCGTTCCATCTCTACAAGCTGCCTTCAGGCATTGGTACCATTAATTCTCCCATTGAACAGTTTGCCTTGGTTTTAACATTTACAGACGGTTAGGATATTTTTGTTTGGTTGCAGATTATTCTGCTATTACTTCATTTAGAAACTGACTTGTTTACTTAGTTAGCGACTATAACTTCGGATTTTGTTTGGCTGTATGAGTTTGGAGCTTTGTATAAGCTCTGAAGTATTCTTTGCATTTGCTTGATTTTCATAGATCCGTTGTTGTGTTTCTCAATGTCTTGCTTTGAGTCTCTGGTTCTTGTTCATGTTTTGACTATTGAACTTCTAAGTATTAGCTTTGATGTGACTTCTAAATATGATTTGTTTCTTTTTATTTTGGTTTGTGAGATGTCAGGTTTTCGTGTCACGAAATCTCGTTGTTATATCTTCTTTTTAGGTGCATTGATGAAATAGGTTGTTCTTAAGTTGACTTATGAATGATACTATTTAATATGCTATAGTTACTTTGTTATATCTTCTTTATTTTGTATATCTTATCTTCCTTTATGCATGCAGGGTATTCGCTGCTTATTCTGAGTCTTGGTGTGTTATGTCATGAGATAGCATAGCATCCATATGTGTCCACTAAGTGCAGATAATTTAAAGTCACTCCTGTTATGTGTAATATTTTACAAGGCTTGTAATACTTTTTACATAGTCGTATTTATGCTGCCACGAATCTACTTTAATTTCACTTGATGGTCACAATACTCCTTGGACTCCTGAATAAGGCCACTTTCTACGCTTCATGTTCAATATTCTCTGCTATCCAATCTCTTTTCTTGCACTGTAAATTAGTTTAAACTTAATTTATATACAATCCTATAAAAAGCTTATGAAGTTGATAAAGGTTTTGTGTATGAGTGAGTATACATGATTGAATGATATGATGGTGCACAGCAAAACCCTATTCTTACTATCCCCTCACAATGTCCAGGCTCCTAACAATTAGATGCCTCTCGTGATTTTTTCGATTTTTCTTTTGGATATGTTCTAAAACTTTATGAATAAGAAGAAAAAGCGAAATATGAGAAGAAATACACAAGGGAGAGAAAATGTTGCAAAGAGGAGACTCTAACGTTGTTAATTATTATTTGTTATCATTAATATTTTAACTTCTTTTAACAAAATATATGAAGGAAATAGATACATATTTTAGAATAGACAATCAATAAATTAAGAATAAAAAAACATATTTAATCTTTATTACAAGTTAATGATGTTTATTTGTGTCTGGTGTATGGCTTCTTGGCAAGTTAGAACAAAAAAATATTATTTATTAGAAATTTCTAGTATTTTTTAAAAAAAAAAGTTACAACAGATAAAAGCTTCAAATTTAAATGTTGTTTTAATAAAATAACTTTAGAAATGTTATTACAAAAAATAGACCATATCAATTGTCCAATTCCATCATGCAACAATTGTTTTGGGTCCTAGGCAGGAAGTAGTTTGGTGTTTCATAACTACACATATCTGAGTACTTTAATTAAAAAAATAATATTAAAATTTTAAATAACTACAATATAAGCTAATGAAAGTTCCGCTTTCAAGTTCTAAAAAAATTAGTATGACAAGTTTAAAAGAATTGTCAACTCTGATGACAACATGTTATCTTAATAAATGTCTGATAAATTAGTTGATGATACAAAATATAAAAGACATGATTAGTTTTCTTTTATATTTAAATGCAAGTAGGTTTGGTATTGTTGGTTGAATTTAGAGAAGGTGGTATTATAATTTTATTTTATTTTCTGAGATCACTTCGTTGCTTATCCTCAAAAACCAAATTACAACAGTAGTGATAGTTGAGAAATTAATCTTGAAAATGATATAATTGGTCATTTTTTTTTCATAGAGTTAAAACAAAAGACTAATTGTGTCATAATAAAATTGATATTTAAATCTTAAAATCATAAATTTTATTCAGCATCTTTGATTCAATGAAATCGTAAAGTAGTTTGGATCATCTTTTTTCTAAACTGATCATTACATCATTTATTTATTTTATTAATAAATTCAATTCAAATAAAATTTTAACATAATTAGAATTTTACCTTATTATGTGTATGATCAACTGTAATACAATCCAATTAAAAATTAATATAATTAACATTTTTTTAACTAATATTTATATATATATATATTGATTAGACATTGGAATAGTGAACAATTATTATATTGGTTATTTTGAAAGATCCAAATTATAAGATCTATGATCCAAATTAAATAATATTTTTGAAACAAATATTACTAGATAGGATATTGAGTTTCAGATGAATAATAAGGTTAGAGACTTTGTTTTTGAAGAAGAATTAGCGATGATTCTATATCTGATTCATATAGTTGTTTTTGATGAAACAAGATCAACACTTCTAAGTTTTGAACCTTTATAAGAATAAACTCAAGATCCTTGAGAACATGTGTTTCATGAGTCAGAATATTTGTGTAGATCCATGAGAAAAAGGTGAAGTGCCATTCCAAATGATTGTGTGATATTTCTCCAAGAAAATGAGAAGAATAATGGTATGATGGAAGATGACCCTGTCACCGTCTGTTAAGCCATGCAAGATCCTAATTCAGAAAAATTGATTGAAACAATGAATGAGAAGTATAAGTCCATGCAAGACAATAAGGTTTGAGAACTTGTCCCATTATCGAAGATGTGAAACTCATTGGTTGTAAGTGAATATTTATGACCAAAAGGGATTTCAAAGATAATGTGAAAAAGGTATAAGGTTTGTCTTGTGGTGAAGGGTTATACTCAAAAGGAAGAGATTGGTTTTAAAGATATATTCTCTCTAGTTTCATCGACAGACTTTTTTAGATCAATGGCTCTTATTGCACACTGTGATTTGAAAATTCATCAAATGGATGTCAAGATGATGTTTCTCAATGACAATATTGACAAGATAATTTATATGGTGCAATCATAAAACTCTATGTCAGGAGACCCAAAGAATATGGTTTGTAAACTAACGAAATCCATTGATAGGCTAAAATAGACATCTTGTTGATGGTACCACAAATTTTATCAAGTAATTATCTCATTTGGTTTTGAGGTGAATGTTGTTGATGATTGTGTGTCACAAATTCATTCGATACATGTATATCTCCCTAGTCTTATATGTAGATGACATATTGTTTAATACCAACAATATGACATACTACACAAAACCAATAAAAAATGAAAGATCTTGGTAACACCTCATTTGTATTAGGAATTCAGATACAACAAGATCGATCTCGAGATATTATAGGATTATCACAAAGAAATTATGTCAAAAAAGTGCTTAAAAGGTTTGGCATGTAGAATTCTAAAGCACATGGTACTCCAATTACTAAAGGAGACAAGTTCAATCTCAATCAATGCCCAAAAGAAAATTTGAAAATTCATTGTTGGGAGATTGATGTATGTCCATGTACGCAGATCTAACCTACATAATTGGGGTTTTAGGTAGATATTTTATAATCCATAAATAAATCATTGGAAAGCAGCATAAAAAGAGTTATGAGGTATTTAAAAAAATGAAGGGTTATATACTCACATACAAGGAATCAAACCAATTAGAGATTACTAGGTATTCTAATTCAGATTTTGTAGAATACAAACAATTTAAGGACTATTTCAGGAAACATTTTCATGTTAATTAGTAATGCAATTTCTTAGTATACTATTAAGCAAACCTTTACGGCTTCATCCACCATGAATAAAGAATTTCTCATTAACTAATTCAAATACGGTTAAAGTTGATATTATTCTATTAAAATAATCATTACTCATTAATTATGTATTTCTTTCTTAATCTAACACCTCAAGCATAACTCTTCCATAAAAATAAAGATAATTTGATTGACTTTGAATCCTATTGTAATAATAAATCAATTACACTGTGTCAATGATTGTCTCTGAAATTATTTATTTAGTACAACGAGATTAATAATAACATGAGACTCAAAAGACAACCGTAGTTTCTTCTGTGCTTTATACAGCTGCATTCTTAGCTTCACATTGGCAATGCTTTGGCTATAATCACGCTTTTAATTTACAAACTTTAATTTATAACTAATCATCATACCATTAATTTCTTTCTAAAAACATTTAAATAATCATATCCTATATCTCTTAAATGTTGTTTTTTTCGAAAAAAATCCTTTTATTTATTTATTTTGAAGATCATAAATGAAAGATGATATCGAGTTGTGTGAGGCACCAAACATCACTTTTTGTCTCCGGCAATAGTGTGCGTCGATAATAAAGTAAAATAAAATATTGGAAATAATAAAGTGAAAAAAATAAATAGCTAACAATAATTAATAAAAAATGGATAATGTTATTCTCACGCGCAGTTGATAGGATGAAGAATTCACCTACCAATCACGTCAGAAAACACTGCTTAATGTAGCTTTTTCTCTGCTTCTGCAGCTGCCCTAAGGCCCCACTATTCACCTATTCACTACTATTTTTTCATTACTTATATTTTTTTTTTATATTTAGTTCATCGCTTTTATATGTTAATATTAAATGTTAACGTATTAACTTCGAGAAAAATCTCTTTGATATTTTGTAGGAGCACGATTGATCAAGTGAATCGGAAATAAATTGGATAAAGAAAGATTACATTTAATTAATCAACTTTTTACCCTGTTAGTGCTTTTTATCCTTTTCATTTTTAGCCTGATTTTCATGTACTATATATATATATATATATATATATATATATATATAATATTAAAAAATTTATATTCCAACTCACATTTACTAAACTTATGTTTTCTTTTTATTTTTTACAACAATTCAAAACAAAATCTCAATTCACTACATCATCCATAAATACATATTATTTTCATCCATCCACTGTGTACTGAATTTTAGTAGATAAAAATATCATCATATATTATGAATTTTAAGTTGTAAGTTCAAAGGTATTTGAATAATTTTCATTTTTAAAACTAAAAAAAAATAAAAAATCCCAAAATTCTTACTCACCTCCCTCATTTCTCTCAACTTTTTCTCTTTCATCTCTCTCACTTCAACCTTTTCTCTATTATCCCTATTGTAACCCCAACGGAAAAAATCAAAAACACTCATCTAACCCTAATCCACCTTCTTCACTTATCATATATATATGGATGGATGAAAACTTATGATAAGTTAAGACGAGGAGTTATCCCGTACATATTTCTAAAAACAATTTATCCTCATTTTTATATCTAAATCTAATATACATGAAAGTTTTTGTCATTATGATACCTTCTACATGTGTTATATATTTATACTTGTCTTTTTAATGTTTTAATATCAATTAATGCATTTATAAAATTATAAAAAATTATTGCAAAAAACTTTAAAAGAACTATTCTTGTTTTTTGAATATTAAATATTTAGGAATAAAGGATATTAGGAGTATGAGAACGAAATAAGATAAACATGCACATATTCTTTCTTTTATCTAATTGAAAACATAATGAACAACTCATACACCGTTAATACGAAGATTTTTCGTCAAAATAAGAATAAATTCAGATAATATTATACAAACGAGTTTATTTGTTACTCCTAACATACTCATCTCCATCTTGATCTCCATTTCCATACCTAATTGAATACATTGAGTATTATCTATATTTATATCCAATCAATACATAAATTCTTCAAAATAAAAATAGATTTAGATAATACACATAAAATAAATTTGTTTGACATCTCTAATTAAGGATAATAGATCGGATAATAATTATTCTCATATATTTACTTATTCTTTTTTACTAATTTAAACATCCAAAATTTTTTACAAATAAATTTCCCTTCATGATTATTTTTGGTAACATAATTTTTTTCTTGAACATTTTTCTATGGAATTGAATTATTGTTTTGCCATGCATAGAAAACCTCTTGCTATTCCTTTTCAAGTCTTTAAAGTAAATGTATTTTCATATAGTCAAACTAAGATTCTTAATTAAGGTGGAACAATCACGGAAATTTAAAGCAAGTTTGACCTAACACGTTTACTTTATAATTGATGAAAAAAAAATCTATTATTCACCATCGATATTACAACTCACTTTTTTTGTATATAAAAAAATACTACAAAGCTTATACAGTTCATCTAAAATAATTTCGCAGGGATACAAATGTAAAATGTCCTATTTATTATTTCAACCTATTGAGTTTATTAAACATTTATTTTTTCAAGGAAGAACTTTAAATATAATTTGCATCAATTCAAAATTAATTTAATTGAAAATAATTTGTGCTAGGTTGAGTAGGTTATTGCTACTGTGTTCAAATCTTTTTGATGAAAAGTACAGCTGTTGATGGAGATTACGTAAAACTGAAGCTAAAACAGTTGCAATACACATAACTTTTATATCTTTCAAGCAAAAACATAGGGACATTATTGTCCATACACCTATTTTCCCAGCAAAGCATAGGGGTTAAAAGTTTCATGTTTTTATTATTTTTAATTCTTTTTACTAAACACGTCACATTTTTAATGATTAAATTAAATATATTTTATATACGACTTTTGTTGTTCTTGAAAATCATATGTATGTTAACGTTACACTCACTAAATTAAAAATACATATTATATTTGTAAAAATGGATCATTGTTTTTTAAATTTGATCCATTTTAACTCATTTGACTTATTTATTAGGGTATACTGAAAATATTTATTTGACCTAACTCATTATCAGGAAATGGTTTGCCTAAATTTTAAAACAAAAAATAAACAATATTTTTTTAATATTTAACAAATCATAATATATAACATTAATACTATATAATTCATAATTAGATATTTCATATTCTTAGCGTGAATTAAGTAATTTAAAAAATCATATTAATTTAATTTAAAATACTTTAATGATTTTGACGTTATTGTTTCTATCAATTATAATCTGTTTAAATTTTCATATAACACATAATAAATTTAAAAATTTAATATTACCTTTAAAGCGCGATTGACTCATTTTGTAAATAGGTCTATCCGACCTAATTCATTAATCATGTGTCAGATTGAAAACATTAATTTACATTAAACCGAGTTTAAACTTACTTAAATTTAAATAATTAATTTTAAAATAATAAAAAAAATCATTTTTATATATAACAAAATATAATACATACAAATTATTACTCTATAACTAAAAAGATTTCAGGCCTTATTTCTCAATATTCTATAAACTTTAAGTGCTTCAAATTTTAAAATTATTTTGTAGCTAAATAATAGGCTGTTGACATATAATGATTAAATTTATCATAAAATACTTTTTTTTACCCACCTAACTGAACGTCATGATAGATACTATTTTGAAATTATTATAAAATTAAAAAACGCATTTTCCAATCTATTAACGAATATATTTACATTTAACACAACTTTCATCCAATGATGTATCTTTTTACATTTGTCAGCATTGATAATTTGGTAAATTCGAATTAAAAAATACGATGAATGATAATTTTCTCTAAAATAATAATATTTCTCCAAAACAAAATAAGAAGAAAAAGAGATTGGGAAAAACAGCAGCAGCAGCAGCTGACCTGACTACACTATCCGTACGCATGCATACCCCAAAACCGAACCGTTCAAACTACCGCCATCCCACGCGCCCTACTCGCGCGTCACTTCGCTCTCCTCAAAACGTGAAAGGCTCGTACAAAACCAACCTCTTCTCCTCCTTCTCTCTATATCGCAACGCAAACTAACAACAACAACAACCACCACCATCAACAACGTTTGTGTCTGGTTTTGTTGTGTTGTTGGGGATTCTTCATGGCAACAAACCCTTGATTCCTCTCCCCATTCTCTGCAGAGGTCAGTGACTAAACCTCTTTTCCTTCCTTTTTTTTCTCTTTCTTTCTTTCGATTCGTTTTTCTACGCAGATTCGTTCTCGTTTTCCCCCTTCCTCGCTTCCTTTTCCTACCTTCACGTTCGCCTCGTGATTCTCGCGTTAATTTCCGCTTTTATTCTTTCTAATTTTCCTTATTTCATTTTTTAAAATTAAACGAAATAATAATACGGATGCTCTCGTTGTTTTTTTCTCTCCTTTCGTTAATGCACCGTGAGCAATGCCTATTGGGAAAATGGTTAAATCGTGATTTGTTGTTGCGCTTTCTCTCCAGCTTCTCTTTCTCATTTACTTTTTCTTTATATTATTTAATTTCTTTTGAAATGTATTTAAGTCAATGATAATAATAGTAATGATATTAATGTTTCGTATTTTTTAGCTGTTGAATGTTGATTGCAGTTGAATCATTTCCATGAGGGAACGTGGATTGGAGTCAAATGAGCAAGATAATACAGCTGTATTTGGAGTTTGATTTTTTTTTTTAATTTGAGAGATATATACTTTTTAACTTTAATGGTTGGTGTCAATAATGTCTTATAGTTTTTCGTTCTGAATGTGTCTGTTTATTATGTTCAAGTCAGGAGAGGCTGTGTTCTGAAAATGGTGTATTTGAAACAAGGTCACTCTCTTCCGTCGGAAATTGTTATTATTTTATTTCATTAAGGTAAATGATAAATAAGATGAGCTATCAAGAATAAGTTTTTCTTTATAAGTGTTTGATAATTTATATATTTTTTTAAGAAAGTTTGAATTTGTGCTTTAACTAGTGTTTGTTAGCTTTCTTTAGTGTGATGGAGTTTAGACATTACTAAAATGTTTCATTTTTTTGTTCATGTTTAATGGAGCGACGGCACTCATTTGCTCTTCACAATAACGTAAGCAACCTTTTAATGCATTTTTTCTCTGTTTGTCAGAGAAGGGCCATTCTATTATAGTGTTGGACGGTTACAGAATGGATCTAGAAGACAAGTTCCTTGCTAAAGGTGTGTTTTTGAGCTTCTTTTTGAGTTTGTTCTCTCAGTAGTTACAAGATGCAACACTCTGTTGTGCTTTTAATATTGTCTTGCTGGGTGTGTTTTTCTCATCCATTTACACGATTTAGAAAGTGAAGGATGCATGCTGTGTGATTTATCTAATGACTCTGTTATTTTATGTGTTTTACCACTGACAAACACACTGCTACATGTTTCAACACATCTACTAATGTTTATGTACAGTTTCAGTCCACTGTTAGGGTTAAATGTTGAAAATGGTTTATTTTGGAAGGCGTTTTGTTACTTGATCATTTTCTAGCCCAATGGTTTGTTGCCTCATTACTGTGTTAGTGCCTAACTGCTTCATCAACATCTTTTTTCCTTCTTTGTTGGCTAATCCCTAACTTGGCATTATATATATATATATATATATATATATATATATATATATATATATATATATATATATATATATATTTGAGGTCTTATCTGTTAATGCTGGACTCATATGGTTAAAATCTAGTATTTTTTCTATATTTCCTCTGTACGGCATAGTTTTGGAAAGTGATTGTGGCTATGGGCCGCAACGCTGCATAAAGTTAATCTAATTCCTATTCTTCCTCTTATTTTTTAATTGTAATTATATTATGCTAAATAAACAATACTGTGTGTCCTTTGTTATGAGGAAATGTTAAATGTTGAGATAACTTATTAAGGATATTAATAATGGAAAATCATGTGGCATAACATGTACTAAAATTTTCAGCAATGGTAAGGCTATGCAAATTGTCTACAAAATCAATCTGGGATTTCTTTTTAACTGAATGTTTATTCTGAATTTTCCTGTTATGTATATTCACAATATGAATATCTATTATTTTTCTCCTTTAATCTTGGGGATATGAATTTTGATGTACCGATCATGTTCTGTTTTTGTGATATGAAATGAAATTATGAATATTAATATGCTTTAATGTCAGTTTCTGCTATAGATAGAGTATAATTAGATAGGATTGAAGTACATGTAATCCTCCTAATTAAAACACAAACTGCAGAATTTAATGGTATTATAAATGCTAAGAATTGGTGAGATTATTGGATTTAGTTCTTCTTGTGTAAATACCTCAAAAGACGATTCTGTTTTCCAAATTGTCTTGTCAGTTACTAAACTTAATTTATTTGGGAATTAAAAGTTTGGCTGAAAGTACTCTTGATATAGATTTCTGTGCCAATTACCGTTAGGAAGAACCTTCCTAAACATACCAATCATTCTCTCCAGAGTTGCTTCTTTAAAATGCATTCCACTCAAGTAATACTTTACCAATCATCCAAACGTGCACTTGGCATTTTAAATAAGATTACAATTAAGTAGAACTGGCAGTGTGTCTGTATATGACTATACTCCAATATTATTTATATCTACTCATATCTATACTGACAAGACTTTTTATAGCACATTTTGCCGAAAACTTCCATGGGATAATCGATTTTTTTAATTTAGATCATGGCCATAATATCTCACGTTAATCTGATATTGGTTTGATTTGTAAATATTCACAGGAAAATATTAAAGATGAGCATACAATATACCTTTTAAGTTAATATAATATTACCTCTTTTGTCCCTAGTCTTAAGATAAATTAGAAGTGGTTTCTTTCTATAAGACCCAATTAAAAAACATGAAGTGGTTGTACCAGGAAACTATTAGGAGAGACAGAAATATTGATGAGAAGGGTAGTTTTGTAGATAAATTATAAATTTTGGACAAATTTATTACTATATACTAAATAACCACTTTCTTAATCTTGATGAATTAGGTAATTGTTTATAAATAGGAATGAAGGAGTGATATTAGTTATGTATGTTTTAAGGACCAAAATTTCTAATATCAGCCAAGAAAGATCAAGATGATTAAGTACACTTAAATGGTTGGATTGAAGAAGAATACATTCCTTAAAAGTATTTTGAATGGTGCCCATGAATCAAGATTTGCACTTGTATTAATTGAGATGTGCATAATAAATTAGAAATTAAAGCTTTAGGTCTTTCTTCTTTGCCTACACTATCTAGTCTATATAAAGGGTTATTCCAAACTATAGCTGTCGTGCAATACACTTGGACTCCCTTCCAGGATTTGCTACACTGTTTGTAGATGCTCCTGTAGTGTCAACTCTGTCAGTATATCTCTTTTCTTTTTCTGTTTTCCATGGTAGGGAGGATCTGGTGCTTATGAGGTATTTACTTTCTCATTTTCAATTGATCCTTTTGTATTTCCTATAATTTAGTCTTAGGTATTTTAAGGACGAGAATGCCTGATGTGTACATACAATTATGTGTCATCGTGTCCTTGTTGTGTATTGTCAAACTTTTGATGTGAATATCCTTATTATTTGGAATATAGGTTGGAGATTGTTTTATACTATTAACTTATTCAGGGTTGCTCACTTATGTCCCTCCTATTTATTTAAAGATAAGTTGCGCATTTCAGCCAGCGGAAATTGATTCCAAGTTGTTGATGATCTTGAACTGAAATAACTTTTTATGGTGTTTGTCTATTTCTCTTGAATGCTTAATTCATATACCTGATTTAGTACTGTATTAGTATCTGCTCATAATTTTGACATTGATGTTTACATATTTTTATTGCTTTTTGGAAGTGGAAAGTGGTAATGAATTTGAATTAGTTCTATCCATACAAAGAGAAAATGCTTTGAAAACAATTATTGTTTTCTAATTTGGACGATCCTTCTTGATCTCATGATAAATGATTTAGTTTAAAATGCAAGAGTCAAAACAGATTTATGTGGCATTATTTGGAAAATTGATCTAATGCTTTTGAATTTCCTTGGGTTTGGCATGTGAATTAATGAATTTCTCCTGCATCAACTCTTCTTGGGTTTTTGTTTTTATATTGTTTACACAATTAGTTTTTCATTTTTTCTAGTTGAGTTCATGTGGGTTGGAGTTGATCTGTTTGTACATTTTTGTCTTCTTTCTTGGTTTGCATATGTGATGTACCTTTTTGAACAATTTATTTAGTTTCTTCTGTTGAATTAAAGTAGAGATGGTTCTGTTGCAGGTTCTCTCGGTACTGCTGATTGATGCATGCATGACAACTAGGTAGAAACATAACTTGATGTGTTTAGCTCTAGTTGCTGGATTTCTAACTCTTAAGCTTATGTATGATGTTGAAATGAAGCTTAGGAGTGGGGAGCTAAAGTAGGTATTGGTGTACCAATAATGATACAAATCTTAGACTGAGAATGATACTATATATACCAAGGGTAGCAACATATGCTCGGATATTATGTTAAATATAAACGATTGGGGCATGATTTTATTTGCAAAGAAAATCAAATAGGATCTGTTGAAGTTGATTTCTGTAGTTACACTAATCCAAATCATGGTAGTCAAAATTGCATGCTGACTTGTAGAATTTCTTTATTTTAGGCTTCTGCATATGTGGGTGAGTTTCTGATCTCAGAACAAACCTGCATATCATTGCATAGAATTGTAGACTGGACAGAATTGTAGAGCTTTTTTGTTCTGTTTGGTGAGTTGGGTTCCAAACTGTTTTTTTCCATTTTGGACTTCTGCAAACCCAAACACATAAATCAAGTGCTCACTAACCCTAACTATTAGAGAATCAAGAAGCAGCAACTAAGTGAACTGAGAAGCACAACTTAGTTGTCTTCATCTTCAACTCTTGCAACCATCTCCAAATCAAATGGTGGATGATGATGTTTTTTCTGTGCCACTTCTAGGTGAGCATCATCTAGATAATATGAGTGATGAATGAGATGGAGGAAATGAAGATCACTTGAGTGATTATGATTTTAGTTTGGACAATCTGTATTAGAGAGGTCTAGCGTCCATGTTTTTTGTTTAAGGCAATAGACACTACTAGCTTAAGTTGTGAATTCTGTGTTGCTTTATTTCTTTTTTCACAATGGTACTGATGGCAGATGGAGGAATATGGTGGAAGGCCAAAATTCCTCTATATTAACATGCCATTCCAGCCTATGGTACTACCGCAGCAGTCTTTCCTTCACAAATTGCTTATGGCAGTTGGCCAAAGAGTTCCATACAGCTGCTATGGTGGCTTTAACAACACTGCTTTCTTATGTTTATGATTATGAATTTAAGTGTTATTATCATTTTTTTCTCTCACTTTGTAATGTGCATATATATGAATATGAATTTTCTGAATCTTGTAGAATCTTATGTTGTGTTACAATTGCATGATATGCTATTTTGTTTCCCCTTTCTGAGTGCATAAAATCCTGATTGACTACCTTGATCTGAACGATATAGTCAATCATTTAATGGTTGAAGATCTTCTGTTCAAGGTTGAAATGCTCCGTGATTACCCTTTTATTCATGTCTTTGGTGGAAGTGGAACCTGTGAATAGATTACTATCTATTGTATTTGTTATTGCTCTGGATTAATCTGTTATTGCTGTTATTTCTCTTCAGTTAATCAACACCTATACTGGAGTGTAGGTTTTGCTGTTTCCTCTAGTCAGATTTTCCTTCTATTTCCACTAGACTTATTTTGTATTTGTTTTTTTTTTGGTCCAGTTTCTGGTATTCAAAGTCTTTCATCTAGTGCTCAAAGTACTCCTGAAAAAAATGGTCATTCGGATGATGCTTCAAGAAGTTCAGAACTTCTTCAGGAGTTCCTAAAACCTGCTCTTAAGAAGGAACTTCTACGAACTTGCGTTGATAAGGACAAAAAGAACATTTCTTCAAAAAGCAGGATGACTGAAACTAAGTCAACCAGTAAGATTGTCAAGAAGCAGGACTCAAAAAAAGTTTCTGGTGTCAGCAATCAGTCTTCTAGGAAGCAACATCGCAAAGGAGAAAACCCTGTGCGGTTTGTACCAGTTCCTGACCCACCTAGTGATTTTGGACATTCAAACTCCTGGATCTGTAAGAATTCTGCTTGTCGAGCAGTTCTCTCTAAAGATGACACATTTTGTAGAAGGTGCTCTTGCTGTATTTGCCACCTTTTTGATGATAACAAGGATCCCAGCCTTTGGTTGGTATGCACATGTGAATCTGCTCAAGGGGACTCCTGTGGATTGTCTTGCCATATTGAGTGTGCTCTTCAACATGAAAAACTTGGAGTTGTTGATCATGGACAACTGATGCAATTAGATGGTGGTTATTGTTGTGCATCCTGCGGTAAAGTTACTGGGATACTTGGGTGAGTAATCTTCTTTACTTTCATTTGTATTTTACTCAGTTCTTTTTATCAATATTAAATGAAGCTTTGATTAATCTTTTCAAATTTCTTATTTATGCTGTGAAATATCAAACATGCATCAGCCTGTATTGTTTTATAACTATATATTCCATGTTTCTTGTGTCTCTTTGTCCATCATTCACACAGACATACTTGCAACAATGACGCAAACTTTAACTACTACAGTTGATGTTATCAAATACGCTTTCTAATTTGGTTGTGAAATAGAATATTGTAGTGTATAAAACATTTAAACTATTTTCTACTTGCGTTTGTGACTAAACTTTTAGCCTACGTTGGTGAAATTGGTGACTCATGTTAAATACTGGCAGATGTTGGAAGAAGCAGCTAAGCATAGCAAAAGATGCTCGACGAGTAGATGTACTATGTTTCAGGATATATTTGAGCTACAGGCTTTTGGATGGTACTTCAAGATTTAAAGAATTGCATGAAATGGTAAAAGAAGCAAAGGCTAAACTGGAAACTGAAGTTGGTCCAGTTAATGGGGTTTCTGCCAAAATGGCACGTGGGATTGTCAGCAGACTCCCTATTGCTAGTGATGTCCAAAAACTCTGCTCTCTTGCTATTGAGAAAGCTGACGAGTGGTTGGCCACTGTTCCCAATGTAAATCCAGAATCCAGAGGTTGGAACTATAATTTATATATATATATATATATATATATATATATATATATATATATATATATATATATTCTTTTTGTTTGCTTATCAATTTGATTTATACATGGTGTATGATGAAGTTCTTCATCTTGCAGAGGGTTCACTTCCTGCTGCCTGCAAGGTTGTGTTTGAAGAGGTGACGTCTTCCTCAGTCAAAATAATTTTAATTGAAATGTCAAATGCATCTTCTGGGGACGTTAAGGGATACAAGCTATGGTATTACAAGAGCAGGGAGGAATCACACACTAAAGATCCTGTTTGTGTTTTTCCCAAATCTCAGAGAAGGATTTTGTTATCCAACCTCCAACCTTGCACGGAATATACATTTCGGATTGTATCTTTTACTGATACAGGTGACCTGGGTCACTCTGAGACCAAGTGTTTCACCAAGAGCGTTGAGATATTGGAAAAGAATTCATCTTCATCAGTGGCCGTGAATCAAAAAAAGAACCTTCAAGCTGAGTGCAATTCTTCTGGTTCCAAATTGGAGCCCAATCCCACATCAGCTGACTCTGGATTTAAGGTTCGAGACCTTGGGAAAATCTTGCATCTTACTTGGGCTCAAGAACAAGGTAGCTTTGAGGGGTTTTGCTGTGCTGACAAGAGAAACTGCTGTGGGCAGAGTGAAACTATCAAGCCTAGCAAACCACAAGAGCAGTTGCCTTCAGTTTCACGTGACCTCGATCTAAATGTAGTTTCAGTGCCTGATTTAAACGAAGAGCTGACACCTCCGTTTGAGTCTTCCAGGGATGAAGATAACGGTTGTACCTTGCAGCAGGCTGTTGAGGCTGATGATGATGCTGCTTCTCATGATTTAGACAAAAATTTAGCAAGATCACATGGTAGTGGTGGTTCACAAACATGGAACCATGGACAAACCGGAGAAGTTCCTGCTGTTGACTCACGTGGAGACGCAAGTAGGAAAAGGAAAGCTAGCACAAATGAAGAGACACATGATTGTGACAGCACTTTGATAAATGGCTCTCCTTTACGCCCTTCTGATGGTCCATTCTCTTTGGATGAAAACTTTGAGTATTGTGTGAAAGTAATTCGCTGGCTAGAATGCCAGGGTCATATCAAGCAGGAATTTAGGTTGAAATTGCTGACATGGTTTAGTTTGAGGTCGACAGAGCAAGAACGAAGGGTGGTAAATACTTTCATTCAAACTCTGATTGATGATCCTAGTAGTTTGGCAGGGCAGCTAGTTGACTCATTTTCTGATATTATATCCAACAAGAGGCCAAGAAATGGGTTCTGCAACAAGACCGTGACATCAAATTAAGCCTTTGGAATCCTGTTACACGAGATCCCTAAATGCTTCAAGACTATCACCATTTCAAATCACCCTGATTGTTTCTGCCTTGTACATGCATTTTTTATTACTCACCGTAATTCATTTTATTGGGACAAGCTTTTGTCCTGCTAAAAGGATTTGCATTGATGATTTGCGCAGACAGTAACTGATTCATCCTTGAAGTGAAGAAGGATCTTTGGACATCAAGTCTCAGGAAGTTGAAAGGCTATTTGCTATTTACTAAATTACTGCAATTATTTATTACTGCAATTATTTATCAATTTGAATTTAGTCACAGTTGATCATTATTAGTGTTGAACTCTCTTCTCATTACTTCATTTGACAAACAACACTGTGATGGCTGATTTATTCATCCCGTCATTCTTTTGTTATCTTATCTTTGGTGTTTCCATGATCATCTTCATGTGGGTCTGTATTATGTAACCCAAGTGCTCATGCACTCTCTTTCTTAGTTATTATCGTAGCGTGTTGTAGGTCTGAAGCCACCATGAATAGTCAATTAAACTAAGCTGTTGACACAGTAGATAACATTCTAGTTGTATCCTGCTTGACAGTGTTAAAATTAAGGAAATGCTTCTAATGTTGCAATTTCTTCTCTTGATTGAAACTTGAGGATAAAAATGAAGTAAGCTTAAAGAATATCATTTGTTTTTTGAAGAAAATGAATCTTAGTTTTCCTTCAACTGATTTTTCTGAAATGCACCATGAAATGCATTTTTTAACATTTAAAATTTGTCTACAATAATTGTTCAAATTTATGATCCCATTAATGTTATTACAATGGTCCACTATTTTGGTTGACTGTTAAATATTTTTTATTTTATTTTATTTCATGGTTTTGCTAGTTACTTGATTCAAACACTGCATTGAGAGAATGCTTGCCAGTAATTGTCTTGTAAGGAATTTTTGAACCCCTTCCATGAAATGAAAATGATTTTGTGAAAATTTAATCAAGATTGATTTTTGAGAATGTCATTTTCTTAAAACTAAATCAAACAAGAAACACAGTTTTCCAAATTTAAACTATATCTTTTTGTTGTGAAAAACTTTCCTTGATGTTCTCAAGTTTAATATTTAATAAATAAGTTTGTTCTTTTGAAATTCACTTTAAAAATAAAATTTATGCTCTGCCAAACTATAGAATCACGTTTTTATAAGACATGTCTTACAAAAGACTTGAAAAAGATGTTACAATTACACGAGTGTTTGTTGCTTTGAAAAGTGGAAATGATTATAATATTTTAAAGATCTTGATAATTAAAAGTATTTAATGATTCTATTAATTTTAAGTGATTTTTTAATAATTTATTCTTCATCTAGTGTCATATCATATTCATATACATTTCAAATTCCAGTTAAATTATAAAGTTTACTTAAAGAATTATAATCTAAAACTAGAATTTCGATCTATAATCCACAAGGATTGGTGGAGGAACTTATATGATAATTAACAAACCTTGTTTAACTTATATGATAGACTAAATTTCTTAATTTTTTGATTAATATTTCAAACCTAAAACTATTAAAAATTGACAATTGATTTAAGTATTGTATTTACCTTTTATTTTAAATAAAAACTAGCACTTTGTGAAATTATTATTATTGCCAAGAACTTAAATTATTTCAGAATATAAAATCTAAAAATTTGTGTTTTAGATTAAATTGGTTTTGACATGAAAACACGATTTCCCTATTCAGTTTTATAAAGAAAACAACAACAAAAACAGAAATAATTTAATATGCACAAAACAATTATATTTGACTAGGCAGCAGGGAAAATGATTTTCCTTTCAAACTAAAATGTTACTGAATAATTAGACAACATTCATTGTTTTGAATTGAATAGTCTTTAAAAATTCAAATAAGAAACTGATACATTACCACCACCAGTATTCTTAAAAAAATAATGAAATCGATTTATACAAAGAATCAAGCAAAACATACAAATTAAACCATGACATATATATCTTCTCACATAATAATAATAATTTAATAAAATTAAATGTATATTCATTGTCCATATAGACTGGAATACCATGGTAAAAGAAATATATAGATTGAAAATTCTCTTTGAACAACATTCTACTGTGAAATTGTGTAACAGCCGTTATCTATGAAATTTAGTAACTGCTCTTATTATTAATTTTAATTAAATTATTATAAGGAATAAGTGAAGAAGGAGGTTAAAGGTGGTTATTCTTTCTTGTTTCTCTTGCAACTTTTCTCATTCCTCTGTGTGAGTTTTTAACTATTTATCAGTTATAAGAATGAGCGACAGTGAATTGAATCTGATAATGTTTTTGATTTGTATTATATAGTTACATAAAAAGTATCATAAGTAATACAATATATAGTTACATATTTTCAAATTGAATTTAAATTTCAATCAATTTCATGTAGCTGTTGCAAACCGAAATCACCATACAATTATGTATCATGTTTCATAACTGACAACTGCTTCTTTTTTTTTATGTTGGCCTTCTTCTGCAAACCTTCACTTTCCTTTATATGTTCTCACATGCTGTTCTCTTTTGAAATATTGAAGGAACATATTATTTGAGTTCTTCATTGTTCAACAGTTTGTGATTGTAAGTTTCATCTTTGATTCTATGTGGTGTTTGTTCATTTTATGTAAGTGTTTGTGTTGATTTAATTGTATTCTGTCTTCATTTTGTAGAGTAAATGATGGCAAACCAAAATGAAAACCAACAACAGAAGAAGCAGAAAGAGGATTTCTCTCTGAAGGTGACTACTCCAAACATCAATGCCGGAAGAGTGATCAGTGGTGACAGGCTCCCCACTGCATTTGACCTGGTTGAGAAAATGCAGTTTCTGTTTGCTAGGGTGGTGAAGGCCAAACGTTTATGTGCATGTGAACCTGGCAACCCTTATGTGAAAGTGAACCTTGGAAGCTTTACAGGAACAACCAGATGCTTGGAGAAAACCACAACTCCGGAATGGAACCATGTCTTTGCTTTTTCCAGGGACAGGATTCAAGTGCCTGTTCTGGAAGTTGTGGTTTGGAACAAGAAATGTGGAGACCCTGATGAGTTATTGGGAAGTGTTGCATTCACAATTTCTGATGTTCCCATGAGGGTTCCTCCTGATAGCCCCTTGGCACCACAGTGGTACAAGCTTGAGGATCAGAATGGGGTGAAGATTGAAGTAGAGTTGATGTTGTCTGTTTGGATGGGAACTCAGGCAGATGAAGCTTTTCCTGAGGCTTGGCATTCAGATGCAGCAGAGACTAGTGGTGAAAACATTGCTCATACTCGTTCGAAGGTATATATTTCTCCTAGGCTTTGGTATCTTAGAGTTAATGTGATTCAAGCTCAGGATTTGTTGCTCAAAGCTAAGAGTGGTAATAGTTCTGATATTTTCATCCAAGGTGTTGTGGGGAACTTGGCTTTGAGGAGCCGTTTTAGGAAGAGTAATGCAAACCCCATGTGGAATGAGGACTTGATGTTTGTTGTGGAAGAACCCTTTGATGATTGCTTGTTAGTGACGATTGAGCAAGGGAGTTATATCAAGCATGAAAGGGTGGGAAGTTGTGTTGTTCCTTTGAAGAATGTGCAGCAGAGAACTGATGCCACTCCACCAGATAGTGTGTGGTACAACCTTCACATGCAGAAGGAAAATAAGGGTGAAGAGAAGCTCAAGTTTTCAAGCAAACTCAACATGAGGATCTCTTTGGATGGAGGGTACCATGTTCTTGATGAGGCCACTCACTACACCAGTGATCTCAGGCCATCATCAAGGAGCTTATGCAAACCAAGCATTGGAGTTCTTGAATTGGGAATCCTGAATGCTGTGGGGCTCTCTCCGATGAAAAAGGATAACCGCACTGATGCCTTTTGTGTAGCCAAGTATGGTCCAAAGTGGGTGAGGACAAGAACTGTAGTGGATAGTCTTTCTCCAAAGTGGAATGAGCAATACACATGGGAAGTTTATGATCCTTGCACTGTAATCACTATTGCTGTGTTTGATAATGGAAACTTGAGTGTAGCAAAGAGTGCTGGAGGAAAAAAACCAGAAGAAGCAGTTGATAAGAGAATTGGCAAGGTAAGGATTCGTTTGTCCACTCTTGAAAGTGACAAGATTTACACTCACTCTTATCCACTTATAAACTTGCAAACTCAAGGAGCAAAGAAGATGGGAGAAATTCAGTTGGCTGTGAGGTTTTCTTGTCCATCTATGTTGAATGTTTTGCAAACTTATGCACAACCATTGCTCCCAAGAATGCATTATACAAGCCCTTTGTCTAGATTTCAGTTGGATAGTTTGAGGAACCAAGCTGCTGTGATCACCACACTGAGGTTCAGAAGGGCTGAACCACCACTCAGTAAAGAGGTTGTGGAGTACATGGTAGACATGGGAGCAAATGTGTGGAGCATGAGGAGGGGAAAAGCTCAGTTCTACAGAATTGCTGGTCTTCTGAATGTTCTTGTTTTTGCTGGTAAACAGTTTCATGATATACATTCTTGGAAGAGTTCAATGACCACAGTGGTTAGTTACTTGATGTTTCTGTTGATCATTTTCCTTCCTAAAATGATTTTGCCGTCAGCATTTTCCTTCCTCCTTATGGTTGGAATTTGGCGCTATAGAACAAGGCCAAGGTATCCTTCCCACATGGATATGAGTCTGTCACAGGCTGACACAGCCACTGTTGAAGAACTAGAAGAAGAATTTGACCCTTTTCCATCTAAAGTAAGTGGTGAGAACTTAAAGAAAAGGTATGATCGGTTAAGGGCAGTTGCAGGGAGGGTGGTGGAAGTGATGGCTGATTTGGCAACTCAAGGAGAAAGGGTTCAATCTCTACTGAGTTGGAGGGATCCAAGAGCAACCGTTTTGTTCGTTATTTTCTGCTTTGTGGCTGTTATTGTGACATATTTTGTCCCTTTTCGCGTTTTGATGTTCATTTGGCTCACTTATGTGTTGAGACCTCCGAGGTTTCGCAGCTTTGATATTCCTGCAGTTCCACAAAACTTCCTCAGGAGAATGCCTGCAAAATCAGATGCCATGCTGTGACTTGGAGATGAAGATGAAGATGGAACATTCTTACTCTCAGAACTCAACTTTTCTCTACCTTATGTTTTGTTTATTTTTTCACTATAACTGTCACACTTGACCAATAATATCATTTTTTTTAATTGGCCCTCTGTTAAGTTTCTTTCACACTTTAGATATGTGTTTTTTTAATAGTATTTTTTTATTAATGATTTAATGATTTTTTCTATCTACTTTTTACTCAATATCATCTTTATATTTTTTACTTTACATTTATGTATTGTTAGTATAAATATCTTTATTGTTAATCAATTTGAAGCCTTATTAAGTATGCTATTCAACGGAATTTTTATAAAAGCCAATAAACTAAGATATAATATGTGGTTATATGACAATATTAAAAAAATGATGTATTTCAATCAAATTCTTTTAGAAGATGAACTAAAAATAGCCCAAAATCTATGCTTTATTTTTTTATACATTATAAATATGTGTTAATTTTTTTTATGATAATAAAAATAAAATTATTATTATTATTATAATTATAAATTAAATATAAATAATTTTTATACATCTATTGTAAATATTTTTATTTATTTTATGGGTAGTTTTATAATTAAAAAAATGATTAAATTTAAAAAATAGTCAAATTGAATAAAACGATTAAATTTAAATAAAAGGTAAATAAAATAATTATTTTAATTTATTAAAAAATATTTAAAGAGTAAGGTGAGGTTTTTTATAATAAAACACTTAATACGTTAGTGAGTTGAAATGTATGATTAGAAAAAGTATAAAAAAAATCTTTAAAATATAAAAAAGAAAAGTCATGTGAAAAATAAATCTACTAAAAATATAACACATTTGTATTGATTAATCATTGAATAAAAAAATCATCTTTAAAGGCAAGAAAAAGAAAGTCTTATATAATCTAAAATAAAAGAAAATGATAAAATATTAACTTTAAATCGTTTTTGTGAACAAATATAAATTACTAATCCTTGGATTCACCTAGTAACACACCAGAACTCTTTTAACCCACAATTTATGCAGAGTTCAACATGTATTGTTAGTATAAATATCTTTACATTATTAATTAATTTGAAGTGAGTATGATATTCAAAGTAATTTTTACAAAAGTCAATAAACTTTAAGATATAATACATGGTTATATGACAATATTAAAAAAATTATCAATGTATTTCAATCAAATTCTTTTAGAAGATGAACTAAAAAAAGTCCAAAATCTATGTTTTATTATTTTTATACATTATCAACATCATTTTGTTTACACTCATTCGATTATAAATGATTTTGACTTTCAAAAATAATTATTATAAAATAATTTTTTTTATCACACATGAGAATTAAAATGGAACAGGTGCTCTAAATTTAAATCCTTTTATTTATCTTAAACTGTATGAACCACAAGTTATTCGGACCAATCATGAGTTTAGCCCAGATACCCTATAAAGCAATGGTCGAACAAATTTTACTAGGAAACATTGAGATTGTAATCTGCAAAATGATCATTAAAAAAAAGATATAGTAGTGGCAACTAGTAACTGAAACATGAGGTTGGAAACAAACTGTCACTGACCTCACCCACAAACACACAATGCAAGTTCTTCAAGCTCCATCTTCTCCTCACCTTTCTATCCAAACCTCAAAACCTCCACAGCTAACATGGGGTGTGCCACTCTCATACAACCTTTTCACATCATGCTATGCTCATCACAGTTCTCTTTCTTACTTTCTTTCTTCTTGCAGGTTTGCTTCCTTCTGTGAGTGTAAATTCTTCACCTTTTTCCACCCTTCATTTTTCTCTTCACTCCCAAAAGGATCAGCGGTTGTTGTGGAGCCCCCATAAAAGGTTCACCTCCAGAGCTGCTTCTGTTGAAGGTAAATTATTAAATTTGATTTCTTTTCTGTACATGGAAGATGTTTCATTCTACTCGTTGGCCTCAAATGTGTGCTAAAGTTTTGGAATTTAGTCAAAGTTTTGTGAACTGGGATGTGGGCATTGTGAATATCAGTGTGGTGTGGGTTTAGAGTGTATGCATAATGGAACTGTTTAATAAAAAAAATCACTTTCCCTGTTTCTGGTTTTGGTGGGTAGTGCAAACCCAATGCTTGATCAATCTTAAGCTCACCAGAGGTAGGTTGACTTGTTGTATAGTCTTATCAGGATTAATATGATAAATGAAAGAGCAGAATTTCACACTTCTGTACAGGGGTGAAATGGCTATAGATTGTTCTGGTTTCTTTTTCTGCTGTTTCCTGTACTAATTAGTGGTTGGAGAAAGCTGACAAAGCAAGATCAACTAACTAATTTGCTGACATAGTGGATAATTGAAATAGGATTTTGTCAAAGGATGAAGTTTGGGATTTAGGTATACTGTTTTACTGTGGGGACTACAGAATGTATTCATATATTGTTTGCTCCCTGGTGGTATTTTTAGGCATAATAGTTAAACTATGCCAATTTTAGTATCTCATGTTGTGGATTATAATTTTGTTTCTGAATTTACAACCAGATAATCTTATGTCGTTGGGGATCAGGTTGAAAGTTTAATGTATATGTCCATTCCAATGGCAGATTTGGCTGGTGAGACAATTTATACACTAAAAAATGAATGAATAATAAAAGTCAAGTGTTTATGAAAAGCCATTCCAAATTGTCTTTCCAGGAATTCATGATTTATTGGTTGACGTTTTATTAGACTTTTTTTATGCGTGTGTAAATAATCTTTACATTTTTCAATTGGATAAATTCAAAAAATCATGGCTATAATCCGGGATATGCATAAAATGTTTTGACTCGAATTTCAAAGAAATATTTTTTGTTGAGCACTAAATCAGATTATTTTCACATTCAACAATTGCATTAGAATTTTGAATGCTAGGATGGTTAAGACCAGTGCGGTTGTATATCAAATGATAAAAAGACGTTTCATGAGATCATGCAGTCAGTGAAAGGATTATAAAGAATTGACAAGGAAGAAGTTTTTCACAGCCTAATAGTCACGTATTTGGTTAAATGACGGTGGCAGATTTATATTGGAAAAAGTTTGAAGATTTCCATGCATAAAACTTGTCATAAAAAGTACTACACCTCATGTTTTTCAGTCACCAGATAATAAGTAAATGGTTTATTAATGGAATACTTCTTGTTGCTTCTTGCTTTAATTTTGTGGATTTTCATAGATGCAGTTGGTGATTCTTCAGTATCAACTGGAACGGCTGAGGGTGATGTGTTGAAAGCCTTGTCTCAGATCATTGATCCAGACTTTGGAACGGATATTGTTACATGTGGATTTGTGAAAGATCTGCAGATTGATGAAGCATGCGGAGAGGTCTTAAAAGCACTGGCCTGATACTTTCTGCACCACTTGTAAATGATAATGTTCTCACCAAAAGTTTTTCCTTTGAATCTCAGGTATCGTTTCGGTTGGAGCTCACTACACCAGCATGTCCAATCAAGGACATGGTAAATGACACATTTGCCATTGTTTGAGCTATATCTGATGTAGGTTAGAGTGGTGGACCTTTCTTTTTGTAAACTCAGTACGTAGCAGGGATAAAAAATGAAATATTTCATCCATCTTCCATTAGAGAAAGAAATGTTTCATACTTGATTCTCCCCATCACTATGTTATTGAGACTAATGAATATATATGAATGACACAGTTTGAGCAGAAGGCAAATGAAGTGGTGGCAATGCTCCCTTGGGTCAAGAATGTTCAAGTTACTATGTCTGCACAACCAGCGAGACCTATATACGCTGAGCAACTTCCAGCAGGTCTACAGACAATTTCAAATATTGTGGCTGTGTCCAGTTGCAAGGTTGATCTTTGTGGGAGGTTTCCTTCATCATATATCGGTCCTGTTATACTGAATTATTTGCCGTAATTTGGGACTACTTTCTTGCCATATGTTTTTCATCCAGTTTGCCCCTTATTCCTGCTGATAAAAAGACTTTGCAGTATCTAAATGAGTTAAATAGAAATTTTCTTTTAATTGTGAATGATAGTTTTTCATATATAGCACCTGAAAAGTATCTTGATTTTTTATTGCAACAAAAACTAAATGCAGCTCTTCCACACTGAAAGGATTACATTATAAAATCAAGAATTGGTTGAAGCTAAAAAATTTCTAGATGGAATTGTGTGCCAGTTCATTTTCCATAATTTGAATTTATGAAGCCTTTTATGTCAAACTTTGCAGGGGGGCGTGGGAAAATCAACTGTAGCTGTAAACCTTGCTTACACATTGGCTGATATGGGTGCTAGAGTTGGTATATTTGATGCTGATGTTTATGGTCCAAGCTTGCCAACCATGGTCTCTCCTGAAAACCGATTGTTACTAATGGTAAGATTTGATAAACCAATTGGTTTTAAATATTTATTGAGTACTGCAAACATGATTCTTGCGGCAGAATCCAGAGAAGAAGACCATTATTCCAACTGAATACTCGGGAGTGAAGCTGGTCTCTTTTGGATTTGCTGGACAAGGACGTGCAATAATGCGTGGCCCCATGGTTTCGGGAGTCATTAATCAGCTTCTTACTACTACAGAGTGGTAAGCATTTAAAGAAAAAATGTTAGTGGGAATAGAGAAAATATTACATGCTATATTGGCTTACAAAACCATGTATTTTAGTTTTTCCATTGTATTTAGTGTACAAGGCTTTTGTTGTTTTTCCCAATTTTGTCCAATGTTATTATTATAATCATGTCCAAAAAGTATGTAATACCTGTTCTATATACAATGTAGGGGTGAGCTGGATTACCTTATTATAGACATGCCTCCTGGAACTGGAGATATTCAACTCACGTTATGCCAGGTTCTGAATTGGTGGACTAGTATTGTTCTCTTTCATAATTTTTTATGGTTTGTTTCAAATCACACATTGACTTCCATCATGGGGCTGGAACCGTCTTATGTCTGAAATCACAACAGCCAAATGTCATTGAGCTGCATCAGATTTCAGCCTAGAGAAGTTTAAAGTAATTGGATTGACATGTTTTCAGTTCAATCATGTTTTTTTACCTAAAATATGTCCTTTCCAATTATTTTTGTAGTTTTTGGCTACTTGATCTCCTTGCTTGGTGCTGAAATCTGACTATGCTCAGTCGCATTGGGCTTTGGAAGCCTATATAGTGTATATCCTTTAATTAATTTGCGTATATCTTTGAGTTGCCTAGTCTCATTTGATTTGGTTTCATATTTCTTTAGATAGTTCCATTAACTGCCGCTGTAATTGTTACCACTCCTCAAAAGCTGTCATTCATTGATGTTGCAAAAGGAGTTCGGATGTTTTCAAAGCTTAAGGTGGTTCTTCTATGATATGAAGACATAACTATTCCATTTTACTGTTTAATTTCATGTTTCGAACTGTTTTACATTTTTTTTATCTTTCCCTCTGTTTGATATATACTTCTTTTGAAAAAGTTTGTGAAAGTGAATTGCCAGTCGTAATTTGAGTCATACTTACTTTGATGTTGTTTATGTTTGATACTTACGTCTATTTTTTTCTGTTAATGCATAAGGTGCCTTGTGTTGCTGTTGTGGAGAACATGTGTCATTTTGATGCTGATGGAAAACGATATTACCCATTTGGCAGAGGTTCAGGTTCTCAGGCATGAATAATGTTTTTGATTCTTAACTTTTATCTGCTACTTCTTCAAGGAAAAAACGTAGACAAGCTTATGGTACTTAATATAAAACAATTATGTACTGTCTGTCGCACATGTTTGATAGTTTGATCATGTTTGCAGGTTGTTCAGCAGTTTGGAATACCTCATCTATTTGATCTCCCTATTAGACCAACTGTATGTTTCATTTTACTTTATCTTTTATAATTCAAACCTTTTTCTCTAATTTGTAGTACCACCAGCAAAAGTTATCCTTAACCTTCCATATTTTAGACTTATAGGAGTTGAAACAGCGGTTAATTACACAGTATGCAATGAGCCTGTCTAGTTCTTTAAGGATATTATGTAAATACTAGTCTCAAAAGCTCAATGTTCTTGCTGCATTGCTAAATGCAAACTATGATTTGAGAACAAGTGAAGTTTATTTGAATAAGTGTCACAGCTCTCTGCCTCTGGAGACAGTGGAATACCAGAAGTGGTGGCTGATCCTCAAAGTGAAGTTTCCAAGATATTCCAAAATCTAGGAGTGTGTGTTGTTCAGCAGTGTGCAAAAATACGCCAACAAGGTGATCTATTCCTTCTTGGTGATGTTTGAGAAGAAATGCCTTTTACCAAATGTATTATAATAACAGGATACTGAAGCTAATTTTTCAACTGTATGTAACTGACATTAAATTTTTAGTTAATCACTGATCAATTTGGGGTAATTGAGATCTTAAATCCCTTTTCGGTTTGTGAAACATTGTTATTTATTAATAATATTTTGTCCCACTGTTGTATTTGATGCTACTTAGGGAAACAGAAAGCAGTTTTTCCTATAATTATGCATTAACTAGTTACTTTATTAAGCTTGCCAACTAAACAACATTATAGGCAGTGATTGAAAAAGGTACTTGCAAAAATCTATAAACAAACCATGTTCTATATAGTTTGAAGTACACATTAGTTATAAGCATATGTCTATGTAATGTAAATAACCTCTGTAAAAGTGTAACAAGGAAATAATGTTCAGAAATTGTTATTTCTATTTATTTGAATACAGAGATTCAGTTTTTTTAAGCATCCATGTTTTTTCTTTGATTGAAAAATACTTTACTTCATATCAGTTTCGACTGCTGTCACCTATGATAAATCAATCAAGGCAATCAAAGTGAAGGTACCAGATTCAAAAGAAGAATTCTTTCTGCATCCTGCAACAGTGAGACGAAATGATCGCTCTGCTCAAAGTGTGGTATGTGAAAAATTAAGTGATAAATTTTATTTTCAAAATATTTTTAAGTTAAGTAGTTTAAAACTAAAATTTCTGAACTTGTATTGTTCTTAGATCAACATACATGAGGATGATAGAATATGAATAACCATGTATAATAATACATTAGGACTATTTATTTTTCTGACCATGGAAAGTATAGGGAAACATTGGATTGAAGTTGAAATTCATGTTAACCAGGAATTCAAAGTTTCTGGTTGTGAAAGAAAATCCATACCCAATACTTTAAAAAAGCTGTTGCTTTCTAAGAAGAAAAATTGCATATTGACTAGTAATCCATGTTTGATTTTATCAAATAATTTAAATTAATACCTGCATGGATCTTTCAAATGTCATATTCAACTTAGGTATCTGTCTCATCAGGAGCTAATTTTATCTAAAACAGGATGAATGGACGGGAGAGCAGAAACTGCAATACAATGATGTTCCTGAAGATATTGAACCTGTGGAAATTCGGCCAATGGGAAATTATGCAGTTTCAATAACTTGGCCTGATGGGTTTAGTCAGGTAAATATATACATCTGATATGATAATCCACTGGAAAAAGGAAAATTTGAGTAAATAGTATATGCATTGACAGTATAAAGAATATTTACTATATCCAAATAAGATCGTGTTAAGCATTATTATGAACTTTCACATCTCAGCTATACTGATATTTCAAAATCCATCAATCATTATATATTGTAAGTTACTAAGAGTACTAATATCTTAGCTGAAGCATATAAGTATATGCAATGCAACCAGAAATAGAGAGTACTAGCAACTTTTAATCTATGGTTAACTTTCATTTCTGCCACATGTTGCAGATTGCTCCTTATGATCAATTACAGATGATGGAGCGGCTGGTTGATGATGTTTTTGAACCAAGTGTACAAGCATGATGAAGAAAAACATCATCTGAGTTGCATTGACGGTACTGGGAATGGAAAAATTCATTATACATGTATGATAGCCTCAATCAATAGTCCTTCAGCAAATAGTGATATTAACAGAGTTTGATAGAGCATTCTGTGAGATATAGATTGGCATTGAAATTCACAGCACTCCTCAAGAATAAAGCATTCTTTTTTCAACTGTGAACAGAGGTGAATGCCATTTTCATCTGCTAGCCTTGTACCATAAACCTTTTAAGGATGTCTTATTTTGCAGATATCAAGATATATTATGCTAAAATTCAACTTTTCTTCACAAAGACAAAATGACACTTTTCTTCACGAGATATATTTTTAATTTCATGCATTCTGATAAAGACTTTTGTACCATGAAGAAACTAGAATTCTATATAGATGGTGTAACATCCCAAAAATACAGTCTAAAACTATATGATAGAATAATTACATTTAATAATATTACAGATCAGTCTTACATTAAAGAGAACGTACGATCGTGGCCGAACGGCCTTACAGAAAACTTGAGAATTAAAAACCGAACTACATGAGTAAATCCTGACCGAACGGTTTACAAAATACTTATACCGAACGGTCATACCAAAAGCAAAGGGAAAAGGTGATCGAGCGATCACCTTACTATCAAAACTACTATTGACCGAACGGTTCTACTGCTCGGTCTTAACTTCTACCTCTACTAAGTTATCTTCCTCCAGCGCCTCATCCAGCAACTCTTCTCCTTCTGCTCCCACCCACAGGGTGATCATCGCAATGACAAGGACAAACGAACGGGAATACATGACAAGACAGGAAATAGGGTAAGCTTATATAATTTAATTCATGTATAAACATATATTTCACACAATCAACCAAACAAGATAAATTCATCATTCGTTCATACAAAGCCTAATACTAGACTGACTGTCCGGACTGTATGAAATCTGTGTAGCTACGACGTTCGTGCACCCGGGTGATGTAGTAACTGGGATACCCTCAACAGCTGTCACCCGAGGTTAGTCCTGATGAACCGCCAACTTAGCATGCCCACATTCATACTTTACCAATTCCAATATACATTCATGAGTCATTCCTCCCCGGAACGCTCGTCCATAATCCAAAATATTTCATCCATATCATATTCTCTTCATCTTTCATTAATAATCATCTCAATTAAACAATTCGTTCAAAGATCACTAAGGGTACCAAATACCGAACGTTAAACTTTAACCTTTAACTAAACCGAACACTTGGAGTGTGACCGAGAGGTCTCCCGTTCCAGAATAGACTAAGGCCGGGAGGGTTACTATCAGGTTGAGAAAGAAACCGAGTGCAATAGATATCGCAAGAAACGAATGGAACGAACGTTAATTACAAAGTGGGCCAATTAAACGAACTGACCCTTGTGAGCTCAAACCGAACACTGAAAAGACCATGCCAAGAGCTAATACTCTAGGCCGAAACCAATGGATCCAGACTCTTCAAGACATCCAAGAAATAACACTTAGAAGAATTCACATGAAGAAACCGAACGCTTATAAATACTTAGCTTATTTGAATTTAGCCATCAAGAAAACCGAATGCCAGTCAATGACCGAGCACGGTAGAGAGAAAACTCTATTAAAGTTGGACGAACGCTATTTTCATCAAGATAGATCATAAAAGAAAAGAGAATGAGCGCTTGGTGTAAGACCGAGCACTACTAAACTTATAGTAAAAGACTTGATAAATATAATAATATACGATTTGGAATAGTGTTTAAGAACAAACGAGAATATACAAATACATATATATATATACTCAATTTTATAACTGAATACCAAGAAACAACTATGCTTGGCCGAACGCTCATGCACAGTATTTCAAAACGAAGACGCTCGTCCTCAACTAGGATTCTTCCCAAATGAAAGAATCCAATTCCAACCAATTTCACTAGAAAAACCGAACGGTCAAGGACCGTTCAGTGACGAACGTACTCTTTCATAGGGGAAATTCATACTTAGAAATCATTTATATTCAACTCATTTCTCAACATATATCTTCATAATTTCATACATTCATATCATAGTCAATTTCCATACTTCATACAATCCAAACATAGCAACCATCATATATCATATTAATTCAGTCAATTCAACGAACTTTCATGCAATACAAGTAACATACAAATTAAATTAATAAGCTTCCCTTACCTCTAATGTGACCGAATGCTCACAGCTCATATAGAATAGCTCACCACCAGAAATCTCAGAATCTTACGGTTTACTCTTTATGAAACTAAACCAAACAAAAAGCCAGAAATGGGCTCAGAACGAGATTATGAACTCATGCAACCAGAACTTGGTTTGCATGTGCCAGAAAACGAACGACTAAAGGAGAAGAAGAACTTACCAGTTCAGAACCCAAAACCGATCGGTTCAAACTGAAGCTCTTGACACCGGCAGAGTAGAAATGTTGCCTGAGTGATGATCGGAGGAAGAAAAGGTGAAGCTTCCTTAGAGAGAAGATGAAGGAGAAGTAGTGAGAAGAAGGAGAAAATGAAGTATCAGAGTTTGGAAGAGAGGTTGCATGCAGAGAATGGCGTGGATTTATGAAAACTCAAAGTTTTCCTTCCAACGTAAAAAACGAGCGTCCGCTCATCTGCCGACACCTGCCTTCCACTATCTGATTTTCGGATCCTCTTCGCTTGACACCTGGCGTCCGTCATCTGAGTGTCGAGCCCTCCTCTTGACACGTGAACTCCACTAAAACGAATCCAGAGTGCGTTTTAAAGGGGCTCTCACATATGGTCAAAATATTAAGTTATTCAATGGCCACCCAAAAAGTCATATGCATTAATTTTTCTTTTATTTTTAATAAGGTCTAATAGTTTGCATTTATTGTTTTCATTTCTTATAACAAAAAGCTTACTTAGTAATTTAATATTTATATTTAGGTTTTTGATATGTTTTAATTTTTTTTTTATAAGTCCTAACTTTTTTTTGTTGTTTTTTTCTTTTTCCACCTTTCTCTCTCCACTTCTCACTATCTTCCTTCAACTCTCTCTCTACATTTCAGCACCTATTAAATGAAAGTTTAGCATCAAAAGCCCAAAATGGAAGGTCCTAGATTTGAGTGTCTTTTTTCATTCAAAGCTCTAAATATTTCTCATCCAAAATTTCCCACCCAATGTGAGAATTTACTCCAGTAAATATAAAGAAGGAAACTTTTCAACATAAAACATAGTTTAACATGGGAAATTAAAAAAAAAAATAGAAGATGACTCAAATATTAACATTTGATACGTTACAAACAACCTTAAATCAACTTACAAACAAAATTAAAGCAAGCGAATAAGAACTCAATTAAGTAAAAAAATATCAAAACGAATAAAAAACCTAAATGTATAACAAAATTGTTAATTAAGCTTAAGAGATTTTGTTAATAAAAAAATATTTGAACTATATTTGTTATATTATTGATAATTTTTTTTGGATAATTTATTTTGTATATTATTGTTAATATTATTTTAATCGTATTAATATATTTTAACTGATGGTGTATATAGACTATAGTATACTAAATAAGTATTAAAAACATCAGTGTCCATACGGTGTTTTGGTTTTATTTTTGTTCCTACTGGATATTTTTTTTATTATGGTAGTTGTTTATATATTTTGTTTATCACATCTAATGGACATATTATTCATCTAGTTATATTCGTTTTTTGTCATGACTTTTTAGTCAACTTAATTTATTTTTGTTGTTTTCGCCTTATCCTTTTAAGTTTTTATCTCGATTTATTTACTATATTTTTTACAAATTTTTATTTTGGTTCTTTAAAATTTAGTCTCCATCATTATACGATGAATAGGACAAAGACATCATCATCGTCAAGCCAAACAATATGTAACATCATACAAATACACTTGCCATTGAAAAATAAAGGTTTAATACATCATTTGCTCTCTACTTGTAGGGGTTTGGTTCAAAATAATCCTATCTTTTAAAAAAGTTCAGTAAGACCCCATATTTCGTTAAAAAATGTTCAATCTGGTCCTTTCCGCTCACGCCGTTAAAAACATAACGGTGCAAATGCCACGTCATCATCACCATCTCCAGCAAACCCTAATTTCTCTCCAAGAAACCCTAGTCGCCGCACCATCCAGCACCGTCACCGCCATCCTCGTCGGCAGGCGTCCTCTCCAACACATCACGCGTCACCACCAAAGCGTCTTCTCCCTTCTGTTGCACCTCCATCACCTTCGCATCTCACCTTCGTTCTCGTGCCACCACCCAACACGATCCCTTGCTATGCCGCGATCACCAATCTTCACCATTTTCACCCTCGCACCAGCCAAATCGTCGTTGCGCCAGCAGCACTGTCGTACAATCTCCACCACAGATTCGTCCACCACTAACCACCAGCCAAATCGCCAGCTGCTGCAGATCACGAATCGCCACTCTTCTCCACCACTAATCGCGTCGCTGCTTGCCTCCACCTGCAACCACAATCACACCTGCAAGCAAACCGTGGAGACCTAGGGTTTCTCGCGTTCTCGTCGCATAACTTTGGTGGTGGCGTGTGATGCGTTGAAGAGGACGGTTGCTGGCGAGGATGGCGGTGACGGCGCTGGATGGTGCGGCGGCTAGGATTTCTTGGAGAGAAATTAGGGTTTGTCTGGAGACGGTGATGATGACGTGGCATGAACTTTTTTTTTTAAATTAAAAAATCATTTAAGTTCACCTATTAATGTGTGCCATGTGCTTATGAGATGCCACAGTGGCATTTGCACCGTTATGTTTTTAATGGTGTGAGCGAAAAGGACCGGATTAAACATTTTTTAACGAAATATGGGGTCTTACTGAACTATTTTAAAAGTTAGGGTTACTTTGAACCAAACCCCTAAAAGTAGGGACCAAATGATGTATTAAACCAAAAATAAAATAGAAAGCCATAGAGGTTGTAACATAGAACTTTTATGGTTTTTGCAGAATGAGTTAAGAAATAATTTTTATTGAAAACCATCTGCAACAAAGTTGAAAAGGTTCTCCGTTGGTGAAGCATTTGTTTCCAATTTTGATGATTTCTGAGAAATCGAAAGAGATAATGTTTGACTTTGTCCAATCATGTTGTTATACAATGACAACATTTGTCCTTGTTATGTCCATGGGTGATAAAAACTCTAAAAGTATTTTAAATGTTTTAAGCTTTCAGGAGTATTTGTTCTTTTTAGAGAGTACTCGTCTTCTTCAAGCTAGATAAATATTATGTATACAAAATACACTTTGAGGCTCAAAGCGGCCAAATGTGTTAATGAATAATAATATAGTAATTAATGAACGTTTAAATTTACCTCTTATGCTATTTATATTATGTTTATAAGTTTTTTACGAGGATGGATTTGGCCATGTGACTAATTACCTTTATTAGTCTTTTGTTAATTCATTTGCTTAATCATGCTTTAATTGTCACCTAAAGTAGTTCTCTCATATGTTGAATCTACTTGGCCAATATATAAGTGGTCATGTCCCCATAGTGCATCCGCTGATTGACATGTAGTTGGGCATATCACTATAGTTCGTGGTACACCTTGAGCTTTTAAGATGTCTAGGCAAGTGTTGATATATCTTTGGACATATACGACACACTAGGCCCCCAGGCTCAATATGTCCATAGTCAAGTCTTCATGTTGCCGCTATGTAGTTGTTCGCCTAGTGTAAAGAAAATTTGAGTCTTTGGGTCCTATATAAGAGGTATACTAGACCTCCAACCTTGATAAGCACAACGACAGTGTAATGATAAAATTTCAGATGTGATTAGACGTGGAAGACAAAAAACGACATGATGCTGAGAAAGTGAAAAGTCACGCCTATTGACCTTTGGATTTTGGAAAGATCTAATGGTTAAGGAGAAGGGGTGTGAAGGTGAAGGGTTGTGAATTTATGCCAAGTTTTCCATTGCTTAAGGAGTAGGGTATTTGTGATGTTATTGATGAAGTAGTGTCGACAAGCTCGTTTTGCCTCTAAGGAGGCGTTAGTTGCTCCCTAAGTCTTATAATTGTTTCTTTCCTCATTTTCATTGACTGTGCGTTGATGCAACAAGATTTTATGCACTGAGACAACATTCTCAGGAGTCTCTTTCTCCTTTTCCTTATTTTCAGCGTCCACCCTCCTCTTCAGCCTAGTGTTTTTCTACCTCAAGGCATATATATCTCTTCAACCTCATTTTCCTAAACTCAGGAAACTCTTACTACATTTTCGCCTAGACTTCTAAGATAGCGCTATATCGGCCGAGAGGGTCCTACTTCTTTCGCTCGAGTCATCTTACTTCTCGTAGACACCATAAACTTTTCTCTTTACAGAATATAAGTTTGTCCCACGGTGGGCGCCAATTGTTTTTATAAAGTTGAATGTATATCCTGTAAAGACTCCAAAAACACTCCAAACACTTCAAGTCTTCTACTTCAAGGATATTCGTCCTTCATAAGGGTAATCGTCCTGTACAAGCCAGATAGGGATTGTGCCCAGAAAACACTTTTATGTTTAAGTCAGTAAAGTACATCAACAAACAATAAATACAATAATTAATGAATGTAATAATTTACCTCCTATTATTTATACTATATTCATGTGATAAAAACTATTAACATATATTCACTTCGATTTCCTCTAAAAATATTATATCATGTAGATAAATCACGACAATCTCTAGTTGCAGCATCAATATTTGTTGTATAAAAGCTGACATAATCATGAACAATATTTCTTGAGGCGTGTAGATTCATTGTCCTTAAGAACTTATCCGCGGTGTATTGCGCAAGTCCCCTAGGATACAACAGGAACTTCCTAGAAAATCTCTAAGGATCTCAGAACTAGCAAGGATCTCTAAAAAGAGTATAAAATAACCCAGAATAATTTTAGAAGAGGAAAAGAGGAAAGGAAAATAAGAGAAGATTGCTTTTTTGGTGTGTTTTGGAATGGAGAAAGAGCTCTCTATTTATAGAGCTACGGGAGAATAAAATCATTAAAAGAAAATAAAAACCATTAAATATTTTACCGTTGGAGCACTTAAGAAAATGAATTTGAATGTTGTTGGCAATTAAAGTTTTGAACGTTGCAATCCAACGTTTTCTTTTGCAATAATCTAACATTATTACAACAATCCCCCACTTATTGCAAAAGAAAGTTAAAATAAAAGGTCTTTGACTCAAATAGTTCAAATACTAAAAGAAAAGATAAGAAACTTTTATTCTAGGTCTCATAGGATGTAATGCATCAGAGCTGGTATAGCAAGCTATATGAACCAGTCTTAGATTGAGATACTTAACACACAATGTAGTTGGTATAGCAAGTTATATGAACCAAAGACACTTGACGTGTGTTAGAGGTTTATCAATCACAATACACCCCCATAATCCTTGCTGTTATCGCTGTGTTGCACTTACTAGGCCATGCACGTGCCCGGTATTTATGAGTGCTCTAGAGATCATGCCAAGATCTCATGCAAGCGACCCCACTCGACACTCATATAAGTGATTTCATCAAATGTATGCTACAAATCATACACCACCCATAAGGGATATGAAAATCATTAAAACTTTGTTTAAACTAAAGTTCTTTCACCACATAGAATTTTAATAACAAAGTTTAGCCTCTCAATAATGCAGTCTCTAGCACTTTCACACACACCATAGGAATGAACATAATTGATTAAAATCAATTTAGTGCTATCAGAACTAACAAGTGACTTGTTTTTATCCATATGAACCTTATTCATGGGATCTCCAATCACAAAGGTTGGGTTACCATCACTTGTTTGTTTGCAAGTGGCTTAAGTCTCATTCCCCTCGATGTTTCTAATATCATTTGTCTTCCCAGGGGTTTTGTCAGAGGATATGCTAGATTCCGTTCTGACTTCACATAGTCAATGGAAATAGTTCTTTAGCAGCTGCTTCACCAAATTGTGTCTCTATTCTTCCATTATAATTCTTGTTTTTTAGCTATGGTCGATTGGCAATCACAATGACTGATACTGATGGGGTTGGTTTCATTCCTAGTGGAATGTTCGCTAAGAAGTTTTTCAACCACTCAGCCTCATTACCAGCCATATCAAGAGCAATAAACTCAGATTCCATTGTTGATCTTACAATAATTGTTTGTCTGGCTGATCTTCATGTAATCGCACCACCCCCAAGTGTGAATACATAACCACTGGTAGATTTTGTCACATCTGAATCAGAGATCCAGTTAACATCACTGTACCCTTCTAGTACAGCGAGAAATCCACTATATTCAATGGCATAATCCATTGAACCTCTTAAGTATCTCATAAGCCTGAAATGTGCATCCCAATGTTCTTGATTTGGACATTGAATGTACCTACTCAGTCTACCTACTGCATAAGCAATATCATGTCTAAAAAAGCTCATCAAGTGCAGTAAGCTCTCAATTTAGAATTATGATTCTCCTTTATTTTTCATTAATTTAGAATTAGCATCATAAAGGGTACTCACTGGTGAGGTCATAAAACCTAAACTTCTTAAGAAGTTTCTCAATTTATTGTTCTTAGGATAGTAATATATTATCTCCCTTCCTTATGATTCTAATACCTAAAAACACATTGGCTTCACCCATGTCTTTCATGTCAAAGTTTGATCCTAGAAACAATTTAGTTCTAGCGGCAATCTCATTCCGTGTACCAAAATTTAACATGTCATCCACATAGAGACATACAATGACACAATCACCATTTTCAAATTTAGAATACTATCAATATCATTAGGTGAAAAGCCAAAATTTATTTTTTCGAGTAATTAAGTAAAAATTACATACACCCCCACAATTTTAAAATATTTAAGATTGGTAAACGAGAAAATATCTGGTTGTGTTTTTCTCTTTGTAGGTAAAGTATACGAAAATTTACTCAAGTACCTCATTTTCTTCGTCCTCATCCGCGGTCCTTACAAATGCGATTAGAAGTCATCGTTGCTGCAAGCACCTTGGTAGCCTCCGGAAGTTATGGGTTTCGCAAATACTGTCTGAGTTCTGAAAACAAAGTTTTGATCCTCCGGGATTGAGTTGTTGATGTCAGCCATAAGTCCTTAAGATTGTTGTATAAAAGCTGACATAATCACGAACAATATTTCCTAAGGCGTGTAGATTCATTGTCCTTAAGTACTTATTCGCGGTATATTGCGCAAGTCCCCAGGATACAACAACAACTTCCCAGAATATCTCTGAGGATCTCAGAACTAGCAAGGAGAGTATAAAATAATCCAGAATAATTTTAGAAGAGGAAAAGAAAATAAGAGAAGATTGCTTTTTTGGTGTGTTTTGGAATGGAGGAAGATGTCTCTATTTATAGAGCTAGGGGAGAATAAAATCATTAAAAGAAAATAAAAACCATTAAATATTTTACCGTTGAAGCACTTAAGAAAATGAATTTGAACGTTGTTGGCAATTAAAGTTTTGAACGTTGCAATCCAACGTTTTCTTTTAAAATAATCTAACATTATTACAATAATATTCACGTTAAGTCAATTAACATATAAAAATTACCATATAACGTCCTTAAATGAAATCATCCAACCTTCCCTATTTTTAATATTAAAATATTTAAAAAAAATAAAAATCAAACGACAATATTATTCATATGTTTATTGGATTTATTACCAGACATGCACATACTAATTTTTTTAGTTTGAAAAATAGCAAAAGTAAAAACAATTAGAATATAAAACTCCTAATTAACAAATTGAAATTATCAATAACGTCTGGAAATGAAACCATTCTTCCCTGCTTATGAACATTGAAATCACCCTAGTTTCATAGCAAAAACAAAAATAAAAAAACTTATTCATGTGTTTGTTAAATTTATTCCCACAAACATACGCACAAATTCCTTAATTTGAATATTTATTTTTCGACAATGATAGTTGTTATCAATTGTTAATGAGGAAAATTGAACCTATAATCTCTCGTACCCTTCCTAGGCTCCTTTTCAATTTACTAAGTCAACCTTATATATCCTTTTAAATCATTAAATAACTTTAATCACTTTAACAAAAGATTGGAAAGGGAAAACAATAAAATTTAAAAAGGAAAACTACATATTTTAAAAAAAATCCCTTCATCCATTCTCATCCACTAAACATTAAAACAATTAAAGAACAAATGAGATAAAGGTAGAACACATAAAACATAAAACTACACTCCTTTTTTAAACTTCAAAATCAATAACTACAACAATTTTTAAATAACTAAAGTTTTAACTAGTAGCATAATATTTAACCAAATAAAATTCTTTCAATCCACATATTTTATATTAGAAGAAGAAAAACTTCTAATAATTTTTAAAGAAAGTATGTTAGTATCCATATTCTTATCCTTATTAATTATTAAAGAAGAAAAATCAAATAAATTGATTGAAACAATCAAAGTTTCAATAACGGAAATAAAAGGATAGTATACTCTTACTCTTATAAAATAAGGAATTATAATTAATTTAAATTTTTTTATTTCAGTTATTTTATTAGTTATTCTTTTTCTAACTATTTTCTTTTTAGATTTTTTCACGTCTAATTTCTTCAATTTTATACCAAGTATAACTGAGCTACATTCATTAACAATGGATAGTTGTATGAATGTGTAATTGTGGTTAATATAATATTTGAATGGTAGTTCTAGCTCCAAGTTTTCCAATTTAAACAATAAATATGTCATTGAATTATACGTAAATTTTTTACATAACTAATGTTTATATACTAACTAATTTGCATACATGTTATTTTAACATATACGTTATGATTAAATGATATATTAACATATAATTAAAATTATTTAGTTGTGAAAACCAAAAAATTATATTTACAATTAAAATGATATTGAGATCAAAATTACATATCCATTGAAAATATTAATATCATATATGAGTTAACCATTTGTTTTTCAAAAGGGTCACTACCCTACACATTTTGGTCCTGTTTCCCATAAATTAGACTTTATTTTAGGGCAGCATGCATTTATGGGTCATACTCTTTCACACGTGACTCTGAATCTGATTGAATGGTGTGCATTGAAGGAAGAGTATTTTTTGGGTGATCTCCACTCCACAGTTATGATATCAAATTTTAATTTCTTTTTTATGAATTTTCTCATATCAAATTATTTTAAAATTTTATTATTTTTTTTAATGAGAGAGTTTTGAACAAATTTTAGAAGAAAAGTTATTTCTAGGATATAATTATATTTTACTTTATAATATATATCTTATTGAAAATTTTCTTATTATTATTATTATTATTATTATTATAATTATATGTGAGTGACAGAGTTAAAACAGGAATTCAGTCACATCTGAAGTAGCAGTATTAGGAACCGTCCAATTAATGAAAAGAGGACCCATTTTCAGATTTTCCTCACACCAAAATCACCATCACAGTGCATGTGGGTTCAACCCCTTTTTCTATTTTTAATTTTTTTTTCTAAAACACATTATTAAAAAGTTGTATAAATAGAATAATTTTCAAAATATTTTCTTATTATTTAAACTTTAGGGTCAGAATTTAATTCTTGGAAACCAAATTCTCATCTACTTTCTTTTATTATAGCTGGTCAAAATAAAAGTTAAAATTTTCTGAAAATCAATTGAGCATCATTATGAAAACTTGAGATATCTTAATTATAAGAATAATTTATAATGCATAAGAAATATAAAAAAAAAATAGAATCTTGACATTCTTTATTAGAAGATAGATATCCTCTGTAAAACTTATTTCTCATGTCAATATAAAATAGTGACTCTTTAGATTTTCTTTTTCTGATGAAAAGAAAAAAAAACTCATTTAGTTAAGTGCTGACTAATACTTAGGTACACAGTTAATTGGATTTGCCTTGCTTAGTTATATTAATTAATATTACTTTCATTGATAAGTTTTCTTTATCAGAAAAATATATATTATAAGTATTAATTAAAAAGTAAACATAGATAAATTCATAACTTCCTAACTTATTATAAACGCATGAATTAATACACATAATTTCTATGACTAGTTGATAACATTTTTTTTTAATTATCAATGCATTTAAATTAAATTCACATTTCACCTTAATTTCAGTTGTTTTCCAATTAACGAGTATACATACCTCCAATATATTTTTTAAGAACACATTATAAAAGAAAATGTAGTTTTTCATGTCTAATATTTTATTGTCTTATTTATTTTGCAATCTCTACAATTTTATGTCATTTATTTATTTACTTACATGTATCACTATTTTTTTTATTCAGATTGGGGTGATTGAAATTGATGTTCAACCATAGGAAATGTATTGATGAAGAAATTTTGATGCCAGCAGCAATATTTGACACAAGAAAAGTAATTGTTATATTGTTTCATATCCTCTTTGGTTTTATTTTAGAATTTAAGAGAAACAGATACCTCAAAGATCTCTTGTCTATAATTCACAAGTTTTATAAATATATATATATATATATATATATATATATATATATATATATATATATATATATATATATAATGTTGTTCAACCTGTTTATTTTATTTAATATAGATTTTATATTCACAGAGTTTTTTTTTATTGGGAGGAGGACACTTTTAGTATGACTAACTTATATGAATTATTTCATACAATTAAAAATCTAATTTATAATTTTTATTGTGTCACATCATTATTGCTACATGTTTAAGCCAATTTGATACTACATAACACCACTCCACAAAATACACAATCTTGTAATCTTCACATCACAAAGACAAAGTTCATTGAATAATAGGACACACTTCAATGTTCATGAGTTATTCAAAATTTTACTCACAATAAAATTATCTTATATATTAGTATAAATTTTGACATGTCAATTACACATGAAAATTTATTCAAGAAAAAAATAAAAAAATAAAATACAAAACACGGAAATTATATTATATCCATTATAAAATTTCATTTTAATAACTATATACTAAATATTTTTTTATTACAATAATCTTTGATATCATTTTTTCCATATTTTTTATAATAAGTAATTAAAAATAATTAGTGCTTAATAAAAGGTATTGTACAATTTTAATAGACATAGTTTTTTAATACGTCCTTAATAAAGAGATATGGTTATCTGAATTGTTATGATTAAAAGATCATTTGAAAATAGCATTCGGTATGTTCGTATATAATAGTATGGTTTAAGATTCTTTTGCCCAAATAAATGAAAGTTTTTTGCTTTTAGCATAATTTCAAAAAATTTATGTCATAATTTTTTCACTTCTATCTTTAATAAAAAAATAAAATAAATGTACGATAAAAACGAAAATATGAGTATAATGGATAAAAAAAATTAAGATATTTAAACAAATTTAAAACATAAAAAAGAACAATTCTTCTTAAAAAAATTATGTTATATAAGAATAAATTATTCTCTTTAATTCATTAATTGATAAATTCATTTTTTTATTTATTTGAATTAAAAATATTATATTTATTAATTTTTAAAATTTGAAATCAAATTATATCAAAATTAAAAATACAAATAAATTTTAATTTGTACCAAAATTTAGAATTATATACATATTTAACCTTTCTAAAATTTAGTCATCAGCTTTTGCACACAGTGACGAAAGAAACATGCAAGTTGCTGTGTAATACTTATAATTGCACGTGTCATTCCCTCCATCTCCATGTTTCTCAAAAGAATATCGTTGTATTCACCACAACCACAAATGACATAACAAGGTTGCGAGGTAGATTCCTATGACTTTGCATCTTGTTCTAATTCCTGCCAAACCATGACACAAAGTTAATTATAAAACATTTTTCACTTTTAAATTATAATAATTTTAAGCATTTATCACATTCAATAACAAAATATTTTTAAGCATTATATATTTATATTGAATAAACTAATTGTTCTTAGATTATTCTCGAATTAATAGGTCAAAGATGGATCTCAAACATTTCAATTTATAATCAACAATACTGTTATTGTTGTTTATAGTGTTAGGTCAAATACTTAATTTTATTTCACAAGTAATCCTGCACAAAGTTAGTGGACATGAATCATGCCACAGATTGAGGAGCCATAACTGCTCATAGAACCTGATTAAATATTTCAATTAATCTCTAATATATATTTAATCCTCAAATACAATTTATTAACTCGAGAAGTATATAATTGAAAATGCACCATATTATATAAAAATTAAAAAATAAAATAATGTATAAGGATAAAAATCTTATTAATTCATTGATTTAAAGATTTTTAGTTGCAAGTAACGTGAATTCTTTACATGATTAAATTCAAAATCTTATTATTGTTGTGTTTTTTTAGTAAACTTTCTCTCTCAATAAATCCAATTGTTTTTTTTTCTTTTCCAATTACATAAGTAATATCTTTAACATTTTTATTGTATAATCGTCAAAACATTCCAAGATTAGACGGTCTAGACAGTTAGAAACGTTTATCAAACCACTTAAAGATGGATCGGTTGGATCTATGGACCAAACGATAGTTTTTAAACAATAATTAAGTTTGATAGTGATTAACTTACGTCAAAGTATATGATCCTTACTAATTGGGTAGTAATTAAGCTGGAACTGATATAAAATTTATTATGAAATCTATAAATAAGATAACAAGATAAATGATTGAATTTATTACGTATTTATTGTTGAGTTTGTTAAATATTTACTTACTTTAACATTGAAACATCTTTTGCATATAATCTCCCACCTTAATTGAAAACGAAGTGAATAATCGAATAGTGGTAAAGACACATTTGAACACGACTTAGAAATTTATAATCCCGACCGTATAAACAATATCAAATCAAATTTATGAGAAATTAAATAAAATTAAGAAATGTCCCATAGGAGCAAACTGAAAGCTAAATCACCTTTTGTCTTTAAACATTGAAGTAGTATGAGCAAACGAAACATAAATATTAACGAAGTTTAAAAGCTATGATAGTGTTCCCATTTCACCTAAAAGTGTTAGGGTTTGTCTGTGCAGAGTTTGGTTTACAAAAATAGAATAAACGAAAATGGTGTGAATGAAAGTTGAAACATTCAGCTAAAAGTGAGAGGATAGTGCATATTGTCTTGTCGGTAATGAATATTTTGTAAAGAAAAAAATAAAATAACACTGGTGAGTTATGTCCACACAATTTGGAATAGAAAGAGATACAAAAGACAAAAGTGACTGCGAATTCTTATAAATGGATCCTCATGATGTCTTTATGAAATCAGATTCTCACCAAAAGGAAAATGCTCGCCACCTGTAATCACTTTTATCATATCAACTTGTAAATAAAAATATATAGTTTTGGATAATCTTTTTCTTAAAGCTGTGCGCAGGTTCGAATTAATCAACATTACCTTAAACTTCAATCAATCCAAAAATAATTCTAATTCATTCGGAAAATATATGTATGAGAAGCAAACCTTAGCCATAATTGCTGGAGCTCAAATTCAGAGCTTCTATTGGTTCAATCATGGTGGAATGGATAAGATTTTACAATCAAACAAATGGAGCAAATTTAAAGCCGGCAAACCAAAACTTTTAATACTTTCAAATGTACTTACTTATGCACAGGCCAATCAATAAAAATTAAGTGAATATAATATCATCAATTTAAAAAAAAAACATTTAACACGTTAAAATAATCATACACAATTAGATTAAAAAAACTAAAGCAATTTATTTTAAAATTTTAAAACTGTGTATTAAATAGAAGAATTTAAACAGAACATTCACCACTAAAACCAAAACAAGAGGTTTATACATAGTGAAAAAGAAAAAGAAAATATTGATAGCAAAAACAATTTTTTAAAAAAAATTAATATTGTTAAAATAGATTATTTAGTTCAATCGGTCATTTACAGATTAATCATTTAATAAACCAATCCAACTTAGTTCATCACAAATTCAACCTAACTTATCGTCAGTTTAATCAAAATGAACTAAATTTTTAATAAATTAGATTCAAAATTAATATGTATTAATTTTTTTTTAATTCAACTCAGCTTAAATTAGTAATGGATCAAACTTGTAGACTAAATTAACTTATAGTTCCAACCCATTTTAACCATACTAAAAAAAGTCATATTTAAAGGAAGATTATTATTTAGGTTAAGAAATGAAGTTGATATAAAAATATCCTCTAAGATGTCTTTGTCTGAAGTGGTGTATTTAAAGAGCATAGTTTATAATAACATTATATTTGTGGAATGAAAGAGAAGAAAGTGGCGTGTTGTTATGTAAGGTAGGGACAGAAAATTAATGGCAAAAGGAGGTTTTAATGGCGGAAAAAGGTAGCCATTGGACTTTCTTTATCTCATCCACCAACTGTCACGCCGCTATAAACATAACACGACAAATTCCCCCTTTTCTCTCTAATTTCCTTTTTATTATTATTATTATTATTATTTTATTCTCATTCAATAATGTATCACTTCTACGACATAACATAATTTTCTATGCTATTCTTCGTCTTTCTTTTAACTCACCCCAACCATAAACTTTTCTTATTTACTGTACTTCACAACGAATAATACTCCAAAAATATTACTTTAATATATACACTAATCATTTTTTTTCTAAATCATTATTATGCTATCGCCAACAAGCAGCCTTATCTTATTAGTAAACTCCATCTTCTATATATTTTCAAAATTTTATTTTATCGAGAACTTTATTAAATTAATTATAAATTTATATTATTTTTAGTTGATAAACTATCCATATTTTTAATGTGAGACTTTTAATTTTTATGTATATATTCTAATAATTCAAAAGAGGGAAATATGAAGAGTTTGATTTTTCTTTTGTTTGAATGGGTAGAGCCTACTAGAAATAATAAATGTAGCCAACTATAAGCTGAAATTCATGATAAATTGTCTGTGGCTTTTTTAAAAAAAAATAATTAAAAAATCGGAAAAACGAATTAAATGAGGAAACAACTTAATGCACTTACGTACACTTTTGACCAAAGCACAGTTTCACAGAGTTGAAAATAGGAGTACACTAAAGTTGTTTTTTTGTTGTATTTTTTTCTGTTATTTATTTATTTTTATCTTCAAAACATATATTAATAGACGCTGAATTTGATGTTTTAAAATATACTAAAAGAATTTTAAAATTATAGTATCAGTCTATTTGTTTTAGTGTTTAATAGGAGACAACGTGAGAAAATTCAGTAAAAAGTCTGAATTAAAAAAAACTAAATTGTATTCTTTTTTAATTTTTTATCAATGATAATATATTTTTATATATAAGTATATTAATAAATAAAAATATTACAACTAAGTTTTAAATCTAATTTGATATTATAAAAGATTTTATTTATATATTTGAAGTGTATAGTTTAATAATAGGTGGATATTTTAAATTTAATTTAATTTTGTAAAACTAACTTATATAATAAAATATACACTTATTTATATATTATAAATTAATTTTATGTATTAAGTCGATTTTTTAACAAATTTTTATCTATAAATGAAAAAATATTCTTATATTTTATTTTTTTGTTGTACACATGTTTTTCATATTTAACTTTGACTATTATTTGGTACGACAATTGTGATAACAATTGTTTTACTTAATTACGTTAGGTAAAAAAAATACAGAGATATGAATTCCAACTCAAACTGGGTATTGTCTATAACAATATATGATATATAAAAGGATTTATTTATTTTATACATTTTACTTTTTGATATGAAATATATCTAACATCATTTTATTTATTTTTGTCTCGTGTTCTTTATTCAGTTATAGAACTAATAATTTCACGCGTTAGGTTATATTTTTATTTCTTTGTAAATTTTAAGTTCCTTTTCTCCCTCATCTTATTTCCCTTTTCTTTTTAATGAATATTTCAAATTCTTTTAATCTTAAATTTACTTTTTAAACAATATTTTTAAGTTAGACAAAATCACATTAATAAATATATGAAAAAAGTTAAAATTAATATAAACATAAATACAAAGATAATAATAATAATAATAATTAAATTTTAACTTAAAAAATAAAATTATATGACAAAAATGCGTACACTAATTGTTTTTCCTAATAGATGTGTTAATTTACGTGGGATTTGGCTAAAATTTTAATTAGAAGGTTTATTTAATTGGTCACCACTTTTGGACGCTAGTATTATTACTTTTTTTTTTATCAACCCGTAAGAACAAAATAAAGTTGTTTAAAACTGTAATTTGTTTTAAAACTATTCCTAAAAATAAAGTAGTCAAAATCGAGAATAAAAAATCTTTAAAAAAAATTACTTTATATCAATATATGTATACATATTAAATGGTTTTAATTAAAACTCATTTCGGAAAAAATAAAATAAAAGATGCAGCAAAATAACATTTTTAATTTTTAATCAAATTTGCATCTTATTTTAATTGAAACCTCATAAGCAAAAAAAAAATGATACTTTACCCACATAAATATTTTATATTTATTTGACTTTTACTTTTTACTTTATTTTTTTAAAAATAAAATACAAAAATTCGTTTCTTTGTAAAAATATATCATTATATTATTACTTTAAAAATAAATAAACTTTTGATTGTAACAGTGCTATGACAACATATAAGAAAGTGATTTTCTTTAAAAATAAATAAACTTTTGATTGTAACAGTGCTATGACAACATATAAGAAAGTGATTTTTTAGTTGCATTAACACAGTGTTGAACACATAGGATAAAATATGAAATGCATATAGATTTATATACACATAAAATACATCATTTAATAAGAGATCTTTTGGAGTGATACCAAAAGTAAATCCGTGTAGAAAATATGATATTTTTCACTTATACAAAAGTTTCACTACTTTTTATATGTCAACTTTATGAAAACCATATAATTTTATATTTTTGCAATAATAATATTAACAACTTTATTTATTAAATACAAAGAGATACTACCACTTCCAAATTCTATACTATTAAAATTCTAGAATTTGACTATTATAAAATAGAAATATACTCAAATAAAATAAAATATACTTAAAAAAAATGTAAAACTAAACTAAATCCATCAAATTTTTAGTTACATGCTTTTTAGAACTTCTCTTTCAAATGTGTGAAATATATATATAGACATAAAGTATTTCCTATAACTAAAAATAGTTACGTCTTTTACTTTTTTTTCATCTACAAATAATATGAATATTTATAATATATTTATTGAGAGAATAACATTATTTCACTAAATAACATATTTATAATTATTTTAAATGTAAAAAAGTTAAATATATTTTTAGTTTATAAATTTTATTGTGAAATTGAAATTTGTTTTTATCTAAACTTTTGATGTAATTTCATCATTAAATTTTAAAAATAAATATATATAATCATTTTAATTTAATTATATTAAATTTGTTTAATGTATTAAGTGTAATTTAAAATTAATATTTGAGTTATTTATTATATTTGAAATATTTTAGTTATGTAAAAACTACTTCAATTAAAAGAATTATGTCTATTTTTTTAAAATTAAAAATTAAAATATATCAAGTTTTAGAAAATAACTAATTCAAATTAAGGTTTGAGATTTACGAATTAAAAACATATGCTAACATATTCGAGGTAAAAAAATTCATCGAACAAACCAAAAAGACAGGTAAAGCTCAGGATCATATGAGCTGAGATCAAATGGTGGCACACGATTTGGCGAATTGCACCTTTACAACTACCATCTTACAGTTCTTCTACATGTTTTTATTTTGACCAATAGAAAAGAAAAGAAAGAGAAAAGCATTTCTCATATGGCTATAAATATGGCCAGACACACCAAAATGGAGGACAGAAACCACACATTCTGATCTTCCACTACTTTTCTCCCTGCTAATTTTGCTTCTTATGGAACCCAAACTTCATAATAACCCAAAGATGTTAGAAAAAAAGTGGCTTTCTACTGCCTTGAATGCCAGAAGCATCGGATTAGGCACTGAGACCATAGTCCTTGCTCATGGTTTTGGAACAGACCAGTCTGTCTGGGACAAGATCACTCCCTTCCTTGTTGAACACTACAAGGTTGTGCTGTTTGATTGGCCCTTTTCTGGAACTGTGGATCCAACCCTCTATGACCCTTTGAAGTATTCCTCCATGGAAGCTTTTGCTGATGTGTTGGTCACTCTCATGGATCAGATGGACCTCAAAGCTATCACCTTTGTTGGTCATTCCATGTCTGGCATGATTGGCTGCATAGCCTCCATCGCCAGGCCTGACCTCTTCAAAAGGCTTATTCTCCTTGGTGCTTCTCCCAGGTGATCTTTTTTTCTTTTACCTCTTCTTCTTTTTTTGTTTTTCTCCCATGTATCTTTGTTCTGTGTTCCATAAACTCTTGTACTAAACATTTCAGTGTCTGCTTATCCTTATGTTCTTTTAAGATTAATAAATAACTTGACTTTCTGTCATTTTATTTGATTAAACTTCTTCCTCTTATTTTCTTACATTCATCATACTGAGGTTGAAGTTTAAATCTTATGATCCAGTAGATGCCACTTGAATTCTTATATCAGCTGTTTAACTTCTCCTTTTGCAGAAAATAAGTTGAACTTGTAAGTTTTCTGGAATATTTTTCAAGTCCTTCTCTCTTTTGCATTAATCATGGACAATACCACTTACAGGTGTTTTTAGATTGAAAACTATTACATATATTTTATATTTATTAAACATTTTAAATTATTAACAGTTTTTGTTTGAACTAGTAAATATATTTCTAACAATATTTTTATTTTTAAATCAATAATCCTGGTATTTATTTTACACTTCTATCACTTTTACTATTGTGTAATTCATTATTTTACAATCCATATTCTTTCTCACATGTCACTCATTTTTCTTTCTCATCTCTCCTTCATTGTTTAAAATTTATTTTACAAATATAACTTTCCTCTCTTTTATTCCCCACTGTCAATTTTTCTTAGTATTTGTCTCATAATCCAATGCTCACTATGTTGTTTGAGTTAGGCTTGAGTCATATGTGCTGTTTTTTTCTGCTGTCTCTTTGTCTTAAGGGAACCCTACACAAAGTTTAATGGTTTGGTTCCAGAATTTTTCTAGGACTTTCCACTGTCTGTAGGAATCTATATTTGTGAGAAAAAAAAAAACAATAATCAGCAGTACTCACAGAACAACACACATAATAATTTGGACAACTTGCAATCTTCGACTGTGTAAAAGATAAGGATATATCATAGCCCAAATAAACAATAATTTAAATTTCAGTATTAAAAAGAGCCAACCAGTTACAGGATTATAGAAAAAAAAAAGATGAACCAACCAAACATGTGGTGTATACGGAATTGGGGGAGGGATTCGAATTTTTTTTGTAATCTTGTGGTATCACCTTTTTCAGCGTGGTGTGTTTGATGAAACAACCTTGTTTTCATCCATAAAAATTGTTAATAGAATAAACAGAAAGCTCTGAACTAACTCAAAAAGACAAAACTTCACTTTCTCTTCCCACTTTGCTGACTTCAATTATCTCCACATCTTATAAAATTAGATTTGGAAGATTGCTCCTTAGCCCTTTTCAAATTTGAACCACCGATTTGCCGGCCATGTCAATTTCAGTTAAAAAGATATTCTCTCACCATTTTGACAATTTTTAATTTTGATTCCTCTAAAGTAAAGAGTTATATAAAATAAAAGGTAGAAAGATATGTACAATTTAAAGAGGTGAAGTGATTAAGATGTGTGTTCATATCAATCTTAGAACTGTCAGACCAAAATACGTATACTAAACCAAACAGGTCCTAAAATATCGATTTTTCTCTTTTCACCTTTAAAAATATACCAAACAAAAGAAGGAAAAATCTTTCTTCCGATTAAAAAAGTGAACTTTAACCTACAAAGATGAGATTTGTATGCAATTTGATTTTATCTTTAATAAACTTTCATTATATATGTTTTTAAGAGTTATAACAGTATTTTAAGCTTTTAATAGCATTGCTAAGATTGAAAAAATCATCTTTTTGACGAACTCAAACCCAAGACATCTTAAGGTAAGTCCCTCTAACTTCTTGCTATGACATACAGGTATCTTAATACTGATGACTATGAGGGTGGCTTTACTAGCTCAGATGTTGAGCAGTTTTTGCAGAACATGGAGTCCAACTATGACAACTGGGTTATTGCCTTCTCCTTACTGGCAGTGGACCCAAATGATGAGCCATCTGTTAACAAATTCAGAGAGTTCCTGGGAAGAATGAGAGCTGATGTGGCAGTATCCTTAGCCAAGACTGTGTTCTACAGTGATTACAGAGATATACTTGAGAAAATTGAAACTCCATGCACCATCATTCAGACCACTAGTGACATTATTGTTCCATTCAATGTAGCACTATACATGCAGAGAAAAATTAAAGGAAAAGTTACATTGGAGGCTTTGGAAGCTAAAGGGCATTTTCCTCAGATGACTGCATGCCCTCAGCTAGTTGATGTGCTGAAGGGTGTTATTGGCTTGTAATTCTCAATCTCCATCATTTTGTCATCTTAGTTATACTTGTTTCTGATTTCATTTATATAGGTTGATGTACATGTTTGGTTGGAACTACGTTCACAACCCACGCTAATACTGAAGTGACTAGATTTTGTGTTGAAGTGAACGCACACCAGACGTGGTTCCAAACACACGTGTAGTTTGTGTGAGGTTTATATGGTGTTTTGATCTGGACAAAGTGTGGTACGTGTTACTTAATTCATTGTACTCTTGAAATAATAATGTGAATCAGCTTTGTGGAAATGTACTTTTTTTGAATCTCTTTCTGATATAGGTATGCTGGCAAATAAAGTGTGTTGACACGAATCTTATTTTATCCATTGGTCAAGTTCATCTTCGAGACATGGATCTGGACCATTTTTCTTTCTTCATTTTAAGTGGTTGCAACAAGGAAAACAAACAGCCGCAATTTTGACTTTATGAAATCTGAATGTCAGATTTTGCATGGAATAATTCTTTGAACATATTTAATGCTTACTCACCAATTATTGCAAAAATCAGAAGTACAGTAAGATTATCCAAGTTGAAGACTGCATACTGGAAAAGTCCAATCCCACAGTTTCTAACATAATATTGAATTAACCATTATGAAGTTTGAACAACAAACATCAATGCATGACACAGTGAATAGTCACGATGCTTTGTGTCAGGAACAATCTCCTATTCTTAAGCTACGGAGGAGATCCAAATATCCATGATATTCAGGAGTGATGTATCTGCAATATAAGAACAAATAATCATAAAGTTTTCACTGGAACCATCCCAAGAATAACCATTTAAGAGAACTATTGCTAAAGAAATTTCACTTTCGTTACTTTGTATGTTTGCAATACATGATTTCATAGTTTATATTCACAAAGCCTCAAAAATTCCAAAATCTATTATGTATACTCTACCAAAGGTCCATAAATTTTGGAAACGATAGTGAATCAAGTTTGAGTATCCAGAGGCCACAGTAACACACAACCAAAAGTGTTACAATCAAATGCAACACCTATGGTTCCCAGAATAGAACAATGATCACATCGCCATTTTAGATGCATGTTAGGATTTTAATGCAGAAAGGCCGTTTAATATTTCCCTTCCAATTAAAAGTTTACAATAGCATACATGAAAAAAAAGGTAGGAAAGATGTTGACAAATACCCGTGTCGAAACAGGAAGTCAATGATTACGAGCGAGCAATTTGTCTTGAAAAACTGTGTCTTACGTATGACTTCTGCAACTTGCCTAACAGGGATCAACTTGAAGCTATCAACTTCTCCATCTGATATTTATTAATTAGACCACAAAAAGGTGAGAAGGGCAGCGATAGAGCAAAACAAACAGCAGTAAAATTGAAGGACATGTAAGGCTTACCTTCATTATTAGGTATGAAATCTTTTGGAAGTTTTAGATCATAACAGAATAGGACATCTCTCTTGTATCTATACCCATCAATGTCCATATATGAAACAGCCCCTACAGGTATGGCTCTGTGGAAGCAACAATAAAAAGAATCAGACAGAGAGAAAGTGTACTAATTTGAAATCTTTCATTTTGGCTAATGACTGTATAGAGTAAAGTAGTACACACACCTCATTAAAGAGTATAGGAAGAAAAAAACAAATCAGTTAACCGACCATCCCAAAGGCAAACCAAAAATCAGTTAACCCACCATTCCAAAGGCAAATCAAAATTCATGCACTAGAGGAATATAGGAGGAAGGAGAAAAGTTTAGAATGAGGTTAGTTGCTTACTTGACAGAGAGAGATCTAGGTATTCCTGCTTCCTCTTCACATTCCTTTATGACATTCTCCTGACAGTCAATGCCGTGTGGCTGTGACAGTAGCAATTAAATAAGAAACTTGATGATAATATATTGAACTAAAGGAAACATTTAATAGTAAATGGATCTTGTACATTGATTTGCTTATTCAGTGGCTACACTTTGCTAAAACTTTTCAGTTCCTAACCAGCGGAAAAATGATTCACCCAAAAGGTAATAGTGATGTTGGGGAGAATGTTTAAGCTCAGAACAGAGAAAAACGAAACTACAAACCAGTCCTCCTGCAACTAGATGATCAAGCATTCCAGGATATGTCTGTTTTGTGTCACTTCTCTTTCCTATCCAAAGGTGCTTCTGCCCATCCACCTCAACATAGCCATTCATATGGACTCCATAAGCCTAATCTTTGAAGAGAAAAAAAAGGGTTAAAACAAGAGCTTTGGAATTAAGATATAAAAGGACAGGTTAAGGACGAAAAGTTTTGAACAAGAGCTTCAGGATGTATACCGAATTATCAATCAGAAAGGCTTTTGAAAAACAAATATTTAGTAGTTGCCCCAAATTTGCTTGAACACAGATCACCAAGTAATTTCAGAATGATGCCAACACAAGATCGCAATGTGGTAACATTCAATTCCACAAACTAACGGAAGTTCAATTTTCAATTACAATTTAGCAATGAATTATAATCCTGTTTGTTTAAAAGTTTTTCACATGAAATCTATTTGGCAAAAAATAGTTCACAAACCTCCAATGCGGAGGAAATCAGTTTTCTTCGAAGATGATCAATTGTGTTAAACATGCTTAGAAGAGTAGAAATAACAGGCCTATCTATGATAACAGCACAAGGCCAGGGCAGAATTCACAGTATACACCAGCTGAATATATGGCTTCTAACATTTGCAGTAACTACAAAAAGTACAGAAAACCAGTAGCAAGAAAAATCTCCTTTGCACCTTTATGCCGAAATAAGGAGCTGCTGCACGCTCCAATGAAAAGAAAATGGGTGCACCAAAGGATGATGTCACAGGGTAAAGCTGGTAAAACATGGACAAGAAACATAGGTTAGATACCCGGGCATTAGGAAGGCACAAAAGAATGACAAAATATAACATTCTACGGATTTTTATACCTCATTCCGTATACCTGGAATCCGCTCCTCTCCCAACTGCTGTACTACATATCCAACTGCACTGGTTCTTTCATCAGCTGTCTTCAGCATTGGATGCAAAGAAACAAAGTCACCATTGGGGCCTCCATTGAATTTTTCTTTGGGGAAGACAAACACATCGCCAAAGCCCCTCAAATGCTCCACAAATCTGAGGTGCAGGCGCAGCAATTCATGTCATGAAAATTAATCAGAACAACAACAACGACATGAAGCCTTATCCCATAAGGTGAGATCGGCTACATGGATCAGTCAGGACCAAACAAGATTAATCAATGAGATATTCACAAATAACTATGCAATAGATGACACAAAAATTAAAAGGAAAAAAAAGAGGATAGAATTGAATTAAACTTACCCATTGTGAATGAATCCAACAATGTGGTCCTCGACCACAAACGGAAGGAACTCAGATTGTTTTTCCTATAAGCAAGTTCAATGTCAACAACAAAGACTATGATTAAACTCAATTCTGATAGAGCCAGACACTGCACCAATGAAGTTGAATAGACAGAAATAAAAACAAGTGTATCCTATAATCTAGTGCCTGCTTGGTTTCACTTCAACTCATAAAATCATGTTAAGATACCGACTATCATGAATTTATATAACTTTTCATATATTTGGTCTCATGTAGGGTCCAGAATTGATTTTCAGTTATAAAACAATTAACACTACATTTTAGTAATAACACAATGCTTCAGTCTAAAACCAATTCCGTTAAAAAACAATATCGCAATTCAATAGCACTCAAACCAATTTCGCAAGGGCTCACCCACCAACAAACTTAAAATTAGCCAGACCCATAATTCAAAAACCGAAAAGAAAATAAATTTACGGTAAAAAAGAGGTTATGACCAACGAACACACAATTGGGTGTCTCTATGTATGAAATTTGCTTCATTCATTCAGTGTTTGTGTTTTCCAAGGAAGCAAAGAGAACGGTGCAAAGAGCTTACAGAACCACGATTGCATAGTTGAACTTTGTTGAAGAAGCCTTGGAGATAGCGAGAGCGGTCTTGTGTGTCGGTTTGAGATTCAGATATGCCAATGGCATCGTTCCATGTGAACGATAATGTGACAGAAGAAGAAAAAGACGAGGCCAAGCTGAAGTTGGTGGAAGTTGTGGAGGGAAAAGGGTGAGAGGGAAGGAATGAAGAGAAGGGTCGTGATCTGACGTAGTTCAAAGTAGCAAATTTGCTGATGCAGCAAACCGTTCCCATTGCTGTCTCTGGTTTGTTCAACAGAACAAAGTTAAGGTATCTGTGTCGTGTCATGAACAAAGGAGGGTGGACACTGTTTTTTGTGTGTGCAATTTAGGCCTTGTTTGTCTCAGGCCCACTTTTTATGGGCCAGATATTATCAACTCTCTCTCATATAATGATTAATGAGGTACTAATATATTACTGATCAAAACAAGAAAAAACTATATATTTAGTTTTTTTTTATGTGTTCATATGTATCTTTTAATAAAGGAGTTGATTGATTAGGATTAAATATCATGAAAACTTATTATCTCTATTTTTTTCTTCAAATAATGCTTACCTCTTCTGCTTTCTTACATCATTATAATGGTTTATTTATATAATGTAAGTATATATCACTTTTCTAAACAAGAGAATGTATGTGTAAAGTAAAAGAAAATTATAATATAATATTTTTTATAATGATGTCCTTATTTATTTATATAAATGTAAAGCTTTCAAAATTTACTGAGATGTATATGTAATGTAAAAATGAATGATAATGTAATATTTTTAAAATGAAAAGGAGATTTGTGTAGGATTTTTAAAAATGGGATTTAAGGGTAATTTTAGAAAAAAAAATGTAATTTATTGATTAAAATTTGCACAACTGTTTCGTCATTTAAATGGTAGTTTGATGCAGTTGTAAAACCTGCATTTTTGGATAAGATTTTTTAGTATAGTAAAAACTATAAAGTGAAATATAATAGGAACAGAAAATATCTGATTCTTTTATTGATTAAAAAAACAGTGACATAATTTTATTTTATTTTTTGAGTAAGCAATTGAATTAAAAATAACGATTAAAACAAGAATTGATAATTGAAATTCAACAACTTAAATACTTATCTTATTTTAGTTGGGAAACACTTCAAAGTTCTGAATCATTAGTTTGCAAAACATCTGAAAGTTACATGTGAAACCATAAAAACAAAAAATTGATATCTTATTCATGACAGATTCAATACTAAGCTGTCTTCTATGAAAACTAGGGCAGTGAAGAGAAGCATGGTGTTTGATTATGTTCTTCTTGTTCCCACAACATGATCTTCTTCTTCTATCTTCTCTTCAGAGAATCACATGCATGCTTAGATAGGTTCAACAAATATGGTTTCCTGTCATCAAGTATTTACAAAGGCACAAGAAATTTCAGCATGTTGATGATTACATGCTTAGACAAAAACTTAAAAGGAAAACAATGATGTGAAACACTATTCATGTTAAACTCACCCCAAGGAAAATTGTTCCTATGTAGTGGTCTTTGCTTTCAGTTGCAGATAAGATCAAAGTTTGAGAAGGGAGACGAATTTTCGCACACTGCACAAAGATACTCAAATTTAGAATAGATTGTTGCACTTTCTAAGAGGAAAAAACGTTGCAGAAGATGGATCATTTTTCCTTTAGACTTAGATAGAGTACTTATGCCCTAATCAGAAGTAATTTATCATTTTTTTTCATTAAGATTCAAACTACAATTAATGTTTCTGGAATAAAGATGTAAATTGATAAATAACATGTTTTTTCTACGTTATTGTTATGAGTATAGATGACTAACCAGTTTTTTGTTCTTCAGATGTTCGTATAAGTCAAGATTGTTGAATTGCATTATACTGAAGAACACATAATCTACAGGCTCACTATAAATACTGCATTTAAATGTAATTGAAGTATATGTAAGATTTTTTCACAAAAGTATTTTAAAGAGTAGCAATAGCATTGTGGCTTCAAATTACTTTATTGTATGGGATACAGCTTTCTCTGATAAATAGAGGATAATCTCTAGCCTACTAGACCAATTCTCAGTGAGCCTGCAATGAAAATAAATAAATTATTATGCTTCTGATATTAATTATACATGTATTTATTAATGTAGAAAAATAAATTTCAATCGTTGCTAGTTATATTTTGATTACGAAAATCTAATTGTAAAGTTTTTAAAAAAAAAATAGAACTAAGAATATAAGGAAGATACACTTACGTTAAAGGCGATGTTTCTCTTTTGAGAGCCTGTTTCATAAGTAGAAATATCAGTTATTTAGCAAATTGACACAATTATTAGAATGTTAGTGCTAAAAAAGTAGAACATAGATCACTTATAATCCCATTTAACAAAAGTAGATGTTGAAGGTATATAAAGATTCATTGATTCTATCGTACCTTTGCTATAAGAATGGAGGAGCGATTATTGTGAATATTTCCAACCAAACATCCCTAGAGATGCATAAGAGAAAGAGAATTGTAAGTCAATCATTTTCTGAAAATGATATAAATTTCCCTATTAAGTAAGTCTACTATTAGGGAAAAAAGGAATGAGAATAACAGAGGGATATGAAATTATATATGATGGTCTAATGTTGAATGATGAAGCTGATATAAGCTTACCTCCCATGCATGCACGTAGGGTTGAAAGTTTGTAAAAGATGGTGAGAAAGGCAAAGTATTAGTGTGATTAAATTGAGGTGTTGCAGATGCAGGAGGAGCCCTAGTGCTTGATCCCACTGCAGATCTACCAAATTGAAAATGTTGGTGACCACCACCACCACCACCACCATTGTTAGTAGCATATGGTTGAACATTCAATGAATTTCCAGTTGAACCAGGCAACATTGACATGCCTCCAAGAACACCCATGTTGTCTCTTTCTTCCATAACCACTCCTTTTGAAGACCCCTCTCCTGCTGTCAAAGTTGGTGTTGTGGATACCATTGCTGGAATTCAATGTCAAATTCATTGGTTCAACCATTTGGGAAAAAAATAACTTGCCAGATATTGCAAATACACACAACATAGAAAGAGAGACAACCTTGACAGTGGTTAGCAAAGTTTATGGGAAATCGAGTGTTATTTGTTCTCTTCATTGATTCTATCCATTCTTCTGTGCTTGGATCCATTATCCTTTTCCCTCGAAAGGCATCATGTGCCTCTTTAAATTTTCTTGACAGTAAAACAGTAAATTGATCCATTCTAGTACTGCATATGGGACTGGTTGATACTATAGAACCATCATTTGCCTACAAAAGAAGAAAAAAATAGCTATTTTAGAATTCAAAATGAGTTTGAGTTTCATATTCATATAAAACGTGAAAAAGATGACTAGTATATAAGTAGAAACACTGGTAAATTCATTATCCTAAATTAACACATTTTCATATCATGTAGAAGGAGATTAGAGAGATGAACTTTTACCACGTTGAATATCACTTCAAAAATTGGGTGTTGAATTGGAGATATTATTGATAGGGACACTGCTAACTGAGAGTTGTAACATGAGTACAGTGAGTATGAACAGAAGGCTAACATGGGAAAAAAATAATGAAAGAACATAGTTCCAAGACATTACCGGACCAAACATTTCTGCCACCTCGTAAAAATCAGCATTTACATAATGTAAATTTGTCCCAATGATTCCTTCTTTAGTAATCTCAGGTACAGAGACCAACATTCTCGTAGGAAATGGATCTCTTGCTGCTACAACAACACAATGTCTTTCTCCATTATAGTACTCTTGTGCTGTCATTACATTAGAAGGCCTTGGAAACATCTGTTATATGCAATAGTAAAATTAAAACTGGAATAAAGAGAACAGGAAGTGTGTGTTGACATCTACATACCATTAGGGCCTTTGCAAGGCCTTCCACCATAGCATGTTGGTTTAGATTATCTCCATTAAAAGCTAAGCATGATAAAATGTCTAAAAAATAATTCACATCTCTTGTCCAATGAATATATTGGACGTCCAACCCTGCACACATAATGATATATTAATCAAATTTATGGTTTTTGCTTCAAAACTACTATTTTGTTATGGAATAGGCCTTTTCTGAGAAGGAATTATGTTTCAGAAATAGGTTTTTTTGTTATAGGAAATTTTGTATTTATTGACAAAATTTTGCCACCTGATAAAAATTCATTTGATAAAATGAGTTTATCGATGAAAAATATCAATAAATTTTAAATAATTGTTGATATTGAATATCTTGATAAAATTTATTAGTAACTAACACTCTAGAATTTTAATTGATGAATATTTTTTGTTGATAACAAGTCTGCCAATAATAAAACTTTTTAACTATTTATTGATAGTTTTAATCCATAAAATAAATATTAAAGTTTTTACCATTTATTTGAGGTTTTAATCATTTTATAATAAAATTTGTCAATGAAGGTTATCAAAAATGTGCATATAAAGAAATAGGAGAAGTGAACTTAAAAAATTATTACAGAATTGTTATAAATTTTCAATAAAAAAGCATGTCTTAGTAAAAAAAATGTAAACAAAAATGAAATACCTGTATTGGAGTTGGAATTATACATGACTAGACCCAACTCACATGGTGCTTCATTAGCTTCCTGTGAAAAAATGATGCATAGTAAGGAAAAAACACATAAATTGTAGATTTGGAAACTACACAAAATTTGCAAACAAAAATGTATTAAAATATTCTAAACAAATACGAATTTGATTCGAAGATATGTACTACAGAAGTATTTTTGAGAAAATTTGTAATGTTTGTAATTTTATATTTAAGGTTGTCAAAATAGTTTTGGTTTTGAAATTAATAAATTTCTGTAAGTTGTATAAGTTTAGAAAAGATACCAAATTACATTAAAAATTAAAATTATAGAAAATATTATAAAATATACCTCTTCTATTGAGTTGTAAAAGAAGGTCCTGCACAATCAATAAGCAAGGCGATTAATAATTCATTTAGCATAATTGTGGTTACAAATTCAAATATTTTATTCTTACACTAAAACAATTGATGCTTTCATTCATAAAACAAAGCTAGCTAGTTCACTTTTATATATAAAGAAATGGTGGACGAAATACAACATGAATGAATAAAAATGCACAAAGCATAAAAATATAGCATTATACAACAATATAAAATACAATGAAGAAAATAAATTCTGCCACCTTTTTCCAGCTCAAATTAAGGACACTTTAGACATTTGCTTTTATAGTTTTTTGTTTTTGTTTTTTAATTTTTAATAAACTTTATTAATTAGTGACATTTATTAGAGAATATGTATTAATGTACACCATAAAATAATTTATTTTTATTTTTATCCTTAAATGTCAGGAAAAAGATAATAAATTTTAATAATATCATCTTGTTACATGTCATCTAATTATATATATATATATATATATAATGTGATACAAATTATAATTTTTATATATATTAGTGAAAATATATGTGGTGTGTTTACCTTTATTATTATAAATTGATTTAATTTTAAAAAAATTAAAAAAATTATGATTTAAAATGATAAAATGATGAAATAATTTAATTTAAAAAATAATAAAATTTAAATTAACTATGACTTTAAAAAAATGAAATTATTCTAATTTAAAATAACATCGTAAAAGAGTAAAATTATAAGAAAAAAACTACCTAAAAAAGAAAATCTTAAGTAGCAAAAATTTCCATACCTGACAATTTTCTCGAGATATTCTGAAACAATGTTGGGCCAGTATGGACCCAAGGCTGAGCTGCCATCTACAAGTATGTTTAACCATTTCTTAGGTGCCATTTTTGTAGAAATGAAAGCTTAAAGAACAAAAATGAAGGTGAGAATGAAAAAGATGAAGCACTACTTGGTTGTTTATAAAGCTATAGTTGTGGTCTCCACCCTCATTAACATATTGCATTGACTTTTGTCATTTCATTATTTATGGATGACAGATACGGACAAATACTCCATTCTTTTTATTGCATGCATTTTAAAATTAATTTTGGAAAATATAATTAATTTTAATAGGTTTAATCATTTCTGAAATCCTAATTTTTTTTAAATATCAAATCAGTATTATTTTTTTCTCTCAATTGAGTCTCTATATTTGAAAAATTGAAGTAACGTGGTCTTACCGTTAAATTAATTTACATTAAAAATATGTTGACGTGGCTATTTTAAATAATGTTTTCGGCGTGGAATTTCACAATTTTAAAAAGGAAAATTGTGGAAAATTTCATTGAAGCCCTAATTTGTTGTTTGTTGTTTTTCTTCTTTCATCTTTTCTTCATTGTTCCTCAATCTTAATCACTTGACTGAAACCCCTACATTCTTCACGTGTGTATCATGAGGTTCGAAAATGGCCAAACAAATGAAAATTTCCAATTTTCGTACAAAACTCTAAAATAAAAAATCTTCAATTTCATTCTGTTTTTGTTTTCTCTATTGTCATGAAAGATATATAGATTTGTGGACGTTAATATTGGTTCTCTTATGGTGGTATTCTTCCTTCATCGTTCTTTCTGAATTTGTATAACCTAATGACAGAGAATAGAATAACAACTAAAAATTTTTAAAATCAATTGAGAAAGGACAAGAAGAAGGTTTGGTGTGAGGTTAATCTCTAAGTTGCGACATCACATAGCTGCACTAGTGCTTCCACAAGATGCTATGAGCTTCAATAACAGTGAAAGTTGTGGGTTCATGGTGATTGCAGATGACAAAAATCCGATGACGACGACGATATTGGCAAAGTAACAAAATCGCACCAGAAATAGATTGCACCAAAAAGTGTGGTGGTCTTGAACCCCAATAATGTCGACTGCAAAAGAAAACGACATAAAGAGACATAGTAGCCATGAACAACATTGAAACACTACGGAACTGATCGACCTGAACAAAGCAGATGACGACCACCATCAAAGAAGTGAAGTCAAACAATGGTGATTGAACCTTCAGGATGAGCATGGTGGTTGGGCGGCGCAATGTAGGAAGTGTTAATTAGGGTTTAAGCTATTTCTCAAATTTTTTATTAAAATTTTTATTTAAAAAAAACGAAATTTCATATCAACATGTCACATCATTTAAAAAATTCATATAAGCATGTCAATATTTTTTAATGTCTTTTAGTCAATTTAACGCCAAGATGATTTCATTGCTTCAATTTTTCAAAACCATTTTAATAAAATACTTGTATTTTTTTTTGTTTAGGCTTAATACCAATTTTGGTGTCCTATATTTTGTAAAAATGGTTCAAGTTCGTCCTTTTTGCTGATAGCGTTAAAAACGCTAACGACGTAATGTCCACCTTAGACAATATTGAAGACCTATCCAGTTTTGCATTACATGACAACATCAGTCCAATTGACGTGACAATTTTTCTATTTCTGGATTGTTCAATTTAAGCGATTTGGATTTTCTGCGTTTTGGACATTGTGATTTTCTACATTTTGTGGTTTTTTGCAAGTTAAATCGCAGATAGGAGACGCGACAGTGGTTAGGGTTTCTTTATGTTTGAATTTTCAAGTCTATTTGTGGTTGTAAGTAGCTCGACGATGGTGGTAGCACAATTCAAGGGCTTTGTCATCATGGGATTTCATGATGGAAAATGATGGTTTCATGAGAAATTATTAAATCAATTGATTAAAAATGTTGAAATTAATTTTAGTTTGATTTTAGAGAAGCAACAAAATAAAGAAATAATTTAAATATGAATAACTTTTAGAAAGAGTAGAGTATAAACTTTTGTAAAAATTTGTTATTATTGTAATGAATTGTAAAAGGTTTAAGAAATTTATATTATTATTATCACATAAATTTATAAAATAAATTTAGAAATGTAATAAAAGCATGGGAATTATGAGTCAGCTTATTTGTTTAAATCAAAGATTTAAGATGATAGTTAGTAATTTAATTTTTATATTTAAAACTATGATTTATCAATTGTTTTATATTATTATTTTTATTTACGTGAGTTTAAAAATATCATTATTATTAAAATATAAAAGTGTCACGTGTTAAATTGTTATAGGCATGTCATACTGGATTTTTTTCTAACCATATAAATATACATTTAAATACATTTGTTAACTTTAATTCAAATAAACTACTTTAAATCAATTCAAATTTATAATTTTTTTATTAAATAAAATTTTTTTTCTATTATATTTTTATTTATTTTTAAACTATAATTTTAATAACTTATATATTTAATAAATTATCACCCGCGGAAAAAGCCGATTAGAATTTTATAGCAGTTATCTCAATATAGAAATAAAAGTATAAAAAATATTAAATTTTCTATATCAAAAATTAAAGAAAGTATTGGGTATTAAAAAAATTGAAAGTAGTTGTAACTGATAAATTCAAATATATTGAAACAAAATATATTTTAAATAATAATTTTATTTCATTAAAACAAAGTTAATGTAAAGAAAACGCAGGACTATTAAATTAATATTTTTAATACTATTTTAGAAGACACGTTTAAGGGTAATTAAAATTTATTTGCGTCTTTATTCTGTAAATAATGTTCATTAAGGTAAGTAAGCAAAGGAATTATTATGCAATTTAAATTTCCAATGGCAGTATTTTAAATAAAATATACTTTTAACAGGGTTATAAATGCAAATTAATGTATATTTATATAATAAATGTGTTGTTGGGAAAAAAAATTAATGCACAACCTTTATAAATTATTATTTTTTTAGTCAAATATAGTGTTGGAGGAACATTGAGCGGACCAACTTTGAGGCGAAATTGGAATGCTTAGAAATTTCTTATTGAACTGGAGCTTCTCTTTTAGTTAATTTTGAAAATAAAATGACTCATTCATTATAGTTTCTAACAAATAATTTATGTGTTGGAATAAAAATATTAATTTAATTAAAAGGTTAAATTATTAATTTTTAAGTTCTAGACACTTGAATTAGAGTAATTTGAATTTATTAACATCTTTGGAAATGTTGGTATAATGAAAACTCATGCAAATGAATACAAAGTTGAGACTTATGTTAAAATAGTTTTTTCTATCTCAAATGAAAAATATAAGATTTATTTGAAAGGTTTAAAAAAATATATAATTTTAACTTTTTTAGTAACAAAAATTAACAATCAATATGTAAGTGCATAAATTCTTTACTCCAAACTAATTAAATAGTTTCTTTATTTAAAGAGTAGAATACATTGAAGTAATGCTATAATTGATGCACACAACCTCTCCTTTATCTTCTCTTCATTTGCATACTTAGTTCATTTGAACAAATGTAACATCCTGTCATTTATTGATTAGTCAAAATTAAAGTATTGAAAAAAACAAAAGGTTACAACATGTGTGTAGCTAAATGTGCAACAGACAACCTAAGAAGAATAATAATGTGAAATCTTATTTACATTACACTTACCGCAGGGAACACTGTTCCTATGTAGAAGTGTCTGTTTTTCGTTGGAGATATGATCAAAGTCTGAAATGGGAGATTAACTTTCGCACACTGCAACGCCACATCATTGAAAAAAGTAATTTCTATGACTTAGACTCGTATTTATATTATTTCCAACATTTTGATTGGTTGATGAAGCCCTAGCAAATGAAAAAACATAATACTTTTTTTTTTACAGTGTTGCTGTAAGTACAGATGACTGACCAGGTTTTTCTTCATCAGATATTCATACAAGTCCAGATTGTTGAAATGCAACATATAGAAGAAAACATAATCAATGGGTCCACGAAAAATCCTACATTTAAATGTTTTCAGAAAATAGGTGAGATTCCTCACAGAAAGAAGTGTTCCTTTAAGAACTAACAATGGAATTGTTAAAAAAATTTACGTTATCGTATAGTTGAGAGCTTTTTGTGGTAAATAGAAGGCTACTTCTAGCCTACTGGACCACTCATTCGTAAGCCTGCAATGAAAAAAAAAAATTAGATGATAGTGACCTTATATTGATATCATTCATTTGTGTAGTTTTTGTAGGAGAACAGGGTATTACGAGAGTATTAAATTTTAAAAGAATTATAAAAATTGATAAATCTTACGGTCACGACTTCGTATGAAACAAGTTATGTATTTCTAAACTATTTCAGCTTTGCTATATAAAAAAATTAAAATCATGTATAAGTGGCTGAAATCGTATGGGAATAAACGACTTCAATAATACATAATCGATTATCCATTCTTATAATTGATTACAACACGTTAAAATTGTTTAAAAGTGTATCACTTCAACTTTTTATATATGATAGAATTGAAATTGTATAGGGAATGCATAACTTCACATAAAGTCATGTGAAGATGATACGACTTGTCTTCGTAATTTTTTTTTTAAATTTTGAGTAGAGGCATATTTGCCTTGTAAAAAACTTTAAATACATTATTAAGGAAATGTGACAATTAGGTTTTAGGTTTAATATCTATTTTGATCCCTCGGTTTGTTAGGTTTACTAAAAGTGATCCTTTTTTTTTTCAAATGTTAAGAGTTGTTCCATATTTTGTAAAAACGGTGCAAGTTGCACTAGTAAAAAATGACGTTTTTAACTCGTACATTATGACTCGGTTTTTACTGAACCAAAGTATCAAAACGCGGTGGTAGTCTCGTAATTTTAAAAGCATTATATGCCTCGGTTGTTAAGAAACCGGTGTCTAAAAGTAATACTGGTTCGGTTTTCAGGGTGAACCGAGGCATAACCCTCACGTAGCAAAGATACGGCCTCGGTTAGCATGGACCCGAGGCATATTGGGCTCTAAATCGGCCTCGGTTGGCATGGACCCAAGGCATATTGGGCTTTAAATCGAGAGAACCCTGATCATTTCCCCAAAGCACCTCTCATCTTCTCTGCCTCTTCTCCGCCTCGCGATATTCTCCTCCTGCGATGTGCGATGTGCGACGACGGTGGACGCAACGGCGAGGACACAACGACGAGGACGCAACAGCGACGAGAACGCAGCAGCGGCGAGGACGCGGCGACGAGAACGCAACGGCGACGAGAACGCAACGACGACGAGAACGCAACGACGACGAGAACGCAACGGCGACGAGAACGCAACGGCGACGAGGACGCAGCGGTGACAGAGGGAGGTGACGGAGGGCAGATCTGGGCGCATGGAAGGGCGGAGGGCAGATCTGGGCACATGGAGGGGCGGAGAACAGATCTGCGCGCATGGAGGGGTGGAGGGCAGATCTGTGACGGTGGACGGAGGATTCGCGGAAGGAGGGGGAGCAGAGGAAGTCAGTGACGGTGGCGAGGAGGGTGGGGACGACGGAGGGGGAGCAGAGGAAGTCAATGATGGTGGATGCTGCAACCTTCGTGGGGGAGATGGTGGTGGTCGGAGATGCTTCTATTGGGGGAAGAACAGAGAAACCCATGTGCGAAGAGGAAGAAATTTGATCTAAAACGCTTCAGCTTAAGTCCATCTTCATCTCTGCTTCTGAGTTTCTGTATCCAAGTTTCTTTATTTGAGTTTCTTCTCATTAGTTGTTGTAATTTGTGGGTTGTAATTTGGACATTGGTGAGTTCATGATGTTTGCTGCTTCTGTAGACAGATTTTTGACATTGATTATTGGTTGTTGTAATACTGTGATTTGTTTGATTTCTGTTATGGTTTTCTTGGTTGTGGTAGATTCTTGAGCTGAATGGGAAATTTTGAGTTTGGTTGGCATGAATGAACCGAGTAAAGTTTAAAAAAAAACACACACACGTTATTGCCTCGGTTATCTAAGAACCGAGGCATATTTTTGTTTCATTTTATCTCGGTCTATAACCGAAGCATAAACCTTAACCTTTTTACCTCGCCCCCGTATGCCTCGGTTGTAGAACCGAGGCCTATAAACATTTACAACCGGTGCCTTTACTCTTTATTGTACTAGTGTTGATCCTTTTTGCTTATGACGTTAAAAACGCTAATAATGATGTAATTGCCCTCTAGCCAAAACTGAATGAGTTGTCCAATTATTGATTGCGTGACAAGCTCAACCAATGAGGGATTGCCACGTGACAGTCCCTTTCCCACCCAAATTAGGGTTTCACACAATTCCAGAATGGTGCTTGCAGCGCCAGGAACGCTATCTCCTTCTCGAGCCAGGGTTTTCGACCCTCATCTACGGCGGCTGCTGAGGTGATTTCTATGTGGTTCCTTCTCAATTTGTAGGTTTGGAGATTGATGGAGATGATGTCTGCATTTATTCTGCGATGAAGAAGATGCTGCTACGAAGAAGGAGATATTTATTGGCCATGGTGGTTCGCGAGAATGTGATCTGGGTTCTTCGAGTTCGTGGAGAAGACGAAGATGGAGGAGAATTTCTTGCGGTGCGCGAAGGTGATGGTGGATATGAACTCGCCGTTGCGGCGCGATTTAGGTTAGGGTTTTCAAATGTTGGTCGTGGAGGATTTTAATTAGGTAATTTGGTTTCTGGGCTTTTTTGATTTCTGATGTAGGTTTTGAATCGAGGGAAGTAACTCGCGATTAGGGTTCGAAGGGGTGAATCGTGATTCTGGTTTGAGATTTTTCTGCAGGAACCATTGTGATTGAATGATCATGGTTGTGGTGGAGGCGAGGCGATATTTAGGGTTTGATGCACTTTTTATTTTGTGCAGGTCACCATGGCTGCTTAAGGTGTGTAATGGAGGTGGATAGTGGTTTTGCAATTTGAAACGAAGATGATGTGATGTTCGCGCATGAAGGTTGATGGTGTGGTGACTATGGAAGTTTGATTGCGCGAGAAGATGAACTTGTGTAGCGCTAATGGCAGCATGGTGGTCCTGTGGTGGCGCTTTCCACATAAGTTGCCAAGTCAATTAACTCATCGTGCCACACAATGAATAACTGAACAATTCATTTAGTTTTAGCAAAGGGACAATTACACCGTTTTTAAAGCGATAAGCAAATAAGACCAACTTAAACTATTTTTACAATGGAACAATTGTACACATCTGAAAAAAAGATAAAAACATTTTGAACAAACCTAACCAAACAAAGCATCAAAATAAGTATTAAACATAGGTTTTATATATATATATATATATAGAAAATTTAGGACCATGAAAGGTAAACTTACGTGAAGGGTGATGTTACTCTTCTGTGAGCCTGTTGATGGCATATATAATTGTTAGAATGTTGATCTTCTCTAGCAAACTAGTTCTAGGCCATGAAAGATTATTTTATAGGTTAATTGCTTCTAGCATACCTTTCCTCTCTGAAGGTTTTTGCGACTCCTGTGCGTTTTTGCAATCAAAGTTCCCTGGAGACCAAAGATTAATTATATATCTAGAGAGTATGTGTTTGCATGCAGACATTCCACAGGTAGTTTCTTTAACAGTAAACAATGTAGAATGAAATATGGATATAAGTGGTGTAAGAAAAAGATTAAAAAGCTACATAGAACACATATAGAACATGGATAGTAATCAACTTACCTGCCATGCTTGCACTAGATTTAGAGAGTTTGAAGATGGTTGTGGAGGCCAAAAATCAATTGGATTAAATTGCGGTGTTATGGGTGGTGGAGGAACCCCATTTGGTTCATATGTAGGTCTACCGTATGGATCAAACCCAGCTGCTAAGTATGGAAGACGTGCAAAACCTTTGCTACTACTAGTGGTAGTAGTAATATTAGGAAGCGTTTGTAGTGCGAAGTAGGGTAGAATATTCAATGAGTTTTCACTTGAACGAGAGGTTGGTTGATCAGCCATGCCTCTTTCTTCAACTAATCCTTCTGAAGACCCTTCTCTTGTGGAACTTTCTGCATTGGAAACAAACATTGCTGGAGTTGAAAACCCATCTGAGACAGCTAGGGACACTGGGTTTGTAGTCTCCTGTTCAAATTAAAACTAACAAAGAGTTAATAATAACACTTTAAAATTGACATTTTCATCCTTAATTATAGGAAAAAAGGGAAAAGATCTCCAACTATTCTACACTTACAAGTCTATCTCTGGCAGCTTCTGTATTTCTCCCTCCACTCATCATCATCTTAGCAATTGTGAATAGGTCTTCTGAAAATATATATCAAACGGTGTTTCAAATCACTCGGCATCTATTGCAAATGCACGGTAAAAAACAACATCATCCATTTCCAAGTTCAAGTACATTTTGTGCAGAGATTGCAAAAAAATTGTCAAATTGCAGCAATAATAGCTACACAATGTTGGGAAGATTTGTATTGAAATAAAGCTAATAACTTTCAGTTGTCGTCGATCAATCAATGTTTATAACTTAGATACTAAAAAATAACATAGTTCTTGAGACAAGGACGAAAACTGATGAACACAGAGAGCAAGACAACCTTGATTGTCGTTAGCATAATGTATAGGAACCCTAATGTCATTTGTGGGTGGATCCATTGTTCTTTTCCCACGAAGAGCAACATGTGCCTCTCTAAAATTCCTTGACAGTATAACATTAAACTGACCAATTCTAAAATTAGAAATAGGATCGGTTTCCAGTGGAGAACCATTATTCCCCTACAGAAGAAGGAAAACGAAGTTAAGTATACGAATCAAAACATATATATGAATAATAAACTAGTCATTCATTCACAGTATACAACTATAAACCTTGGCTTAGATCAATCAAAAGTATTTCATTCAATATATATCTTACTTATAAATAAGATATTTTTTGAAAGGATGTTAATTATATATGAAGATATATATAAACTTTTACCATATTGAATATCACTTCAAAACATGGATGTTGTACTGGGGATATTATTGAAAGAGATACTGCTAACTGCATGCAGTAACATGAACATAATCAGTATAAATCCAGGGCTATGAATTAGGAAAAAAAATGTAAAAATAGAGTTTCATGACATTACTGGGCTAAACAATTCTGCCACATCGTAGAAATCAGCATTTACAGTATATAATTGTGTGCCAACAGTTGTTCCTTGATTAATCTCTGGCACAGAGACTGTCATTTTCGCAGGAATGGGATCTCTTGCTGCTACAACAATACAATGTCTTGTCCCATTATAGTATTCTTCTGTTGTCATGAAATTAGAAGGCCTTGGAAACATCTGCTTATCAGGGCATGATTCATATCACACACTTTTATTATTGATTTTTGCAAATCCCATATGCTAGATAGTTACATCAATATAGTAAAAGAAGTATCTGTTAACATATATATACCAGTAGAGCTTCTGCAAGACCTTTCACCATGGTCTGTTGGTTTTCATTATTTCCATTGAAAACCAATGATGATAACACACCTAAAAAACTATCCACCTCTCTTGTCCAAGGGATATATTGAACGTCCAACCCTAGATAAGGTACACAAGCAAATTTGAGTAACGTTTACCTTCATTTAACACAAATTACAATAATAAAATAATCATAAAAAAAATATACTTTTGTATTTTTAAAAAGAAAAAAAAAATAAAAGATAAAAAAATATAACATCGAATGTAAAAAATTTATGTGTTAAAAGTATATTTTTGAACAAATTTAGGATTTCTACTTCAATATGATAGTTTTAAGTGTAGAATGAATGTATCCAGAAAATTTTGTTTCAAAGTTTAAGAGTAAAAACATATAATCTTATATATAATTAACATTAGTTGAGGTTATTGACAAAAATAATTAGTACAAAGTTGTTATGAATTGAAGTCAACAAGGCATATCTCATATAGACTGAAAATAAAAGGTAAATGAAATAATATACCTGGATTGTTGTTGGCATTATACATTACCAGACCTACCTGTGCATTAGCTCCCTGTAAAAAAGTTGAGTTATGTAAGGCAAGATGATTTGTCTTGTGGATTTGAAAAGCTAGATTATATATAATTGCATATACCTTCACATAAGAACATATTATAATATACTATTGTTAATTTTTTTTATTAAGTAATGATAGAATGACACTTTTACATTTATTTTAAATATAATATAAAGATAAAATGATCATAAAAAAAATGAATTTTTGTATTTCCTTTAAGAAAAAAAATAAAAAAGATAAGTAAAAAATATATTTGTGTCAAAGTATATATATATATATTTTATTTCAGACAAGTATTCATCAGCAGTTGTTCCCTTTATGGAATTTTCATTGTGTTACAATCATGGTTTTCAAACTCGCGGGTTAACTCATCCGAGTTTACGTTCCCAATCTTGGTTTCTGAGTTAACTCAGAACCAAATTCGGTTTTTGACTAAACTTGATAAAATCGTATATGAATTCGGTGGGATCGTTTAGAATTGTGACTTTGCAGCGATTTAACGAGTTCGAAAAAGGAAGAAACGAAGAAAGGAGGAGTCGTTTTTAGTTTAGGGTTTAATAACCTGATCAGTATTCTTCTTCATTTTCGTTTTGTTTCATTTCACCATTGTTCTTCGCTCGTGGTCACATTTCGCTCCAACTGGTTGTTGTTCGTGGTCGCATTTGTGGTCACGTTTGGTTTGCTTGCCGATCGTGATCGCCGTTCGCGATCATGTTTCGTCCTCGTCGATTTTCGCTTAGTTTGTGATCATCGTTGCACTCATTGTCGTCCTCGCCGCCACACCTTCTTGTTTGGCCTTCTTCAAGCCGCAAGTGGTGGTGAATGAAGTATTATTGTTTTATTAAAAAATTTATTTAAGTATGTAAATGATTTATTAAAGAATTAAATTCTTGTGATTTTATTAAAGAAATGAAATTTATTGTTTGTGCTTTTTTAAACCCTAAGTCCTGCCACTTTTTTTTCTAATGAAAAAGTTTAGAACATCAAGTCAACAAATGTGTCAAACTCAATGGAAACCTTTTAAAAGTAGAAGTAAAAATGTTCCAGAACCAACAACAAATTCTCTGCTCTAAATAATTTTGATATTAATAACATAACATTATGAGAGAATAACGATGCCTAACATTTACCTGAAGAAGAATTGGACGAAGATGATAAAGATGATGATGCCATTGTTAAAGGATTATAGGAATAAACATAAAAGATTTTAATATTTTAATTTATATTTTACAATATTTTTATAAATATATTTTTATGAATAATAAGTCTATAAATTTATATTTTTTTATACGAAGTTAAGAGTTTACGAGTCGAATTTACTAAACTCTTATACCTTCACCTGATTAACTCTTCTGTTTCAATTAATGCATATACTCAATTGTAAAATCAATGATAATGCATATACTCAATTGTAAAGTCAATGAATACTTCATTGAATTTATGTGTAAACTAACCTTCTGTATTTGCGTTGCTTCACACACCTAAAACACATTAATAATACATGACAGGAAGTATTTTTATTCTTAATGAAGTTTTGGATGAATGATATAGCATAAATTATGGAAGAAACCTTGAGTTTTAGTTTTGCAATCAATCAATTATTGTAACTTCTTTCTGTGCTCATTTACGAAAGATCATAACAAAAAAAGATAAAATTACAACATTTTAAATTACCTCGTTTCTTGAGTCTTCAAAGAAGTTCCTGCATATATGGGAAAAAAAATTTATATTTATACATGAGAGCGAATCAGTTCAAGAGTCACAAATTTAAATTTAGATAAATAAATTAAATCACCCAAAATTCATTCATAAAACAAGGTTAGTCACTTTATTTATAAACTAATGGCGAACAATATAAAATATAATGCAACAAAAATAGTTTAATGTTCTATGTAATAAAGAAAGGAAAGTATGATATATTTTTTCTTGTTTAAATTAGGAGCACTTTAGACATTTCATTAGTTATTTATTTTGTTTTTCAATAAACTGTATTAATTAGTATCATATTTTTTAGACACAGGGTTTTCAAAGCACACGTTATTATAATCCTAATTAGTTCAAAATTTCTATTATATAAAGTGTATTTTTATATACGTTTATTGAAACTGTTTCTCTTTAGAAGTCATAACAAAATATTAAATATGTTTTCACAATTTAAACTTGGATATAAAATTAATATATTTTGATCTTTTAATTTTAAAAGTAAATAAATACAGTGTTTTTAATTCATACATTGATTTTTTTTATCTTTTAAACGACATTCGACATTTGAGTTATAATTAATAAAATAATATATACAACTCAAACTTCAATTTTTAACACGTAAAAAAATTTAACATAATTAAATTAAAATAATTATATTTATTTATTTTTAAAGTTTAAAATCCAAATTATATTAAAACAAATTTCAATTTTAGGTTAAAAATTTAAGAACTAAATTCGTATTTCAAAAAAGAAAAAATCTTCTTGTTTTTAGTCTTTTTCTCTCATATCCTCTGGTTAAAAAAATAATCCATACTTCTACTTATGAAAACAAAATCTATATATAAATTGGGCATGTTATGAATGATGATTATATATGATGAAAAATACAACATGCATGTTATTTTATATAGAAGATGAAACAAATTATCATGCATGGTAGGTATACGAGCATCAAGAATTTCGAAACCTGACTATCTTTTCAAGACAGTCTGAGAAAATGTTGGGCCAGTAAGAAGCCAAGGCTGAGTTTCCATCAACTGTTATGTTTAACCATTTGTTATTTGCCATGGAATCAAGAACTGAAATCTGCTAAAAACAAGAGAACTTGCAGAAGATGAAGAAGATGAAGAAGATGAAGCAGTGTTTGGTTGTTTATATAACAGTGGTGTTCATTATAAAGGTCAACCCTCATTAATGTAGACTTGACTTTTGTTACTTTATTTCAGGCATTCACTAATTGTAAAGAACCTTAAATTATTTATTGAGTCATAAATGCAAACTGCATGTGGTTCTTAGTTAATAAAGTTGAATTAAAAATCATTAAATAGGAAATAAATAGAATTTAATGAATTTCTAAATGATATTTTCTGGAAAAGATAGAGGAATTAGAAATAGCAACTAAAGTAATTTAGACTCCAATTAATAAATTGATTATATTTTTTTATTAATAATAAAGATTATTTAAGATACCAATATTTTTAGTTTATAAAATAATTTTTAATTTAGTCAATATAGTAATTAATTAATTTTGCCTCTAAATTTAGTTTTTATTTGATAATGTTCTTATGTTAAACAAAATACCATTTTAGTTTCAAAACACAATTTAAGAAACTAAACTAGTATTTTAAAACTGTTTAATCACTTCTAAATAATAAATTTAAGTAATAAAACTACATTTTTAATTGAAAAACTAAAATTATTTTTTAAATTTAAATAATTTTAATCAAATTTATTTAATATTTTAAATTGAAATATAAAAATGATATTTTAGGTAATATATATAACAAAAGAACAATTTATATTTCTCTCGTTAAAAACATATTAAATAACGAAATTATCATATTTTCCATAAATTTTATCCTATCACTTATCATAATTAAGGAACTGTTCTCGTTGTTAACATTGATGAGATCATAATATGACCTTATAATCACAGATCCTCATATTTCTTAAAAACAAATAAACAAATAAATAAGACGACGAAACAAAATAAAAATCACTTTACATAATTATCACAAATTAAACTACTTAAACTTAATTAAAAAATATAAAAATAATCAGACTTGAAACTTAAATCTGTAAAAATAACTTTCTCTTGTTTCAAATATAACTATATATAAATATTATAAAGAATGGTTTTCTTTAAAACACCATAAATGTAAAAGTATTAAATATTATTTCCGTTCCTTTTTTATTATTTTTTAAATTTATTTTTCTAACAAATAGACAATACACTTTTTCATTCTAATAAATAATTGTATAATTTCTTATTTTATTCATTTCTCTTTTTATCTAATATAATATATTTAGTAAATTATCATTTACGAGAAATAAGAGTATAATAAAAAATAAAAATGTAACGTCTTTTTTCCTAAATTAATAATTAATTTACAAATTAGAGTAATACGTTTTTTTAAAATAAAATTAACCATTTAAATTAACTTCTCTCTTAAATATTTTTTTTCTTACCACTTTTGTTATTATATGATTCCTTTATATACTTTTAGTTTATATGTTTATCACACAAAAAGTTTCACACATAATTACACGTTATATATATATATATATATATATTCTAATTACTATGATTATTTATTGTATTGTTATTAACTTAATAATATTTAACAATATCGTTTTAAATATAATTATAGTTACAATAAATAAAAAGAGATGAGGTTGGGGTTCCTTGTTTAATGAAAATAATACAAAATAGCAAAGGAAATGGTATAACATTTGAAAATAAAAATTTATCACTCGCTTACTCGTATATATTTTTTGTGCTTATGAGAATTTAGTCACTCATTTGTATTTGCAAGCACTAACATGCAAGTAGCAACCAGAGCTAGAGACCTAAATCGCGAAACACATAAACACAATCGTGATCTTCACCGTCTCAAAACACCCAATTACAAACCCTAAAATCCCACATTAGCATAATCTCATCTTCCTCCGTCAATCATCTTTGTGCTGCCACAAAAAAATCAATCATAAATATGCGAATTTGAACCACTTAAATCTCCAATCTCATCGCGATGCCTCCATGTAACCTATAAAAAAACATTCAAATCACATAACCAGAATCCTTTTGCACCACGAAACGATAGCGACAAAACCCCCAAATTGCATGTTCAATTCGCGCATCATTAGACCTTCATCTCTATGCACAAAAAACACAACATCACATTAAGAACACTTACATAACCTATGTTCCTCCAATTACAATTTAAAAGAACAACAAACCCAAATTGAACAACAATTTCACCAATTTCTTCAACCCAAACTGGACTTAAATTGAGTTGTCTCTTCTAAACCAATGTTAATTTCATTTTACAAAAACAACTTTAACTTAACATTGTCATGTCACTTCCCCTTGACTTGCCACGTATTTTCAAGATTGATATCTCATTCAATATTGGCTTAGGTAGTCTTTAGCGATTTAGACGCCGTTAGCGAAAATGAACAAATTTTGCAAAAAAGGGAATCACTTTGAACTTGCCACGTATTTTCAAAATTGACACCTTATTTAATTTTGGCTTAAGTGGACTTTAGCGATTTAGACGCCATCAGTGAAATGGAACAAATTGAATAAATTTTACAAAAAAGGGAACCACTTTGAACACCGAAAAAACGTGAATATCACTTTGAACAAAAATGACGAATATAGGTACCAAAATAGGTATTAAATCATATTTATTTTTATCATGGTGAAAGTCAACTTTCATGTTCCTGCTCCTTCGTGACTGAATTTGATTATGAAACAGGGACTTTGGCTTTTCAATTTTTTTATACAAAATATAAATTATTATATAAGTAAAACAATAAAAGGTGTCGCACAGTTTCTACATAGGAACTTAACAAACTGAAACAATAAAAGATAACACTAATGTACAGTCCCTAAACTGTCAAAAACTGCTATATCGTTGATAGATCCACAACAGCGCCTATAAATTTCAGTTTTATCTTCTCTTCAAAGTCATTTGCAAGCTCAGATCTTCTGAATAAATGTAGTATCCTGCAATTTATTGATTAGTCAAAATTAAAGTATTGAAAACAGATCAAAAGGTCACAACATGTGTGTAGCTAAATGTTCACCGCAGGAAAGATTGTTCCTATGTAGTAGTGTCTGTTTTTGGTTGGAGATATGATCAAAATCTGAGAAGGGAGATTAATTTTCGCACACTGCACACAGATATCTAACATCAGTGGTGAAAAAAGCAAGCAGAAAATGAAGTAAATTATATTTAGTTTTGAAATAAAAAGGCAATGCAATTGATATCTTTTGATTGAGAAATGAAGCTCTGGCAAATGGAGAAATAACATGTTTTTGGACATTGTTACGAGTATCGATGACAGACCAGGTTTTTGTTTGTCAGATGTTCATACAAGTCCAGATTGTTGAAATGCAATATGTCGAAGAAAACATAATCTATGGGTCCAAGATGAATCCTGCATTATTGGAAGATATGTAAGATTCTATACAAAAGGAAGTGATCGTTTAAGAAGTAGCAATAACATTATTCCATAAAATTACGTTATCATATAATCGATAGTTTTCTTAGGTAAATACAAGGATATCTCAAGCCTACTAAACCACCCGTAAGTAAGCCTGCAATGAAAAACCAAAAGTAGATTATAGTGATCATTTAATTGGGAAAATGTAAAAACAAGGATTTCTTAGAAAACTTAAGATTGGGAATACATGGAAAGAAGGTACATTTACGTAGGGGGTGAGGTTGCTCTTCTGAGGGCCTGTTTCATGGGTCAGAACATAAGTCACTGTTGATCTTGTTTAACAAACTAGTTCTAAGCAGTGAAAGATGATTTTAGGGTTTTTTTTACATTTCGAGAAAAAAACACTTTGGATATTACCAATATAGGCAAAAACTTTTAAAATGATTGTTATGAACAAGTCGTGGAGTCTTTATATAACTTCAAACGAAGAAATCATGCACCTCATAGGTTTTCTGACTCTAATAATCTATTACAATAACTATAATAAATTCCTTAATACTAAAATTGTACAGAGAATACACAACTTCACTGGTAATCTGATTACGAATTATACCCTAATCGATTACCGTTGCAGTAATTTGAATTACATCCACAGGTAATATATTACAATAATATTGTAATTAATTATCAGGGAAGGTGTACATCCTTTAACGATTTTAACATTAAGTAATCGATTACAGTTTATTATAATCTATTACCAAAGCCAAAATATGTGTAGAGGATGTACAACTTCACCATTTACCATGTGTCAGAACTGAAGTAGTGCACCCGTACACGACTTCTTCACTTGAAGTTGTGTGAGAGCTGCATCACTTTCTATATCCGTAATTTTAAAACTTTTTATCTATATTCGTAATATTCAAAGTGTTTTTTCCTATAAACTTAAAAAAAACTTAATTTTAGAGGTTAATGGATTCTAACATACCTTTCCTCTCTGAGTGTTTGTGCGATTCCTGTGCATTTTTCCAAACAAAGTTCCCTAGAGAAGCAGAAGAGAAAATGTCAACGTAAACCAAAGATTACTTTTTAAGCTAGAAAGTATAAAAGTATCTTATAGAGAAACTAGTATAAGGAAAATTTAACATGTTCAATGAAGGCATATTATGTTAGTTTTCTGCAGAATAATGAAGCTAATTAATCAGTTTACCTCCCATGCATGCACTAGGTTTTGAGAATATGTAGAAGATGGTGGAGGAGGCCAAAAATCATGGGGATTAAATTGAGGTGTTTTTGGTGGAGGTGGAACCCCAGTGGTTGGTCCAAACACAGGTCTACCATATGGATCAAAGCCTGCTGCCAGGAATGGAAGATGTGGACGCCTGCTGCTGCTGGTACTAGTACAACCATATGGAAGAATTGGTGGTAATAAGGATGGTTCACTATTAACTATGTTTCCTCTTGACTGAAGGAACATGGAGTCATCAGCTGGTAAAGCACCCCTTGAATAAACCATGTTAGCAACTTCTTCTGAAAATATCAAAACAAAATGAAGGGAAATGTGTTTCATATCACTTTCCATATTGCAGACAAAAACACAGTATTATCCATTTTCATAGCAGTAAGATACACTGGTTGGAAAGTCTAATACCATTTGTCATCCTCATTGATTTTACACTCTCTTTTGTGGCTGGATCCACTCTTCTTTTCCCACGAAGGGCATCATGTGCCTCCTTAAAATTTCTTGCCAATAGAACATTCAACTCGCCAATTCTAATGTTAGAGTTTGGAGTGGTTACCATTGGAGAACCGTTATTTCCCTACAAAACAAGGAAAACAAAGTTATGTACTAACCAAAACATATATGAATACCATGTTGTCATAAATAAGCAACACAACTTGTGATTAACTGTACAAACTACAGTGTAAAACCTTGGCTTTGACTAATGAAAGGGATCACTATACTTTCTGACCTGGAACATGCTATTACATATCTTAAACCAGAATAACAAATAAGATATTAGTGAAAGTGAAAGGATGTTAATTATATGGGAGATAAACTTATACCATATTGAATATCACTCCAAAAATTGGATGTTGCACTGCAGATATTATTGAAAGGGATACTGCTAGCTGCATGTAGTAACATGAACTCAGTCAGTGTAAATAGAAGGCTACCATTGGGTAAAACAAGTAAGAACAGAGTTCCACAATATTACCGGGCCAAACATTTCTGCCACCTCACAAAAATCAACATTTAAAGTATGCAACTGTGTCCCAAAAATTCTTCCTTTATCAACCTGTGGCACAGAGACTAACATTCTCCTAGGAACAGGGTCTCCGGATGCTATAAGAATACAATGTCTACTACCGTTGTAGTATTCTTCTTTTGTCATGACATCAGACGGCCTTGGAAACAACTGGTTAGACCATGATTCACATTACACATTGTTATTTCCCAGTTTTATAATATAATGCTTGCAATTCCCATATATAACTGATGGGTCTATTTTGGAGGGTATTCATTGAACAAAGATTATATATATAATATATATGTGACATACGTCTCATCCGACATCACATCTAATACAAAAATTTCAAAGTGAGTTTTTTTCTTATACGATTTTTAACTCTCATTTATATTTAATACGAGACTTATACTTGAATTATTTTTAACAGTATCATAAATTACTAAAGAGTAAAAGAAATAGTTAACATATATATACCATTAGAGCCTCTCCAAGACCTTGCACCGTGGTGTGTTGGTTTTCATTATTTCCATTGAAGACTAATGATGATAACACACCTAAAAAATAATCCACCTCTCCTGTCCAATGGATATGTTGGACATCTACACAAACAAATTTAAAATTTCTGCTTCAATATAACAGTTTTACTGTGGAATGAATCATTCCTATATATGAACAAAAGAAAGTATCCATATATGATGTGTGTGCTTACTAAAGGAATGGACCAGATAATTAACATTACATAAGGTTAAAAGCAAAAATAATTAGTACAAAGTTGTCATTAATTGAACTCAACATGGCATATCTTACATACACTAGTAAAAAACAAGGTATAACGTCCAACGTTCAATCAGATAAGTTAAAAATGACTTGAGGTATTTTTGTAAATAAAAGGTAATTAAAATAATACCTGCATTGGAGTTGGCATTATACATTACCAGACCTACCTGTGCATTAGTTCCCTGTAAACAAATGAGGCATGGTAAGGCAAGAGATTTGTCTTGTGGATTTGAAAAACTAAACTATATTTGCATACCTTCATATCACATAAGAACATGTTAATGTATGACTAATATTCGATTGTGAAGTTTTTTACTTCCAGCAAAGTATTGAACAGCTGATTGATCGATACGAGGTATACCAAGAAACCTTAAACTTAGTTTTGAAATCAATCAATTTGGGTAAGTCATGCAGGTTAGAGTATATTAACATCAAATAGCTTAAACCTTCTGCTACTAGAAAACTTGCTTCCTCGCTGCATGCACAAATTTCCATTCACATGCTTCTTTTTCCCACAGCATTTGTCCAACCTAGTCCAATGGTATCTATAACATAAAAATTAACTGTCTTTGACATGATAGTATTTTCCATTATGTTATTATTCCAATCTCAAGTTCATTAATATAGTATCATTGAAGTCGATTACTACATCTGAAATATTATCTATATATTGAACTCGAAACTCTTTCATGCATGTGCATGTTTATACAAGAGATCATACCATAAAAAAATTCAAATACAGAATGAATTACCTCTTTTCCTGAGTTGTCAAAGAAGGACCTGCATAAGAGAAGTAATTAATTAATGCACACACATGAGAGAAAATTCAGTTCACAGAGTTACAAATTTAAAAATATAAAAATATATTTTGATATATACAAATTTAAAGAAGGACCTCTTTGATATATTTTGATATTTTGTTTATTATATAAGAATACAAAACTATTCATATTGCTTCAGCTTAACTTTAATATATATCTATCATAAAAGCAATTCAATCAAGTAAAAGTAAGTCATAGTTTTCACTTGTAAAAATATAATAAAAACGACTAATTTTCACTGGGGTACTTAAATCCAAGAAAAAGTTCTGCACTTTATAGATCTACATTCTGGAAAGAAAAAAGGGTAAGAAATAGTTTCAGGAAACACAAAAAAAAACACAGCATGCATATCTTTTTATATACGAGATGAAGCAAATTATGATTCATGGTATATGATGAGCATCAAGAATTTCGACACCTGAGAATCTTTTTGAGACAGTTTGAAAAAATGTTGGGCCAGTAAGGACCTAAGGCTGAGTTTCCATCAACTATTATGTTTAACCATTTGTTATTTGCCATGGAATCAAGAACTGAAATCTGCTAAAAACAAGAGAAATTGCAGAAGATGATGAAGAAGATGGAGCAGTGTTTGGTTGTTTATATAAAACTCATGTTCATTACACAGCTCAACCTTCATTGATTATGGAATTAACTTCCGTACTTCTTTTATTCTTTTTTTCATGCATTGAGGACACGTACTAACAAATATTTATAATCATTCATAATTTATGACTTAAATCACATTTAAATATCTCCTAAGTATCAATTAACAATTATTACTGCATTCAGTATTTAAAATATCTTTTTTTTATTACAATTAAGTATTTAAAATATCTTCTTTTTTATCTAAGTAATCTGTCATTTAATTTTTAGTGTTAGAAAGATAACACGGATCAGTGACTCTGGCTTTCTCTGGATTATATTAAAACTAAATGAATCTAAAAAATAATACATATGTATTTCTTAAAACTCAATAAAGGAAACAAAAAATTATATAATTAAATAATTATAGTATTCATTTTATGTCTCAATGAAATTATTGATACCTTGTTCATTGCATTGTTTGTTTAATTTATTGTAATGTTTATTGTAAAATTCCATTGCTACACTTCTATTTTATCTTATTGGGGTTCACATATCTTTATTGGGGTAAACAGTAAAGCATGTTAAGTATCACTGCCAATCAGTGAGCCTGAGGAAATCTACTCACAACGTCAAATTGTCAAAGAAAAAAACTAGTGAACTACCAACATAATACAACATTAATCTAGACTCTAATGTCTTTGTTCTGAATTTTAATAATCAGTACAACATTTTACAATGTACAATACAAACATATTTCAAGGTCTATTTTTCCTCCAAACTGAAAACAGATATTTGAAGGAAATGATGACCCTAGTAAAGAGCAACTCTATTATCAAGCATACATGTGTCGGAGACTCTTGCAAGAAATGGCAGAAGTACTTCAGTAAGTATGAACTCTGTAAGATTTTTGTTCAATCTAACCACTGGTTGCAACTTGCCCTTTTCTTCTTGACCTTACACCCCTTTGATTCACTTGATGTTTTGCATTAGGATCCACAAGCAGCAAGCATGACATAACAAATGACAAGAGTTCTTCATGGTGGGAAAAGGTGAAGTCCAGGTGTGCATATTCAAACTCATTATATGAAACATCTACCCCAGCACCCTTCATCAATTTATAGTGTCTCTTCACCATTGAAGGCCTTATCACTTTGTCCTTCTGTCCAGCAACAAGATTAACAGGAATGTCTATGAGTTCATAGCGTTCACCCAAGTCCAAAGGCACAGGTGAACCATACACTTCCATGTTGGCAGAAGTACTACCATAATCAAACATTATGAATTTTCCAGTGCGCTTCATCTGTGAAAGATGGAGAGCAACACGAAAAGCTACTCCTGGCATGTCATTCATGTTATAGTGTGGTAATCCTAAAACTCCAACCCAGTTTGAACTGTCTCCACCAACAACATAGCTCATTAAAGTTTGAACCAACCCTCCAACTGCAGGTAGGTTATGCAGATCCCTCGCTAACTTGTTGACAAGCATACGAAAAAATCTGGTTGGTATATAGAAGGCAGGAACAAGAAGAGACAAAACAGGAGCCAGTAAAACCAGTAGAAGTTCAGCCACAGAAAAAACAATGTTAGAGTCCTCGTGAAAACCGGCTGGTGATAACAAAACCAATCTTGAAAGCCTATGGGGTTTCCCTTCTATCCTTCGAGTAATAACATACATCAGCACAGCAGCTCCTCCCAAACTATGGCAAATGGCACAAAGCTTGTACGGCTGATCGTCATCAGTTTCCTCCTCTATATCAGGTTTAGTAAGCCTCAATTCAGCAGTCTTTACTTCATGGATTTTTTCTATCATAGCTGGAATATCCTCAGTCCCATGCTCATTGATGGAATACCGCCAATATCTGCATTACATCAATTCAAACACAGATTATTCAAAATGAAAATAGGGGGAAGAATGGGAACGAAATACTTCCACTTATTTGGCAGTTAAATTTTAAACAATAGCAAACACATGTTTCTCTTCAAATAACTCCTTTTTGAATCATCCATCTATTCACTTTTCATTTTTGTTTCCCTTTCCATTTCATTCTCTCTGAAATTTCCAAAAGCATTCAAATAGATTTACTTTATGAACTTACTGACGTGATGATATGTTCTCGTTGACATGTTCCCGTGAAACCAAACCACGAAAATTCCCCAGAAATACATCATAACCTGCAGATAAAACAAACTATACATGCAATAATTCCAAAAAGACGAATTGTTTGTCAAGTACCGACATTATTGCCAAATATAGCGTACCTTGATCGTATGCTGCAAAAGCTGGAGAGCCAACAATTCCATTAGATACCCAACTGAACCCAAGAAAGAAAAGGGTTAGAGTACCATTGTCATTTTGACCATAGTCCAGGGTTAAGAAGTAAATTGAAACAAAAAAATTAAATCCAAAGTCATGACTCTCCTGCACTTCTTCTGCACCAGTGACTTTAGACAACAACAATGTTTTGTCAGTTTCACTAAGTCTGAGAAGTGGGAACTACAGGTGATTCATATCCTACCAATAGTAAGACTCATGAACCTACTGACTTAAACAAGAGCTCATATTGTTACAACAAAAATATTGTCCAAATTCTCTACATAATATTAGCTTACCTGGCGTCATACTAACGCTCAGGAAAAAATGTGTTCTTCAAAAGGATATTTTCCAAACATAAATATACTACTTCTCAACTCTTTTAACTCAGGTAATAACAGAATCAAGTAAGAGCTATGAAAATATAGAGATAAAATGACTCACCCCATTGATGAATCCAAAACCCCATGCTGGAGATAAACAGCTTTTCTTGAATCTCGCCTGGGAAGTAAGAACAGACGTCAGACACAACACACTGCATGCAAAGAGACCACGTTTTTTCTAGAAATTACAATGACAACCCTAATCATCTCCACAGTCCACATAAATGTGTTTTTCAACTTTGTTGTTATCAATTTATGAAAACGAACTTTATTCATAATGATAACATCATGATACATTTTCATGCATTTCAACCAGCTCTAGACATGAATTGTACAAGGCCTCATCCCAAAATTGCTATATTTTCCATCAGTAACTGTTCAACAAACTGAAGTAATTCACTCCACACAATGACAAAATAGATGAGATGTCAAAACACGCCAACTAGAATCGCAACTAGTGTATCCTGTGCACATTTATTACTTCTGAAGTGATTCATCATGTGTCTAACCATCTATTATGCACTTAATTTCAGAAGATAAAAGTAAGTACAAAAAATCAAAAAGGGATGTGCAATTAAATTTATGAAGATAACTTTCTCAGAAATGAATTTTTTTACCTGGGTATTCTTTCTAAAAGAAGAATATATCCATCAGAGGTGATCACACGAATGGCTTCATATGGATACCTGCCAAAAGTAGAATGAGAAACCATGAGGCAGACAAGCAAAGATTTCAAAACAAAAAAAGAATAAATTATAAAGGCAACTACATGATAGGCATTACCCAAGGTCCGTTATGACATCCTGACATGTCCGAGCATCTGTATTCAGAGGCTGATACTTGAGAGTTCTCTCTTTGGGTTTTGGGTCATTTTCTCCTAATGTATCTGTATATATGGAGGCGTCCTCTTCACCATCAGGATCTCCTTTAACAGCACTTTCATGAGACGAAAACAGCCTGACTAATGCCCCAAAAGCTTCTGAAGGGGAAAGAAGAAGATGTGCTGCCTTGTGAACAACATCAAACACGGCTTCTATAGATAACTCGATGCCTAGATGAAGATCCTGGTTGACAAAATAAACTTACTTAGCAACACAAACTTTACATTCCTATGAAATTTATCTGAAAAAAAAAAATAGAGATTAATATAAAGAAATGTTGCACAACCTCTACAACTCCTCGTCTCCTATCAGTAGCACGGTGGATAATATGATCCTTGAGACTCAGCACTCTCTTGTGTGCACGTAAATGAGGAGGACGCTTATTTGTGGTGAAAGACATGGCTTTTGACACCCCATAATAAACTAACCGAAAAAGGTTAACTGGAATCCACACCAATAACTTTAAAGGAAACAAAATTGAAAGTAAGATGAATTGGATCCAATCCTTCTGATGCCTACTGAATTTGGTAATACCAGCTTCTGATGTTCTAGAACTCTGAGATGCAGGAGTTGGAGGGTATTCAAGTCCATCACTATATATTTCACTATCGTCGTCTTCGGACGAGTATTCAAGGCTTGAATTGTCAGAATCCATAGAAAAATCATGGACAAACTGATTGAAAGAGGATACACCACTAGAAAAAAGAAAAAAAAAATCAGCCCAAAAGCAATGATACCACGAACAAACTAGCCACATTATTAAGCTGTAGAGTAAAGGTATTCATTCCAAAATAAGATAAAATGAATTATATAAACTCTAAATTTTCAACGAATCAGAAAAACAAAACATTAGAAAAAAGGAAAGTAGATTGTATGGTACAAAAATGTTAAAGAAATAACAAAATACAGTAAACATATACAATACTTTTAATAAATAAGGACAACCCCAAATCTCTAATAGACTCAAATATCTCACTAACACGATAACTAAAAGAATAACAAGTTTTATCCTTGTGTACTAACTCCTAGGCATAAATTATTTTCTAGTCTACTTTAACTCATTCTCTGCCAATTCTCTAGCTACATTCTATGTCCTAAATTATTCTTTTGCTAATTCTTAAGTTTTATTGTTCCTTCTTGTCTTGAGTTTAAAACTCTGAATCTTTAATTCAGAAAATATAAAGCCTAAGTCGATTCTTTCCGAATTTGGTTTTTTCACTAATATAGTTATTAGCTACTTGCATTGTTTCTTAATTCTTTTAGTAGCCAAGTGCTGTAGGCATGACCCAATTGACACCAGAATCACGAGAAGGTGTAAAGGGTGCATGCGACCTCAGAATGCATTAGGTGCACCTTTTCTTAATTACCAGGGTGCATTCAATCGCTTGGTAAATAACACAACAAAATCTATAATGGAAAATATAATAATATTGTAAAGAACATTAACAAACAAATTATAATAACTGAACTAAAGGCTCTTGGCAAATAAATAGTGATTCTATTACTCCATACCAATACTCTGAGTTCTAACTTAGAAATTACTGATGTTATGATGGAAACTTACTTCTCCATCCACCGCGGAAATCGTGGTCCACGGAAAGTTGGCCTGAGTTCCCAACCATGGATACCTTCAAGTATATTAGCTTTCCCAGGTAGGCATGCCAACAAAAGGGCAGATATTCCATTGATTAGCCTCACAATATTGTTTAAGGACTCATAAGTAAATGCCTTCACGGACCTGCACTAAAAAACAGATAAACATGCTCATCCTTTGCCAAGTGAAAATTGATTAATTCATTGAAATAGTTTTAGAATTCTGAATTCTCTGCCATAAAAAGAAAAAATCTGTTAAACTGATCAACACCTTAAGGCTGAATAAAAGTAACAATGAAACAGAACTATTTTCTGCAAAAACATGTAGATTAACAATAAAACACCATTTACCCCCTTCCCCAGAAGAAAAGAAAAAGTCATAAAAGAAGCCAGAGGACTTAACCCTCTCCAACATAAAAAACGATACACATTGAACAGTAAAAAACGATACCAAACATCCTTGTCTAGAAGGATCAGCAGAATTACAGCCTTAGGGAAAGAAAAACCATGACCAAACAGAAACAATGACAAAAAGGAAAACAAACATGTCCTTATCATTGAATCGTTTCCTCAAAGAAAAAACATCATAATATGATTACATTAAAGTCCCACACACAGGAAAAGAAAAAAGAAAAATACAGGCACCCCCCATTTCATTCAAAAACATGGATAATCAAAAACCATGATAAAACATTCAAATCCAACATAGGTAAGTCAAATGTCCTTACTCTTTAGTTATAGCAAGAACATGATCAACCAGCCGTTGCATCATGGGGTTGTGTTTTTCCTTCCAAAGTTCGGTTATTTGTTGAAACTCTCCAAATCCAAAATACGCGGAAAATCGAGAAATTACGCGATACCCAGAATCGAATCAAAATGAAAAATAACAAATTGAAAATGGATATTGGGAATGGATGGTCATGGAAATTTGAAATCAGTGACCGACCGGTAACCCGATGAAAGGTTCTAAAATAAAACACCAAATCAGAGAACCTTTCCCCTAAGAGGTCGGTGGTTTCTCTCCGGGAGCCACGTGGAAATCTTTGATTGGCGAAAAGGTTCAGTGTGCTTTTTTGGATATTATTTTTTGTCTGTGGATCATGATTACACATAAGGTGTGGGTCCCGAGGATTTATGTGGTGCTGCTATATTGCCCTGGTTTTATAGGAGAAGATATCAACCGTTGATCAAGTTTAATCAGCTATGCGTTGGACAGTTACGAGTTAAGTCTAATCAATGATGCACCTGTTCCTTGAAAGAAGAGACACGCCTTCTTTGCAGACGTTTTAATTTGACGGAAAAAGGTGAAAATGTTTCTTAAGTTTATACATTAATAATTAATAATTCAATACATAATATACATATAATTCATATATATTTTTTATCTTAAGATTAAATATGCTAGCTGGAATCCTCCAATAATATATTACCGTATTAAATTTTGAAATAAATGTTTTATATATCATATCAACACTATTTTTTATGAATTAATTATGTAAAAATATTGTAGTTAAGATCATAAGCTCACAATATAACGTGATATTATCACCTTATCTTTTTTTGTTTATTTAGTGAATGTCATAAGATTTCTTTTTAATACTCTTTTAGGATTTTTTTTAAAAGATAGATATTATAGGGTCGTTATTTTATAATGTTGTAAGCAATTATTTGGTGCACAATAAATATATTTTTTTCTAACATTTATTATAATCTTATTTATAAAGTATAAACCCCCAATATCACGTTATTATCGGAAAAAAATCATTATAATCATAATATATCATGTTAATCTCTGATATCATACAATAAACTTTAAATTTAATTTAACTTTACAAAATCAAATTTTCACCTATTTATATATTATTAATTAATTTTATATTTAGTCGATATAAATTTTTAAGATTTGTTATTATTAAACTCACTATTAGTATTATTGGTATCACAATTTTAATCATTATCAGCAACATCCTATTATTACCCCTTATCATTGTCACAAGCTCCTTACTACTCTAATTTATTATCAAAATTTGAGTGTACATGAAATATATTAAGCAGGACTAATATTAACTTTATTTTCATCCCATGCTATTAATTAATTTTATTATACGGTATCTTTCTTACTCGTGCTCTCTATTAAATTAGGAGATAAATTCATAATGAGAGACAAGATAAATAAAAATTTATAAATTTTAATAAATTATGAAAAGAGTGTTGGTAGCATTATTCAATGTACTGAAAGGAGCAAAGCATTCTCGACAAGATCTACTAAAAATCGAGCATTTACTATTTTTGTCGTAGCTCCACTTTATCAAGTAACATATATTTTTTAAGTAATAGTTATTTATTTCTCAATATTAAACAAAAATAAGCAAACACTTTTAATGGACGGAACTAAATCTAGAAAGAAAAAATATTCAATTTTGCCGTGAAGTGGTGTTAGTTAAGTTACATTTTAATATCATTTTACCAAACCAAACATTAATGATATGATGGGAAATTCATGAATAACTTAGCACAAAATAAACGTTTTCATTACGTGATTCATATGATGGGAAATTCTAAAAAGAGGGATCAATGGACGGAGTCTTCAATCCCAATAAATAAAAAGAGTTTGTTGCTTATACTCAATTCACCCAATTAATAATACTCCATTACATTTAAAAGTTTAGTTATGGGAATATGAACAAATTTATGTCTAACAAAGTTGTTGTAAACATCAAAAGAAAAATTGTAGTTAGTGTTATGGTTGCTTTGGTGGAGAAAAGAAAAATATTAATGTTTTTTCTTTTCTTTTCTTTAGTAAGAAATTAAAAAAAGTTGACTTTTAGAATTTTTTTCTATGAATTTTAAATTCAAATATTTTTCTTATTTTTTTTATTTTTATCTATATACTCACATAAATTAAAAATAAGATTAATTCACAATAAACATCAATTTATATGTTAATTTTATAAAATAAAATAGATTTAGAGTTTCCTTTTCTAAATTATTTGTGGAGTATGTTATTTCACTCGATTATTTATTAATATTTAATATGACATTATATATATATATATATATATATATATATATATATATATATATTAAAAATGTTAAAAGCCTCATTAATTAAAAATAAAACTAATTTATAATATATAAATAGATATTTATCTTATATTTTGAATTAAGTTTAGATATCATTTTTAATTCATCTAAGCATACAATAAAAAGCATACATGTATATATGAAAAGTAAAATTAAGAATTCATGTTAGCCTCCAATATTAGAGTTTAGCAATTAATATACAAAAGAATACACATGTATATATGAAAAGTAAAATTTAGAATTCATGTGTTAGCCTCCAATATTAAGGTTTAGCAATTAATTCACAAAAATTTACACGAGAAAGTTTAATGTGACTATAGGTTGGTGGTATCATTAATAATTCATTCAAGCTGGCACATATTGACCTTTTCTTACCTAATATAATCTATATTACACATTTCTTAAGTTCAACTGTGTGAACTTGAAAAAAGAGAGGGTAAAACTGTAATTTTAATGTTTTTTCAATAATAATTATCTTTGACATTTTGACTAATAAACAATTGATTTTTTTAGTTTCTTCATTTAAGGATAAGTGTTGTTTTTACTCTTCAAAACTTAAATTATTTCTACGTCTCTCTAATTGAAAAGACAATTAAGTTAATATTTCTATTAAAATGTGTTTTTAACTATTTGTTCAAAGAATCAAATTTAAAATTAAAATAAATTATTAGGTAAATAACTTATAATTTATTAATCAATTTTAAAACATAGAGGTGAAAAATAAATTTATTTTAAAATATACAAATCTGAAAACATATTTAAGTAAATAAATAAATAAATTCCAATTTAGTTTTTAGAAAGAAAAAAAACGAGATGAGAGCTAAAAGGCAAAAGTTACATTGAATCCTTCATTTTGTTCTCACAAATGACTTTAATATTTTAGCTTCAAGTTTGTGATGATAATAGTTAGAGTGAATACCATATGTTCAAGGAATGGTCTATTTTAAAATTTAATGTTTCTATTATAGTTTTTTTTTTCTTGTAATTGAACAGGTTAAAAGGGATAATATATATGAATTATTATTAATCTTGATTCAAGAGTAAACTAAAACCACGTCAATGTTTCAAACGTTTTATCCTTAAAGAAGAAGTTTTGGTAGATTTAAAGTGTAATTTATCTCTTTTGAAAAGTTTCTTCCAAGTATACTAATAACATTAAATAACCCATTTTTACCTTCTATTTTAATTTGTCCTTTTAATGTTAAAAAATGATAGTTCATGATTGAATGGTGTAATGGTGTAGTAGTCCAAAATTATCCTCGGCCAACAGAGATTTAAATCTACCACATTAAAAAAATTGTTTTGGTTTATGGGTTAAGAAGTCTTCTTACATAAATTATCTTCTAACTCCAAGCATAGGTAACAGTGTGGTATTCAATCCTCTTTACGTCATTCGATCTGGTCAGATGCTATCAGTAGAAAACATTTTAATGCTTAAGTCAGTATTTTGTCTGAATATCTTGACAATAAAATGTGTAATAAAAGTAATCTAATATCAAAATTGTATTTATAGATTTTTATAATGGATTTTTGATCAATTTCAATTACAATCTATATGTTAATAACTCGATTCAGGATTAACTTAATTATGTTCGATATTTAATTTTATTTATAGTTCGACTTGTCAGTTATCTCGTTACTAAATTATTGACTACTAGGTCTATGTCTAACCAGACGGTCACACAATACAAAAATATTTTGCCTCTAAGATACAATATCTTATTTATATTTTAATTTAGTTATACTACAAGACAAAGGTTTCAACATAATTTTTTTTTATCGAAAGGACCTAATGTTAAAGAATAATAAATAATGACTCTTTAGAATGGAAACGTGTAAGCTCAAATCTAAAAAAAAGTCGAATATTGAACTTGTTCAGGATATCTATAGTTTAAAAGTCGAAGTATAAAAGAGTTTAACTACTTTTTTTTCCTTTATACATTTTAAAACATTTTTTTAAAGATAAAACTATATGAAACAAATTAAACTAAATTTCAAATAAAATAATGTCTCAAATATATATCTTGATAATTGATCTTAATTATATACTCGACACTTATGATCGAAATAAAACTTGTAATGCCCACATTCTTAAAAGGGAAGATTTGGCTAACAAAGTAATTGAATTTTGTGGCAATACAATGTTTCTCTATTAATTGTGTCACAAGCCAACTTCTCCAAACTTCAATTTTCTGAGTAAATTCTTCAACCGTACAATTCAAGCTAGTTTGTGGCTTTAAGCAGTTTTCCAAAATTTCATATCCATTTCAAACCCTTATTATCACAAGGCCACAATAACCTCAAAAAATTGGGATCTACACGTGTCACCATATTAACGTGTAAAACCCAATTCAGTTTGCACCTTACAAAATTCTCTTGACCAATTTTTATACCCAAAAAAATCAGTGAGCTAACGACAAAGACAACATTGGATTACTTATCTCACATTATTGCTACCCTCTTATTGTTACAGGAGCTGTCTGCTAAGTGTCAACAAAGAGACTCAAAGAGCAGCAATGGAGGCTGCATTAAGCACTGCACTTGCTCTTTCACCTAACCAACTATTCAATGCAGTAAATCCTGGTACTATACCATCTCCTCTTTCTAATTATGTTTCATCTTTTTTTCATTACCATATTAGTACTGTACTATAGTTGTTTGTTTTTCTGATGTATTTTCCAAAATAATATAAGGGTTCATTACTTTTTGTATTCGCAGGAGATAAAAATTTTGCTTTGAAATATTGCAAAGATCGTAGTGTTGTAATGACAATGGCAGCCACTGGAATATTAGGAAAAGGTGGAGGGTTGATTGAGAGGCCAACCATAGAGACAACAACACCTGGAAGGGAATCCGAATTTGACGTAAGGTAATACCAATATCAGGAACAGTGAGCACAATTGAGAGGATTTTCTCACTGTATGATTATGCAGAAGAATTGAAGAAACGTCTTGAAAATTCACGTGTATGTCTGGATAATTTTTCTTACAGGTTAAAATTAATGTTACCAAAGATTTAGTTTTGGTTCTTAAAAACCAAAATGGTAAAACCTTTCGCTTAGCTTCTGAGACAACAGATTAGGCCTTTACAGAAGTTATATTGAATTTTGAATCTAACTTAATTCTATAAAATTAATTTATAAAATGAAATTTGTATTTATTTATATATTATAAATTTGTCTTATTTTTAATTGGGTGAGACTTTCAACATTTAAATATGTTATAAGAATAGAAAGGGAATTTTGGTGTAGTGTAATTAGGAAACTGTAACTATTAGTTCAAGGTCAGAAATTTCCATTTTCAACACTCAGCACACATTATATTTTGGAATCAGTCCATCTAGCTAGATGCCACAGAGAAAATGTATCATTTCCTCTGTTTTGGGACCTTTTCTCATTTGTAGTCTATCTTCTTGTTTGCATTTTATTTAACTTTTAATCTTAGGCCAAGAAGAAGCACCTACAGTGTTTTCATTTGATTTTTGTTTTCTTTTTTTTTTTTTAATTTTCATTACTTTCTAATAATATCTAAACAATTTGAAAAGCTATAATTGATGCTTGTTAAGTACAAACTTGGACCCTTAATTTCCTACTGTTTAGCAGGAGTATGAACTAGTTTTTAAATTCCATAAGTATCTTTCAGTTGAACTAAACTACTACAGCAAGAACTGAAAACCACTGATGAAATGAAAGCAATACTACATATCACATCAATACTAATGCTTGATTTCTGGAACTGATCTTGTTGAAAGATGAAATGCCAAAGCTGTGTCAATAGCAAATGTCCAAATTATGTTGTTATGTGTATTGAAGGTTTCATTACTCATGTGCCATACTAGTTATGGTATTTCAACTGATAACAATTCAACTTTCAATTTCAATGGGTGGTTCAAATTAAACAGCATGTTGTAACTATGAAGCAGACAAGTGATCAATTTCAATTTCTCCTTGTGCTCACTCTTATCTTTGTTGTTTGTTCTTGTCTCATTTCATCAAATGTTTGATAAAATCTTTGATCACATGTTTTGTATCAGGAAATCGCGGAAAACATCTCCACCATTCCGAGTTTTGCTGCATAATGACAACTTCAACAAGAGAGAATATGTTGTGCAAGTGCTGATGAAGGTGATACCTGGAATGACAATTGATAATGCAGTTAACATCATGCAGGAAGCACATCATAATGGATTAGCAGTGGTGATCACATGTGCTCAAGTGGATGCTGAAGACCACTGCATGCAGTTGAGAGGAAACGGCCTTTTAAGCTCAATTGAGCCAGCTGATGGTGGTGGTTGCTGATAGAAAAACAGATCATTTCCATAGCCTAGTACTTTCTTACAAATTACTCAGTTCCATAATGTTCTTCTTTCCAATTCCAACCATTAAACATGTCTGTATAGAAAAATAATGACTAGTGTCTTTATATAAGCAATAGCCAGAACAGAACATAAAATTTGGATGAAGATGGTTGGTTGAAAGTAAAAATTGAAGCACCAATTGATTACATAGAATGCTGCATACCTAAAAGAATAAATACTACAGAGAATGAGCTTTAAATGGCAGTGTTTGTTAGTGTCTTCAAAAGCATTTTAACTATTCTAGTTTGCAGCATTAAAAACAAACAGATATGACTGATATGTTCATCAGCACAGCATTGGTTGCTTCCCCAAAGTTTAAATGCAGGTTGGTTGCAATCTTTGTTCCAGTAAGCAATGAAACGTGAAAATGTGATCATAGCTAGGAAAAAGAAAGTCTAGGAAACAAGAATAGCAATGACACTGACATGCTTTTATGACCAATGCAACAACCTCAACAACCAAGACACATTTAAGGAATACATAAATTTGATGTCTTTGAGATAGTACAGTGTCTCTTGGTGCTTTGACATTACAGCTCTACTTACTGCTGAAAAACTTGGATTGGAAATGTTGTATCTATGCAGTTTGACTTTGATCAACCTTGTTTGATTCATAATATAACTTGGGCCGATCAGCTTTTTGGGCTAAAGTAGCCCATTCAAACATATTGGGCCAGAAACAATCTGAAACAAATCAAACAATGTCCTATTCTTGTAACATAATGTAAAAAGTGTTTAATCTATCAAGTAGGAGGTTCATTAGAAAGATACGACATCGATAAAACCTGAGTTCAACAACATAAGTATTGACATCATTATTATCCAAAACCTTAAAAGTTAATGAAATTTTACTTTTATATAATATTTTACTTTCTCGTTATCTAATATTAAACTTAGACTCACACTTAAAATTCTAACAAAAATTTACGCTTTCTAATTTGCTTAGCTTAAATACCTTTCACAATTGCAACTATTGTGTATGAACATAACAGGTAGATGCTATGTTAACATTAAAGTGCTATGCAAGAAAACTCACTCTAGCCTACTATACTCTATACAATTAAAATCGTGTTCAATTGAGTTTATTAATAAAATAAAGTTTATTCATTGAAGGACTTAGATAAAATATTTAAAGACACTTGCATTGTCTCACTTTCCTCACCAATTATATTTCCCTGAAGGTAAGCTAAACTAACCATCTTTTTCCTAAAATAATCAACATAAAAACTAAGAAAAAAGTACAATAGGTATACATTAACTAACAAACTTCCCTAGTTTTAGTTTGAGAGCATTGGAATGGATAATGACACTCCAATTATGTAAAGAATTACCCCATGTGGTGATGAAATTATATTAACGAATTCTAAATTAAAAAAAAATGGAGATATGATTCAAATCAAAGTGAGCTAAGATTTAGCATTCAGATACTCTTGTTGGTTATAGTAATTACATTCAGCATTAAAATTAAAGACAATTTTATTTAAATAGCAAAAGAGGAAAAAATATTAAAAACTAGATTGTTACGCACGTGTTACCAAGAAGGGGTAATAAAAACTTATATTGACAGTATAGTTTATTTAAAGTTATTGTCGACATTATTGTTAAATTATAATTTATTGATACTAATATATCAATTAAACCAGAAATATTAAAGTCATTTAGCGACTTGCCAACAAATATAATTTAATTACTGATTTTACTTCTCAATAATACAAATATTAACATATTATTCTTTGTTTACTCTCAACTTACCCTTTAGTCAATATATCTCCTAGTTATGCTTCTAACATAGTTTTTAATCTTGTTTAAAAACATGTTCAATCTAGTAATACTTTTTAACTTTTCTTATATGCTTCTAACGAGTAAACTTTGTTTCTAGATTTAGCATTCTTCAGTGTGAGTACTCTCAAGTTAAATTTATGGTTTCCAGTGGTGTTCCTTTCATTAAATCTTTTAGATTTAATTAATAATTTGACTTTTTTATTATTATTTATATCTATGATTAAGATGTATGATTTATTTCAAACTTTATAATTTTTTTACTCAATTAAGTTTTAATATTTTCTTAATTCAATTAAATCTTAATATTTACTAAAATATAACCTTTTAGATTAAATTAGTTTTATCATTATTTAAGTGTTACGTGTTAAATTTGTCAAAATTAGAATAAATGCTTACATAGATCCACATTTTAAGATGTAACTCTTCCTAAAATAAATTATCAACATAAAAAGTCATGTCCAGTTTTTTCTTCTCAAATAAACAGTGACAAAGTTACTAATAAATAACTCTCGTATCAGAGTAACTTTAAACACAAAAAGTATTTTTGACAAAATTATTATCATTGAAATAAAAAGTTTATCTTGGCACAAGCTTAAAGATGAACTACCAAAAAAAAACATACATAAATACAATCTGATTTAAGTGTCCATCACAATCTCTGACAGCATCAACAACTTAAGCAGTATGATGATTTAATTATTGATTGGAGCATGAACATATATACAAAATAAATAACAGTAAACTTGACCCTTCTGCATGCACATGAAAACAAAATGAAAGATTAGAAATCTACCTATCCATGTACAATTTACAAGTATAATAATAATAATGCTTAAGATGCATTACCAAACTCTTTTTCCAACTTTAATTTTCCATCCACCAACCAACAAATCAATCAATGAAATGCAATGCAATGAAATGCAAACACCTCTTTCTCCGTGCCTTCTTCTCCTTCTCTCAATCCAATAAAGCCAAACCAATCAGTCTCTCTTCCTTCACACTCTCACTCACTCTCACACCTTTTCTCTTTAAACAAACTCAAAAATGGCGCATTTTCTTCTCTCTCTTTGCACCATTTTCACAACCCTATCTCTCACATCTTCTCGCACCATCACCATTCCTTCACACACCAACCTTCTCAATATCTCTTCATCCCTTCACCAAGCCAACCAAATCCTCTCCTTCAAACCCCAAAAGGCTCTGCAACAAGCTTTAACTCAACAGCAAAACCCCACTTCACCTTCTTCCTCTTTCTTCTCCGTTCAACTCCACACAAGAGAAACCCTCGTCAATGAGAAACACCCAGATTACAAAACCCTAGTTTTGGCCCGACTCGCCCGCGACTCGGCACGAGTCAACTCGCTCCTGACCAAACTGCAGCTCACACTCTATGGCGTCAAAAGATCCGACCTTTACCCGTCCAAGACGGAGGTTGGACTCGAAGACCTCTCCACGCCTGTCTCCTCTGGCACCTCCCAGGGAAGCGGCGAGTACTTCTCACGCGTCGGCGTCGGCCAGCCCGCTAAGCCCTTCTACATGGTCCTCGACACTGGCTCCGACGTCAACTGGCTCCAATGCAAACCCTGCTCAGATTGTTACCAACAATCCGACCCGATTTTCGACCCTACATCATCCTCCTCGTACTACCCGTTAACCTGCGACGCTCAGCAGTGTCAGGACCTTGAAATGTCGGCTTGCAGAAACAGTAGATGCCTCTACCAGGTTTCCTACGGAGACGGGTCGTTCACCGTAGGCGAGTACGTCACTGAAACGGTGTCGTTCGGTGGGTCCGGGTCAGTTAATCGGGTCGCGATCGGGTGCGGGCACGATAACGAGGGGCTGTTCGTTGGGGCGGCTGGGCTTCTCGGCCTTGGTGGTGGGCCGCTGTCATTAACCTCGCAAATCAAAGCGGGGTCGTTTTCGTATTGTTTAGTGGATCGCGACTCTGGTAAATCGTCCACTCTTGAGTTCAACTCACCTCGACCCAGTGACTCGGTCACCGCACCATTGCTGAAGAATCGTCAAGTGAACACGTTCTACTACGTTGAACTCACCGGATTTAGCGTCGGCGGCGAGATGGTCTCCATCCCACCAGAAACTTTTGCCGTCGATCAGTCCGGCGTCGGCGGGGTGATCGTCGATTCTGGTACCGCCATAACTCGTCTGCGGACTCAGGCCTACAACGCCGTCCGCGACGCATTCAAGAAGATGACCCAGAACCTGCGTCCCGCGGAGGGAGTTGCGCTGTTCGACACGTGCTACGACCTGTCGTCCCTGCAATCCGTACGCGTGCCGACAGTGTCGTTTCACTTCGCCGGCGACAAGACGTGGGCGCTTCCGGCGAAGAATTATCTGATTCCGGTAGACGGCGCCGGAACTTACTGTTTCGCGTTTGCGCCAACGGCGTCGTCTCTTTCGATCATAGGGAACGTGCAGCAGCAGGGGACACGTGTCAGTTTCGATCTAGCGAACTCTGTAGTGGGATTCTCTCCCAACAAGTGCTAGACCGTGTAATTTACCACTTTAGCCTTATTGTTATTAATGTTATGGAAAAAATAACATGAATAATAGTAATTAATTTATGACGATATAATATATATATATATATATAAAAAGGGTTGGTAGGTTTGTATTATTAATTGGATTGTGTGGTTCCAAAAGCAGCGGTTTTTAATTTAATGAGAATTAATACTTGATTTCCATGGCATGGGTTTTGAGATTGATGAAGCTCTTAGCCCTTTTTCTTTTTCGTTTTGGCTTTTGAGATTGGAGTCTTTGGTCAATGCTCATGTTTTCCCTCTGCACTGTACTTTCCTGTGTTGGTTAAAGGCTTGCATGTAGGGCACATGGCATACAATGTGACAGCGATGTCGGAACTCAACTTGTTATGGATTCTTTTATTTGGATAATGAAGGAGATTTGAGGATGTTTGTCTCTTGGATTTTTTATTTTGGACAGGTTATTAATAAATTCGATTTTTTTCAAGTGATACTTCGTTATATATTCTGAAAAGTTTGATTTTAATTTCTAAATTTAAATTATGTGAGACTATTATATGTATAATATCTTTAATAAATAAACTCATTATTAATACTGCGAAGGTTAAGGGAAGAGATGAAGGGTAGGATACCTATTTGCAAAGGGTGAACATTGAAAAGTGGGGCAGAGGGTCCGTGATTGTAGGCCAAATAATGCATGGATTCATGGATGGTAGCAGTAAATAGGTTTGGTTCTGTCTACTTTCAACAGCTGGAATCCACTTTTATATGTACCTATTTTCTATTTCTATAAAAGTATTTACCAGTATTACTCTTTACTATTTTTATTTATGAAAAAAATAATCCTAGAGTGCAAATCCAACTTTACTTGTTTATTTATTTATTTTACTTAAGTTTTAATTTTAACAAATAAAAGTACCAATTAAAACTAATATTTTACTTATTTTAATGTGTATTTATTTACGTATGTTGACTTTATTTAAAAGTATGATAAACGTATTATGTACGGAATCTTTATACGGTTCCTATTAAAAGTAGATGAAAGAAATTAAGGCCTATATATAAAGTAAAGGCTGGGTTCAGGTAACCATTATTAAGTAACTACCTATATTACAAAATCTTCACGGTATTCAATTTATATATTTGATAATAAGATTATCGTTATATCATAGTATTTTACAAAGAGTATTAAACTATATACAAAGAGTATTGAAAGTATGGTATTAAACTATATACAAAGAGTATTCTTTATGAACTTTTAATATGTTATTTTTGTTTTGTATTCATTCAGAAAATGAGAAATTATCATGTCCAATGTAGAATCAAAGTTACTTTTTATATAAGAAAACCTATCTCAGGAAACTATAATGGGTGAAATAACTTTCAAAAAGTATTATACCATTAACAACTTTATATAAAATAAATATTAATTCAACTTTTAAATTATAATTTATAATTTCATAGCATTATAATTATTTGTGTTAACTATTATTAAAATTAAATAAATGTGATCAAATTATTCACATTTAACTATATTTTAAAGATGATAATTTTGATCTACATAGATTAGACATTAAATTTTTTTATTAATATACAATTTTGTATATAAAATTCATATGGAAAAATTTCAGTTTAACTTTTGAAAAAAAGAATTGTCCACTTAAATATATTAAATCGTATAGCATTTTGTAAAAGTTATTACTCATTATAATTCGATATTTCCCTATAGTGTAATATAACAATAAAATATTGGTTTTACACTTGTATTTTGTTTTTTCAAGTAATGTATTGAATTGAAATTTTCTAGATAAAGTAAATATGATTTGATGTAGATATTCTACTAAAAAAATTAGATAAAATTGAATTGTTAAGGAAATTGATAGATAATTTAGACCAAATAAATGAGAAATATTAATGAGATATTTAGAAAAAGGGTGGATGGAAGAAAAAATTGTATGAGAAAAATGAAAGCAGTGGTTGGAATGTCGAAGCAGAATGAAAGCAAAGAAGAGAGTTTCAGTTATGAAATCATGTCATTGAAAAAAAGGTTGAATGAAGGTTGGTCAACCACAATTGCTGCATAAAGTAAGTGCAATGGAAGTCCCAAAATCGATTCCTTCACACGTAAAATGTTGCACGTGTTGTGCCACTAATTGATAAAGCCTCAAATCATGGAACTTTTCCTCATCCATTCTTTTGCCTCCTTCCTTTAAGTATATATTATGGTTTTATGAGACAAAAATAAAGATTACTATAAGAAAAATGTGTTTATTACTATTCTTTTAACATACATTGTAGTATTTTTAATATAAAATTTTTATTGATAATTATTAGAGATTTTACATTGATCAACTCACAAAAATATAAATACCTACACACTTTATCTTGTAAATCAGTATTTTAATATTAAATTATATTTAAAGTTCACTTCAGTCATATAAAATACATTTTAATAAAATTTGTTGTTTGCTAAATATATCGTGTCACTTGTTATTGGATCATTTATTAATGTCTAGTTTCACATTTGAAATATATATGTTTCGTTTAATGTTAGAAGCATGTTTGAAAATCTTAAAGCAACTAATAATAAAACAAATTCATAATATATAAATGAGTTCAAACTTTACTTTACAAACAGATGTATAAAAGTAACTTAAATTTTTTAATGTATTTTGTTTCAAATGTGGGTTGATATTAACTATCTTTAACACAGAGCTCCGAACAAATTTCAATTAGTTTGTGTTATCCAAGTCCTTCTTTTCAGTACTCTTTATACCGTATAAGAATTATCCGCAAAAGATACTTTGATGTTTAAGTCCGTATGTGACCATTCGATTATCAGAACCAATTTCTAAAAATTGAATAAATGGAATCACCTACCTCTTTATCTTACACTTGTATTTATAGGTTTCAAAATGAACTTTTAATTAAAGTTAACTAAAAGATGATAAGTATACTAAACGTGTTCAATTTGCAACATGATCAGCTAATAGGTTTTTGATCGATTGACCACTCACTCTCTAGTAAAAACTGTACGGTATGTGAGGTAAACAAGGATGAAGATATTAACCCCAATCAATTGCTTACGAGAGGATATTTTTTTATGGAATCTCTTTTGTTCATTCAAGACTTTATTATTTGATATAATTTCACTTTTAAGGTTTTATGATGCAAAATTCATTTTATATAACGGGTTCATTACAAAAAAAAAAATCTATGAAGTCTCAAGACAAGAAAACTTTTGTGTGTTGACCACTGATTATGCATTGGGATCATCCAAAGAGATATGATGAATGGTGTGAAAAGGGAGGGTAAATCAAAGAGGAAAAAGTGAGGTTGATTAAAATTTGATTTCAAAATCAAGCACTTTATAAAGAATTTGATAAATTCCAACTACTATGAGACTATTGTTCAATAGTATATTATTTTCTGTGAGCATAGTTCTTCTGTTCTATTCCCGAAGCTATTTGAAAGTGACTTGATAGAGGCACTGATTGTTCACACATCCAAGTCTTGATAAAGAGGAAGATTGAACCTTTTTACCTTCAACAAGTTTAAGAACACATTTGGCAATTCCTTTTTAAAAGAAAAAAATAAGCTAATGTATCCAACTTTCTTCTGAAGGATGTTGACTATTTCCTTTTTCAGAGTGAAGGTAAGGTGTGCACATGATCTTGAAGAAAAAATCATGGTGAAGAAGACAACAAAGCTTGCAAATATTTCCTTATTTTCTATGATATGGCCAGAAAAGGAATAGTATAATCTCAATTGAAGAGTAGAACTGTGCATAAAATCAATGGAACAGTTACCGTGTGGAAGACTTTCTCATCAAATATCACGAGCTAACAATCAAAGATGATTTATTTTTTTAAAACAAGAGAAAAAGAAGTTATTTCATTTTACCAATGAAAGAGATGAAATGGAGTTTAGCTGAGGTAATGTTAATAGACAGTCTTGTTTTTTTCTAATAAAACCACTCTCAACTCGTGCTGCATCTTTTTCGCAATCATAACAATAGTTGTATTTATTTAAAATATATTTAATTTATATTAGAATTAAATATAATTTTAGTTTTTGAATTTTGACGCAAAATTAATTTTTTTTTCAGAAATTTAAATATATTTTAGTTCTCAAATTTAAAAAATAATAGATATAGTTCTTCTAATCTAAGTTAAATTTTTTTAACGTGTTAGTATTTAAATTGTTTACACCTTTTTTCAATATAAACTAAAAATTAAATTAAAACATCCATTTTTAAAGTTTAGTACCAAAATTTCGAACATGAATAATGAATTCCAATTTTACAAAATGCAGGAAGTAAAACATATTTAATTCTTTAATTTATTTAATGAAGTTTTTAACAATTTGATTGATAAAATTTATATGTATAAACAGTTACTGAAAATACATTTTTACAGAATTTATTAACTAATCCAATTAAGCATATCCCATAAAAATATTCTCTAATTAGAGTACTAGAGAATAGGTTTTTAAAATTAAACAATGTTGTATAACAATATTTTTTTCGCCAAAATAAATCACGTGACGGTGCATTGCTTTAAACGAGCAACGTGATTTACTAGTTTCTAACAATAACAAAAAATAGTTTCACTTACAAAATTCAATGACTTAAGAACTCATAATTAAAGCGAGTTCTTCTATAAATTCGTTAAATCTATATGCCAATTTTAAGACATAAATTTAAGAAAAGGAACTCATTAAAATGCATGCTCATAATTAATTGATAAGACAGTAAGTTAAAATTCGTTAATTTTCAGTCCACACTTCTTTCGTGGGCCCGTCAACAACGACTTTTATAGTGTTTTGCTATTGTCGTGTACAAGAAAAAAAAATCCTCTCTATTTCATTGCAACATTGTATAGAGTAAAACAACAGTCATATGTACAATACATTTGATATTTGAATATTGACAATATGTTATCGTTTTGTCTGCAAAAATAAAGTACACTGAAAAGAGGTTGCATTCCGACCACATGCACCGTTCAATTTGAGAAATCAATCACTGCAAAAGAAAACTGAGATGCATATCCACTACAGCCCACGTGGAAGATCAACGTTTTTCTCTCCAACAAGGAATTCCTCTGGGCCATTGCTGCAGGAAAAGAGAAGGGTAAGAGTGGCTGAAATCCATCTATAATAGTTATAACAGAGAAATTAGTCATCAGATCTTTTTACCTAAGATAACTGAGAGCAGACATTCGGTAGAGACAGGTGAAGACCAAGATATGCAATCCAATGGTATAAAAGAATGCGAAAGTTCGGGCGTACCTGCAAGTGGATTTTTTATCAATTAACTTATACGATACCAATTTCCTTAGTTTCAGCATGAGGATAACGATTAGACCAACTCTTATCTATATCATCAAGAAACCCTAGAAAAGGGTGAGTTGCTAAAATGTGTACAGAACATATTAAAGTTCAAGCTGAGGTGTCCAAAGTCTCAAAACATCAATTGTCAAATTCTGGGGTAATGACAAACCCGTTGATCAATTGATGATATAAGCATTAATCTTTTATATTATGGCCAAACTAACGATTAGTAACCAAGAGGTTAGAGAGTTTTTTACTATTTCCAGAGCAATCTTGTAGAAAGTGTGAAAGACAAGAATACCATTGAGGTAAATAGACTATAACATCATTAAAATAACATATATAAGGATGGCTGTGTCAAGAGTTGACCAGGGTAACCCTAAAAACTGAAACTTGGAACCAGTGGCGGAACTTGACCCAGAAATTTGAGGGAGCCAAAATAATTAAATTTACAATTTTATATTATATATAATTTTAATTTTCGTGTAAACACAAAAGACCATATACGACACCAACAAAATGCATAACGCTATCACATACCTTATATATATATAATAAACACACTAAATCGTTACAAATTTTCATTAACATTTTAATATAGAAAGTATAGATATATAAGTGGTTACGAAAAGCTTGGGGGAGCCATGGCTCCTCTCTAGCCACTCATAGCTCCACCCCTGTTTGGGTCAGTAGAAAGAGCATTGTTTTCGGCAGACAGAACCAGCAAGAAATTGGAGATTCGAAAAGCATGAAAGCTAAGCTTTTCCAAAATTAATGGTTGGCGAAAAAATTAAGACTTAAATATGCTTTCCTGTATACGACCGATTTTTATCTTGAATAAACAATAATTTTTTCCAAATTTTGATTTAAGTTCTTAGATGAAATATTAATTTTGTTCAATTCCTTGAAATATTTGTTAGATATATTATATCTTTTATCTTTTAGTTAGTTTTTAGATGAAATTAATTCCTCAATATTTTATTTATCACAACAATTGATATATTTTTCATTATGTGATGACGGAAAATGTTAATACAAGTAACAAAAGAAACTTACTCAAATCTTGTTACATGTTTGACAACTAAACAGTCACGTGGACCATGCAACTGATGAAAGAAACGAAAGAGACTTAACCAGAAACTTTGATTAAGTATTTAATTTGACGGAAAATTGGATACTCAACAAAAATCGGTTATATATTGAAGGGCCGTAACATATTTAAGCCAACAATTAATGATGAGTTATGAGCTTGCAAGTCAATGTATTAGAAGAATTGAGATTTTTTTTCTCTCCATATTTTGAAATCAAATAATAAATAATTTAAGCAAAAGAAGACAGGAGCATTGGATAATGTCAAAAATATTGTAGAAGCATTCAAACATACTTGTTACCGAGGAGAAAACGCCCACTGCTGAGTGTAATTCTGTCCCTGAATCCCAACTCCTTGTATCTTTGATCCCTTTCCTAATTAAATGAAAATAGATGAAGCAGTTCATAATTAAAATTTAATAACATTGATAATAGAACACAATAAAGATAACTTTTACATATTTCTAACCAAATCACTTCTTTCATCCAATCCCAATTTGCCCTCCCTTTTCTAGGTAAGGTTCAAAATGGGAAACGGAGATCTATGCATAAGGAGAATCCAGTGTTTAATAGATCCAATAAAGCAATAACAACTGTTTAAATGCATGTTTAACCAAGAAAGTTTAGATTTTCAATCAAGGACATAACAGGTATCTTCCCTGTGCCAAAGACTAGTCACGTACAATTTTTCAATACTAGTAATAATACACCTGAAAACTCAAGTTATTTCACAAACAGTTATAAAGAGGTCACGTTTGATGGCAGCAACAACCTTAAAATAGATAGAAAATTCATTCAAAGATTTTATTGTGTGGTTTTAGGCTTTTAGTTATCTTGGACAGATAGACACCAGAGCTTTAACAAGTGCGTATTTCATTAAGGTAGTGAAGCCATGACCCATTACATTAGCCAAGCTGGATCACCTTTTTCGAGAATGCGGCAAAAGGATTTATATCATCCTCATATATCTTCTTGTATTTTGATTCAACATCTGACGAGAAACCACTTTCAACATCTTCAGCATACTAAACAAAAATCACAAAAAAAAATCTCAAGTTCAGGGTAAAAGGTAAAAAATGATCTTGAAGAAAGAAACAAAATGATGCAAGCCCAATTTAGAAAACCTTTTTCGAACCCCTTGAAACCACTTTCTCAATATTATAATCTTGTACATAACGCATCTTCCCATATAGTTTGACATTATCAGCTTTACTCTTTTCCAGTTCCACTGTTAATATCCCGATCTTCTCCTTCAATTGCCTTATTTCCTATTAAAAGCGAAAATTTCACCCAGGTCAACACTTGTTACACTGCCATATCCATAATCTAAAATTTGGTTTAAATAATACTGGATAGAAAGAAATAAAATAAATGAGGTAATATCGATATATACATACCTCTTCCGTTTCTCGCAAGCGGTTCCTAAATCGATCTCTTTGATTACAAATCACTTTAAGCATTGAGCTCTGATCTTGGTCCAAGGATACTTGCCTCTGGTCTGTATTCTGATGAAAAAAGAGCCAATTTAAGAGTCCTTCAAATCTAATTTTAAAGCACTTCTACATGCAGAAGTATATTTGGGTGTGTGATTAATCAATCACTACTTATCCAGCAAAATATTTTTTCATTCTTTCCAAAATCTTAATCTTCTAGTTGCAAAAATAAACATTTGTACCTAAGTGCATCATTAAAAAAAATCAAAGAAAATAGATTGTATCATTAAACCATCTGTCTCAAAGCTTAAGCTGTAAAGAAAAAGTTAAATAATGGTGTACATCCCTTCAAAGCGTGCTAGCTTGAAGAACATCTAATGTTCATCTAAGTTTGAATGGAGAATGCGAATTATAAGAATCAATCTATCAATTGTCTAGTAAAAGAAGATTTCAACCACTCCATGAACTAGCTATCTCAAAAGACTTGTGATGAATTTTGCTAATATATCCTCCAAGAGATGCATCTGGAATTAGAATTATATTTATCCATTGTTAAGTACACTCAATTCCACTCCACCCAACAAATCATTGATTAAGCCTTTTTCATTAACCTAAAAAAAAGTAACAGTTGAGGCTGCGTCTATTTCCAATTTCTCAATGCATGACATTAGTTCTTTCAAGATTATTCTTTGAAAAGAAATAGAATCCAGAAAGAATGGAAGCACAAGAGAGGATCTACCTCAGAGGCCTCAGCCCCTCCCGCTTCTGAAAGATCCCAATCATCAAGGAAGTTCCCTTTACGATCTTTTGAATTGGAACTATATCCCTGTATCAAAAGAATTAAGTGCATTATAAAAATAATAAGCACAAAATTTTATCATAATTCACAAATGCATAAACAGACAAATAGAGATTAGAAAAAGAGAGCAATTCAAATTCTATTCAAAGTGGGGGATATGTAAAAGTGGTGGCAGAGACAATTATTCAAAACCTTCAATATGTCATCTTCCAACTTCTGTATCAATTTTTGTTGTTCATTAACCTTCGCCGTAAGCTCTGCTATCTTTTCTTCAGCTGTTTCCAGTAAAGATTTTTTCTCAGAAAGTGTGACCTGAAAATGGTAGAACTTCATCTGAATAATAAAAGTCTTTAATGCACAGCAACAACACTAGCTATCATCTTAAAGAACATCCTTCTACATAATATTGCTACTGAGTCCTTAACATGAACAATGCTCAAATGAAGGAAGTACAAAGAATCCTTTTGAAACTGGTCTTGTTTCTTCAAAAAAGGGACATTGCTATGGTAGTTGATCATTTATTTCACCCTAATTTTTTCAAAGTTTTCTCTGTTTATAGGGGCAGGAAGACTGGGCATCCCATTTCTAAATAAATCGCATTCTTACCTTCAACTGTGTTAGTTCATGTTCCATTTTACGGTTCTTATCCAGAAGAAGAAACTCCATCTTGCTCATCTCTTCCCCACTTGTAGCCACTTCCCAGTCTTCAGCTTCAATTGAATTATATCCCACTGCCTGCATGTATAGCTCACAAGGAGGTATAAAAATAGTGAAGTTACAAGAGGTAACCAAAATAATAAATAAGAAAATGCAAGAAACAATAACACCACCTGCAAAATTTTCACTTTCTTTCGCAAATCATCAACTGTTTTTTCTGTAGGCCTTGCTTGAAGTTCTTTCTTCATCTCCTCAAGGGCAGCCTCCTACATTAAGAAAAGGCAACAAAAAAGTGAGTTTGCTCCCAAAATAATTTAGAGACTCAAATTATCAGACATGTATTATAACTGCTCATACCATGAGATAATAGCTTTTGATAGACATAACAAATGCTTGTAAATCACGGTATCATACACAAACAAAGTTTCACAAAGGAAGAGCACTATCAAGTTGCATTTTTATATCTCAAATAATGGAAAAGAAATATTCATCATTAAAGTGAAAGTTCACAGACCTACATGCCAAACCACAATTTGAATTGAGAATTTTGTGACTGGAATAGTTAAAAAGTAGTTTCAGTGTCTCATGAACATGAAAAAACAAAACTATGTGCCATGAAATGATGCAGATGGAATTGCTAATATATTAACTGAAATGCATTTACTGTGGGACTTGTACCATTTGAAACATTATATTGGATCAAAATATATGCATATTCATAAACCACAATAACTTAAAATGCCTCCAAATATTTGCAAACCATAATATTACCTTTTCATTGAGCATTGCAGTAAGTTTCTTGACATCATTAATGTGTTCATCTCTTTCATTAGATAAGGTTGTTTCAATATTGTGTAGTTCCAAGTTCAATTCAGAGATTTGCTTTTCTTTGGCATTTAAAGAATTCTCAAGTGCACTAGTTGAGTCAAAACTATCACTGCAAAAATAAAAACAAACAATAATCTGAAGACTGTGATCCAGTGTAAAAGATAAGAAATTAGAAGAATTTGAGCAGTATCAACGAGTGAGTATGCATGAATGAATATAGGATCAGATGGACAGAAAGCGCAAATAACTCAAGTAGCTCTGCCCACTGAATGACTTTTTGTATGACTAATAGGTTGAGGGGTCCAGGTAATCGCTTCTGTTAACAGAAAGAGATAAAACCAAAGGTGAAGAAAGCAGTTTGCTTCACATGCCCTGCTCTGAATTTTATCAAGGGGGTTTGTTTTACAAGCTTTTAAGCTGAACAAAATAATTAAAATAATAACACATAAAGCTAAAAATACCAAATTAGAATGATAAGACTAACAGAAACAATGCTATATATCCAACAACTTCTGGTTTGTTGCTTAGCATATTCAGAGAATTGTGATAATTTTACTCATTTTGGAACAAGCAGCTTCAACTTTCACTTTGTTCCAAGAAATAGCAAATTGATCATAAAAATAAAACTGGACTTCTTGATGAAAATATGGATTTGAATAGTTTAAACTAGGTTTGCCTTTACTAATCATGTTTGGAAGAACGAAGACCAAATGATCTTTGGAGAAAATGCAGAGCAGAAATGTTACTGAACTTAGAAAGGACAGTAAAGATGGATCGTGTACTTACAACATATTGTTTTTGTTTAAGGTAAAACTTACATAAGGTTCAATAGCTGCTATTCTCCAATTAGAATAGGCACTTCACCTTGTTAAAATGTAGGGAAAGCTTTACATTGAAGAATTATACATAGTACCAAGGTGAAATTCCAATTCTAATTAGAGAACAGTACAAATCACATCCATAGAACTGTAACTTCTGTTCTTAATTTAGCTACCAATAAAAATAATGTTTATGTAGAATTTGGAAGTCAGAAACTTGAAATGCAGATAATATTGATTTTAGAAAAAAGAATAATAACATCAACAATAATAAATAGAAAACAAAGAGGACTGCCATACCTATTCTTAGAATCAGTACCTTCATGTGCTGTTTGTAACTGAGATCGGAGAAGCCCCTGCATAGACAAAGGAGTATCACAAGAATAAGCCGTAAGTCTGATTGAATGTAAAAAAGCATCAGCACTCAGCAGATTGAGACAATGAAACTCATCCAATTATCTTCCTCTTCCTCTCTACCCTTAATTGATGCCAAACAAGGGACCAATCCTTTTGTTCCCCTGTTCCTTCCTCTCCCATCCAAAGTTTGCATACCCAACAGAGCCTTAGTTATTTTAAGATTTGATCATGAGCTAGCAATAACTACCCTACATTAAAACCCAAGAAACCTAAACAAATAAAACTGTTCCTTCAGCATTACAATTACAAATTATATATAGCTTACAGTCAATGATAGCCTTAGCATATAATATAATGTAGTAATTCAATTCTTTATGCCTGGTGGGAAGAAAACTGTTAGTGAGATCAGAACAGTATAGAATATTGAGGGGTAGGCTGTAAAAATAACTTTAAAGTTGATCATAAAGGATATTAAATGTAAAAAAGAAAAGAATTTTCTTTTGAACTTTCGACAATAACAGCTAGCAACCCTTATAAGAGTTGGGATCTGTTTCGATGGTGAACAAAGAAGCCCAATCCAACAGGCCCAAAAGGGTCGTCTAGCAGAATCGTGGATCTGAATTGTGTTTATTATGGATAAAAGTATAACAGTGGTTCCAGAATATTATTATGATATTATGCAGCTGGCAACTTGCTAGGACAAATTCGGTTAGAATGAGGCATTGTATATAACCTGTGTACTCTAATATTATGAGATATGATGAATATAATCTGAGAATTCCTTCTCTTCTCTATTTTAGGAGGCTCCTCTGTCCTCAAATTCAGAGATCTTATTCCAATCAGGATCACTACAAGAAACAATTAATAGTTGAATAATCAAACACAAGGAATAGTTAAAGAAGGATTTAGTGTTAAGACGCCATCACCCTTGGTTACCAATATATTTTTTCTTTTCCCACTTTTGAGTATAGAAGGACTCTGATGGGAATGGGATTCAGAGCAAAGTAGTCACAGCAGTTATGGAATTAGTAAGAGTTGTTAATAGTAGCAAGTATCAGTTACAGAACCGGTTTATACGTTAGCATAAATAATAGGATGGGAATGAAAGGAGAAAGCATTGAGAAGTGTTGGTATTGGAAAGCAGAGAAATAGCTCAGATGTCAAAGCAAAAAAAGGGAACCCCTTTGTCAATGGGAAACCCTTAGAAGGAGATTCCTACCTTTCATTCTAGCCTTAAATTCTGCATTGTGGGTTTGTAAGAGACTCCCAGCTATGTAGTTAAGATGTATATGGAGCATGAATTGATTGCAGCAGTGACATATTTTTTGAAGGATAAAAGCAACAAACAATTACAACATAACAGAGCACCTAATGTGGAACAAAAAAGAATACAAAAAAACTCAAGCCTTATCTCACTAGGAAAAGTTTGCACCATGGACCAAACTCTGCCACTATGCTCTATAAAACCTATTACTAGGCTCTATAAAAGCTATTTTTTCAAAAGAACAATTAAATAGATCTAAAGGAAGTGCACAATACTATTTCATACCTTCTAAAACAAACAGAGAGAAAGCAGCAAAAATTGAAGAATTTTATCAAACGGGATAGATCCAAGGAAGTGCACCATACTATTTCATAACTTCTAAAACAAATAATTGAAATAAAAGTTTGTAAATTGCACCTTCTCTCTTTCTAAACTAAGAAGCATTGTTTGTGCACGCTCCACTTCATCCATTAGAAGTGTAACCTCCGATTGCTTAGCTGCCCTCTCTTCCTCTGTAGTTTTCAAGAACACAGGAGAATCATGGTCTTAATATTAGATAATATCAGGAGAATCACAGTCTTAACTCTTAATCCGCAGATTATAAAGTAATGAAAGAACCAATGTTACATTGATTCCAGTGAAGTATACAACTAAAATTGCAGTGAAAACTATTAGATTACCAGATTGGGCACGGAGTTCAAACAACTGGTTTTGGGCAATTTCATGCAATTTCTGCATATTAGAAACACTGTCTTTGGCATGCTGTAACTGGTCTTGTAGTGCTTGTTCCCTGCATACAAAAAAGAGATCATCATACTAGGTAAGCAATGCCAAAGCAGAGGACACTTCTGATACAGTAGTAATAGTCAGTCTGTACAGAACAAGAGGGACAAACTAATGGGAACCTAGGCATTTCATATTTGAATGTAGAAAAAGAGGAATAATTCCAAATAGCATAAACAGAACTCACAAAACATGGACTCTCCCTCACTCACAGAAAACTGAAAGCTAACGGAAAACGTACACACAGAAAGGAATAAAAAAAGAAAGTCAAGGTCATGCAAGAGACCTTAACATCCATCCAATCTCCCAATAGGTCCTTGCTTGCCCCTCCTTTCCCTGGCAGACCTTCTTATACTTCACACTCCTAACAAATTTTGTTTCTTCCTCCCACCTTGCCATGTGTACAAGTAGTACTTGGAGCCAGTGTTTATTTGGCTCACACATGGTGCCAATCCCATACTTCCCCTCTCTTTTTTCAATGGTCCCCTAATGCAGTTGTTGCATGTACTAAACTGCACAAACAAACAATTCTCCATAGCAGAAAAGATTGAAGGATACCTTTCTTTCAAAACTTCCAATGTTTTCTGGTTTTCTTCGGCCAGACTGCGTTGTTTAATCTCCACAATTTCTTTCACTTTCTCTTCCATCTAATTCACATAAATTCAAATGACTAATTAAAAATCATGAAAGAAAACTAGGTCTAATTTGTGATTGAAATTTAAAGATATTGGGGATCTAGAGCACTCCAATGATAGCAAATGTCGTAAAACCACAAGATATAAATATACAGATTGAAAGGAACTTTATCAATTTGATCGTAGGGAATTGAATTCAGTTATGTCAAGATAATAAACCGGTGTGGAACATGCAAATGCATCCCAAGTTCACTTGTTTGCACCATATATGCATAAAACAGGCATGAAACATGGAAATGCATCTCAAATTGACAAATTAGCAATTCATGAAAAATCTTTTTACTGAAAAATAGGGTACAAAATCAGCAACTTGGTAAGTCCTACTTTGCCCCTTTTCTAATAGATTTAAGGAAAGTTGTAGGATACAGTATTAGATAAAACACATGTAAAGCAATCTTTAGTCAATACTATACTTGAAGTTACAGTACACCTAAGTTTATTCATCCTTAAATTATTAAGAAATTAAATTAGACAAGGAACATGGTTAAGATTTAGAGATTTAATATATTAAAAACCATTGTTGTGCTTTCACCTAAAAGCTTAAGCTTTTGGGAGAGTTGTTTCATAACAGAAATGAAACAGGCAGTCAAAATAGGATCCCAAAAAACACACCAGTTGATAAAAGATTGGAAACAGGAGGCAACAAATAAAAGATTGGAAACAGGAGGCAACAAATAAAAGCATCAACAGTTATTTTCCGCAAGAAATGAAAGGAACTGTGACATTACGTAACCATATACAACAGTATCAGAAGCATTAATAACCTGTTGCTCTAATTGCCTATTTCTCTCCTCAAGTCTTCGTATTGTAGCCTGCTGATTTTTCAAGTGAGTTGCCTCTGTTCTGAACTCCTCAAGCTCAACTTTCATTTTCCGGTTTTCAGATTCAAGTTCAGATAACTTGAGATCTTGCTCCTGTACAATGAAAACATGTCAGAACATAAACAACCATATGTAAACATGGACATGGTTTTCCCTTCACACATAAAACATAAGTGCCAATGCACAAGAGCATTGTACCCACAAGTTAGCAAGCAATAAAAATGAAACTGTGTTTCATTGCATAATAAATTAATGATGAACACTTAAGTTGGTAATATTAAACATACAAACTAAGAAAGTATGGTTGCCAAACTCTCTGAATGTCAAAAGATGAAAATGCGTTAATTAAAGCAATAATGAGCAGAGCAAAAAAGAGATACTAGAAACAGAATAATGTCTCAGCATAGATTTCATGGCAAGGAAACACCGTTAAAGTTGCATGCATTCCAAGATGGAAGGAGTGCCCAGTGCTCATTGTTAAAAAAGCAATATTACATCAGTATATCTGGATCAGAGAATCATTCATTCATTATACATAACTAACTCAAGAATGTATATTTAATTCATCCAGTAACACTACACAAGTTCTTTCACGTACGAACACAATCAAAAATAAAAAGAACAAGGAACGTAAGCTAAATCCTAGAACTCACAGCAATCGATACAAGAGCTGGATAAGGATCGGGAGCTTCATAGAGCTTTTGATAGATGTTGAGAAAAGCATTTTCTCCAAACTTGGCTCTCTTAGTAAGATTATCAACCTCTTCCTGGTACCCCTTAAGCAAGGAATTGAACAAACTTAACTTATCCTCTGGAGAAGCCTTTTTGAAATCTGTAAGAAGCATAATATGTAGTTTCTCAGATACATATATTTACAGCACCAACAATAAACGACAAAAAAGAAAGAAAAAAAAACAGAGCATGAAAAAAGCAGATTGCAGCAGTGCTCCTTCCGTTGTTCCAATTTAGTGAAAACATGCCCTAAGATGTAAGTATACATTATCCAAGGTGAACTGTGAACTTTGAAGCTTAAATCAAATGCTGATTTCGTAGTAAAGGTCAATAATAATTCTATTAAATACATTTCTAGCACAATTCGGAAACAGAAACGAAAACACTAACTGCTCATACCTCTAGTGTTCTCTGCAAGCTTGCGTCGATTTTTCTGACTGTTCTCCTGATTCTCCGCAATTCGAAGCCCTTGCTCATCCAATACTGTTTTCTCCTTCTCCAACTCAAAATCTGAAAAGAAGAAAAATAAAGTCCCGAAACAATAGTAATTAAAACAATGCGGCAACGCATCATAGATTAGAGATAACCAAGTCAATTGCCGCGCACAGAAACACAGACTAAGAAGAAAGCTATGAATATTAATGGAAAACTGGAAAGAGCAAAACGTGGAAGTGAAGTTTCGATGATACCTTTCCAGAAGGCGGAGACGACGGAGATCGGAGAAGAGGATGGAGGAGCGGTGGATTTGTCCCTCTCGGGTCCGGATCCGGATCCACCTAATGGAGCCTCCATTTTGTGGTGCAGTGTCTGAATTGGTTGAAGAAATCGTGTGTACTTTCTTCTTCTCCTTTTCGTGTCTCGGTTTCGGGTTTTGTATTCGCCTAACCGGAAAACTTTTATGCGCGGTAATGTGGGATGAGAAAAACGGATCTGAATGTGTTGCAAAGTTAATTAAATTAAGTAATATTAGCTTAGATTAATTAATACCTTTTATTCAAGTTTTATTTGGTCAATAACCAGTGATTTAGCTGTGTTCATAATTTGTATCATTGTTATCAATTTTTTTCATTATCATGAGTAATTTTTACATTTACAGATGCAGTTTTGAAAGAGAAAGGTTCTTTCTTGTAATCGTTGGGCCGAGTCGGTACTCTGGGCTTTGGGCCCCCGCTGCTCAATTTTTGTTATTTGTTAATTTGTTTGTTTATTTATTTTAGGACAAACTTTTATGACTTAATAGTTAAATCTTGAATTCTTAGCGTTAGAGGTGAACTTAAAAAAATTAAAAAGGTTATTTCAGTAATAAGTAAAAAATATTTGATGATTAGAATATTTTTTTCAGAACTGTTTCCAACCTTTTAAAATGAATTTGAGATATTAAACTTTTTTACAAAATAAAAAAAATGGGATTTATTTCTAATTTTGAAGAGTAAAACCATTGATTTGTTGTGCTGAGAAATGGAAAAAGAAGAAAAGAATTGCCAAGACAATTTTATACAAAAAAAATAATATTTAATTCACAGTTTAATTAGATAAGTGCTTAAAAATACGTTTAATAACATTATTCTTTTGATTTTACTCACAAGACAAGAAACAATAAACACAACACAAAATCAAGGAAACACTTTACACAGGAGAAAGCCAACTACAGTTCTTTGAAGGAACAGCAGAAACAGATAATCAAGAAAAAGAAAAAAAGCAGAAAGAAGTAAGGTGTCCATGAATGGTAGAGTTGAGGAGATCAATATCTAACGAGTCATGGCTGATGCAACACGTGGAGCTTCCAGGTTAGCTTTTCTCATTCTTTCCTCGTTTGCCTTCCAACCTAGAAAAATACATATGCAACTAATTAGAGGACCTTGTCCAGAAACCAAATATGTGTGCGTAAGTTGTTGATTGAGTAATTATATATACCTAATGAGGGGTCAAGTCCACGGTTTTTAAGTTCCCTGTGCTCTTGGCAAATAGCACAAACTAAACAACAATAGTGAACGCAGCAATCTGAGTATGGTTCTTCAGGTAAGTTGTAGAGAGATCTTAGCTTGATTCTGAATTTGTATGAATATAAGCATCCCAATCCAAAACAGCCAAGCCCACAAAATATCAAACGTGCACTTGTAGCAGCTGCGATCAATATTTTCGACACATATTAGGAAACTAAGTAAAATATTCTTTTGACTATGAAGTAACTTCCAAGTGGAACCATTTAAAGATTTCAGTTTACTCACATGTTCTTCCTTGATCTATAATTTCCGCATTACGACCAAAGGCCAAACGAGGACAGCACCACGTAAAACAACCTTCATGAAAACAAATGGAAGAATGTTAATATAAAAGACATAGTAATAAAAAGACACGGTGTGAATAGAGAACTTACAATTTCCTTTGTCGTCAAAGCAATCGTATAAACCAGTTGTCCATTTCCCAGTTGGTGGAGCATTGCTGTTTCGTTGTTGTGCTCTCTCACCTTCTACCTCGTACATTTTGAAGCAGATATAGCAGACACAGAATATATTTATATATCAGATTAAGATTAGAAACTCTATGCAACTTTTTCCTAGTTCACTACATTATCTTGCATATATATAGCCACTGGAAAAGCTCCATTGATTCACACACTCTTATGGCCCTGTTGTTGTTTATCCTATCAGAAAAGAGTTGCATTATATATATATATATATGAGTTGTGTATATCTGTCTGTGATAAACTTTTCGAAATGCAAGGGTGGACTTAGAAATTCCACTACACTTTATTAAATCTAGCCATTAGTATATATACTGTTCTACTCACTTTAATATAAATTAGTTTATCTCTTGTCAAGCTGTTTAGCTATATATATTAGTTTAGAGTGGTTGCATATTCTTTCACAAGACCTAGTTTTGTTCTGCAAAACCAAGTTTATTCTGCCAAATTGTAAGCAAAGTCAATGGGTTTAAGAAGCTGTGAACAGTGATGGATATTAGCTGTGCATATATAATGTGTTCTTGCATGTCCGAATTTTTAAGCACTAAAATGGGGGGACATGACAACCTTAACTTCAGTGCCTAGAATAATTAATCGTTAAACAAAAAACATTTTTGTGCGACAGATGATATTCAAAGACTGGTAGAGTAAACTTGTTCGTGTAATCAACTCCGATGAATGATGTGCTGCTGGCAAATACAGAATAAGAATGAAAAAAGAAAACGGCCAATGACTTTGACTTCAATTGTATAAATAATTATACGAATTGTATATTAAGTTTGACAAAACATTTAATCTAAATTGTAGATGGAACTAAATTTGATAAGGTGATTTTTTAATCAATTTCAGTTTTTTATTATATTATTATATTAACATTTTAAAATAACTTATCTAAATATCCAACTTGTGTCTTATTATCTTACTCTGTGCACTTAATTTTTTTTTACAATTTATTAATTTAACTTATTCAGATTATTTCTTTATTGTTTTATTTTTTATTATAAATTTAATGTTCGATAATAGTTAAAAGGGTATTTAAAATATCAAATAAATTTAATAAAATTTGATTAAAAGAAATAAATTCATTAACTTTTAAAATTGGAAAAGTAAATTGGTCTAAAATTAAAAAAAAAAAAAGACTAATTTCAGTTTTCATTTAAAAGAACCAAAAATATATTTAACTCATATATTTTTATAAAGTATTGCTTACATAAGAATTAATTGTATTTTTTATTTGTAAAAATGATTTTAATTTTCATTTTTATTTCAGGACAAAAACATAATTCACCTTATTACAATGGGTCGGTTCGTTTCTACGGAAACTACTGTTTACACCAATTTACGAATACGGATTAAGAATAAAAATAGTGTTCGTTTTGATTGATTTGTGAGGAAATAAGAGCGAGAAAATGTGGGATTGCTTTATTCTTCGATCATTGCATGAAAGGTGTGATTTGGAGGGATTTATGAGAAATTCTCGTATCTACCCTCCCTTGCCAATTCACGTTGAGGTGTTAAACCCAGTGTTTCTCATCTTTAATAATAATAATAATAATAAATATAATAATAATATTAAATATAATAAAAATAATAATAATAATAATATTATTATTAAAATAAAAAAATATTAATAAAAAAATATATTAATAATAATAATTATTATTATTATTATTTCAATTTACTAAATTACTATTTTTATTACATTTTAAAAATTAATTTTTTTTCTCTTATAAATATTTTTAGAATTAAATATAAAATTAACAATTATCATTTTGTATTACTTTAATAACTAAGGGCATTTTGGTAATCTTTAATTTCTATCAATTAAACAAATTTTTTTATCTATCACATCAATCAAATCCTACTCTAATTCTCACAAACTTTACTTTCAAATCCACACTCAATTACCTCCAAATCCATTCAAATAAACAACAAAAAATTTATCCTCAAATTCATCCTCTCACTCTCCCCTAAATCATCTCCTCCAAGTGAACACAGCCTATAAATTTCAATATATAGACATACTAAAGAGTATGTAAGGCACATGAAGTCTCTTCATTTTGAAAGAGTTTAAACCTACCTTTAGGATAATATCCACATATCATAATTAATCTCGACAGTTTGATATTATAGTTATTATTTTTTATGATGATGTATTATTATGTTATTATTAACTATTATGTTATTATATATTTATTATAAGTACAATTAATGTTGATCTTATACATACAACTAATATTATCTAAAAAATACTTATTTAATAATCCCTGATACTGTTTACTATTTATAAAAGATTCAAACTTTTTTATAACTTGACAAGAGATTTTTGCAAGTGAATCTCTCTCTTTTAAGTTGCAAAAAATTTTATTTTAACTATTAAAAATATTCAAGTAAGATTTTATCACATGTACGTAAACCACGATTAAGATCCCACTAACATCATACCCTTTCCATAAAATTAACCATTTTTCTCACAAGAATACATTATAATTAACATAATTAATAATGATGCACCTAGAAAAACCCATGATCCGGTAAACAATATATTTGTGTGGGTACAGCAAAGCAAAGGGGGACTATTACACCTAATTAAGTATTCTCTTCTACTTTTTTCAGTTTATATTAGAAAAAAAAGTAATATCTAGAAAAAAAAAGTCTCTCAAAAATTATTCTAACTAATATCAAAGGAAAATTAACAACAAATTGTAATTTATAAAGTTCTCAACAAATTTTAAATAAAAGAAAACATGAATTTAAAAATATGAATATTTTCAAATTGTTATTTTTAAATGTAATTTAAACTTATTTAATTTTAAATAATTTAATTAATCTTAACAAATTATACAATTTCAAACTAATATCAGTCAAACCTTTAATAGACATATATTTGATATAAAAAATTTCAAATTTTAACTTTGAGGTAAAATTTGCAATCATCTATTTTTAGTAATTCAATTACTATCATAGATGTAGTTACATTTTTGTTTTAATTTTCTACTTAATCAACATATTTTCCAATTCATCCTATTTAAGATGTTAACTCAATTATAACATATAGGATAAACTACTCCGCTATTATTTTTGTAATTTCATTGTATAAAATATGAGTAGGGATTCATTTATTACAAAAGTAATTGAAATAAAATCATTGTTAATCTCAATCTTCCATGCATGAGTAGGACAATGATTAAACATAATTAATAAACATTACATTTTATAAAATTTTATAATTAATTTTGATGTTAAATCATTATGAAGTTTTACTTTATTTAAAGAATGTCTATAAATATTATAGAAATATAATTGATAATTTATTTGATACAAAAATAATAATTAAATAATAAATAATTTTAATATTGTTGTAGGGTTTCTTTTTCTTTTTAGTCGATTGTCTTTTATTTTAATATTGTTAAAAAATAAATGTGAAAAAAAAACTTAAATTATCTGAAAAAGCAACAAATTGAAATAAAAAAATAAACAGTCCAGTATATCAATTATTAAATAATCAAATTCTAAACATCTAAAGATTTTACAAAAAAGTAATTGAAATATAAAGTCGATACTTCGATTGAGTTTTTTTCTCTCACTTTGAAAACTTTTTGTAGCATTTATTTTTCAAATAAATATTTTTGCTTTCTTATAAAGACGTTAGAAATTCTAAAACATTTTTTTTTGTGTTTAAAAATGTAAACATAACAAATAAAAAAAGTATTTTTGTTTTTAGAAAATATGTTAGTTATATGAACTTATATTATTTTAATCAGCAACATTAATTATTACATATTTAAAATGAACATTTCCTAAACAATAATATAACTTTCTGTCTTCCTCTCTCATGAATTGTATCATATTAAATATCCTAATTCTCTATCATCTTTATTATTGTATACAACTTATTAAAACAATATTTCCTTCTTTTTCATTGTCAAACTAAAATATAATTGTTGTTAAAATAATAATAAAAGAAATTGTTTCAATTGATGTATATACTTCTTTCTTAAAATTTATACTCAATTATGATTTTTTTTACATGAAAAAAAATTATTCTTTGCATAACTATATACAGTATATATCTCACAATCTCGATTTTAAAAATAGTTATCTAAGCATATAATTTTTTACTGTTTTCTTATCAAGAGAGGAACTAAAATGATTATAATAATCTATTTTTACAATTTAAGAATTAAAGTATATGAAAACTGTAATTTTTTTTTAAAAAAATGCTATTAGTAAAAATATTTATTCACTATAATGAGTTTATTTATTTAAAAATATCTATAAAATATCATCGAAAATTCCAAATACAAATGTAGAAGATTGAATTAACGTAAGATGAAAGAAGTATTGTGTCACATCACATCCCTTATCTCCTTTCACACACTCTCTGTCCAACTCATCAGTCAACACTAAGCAGTCTCTATACCCATTGCGACGCCAGGAGAAGCAGAAGAAGAAGAAGATGGATCCATCCCTAGTCTCGCAGGGTCACCCCTATGTCCCACTCGATTTGCACCTACCCGATTACTCTCCCTGCTACCTTTCCATGTCCAACATTATCTCTGTCTTCGCCTTCTCCTCGTTGCTCATCGTCTCTCTCATCTGGATTTTCTCAGGTTTCAACACTTTCTTCCCACATTTTCAGAACCCATCATCTTATTTTAAACATTCTTATTTCAATTGTTTTCCTTCACAGATTTTAAATCTCTGTGTGGGGTGTGTGTCTGGTGAGGTTTTTGTCACCATGATGGGTCATTGTTTTTTTTAAATTAAAAACCCTTTGTTCGAAACATTTCATTTCGGCTAAAGTTTGTGTATTTAGTGTTGGTTGCTTTTCAAAATTTGATTTTGAGTGTTACTGAGAAACTGGGGGTTAGATATTTCACATGTTTCAAGTGCCACAATTGAAAAGATTGCTTTTTTACCCTCTTTTGATTTGAAGTAGTCAGGATTAAAATAATCTGTCAAGCATTTTCTTCTATGTTACCATTGCTGTATCTTCCAATCTTGATTTGCATCTTTCAAACATTTGCTTCTCTGTGCAGTGTCTTCCAATCTTGATTTGCATCTGTCAAACATTTACTTCTCTGTGCAGTGTCTTCCAATCTATTTGCATCTGTCAAATATTGCCTCTCTATCTTACCAATGTGCAGTGTCTTCAGTCAAACATTTGCTTCTCTATGTTACCAATGTGCAGTGTCTTCCAATCTATTTGCATCTGTCAAACATTGTTTCTCTCTGTTACGAATGTGCAGTGTCTCCCAAATTGAATAGATCTGTTTTCTTTTTTGTTTTCCAATCTTGATTTGCATTTGCTATGCTTCTGATTTATTGTTTAATAATGTGCTTTGGTATCAATATAATACAATCCAAAAGTAGTTGTTACCGGTTTACCATGTATTGTCTCTGAAACTAGTTATAGTCCTTTATTGTCAAACCCACTTTCGTAGTGGCTAACTGTGTAGTAGAACAAAATTATATGTGCTTTTGGTGGAGATTTACAATAAAAGTTTTATCTTAGTAATCCAAGTAATAAAGATCTGTCATGTAATTGGAGAACAGTACCAAATGCACTTAAAAAATTGCATCTAAGTTTTGTCCTGACCAACAAGGACATTGGAAAGTATAATGTATTGGAGAGTGAAATTGATATGAGTGGTATGTTTAGGATGTCCGTGCTTTCCACTATGATTGTTATTTGAATTTCTGTGATCAGGTTGTGGGAATGGTGGTAGTAGGTTTTCTGATTGTGTTTAGATGATTTTGTATTTTGTTCAGGAGGTCTTAAGAAAAGGAAAGTTGACAGAGTGCTGATGTGCTGGTGGGCCTTCACAGGTCTTACACACATGATTCTTGAGGGCTATTTTGTTTTCTCACCTGAGTTTTTCAAGGATAAGAGTGGCTTCTACCTGGCTGAAGTTTGTAAGTTTCTTTAGCATTTGTCAGAAATGTATACAAATTGAAATTTGGATTTCCCTTTAAGGTATTTGCATTCTTTTAGCTGATGGAAGTTTTCTAATGAACAGGGAAGGAATATAGCAAAGGGGATTCAAGGTATGCAGGAAGGGATGCAGGAGTAGTTACTGTTGAAGGAATAACAGCTGTTTTGGAGGGTCCAGCTAGCCTCCTAGCAGTGTAAGTTGAACCTAAAGAACAAAAGATTCTACTAAGATAACTATAGTTGTGACTCTGCCGATAGAGAATCTTCATTAACTGAGTGACTGATTTCTGTTTCCAATAACATCTAACAAGACAAACACCTGTTGCTGTAGTAAGTTTACATTGGATTGAATGTTTCATCTGCTCTTGTTTTTCATTTCTCCAGATATGCAATAGCTACGGGAAAGTCATACAGCTACATACTTCAGTTTGCCATTTCTTTGGGTCAATTATATGGAACGGCTGTCTATTACATCACAGCTATTTTGGAAGGTGATAATTTTTCTAGCAACACATTTTACTATTATGCATACTATATTGGAGCAAATTTCTCTTGGATTGTAATACCCTCTATCATTGCCGTCCGCTGTTGGAGGAAGATCTGTGCAGCATTTCGGCTTCAAGGAAGTCAGACAAAAAAGCCTAAAGCTCATTGATGCAGACATTTAGTTTTAGGATATCATTGTTGTATGAATTATGTGAATCGATTCTCTTGAACTACACGTGTAATTTGAGGAGGTGATGTTTTATGTTTTGAACAACTATTTCTGAAACATTGGTGTGAATTGTTTGGTGGTACATGGCAACACATAGACACTTGTGTAATTTTTATTTAGAATTTGATAGTGTTTAAATTTGGGTACTCTATTTATTTCTTAACATTAAAAAGTATACAAAACATTTAATCAGATCGCACATCAAGAAATCCTGGTCTTCATTCAACAATCTCAAGCTTCCCATGGAGATGCTAGTCTTTAAGAAATTACATATATGCATTAGTTTTGAGTAATTTTATCAGATTCCTTAAGAGTGCCTGCTAGTATACTTTTTCTTTTTTTTCAAGATTCTCCATTTTTTTCACTTATATTTCTTTTGTCTGCAGAGAAACTCACTGCTGACGATTCAAAACTGATATTGTTTGTTGTAAAAGTGGTTTGTTTGTACTTGATTTTTGGTTTCAATTTCTATTAAAGTGGAAAATCTGTCAGTTTGTTTGATTTTGGTCCATCAATTTCTATTAATGTAAATCTATAATTTATTGATTAAAAAATAATCTGTAAAAAAGTTGAGAGTAAAAGTAATTTAAGTTATTGTTGAAGTAAATCAATCCCTAGTATATATATTAATAATATTATTTTGTATTTGAATATCTTACTAAAAGATATTAGGTAAAGTATTTCAATATATTATAACATTCTATATATTTAATATTTTAATAATAATCTAATAAAAATTAACAAGTAACGGAATAAATATTAATAAAAATATATACACACTATCCTCAAAACGTGCATAGGGCATAATCAAAAGAGAAACAATATACCTAAATAAATTACAAAAAAAACAAATAAAGCAACTACAAAATATACCCTAAATACAAAGCAAACATATGGATTAAAGTGAATTGATATCCTATTTTTAAAACTTTCAAATGTTAGGTGAAATTCAATGCTATTTTCAAAGCTTTCAAATGTTAGGTTTAATTCAGCACATCATATGTAGAAAAAAAAAGAGTTAATCATAGAGCCATTGATTAATTCTGTTTCATGTTGTATATTTTCAATAAGATAAAATAAAAAATAAAAAGAAAGAAAAGTGGATTACGTAGCTTATATATATAAGTGAAAAAACACATGTGGGATGTCGATCTAAACATGCTATTTGTTCTGGTCCCATGTATTTTCACATCGAAAGTTTGAATATGATGTGAAACTTAAAATAATTTCAAGTTTCTTTTTCCCCTTTGATATCTTATTTTTTATTTTTAATTTAGTTTTTATTTTATTTTAAAAAAATTAATATAACTTTTTTTCATGAAATTGGTATTAACAGTTTTGAAATTGATTTTTCCAATCCTTCAATCTCTATTATTACTCATTACACCTTCAGGTTACCTTCCAAAATCCTATTAAAACTAAATTCAACCACCCAAACCCACCCTATTAAAAGTACCATTTATTTGCGGTTGTTTTGAGCATAACAATAAAGAATGAAAAAGTTATATTTACTTTTATTATTAAAATTTTATTATTATTTTTATTAAAGAAAGTACACACACTTATTTCACAATATATATATATATATATATATATATATATATTTCCATATATTATAAATAAACTTGAAGGTTGTAGCACTACAAAAAAATTTATCAAATTTCAGTCTACAATTTATTATTCATAAATAAACTCTTGAAGCGGCGTTTTTAATGTTAAAGAGTATCATAATCTAACCAAATTTATGTTAAGAAAATATTCATATTATTTTTAATTTTATTGTACAACATAAAAATATTATATTAAAGTTTGAATAATAGATTTGTTTTTCTTTTTAAATATTTTAAGAAAAAAATGAAGACCGGTCAGATATTCAAAGTGTTCCTTGAATTTGTATAATAGATATGTGAATGTGACAAACTAGATAAACACTTTTATTCTACCACTGTAAAATAATTTTGAGTCAATTCTATTGTATATAAAATAAATTACAAAAATAAAATAAGTCAACCCATCAATCTCGGTGAATCAAATCAAATTACAAAATATTTAACTTACAAAAAAAATAATCAGATAGAACTTACTATTTTTTAACTTACCTAAACCCTGTTGACTCACTTTTATACTTCTAAATCTTATATTGAAATATACATTATTTTTTATTACTTTACTAGCAATCATGATTATACATAATCTTCTCCAGGATATATATTTTCTAAATATGATATAATTTAATTAAAAAATATAACATTTTAATATCATCACCGTTAAAGTTTATGAATTTACATACTAAATTTAAATTTCAAATTTGTAACAATAATTTATATTTCATTGTTTTATGATTTATATTTAAAATAATTGCATTTTTCATTATAATATTTATACTCATTATAATTATTACACTTCAAGAACATTTCATTTCTAATCACAATAAATATTTATTTCAGTTATTCATTTATCTTAACATTATCTAAAACAATTTTGTAAACCCATGCACATTATTATTGTACGTTTTAATATCCAAACAAATTATAACATCCCAACTTATATATAAATATATAATATAGCAGTTGACATTTTTAATATAAAAAAACAGTTAGAATAAGACTGTAAATAAGGTATTAAGGTTACAGTCATCCCAAATTTAGTCATAATTTAAAACTAAACACTTTAGAGTATTTTAAAATGATAGAACTTAATTTAGAAACTCCTAAATAAACTAAGTTGCAGCATCATCACCATCCAGGGCCTGCTCCAGGGGTACCTCACCCACTCTTCTCACATCCAAGTGGATGATCATTGTAAAAGAAAAGCACACACAAGCAAAACACAAACACAGAAGCAATGGTGAGCTAGATATACGAAAATCATGTTATAACAATCACATACAACATGCAAGTTTAATTCAAAGTCAATGAACCATACAACACCACTTGTTACACTTTACACTTGACTCGTCCGAACTTAGAATGATTGTCGAGCTATGGCGGGTCATGCACTCGTGGTGGCTTCTACTGCTTTGCAAAGCCGTTATCGATGGGTTTCACCCTACCACACTCACGAGGTTAGTCTGTACCGTGCCTTGGAGCATAGTGGGAGCCTCCAAGACTAAGACCTCCTCCTACTACTCACGACATGGTTCAATCCTCTCTACTTAAGAATGATTGACCATTGTAGTTTTATGATAACCCCCAAGACTGAGCTTCCATGCAAATCATTCTAAACACATTGAAAGGGCACCACCATGTATCCCCCCTTGAGGATCATGGAATTACGTCCAATACTGATACTTTTCACTTTAACACCAACATGATAATGCATACATAAGCCCTTAAAGCAACTGGAACAATTAATTAAAATAGCATACTGAAATAAATAGAAATATAGGCTGAACAGAAAACATCAACACATAATGAGCAAGACCGAACACCTTGTGAATGGTGGAGACCGAACGGTATCTCACTTCCCAAAGGACAGGACCGAAGGGTCCATAAAAGATAAGACTGAAGAAGTGGCCGAACATTATTTAGGACCGACCATTAAGAGAGACCGAACGCTACCAAGACCGTGTGCTACTAAGACCGAACGCTACCAAGACCACCCACACTACCGAACGGTTATGAACTGGTAAGGCTTTAAAGAGACCGACCCAGTTATGACCGAGAGCATAACAAGGTCGAACGGTCAACACTAACCAATTCAGCGTTCTGCATAATTCTGCAGAACTTCTGCAAAATTACGAACAACACCTAACATAACCATTTCTAACCATTTTTACTAACTTCTAACACCCTTAATTCTTGTTTTATACTTAATTAAACTTATCTAGATTATTCTAAACATTCCTACTACCATTCTAAAGTGATTAAAACTCAATTTCAACTCTAAAACACCAATTTTCCCCAACTTAGGGACCCAAAACCCAATCCTACTGCTTTGCACCTATTTTGATCAATTTAGTGACTCAAACAAGTCACAATACACTAGCTAAGACTGTCCTAACAGCCCAATTGCGCTTTAGGCCCAAAATGCCTAAAATCACTAGCTCACTTCCCCCAATTTGCCCTAAAACACTATCATTTCACTTAACTTTCCATTTCATTCAAGCTATAACAGATTTATCACTCCAAGCACTTCCAACACACCTAATTACAACAGCTAGATTCAACCAATTCAGTTTACAGACCTCACGCTACAGTTTCATACATCACACGCATCAACATGTATGACCCAACTTTTTAGAGCTTAAACAAGCAAACCAAATAGCACACCCATTAAAGAATTTAACATACATACAAATAATGCAAGCAAATTGAAAACAATATCTAGTTCCCCTTACCTTAGGGTTTCACAGGTAAGCTCACAACTTGATTCAACAGTGCCTGACTCAGTAAGAACTCAACCAAACCCTACAAACCACCCAGTGGGTGATAGAACAACTATTTAGAGCTAAGTTTTGACAAGAAATTGCAGAAGAAGGTTTCTAGTTACATGAAAACAGTAGAATAGCATGCCCTAGGTTCCAAAACAGAGGAGGAAAATGGAGAACTACTTACCGGTCAGAATGAAAGAAGTAATCGGTTCAAAATAAAGCCTTCTACACTGTGGACGCTTGGGCACCACCTCCATGCACTGAATCAGTGAGTGTGGAGGTTAGAGAGAAAGTAGAGAAACTTGGAGTTCTGAATTCTAGAGAGAGGTTGAATGTTTATTCTAATGAACCAGGATATATTTAAAATCCATTTATATCAAAATAAAATCTGATCTCATTAGTATAATACACATATTCACTTTTTTAACCCCTTTTCCAGGTTCTCACAAAAATCTACATATAAATTTTTAAATACAATAATAATTATTTTATTTTATTATAAATTTTTTAAAAAGTCCGTACGCACGGGTCTCATGGTAGTTTATTTTTAAATGTCAGTAATTTAAATTTCAAAACTATTATTATATTATATATATCAATAAAAAAATTGAAAACAATAATGAAGATGGACTATTTATTCACTTGAAATAATTATACACCACTAATTTTCATAATAAAATTACTGTTCTTCTCTTAAAAAATATGCAATTTGTATTATTTCTCAATAATAGTATATAGACATAAAGCATTCATAGACTACACAATGCTTCCATAATTATTGGTTGGAATAAGGATGGAAATGTGACTATAGTGCTCTGTATAGTATCTTTCGTCTGGAGGGAAAAAATAGAGATAATAAATAGAAAAATAAGTTCAGAAATAGATAATTATTTTAAAAATTATGTAGTTTTATTAATTTAATACAAATTTTAAAAATATTAAAGGAAGTTTATAAGAAATGAAATAAGTAGATTTCAACGTTTTTTTTCTCCTTTCCTTAGCCTCCATTCTTTCCGACCAGAATAAATAATAAATAGTTTTGTGTTTGGTGGTTGATATTGTGTTAAACGTGATTATGAAGAACGTTATAATCAACTTCACATCACAAAGAATAAAATAGGGACCATTTATAAAAGTTCGCTACGTAATAAATAAGTTAAGAACACTTTTGTGACTTTACATTCGTCGGTGAGATTTTGATTTTCTTAAGCATTGCAATTATTTAAAATTCAGTTTAAGCGTATAAATTAATCTTTATACACTAAATTATTAGTTTCATTTTTCTAGTTAACATTTTTCTAAATGAATTCTTATCCTCACAAAATACTATATATTTTTCATCGGTATGTCTCTTATGTTATTTTTATTGTAAGAGCCTGAAAATAATAAGGCTATTGGGTCTTATGATGAGACAGTCAGCCCATAAGCTAAGGACCCATGATCTTAGGAAGGGGTTTTCTAAAAATCAGAATTCTTTCATTTTGTCAGCTTTATTTCTCTCTCTAAAACCCTTGCCCTAAAATTCTCTCTACCTTCTCTCTAGATTTTCTCTTCACTGAACCGATTAAATTTTGATTTGAAGGTGTTTCCGCACTCGCTGCACCGGCTTCAGTTTGAACTGAACGTTTTTCCATTCCGACCGGTAAGTGTTTTTTTTCCTTTTCTTCAACCGTTCTTGAACCTAAGCCATGCAACTTGCTGGTTGCCTGTTACTGGTAGCTTTTCCTTTAGTTTCTCTGTCCCTTCCAACTCTAAGAAATGTGCTTTGCACCAATTTTTGGTGGCTTATAGGTGTTGTCAAACTCGCCTCTGTGAGGAGGTACTGCTAGAGCGTTCCTAGGAGTGGTACAGTTAAGCTTTCCAAGTAAGGGGAGCTAATTATTTTTGTATGAATTTATTTTATAAAAATATATGCATATGAATGTTGAACTGGTGTGCTCTTGTGAAACTGTTTTATGACTTTTATTGTATTGGGTATTATAAATGAAACTGTGAAATTGTGCATGTTGTGATGTGATGAATTTAATATGTTTTGAATGAGTTTGTTGGCTGAAATTGATCTTGTTGGAAGGTCTGGAGTAAGGGTTTTGTAATAGTATGTATATGGGTATTAAATAGATGTACAGGTAGTTGGCACATCCCTGATCATAGAGCAGCCCTGGCCTGGTCCAGTCAGTTGTGACTAGTCATATGTATTGGCGTCAAAGGTGAGTTTGATGCGTTTAGACATCTGGGTCCTCTCCGGTGACCAATTGGGGTAAAGAAAGATCTCTACTAGGATGAAAATAAAATAAAACAAGTTGATTGTAGATGCATAAAGTTATCATGTATTAATTTCTAGTCAATTATAATTTTAGGAAATCAGTCACTATGTGTTTGAAATTTAAAGTAAGGATCCATATATAAATATATATATATATATATATATATATATATATATATTTAATATAATATATATTAGTTTAATATAATATAAAAATATATATTTATAACGTTACGTATCATATATATATATATATATATGTATAATAATATAATGTAAATATATATATTTATAAGATAAAATACGTAATATACATATATATATATATATATATATATATATATATATATATATTAGTTTAATGGTGCGTTGGTATTTTCAAACAATAACTCTAATATCCATTTTGCACTTTATGATTTACCGGATGGGCAGTTAGTTATGATTAATTTAGAATCCAGAGTAGTCTTGATTGTAGCAAAACAGGTGCCTGAAAAGAGAGTTTGATATGCTTCTAATATAATATAAATATGTATATTTACAAGATAATGTACGTATCATATATATATATATATATATATATATATATATATATATATATAATAGAGTAAGGATAATTGTTTCTTATATTGAAACGTGAGTGTTAATCAATAATTATATTACTTGTAGGTATGTATAAATTGATGCATTTTATGAGCTGTTATGGGTTAGTTAGGAGCTGTTTGGTTCTTGGTATTGATTAACTTAGATTCAATTGTCGATATGTTATTTTTATAATTTGTGAGTGGTGAGTAATGTATATTGTTGAGATTATGTATATGTTGATCGTGGCAGAAAGTATATGATTACAAAGTGATGAAAGTATGATCCAAGTTGTAAATCAAGTTCCATCTGTGTAGGATCTCTTGGTGAGATCCTTAGTGTTTTAGATTGAAAGTACGAGCTCAGTCTTGGGGGTCATTCTGAAACTCCAATGGCTAACATACTCAAGTAGAGGGATTAATCCATGTGGTGAGGAGTCGCAGGAGGTTTTAGTCTTGGGGGCTTCCAGTATGCCTCAAGGCCCGGAACAGGCTAACCTCGTGAGTGTGGCAGGGTGGGGAACCCAAGTTTCATAAGTCACCACGAGTGCAGGACCCTCCATAGTTCGACTATCATTCTAAAGTCCGGACGAGTCAAGTCTAGAAGATAACATGCTAGGATGTATGCCTTAAACTGCTTTGATTTAAGTTAACTCTTGTATGTTATGTGCTTGATATGATGCATGCTTTTATATAATTAGCTTACCCTTGCTTGTTTGTGTGCTTGTTGTATGTGTTTTCTTTTGCAATGATCATCCACTTGGATGTGAGCAGAGGAAGATGAGGTTTCTTCGGAGGCAACATTGAAGAGAAATGAAGATGATGCTACAGCTTAGACTCACTAGGAATTCTTAGTTCTCTTATGTCATTTTGAAGAACCTTGTTATGTTTTAAGTTTCAAATTCTAGACATATTTTGGAATACTCTAGTGCTTGAAGTTTTAATTTCTTAGTAAATTCTGGAAGACTGTAATCCTATAATACTTTAAGTACATCTCTTAACTGCTTTCTAATATTATAAATTGGTGATGTCTTTGCATATATATATCTGCTATATATTTGAGATGTCACATTTATTTTCATTTATAATTGAATAAATAAAAAATATGTTACACAGAAAAAAATTAAAAATATACGAAATAGAAATTGTAACATTTCATTTCACAAATTTTAGTAATATATTTTAGGATTTTAACCATTGATAAAAATATTTATTGATAATAATCATCAATAGTTTAAAATTTTATTATTGACAAATATTCTCACTAGTAAATTATGTCAGTAAAATAGGTACAAATATTTTTTCTTTAGGTTTTGACTATATGTGGCAAAATTAATTGATAATGAATTTTTTTAAATTCGTTGGAAATTTGTTGGTAATTGAATTTTTTAAAAATTCATTGATATATATCATAATTATTGAATTTTGAAAATTTGTTAATAGTTGTAATTTCTAAAATTCATCGATAATTTTGTCAATAAAATATTCATAATTTTCTGAAAAAGTCTCAAAATATTTATTATAAATATACAAGAGATGGGTGATAAGAAGAAGAGAAGAGAGACAATGAAAAAGGAGGAAGAGTAAGTGTTGACAATAGTTACAATGACAACAATGCTAATGACAATTACATTGACAATGACAACACGACAACAACACATGAAAAAGAGGATGAGAAATATGAGGAGGAGAGGAAGGGGAGAGCCAGAGGCACTAGACACATAACACTGAAGACAACTATCAAAGTGGTGACGGACATAATAATGTCAACACAGAGGAGGAGGAAGAATAAGATGAAGAAGAAAAAGAAAGAAAGAGAATGAGGAGGAAATCACAATATTTGTCAATAAAAAAAGTAATTATGACAAATATTTATTGATAAAATTAAATTATTAGTATAATAACCGATGAATTTTTTAGCATAGGTACTTATTGACAAAATTTTTATTTATAAAATATTTTATAGACAAATTTTTTTATTGTTCGTAAGCGCCAATAACTTTGCTTTATTGACAAATTTTGATAGTTAATAAATCCAATTCTTTTTTTAATGTATTATGTATAACAATATAATAGGAGATCTCTCGTTTAGTGTTGATTATAATACTTAAAAGTAAATAAGTACATGTGTATTTATATCATTTATAGAAATATAGTTCATCACTTGTGTAATAAATTTATAATATTTATTATAAATCAAATACTATAATTTATACAAATAAATAAATAAACAAATAAAATCTCTAATAAAACATCTCATTTCACCTTCTTCCACATGTTACTAAATATTCATTTTGCACAATTTCTAGAAAATAAAACATCACTAAATAAAAACAGTACCTTTTTCAATTGAAAGTGTTAAATATTCCTCACGTTAAATCTTTCATCCATGTAAGAATGTAAGAATTGATTTAAAAAAGTATAAAGAATCAAACCATGATGAAGGAAAGGTGGATGAAGATGGAGAAAGGCGGTGGAAGGTAATGGGAGACCAAACATAGGAACATCATTTTGACATGGAACATAAGAGTCCTATTACATTTTTCTTAATTCAACATTACATTATCGTGCTTTGCTTTCAAAGGTAAAAGTAGTCACGTTTCTCATATCACATTTAACGCCAACTTTCTTAGACTTTGTTCACTTGAATGGATTTGAAGGAGAGTGATTGAGGAGATTTGAGAAGATTTGAAAATAAATTTTTTTATTGTTTATTTGAATAGATTTAAAAGTAAGTGAGAGTGAATTTGAAAGTAAAGTTTATAAGAATTAGTGTAGAATTTTATTGATGTGACATATTAAAAAATTACTTTTAAATTCACTCTCACTTATCTCTAAATCTACTCAAATAAACAATAAAAATTTTATCTTCAAATCTTCTCAATCACTCTCTCTAAATCCATTCAAATGAACAAAACTTCAAACACAACGAATTCGTCCTTACTAAATAAATAAATATACAATTTCAAATTATATTAATGTAAACTTTATTAAATATTGCACTATATATATAATAGTTGAGTGCCAGAAATGATCTCTTATGCTTGTAATGTCATCTTTATGTCTTCGACATTATATCTATCAGTTTTTTGTGGTGTACAAGGACTCACACTAGACACGTAGTACTATGTACTGAAATTATTTATCTTCACTTTTACCTCTTTTGTATCTTTCTTACCTACTTCTGGGTTACCCACTGTCACATTCGCAGCTTTTCTTTCATTTTTCTCCCTGTTCATCGAAAGTGGTATTTAAGATGAGAATCACTTCAACCGAAGAATAATTTATGTATAAATTTGTTAAAAATTTTAATATTTCGAATTTAATTTTAAATAATATTATTAGCATCGATTTGTAATAGTTTTATATAAATAGCATTTAAAAAAATATAATTTATATATTTAAATTATTTTAATTTCAATTTTTAAGCGATAAAAAAACTATTGAATATATAATATCAAAATTAATTTTACAATTTGCAATACATTTCAAAATCTATTCAGATATTTATGTCAAATAATATATACTAATTCTTTTTTATTTTCACATAAAAAACAGTGTGGTCTATAAATACCCTAAACTCATATCTTACTTCTCATAAAGCAACTAAAGTATTCAGAAATGTTGCTTGAAGCACTAGCTATCCTCTTCATCACACTCTCATTCATTGTTTTTGTGTTTCAAAACAAACATGATGGGAGAAGTGCACCAGGTCCCAAACCCTTGCCAATTATCGGTAACCTTCATATGCTAGGAAAACTCCCACATCGAACCCTTCAATCTCTTGCAACAAAATATGGTCCCATAATGTCCTTAAAGCTAGGGCAGGTCCCAGCCATAGTGGTTTCTTCTCCACAAATTGCAGAACTGTTCCTGAAAACCCATGACATTGTTTTTGCCAGCAGACCCAAAATCCAAGCCACAGACTTTCTCTGTCATGGCAGCAAGGGTTTGGCTTTTTCTGAGTACAGTGCGTACTGGCGCAACGCGAGGAAAGTGTGCACTGTGCAGCTTCTGAGTGCCTCAAAGGTTGAGATGTTCGCTCCTCTGAGGAGAGAAGAGTTGGGAGTGTTGGTGAAGTCGCTGGAAAATTCTGCAGCATCTGGTGAGGTTGTGGATCTGAGTGAGTTGCTGGGGGAGCTTTTGGAGAACATCGTGTTCAAAATGGTGTTGGGGCGTGCCAAAGATGACAGATTTGACTTAAAATGGCTGATTCTTGAAGTGATGAACTTGGTTGGAGCTTTCAATCTTGCAGATTACATGCCCTGGGTTGGGGTGTTTGATCTTCAGGTATCAAATTCAATCACATATCTTGCAGCTATAAGTTGTTAGCATATGCACTCAATTTTCATGACATGATGGAGTGGTTAAATAATATATATATATATATATATATATATATATATATATATCCAAATGAATTTGAAGCAATATATAAAAGAAAAAAACTTAATTAAAAAAATATTTTCACACACGCGTATTTTTTATATTTATTTGATATTATTCTTCATATTTTTTACTTTTTTTTGTCTTTAAAAAAAACAATACTTTGACCTACATAAAACTTTTAATATAATAAATTTTGTCTTAATGTAAAAATGAACAATATTGTTTCATTTAAAAAAAAATTAAATAAAAAAACAGAACTAAATTAAAATCAAAATAATAATCTGACATTGACGTGTGATAATACTTGTCACAATATCACTTTAAAAATCTAACTCATGACAACAAAATTTTTATTAAAGAAATTTTTAAAAATAAAATAAAATTAAAAAAATTAATAAATCACACGTTAACATATGACAATTTTTTTAGAAAAAAAAAAACTAATTATGACAGATGAATTACAATTTGTTAAAAAACAAAAATTAACTTGATACACTCCCCCACCATCCAAATAATTAAGCTTAAGGATAATAATTTTATATCATAAATTATCAATTTAAAGTTATATATTGAGCAACGATACTTTTATACTCATTAGATTAACATTAGAAAACACGTTATAGGAATAAAATAGGTATAAGTTTTTAAATGTATTATTAAATATGTGTAAAAAGTATGTTTATCAAAGTATCATTATTATTAAATATTATTATTTTAATATTTAATGAGTTTTTAAACATATTTAACCTTCATGGTTTTATCTTTTAATCTATCTCTTTCTTTATAAATAAAAAAATAACCATTTTTTATAATTAAGGTGGTGCATAAAAATATTTTCCAATATTTAGTAGCAGGAAACAATTGATCAGTAGCTTTGTTTTCTGGTGGATACGGATTATCATGATGTCTTTCACTGATTACTTAGGACTACAACAAAAACAAAAAAAAAACAAACACACACATATATATATATATATATATATATATATATATATATATACTTTTTTATTATTGTAGTTTTCATTCATTTATTATCCTTCTCATCGATTTTCGAGAACAAAAGAAAAAGTTCAGCCTTATGTTTGTTGTATAATTTGCTTCTGTCCACCAATCAATAATGAAAAAACTACTTTTACGAAACAAATACATTTTTCAGTCACAAAAATAATATTTTGACATCTTGAGAGTTGTATATAGGTATTGATTTGATTATTTTAATATAATAAAAATATAATAAAAGACATGGTGTTATAACAAATTATTAAAATAATAAGAAGAGTTGTGATATAAGAAAAAGAAGGGTTGTAAGAGATATAAAGATCATTTTCAATCTTTGTCATTGAGTGCTTAAAGTTGTAAATGGGCGATTACACACATATACTAATAATATTGAGATATGAGATGAATGTTATCTAGGAAATATAGAGATTTAAGTATGAGGTGAAAATATCGTATAATTATCTTTCAGATGGGAAAATGAATTTAAAGTTACATATTAAATAAAATTATACGGACAATTCAGATTTCACTAGCGGTGAATCTAGACAAAGAAAACTGTTTTTATATTTTAAAATTTAAGTAAAAATGTTTTTATTCAAGCAGTTTTATTTAAGATAAAAATAAGCTATTATCAAAATCCATAATCAGAGCAAGATGTTTTGAATAAAAAATCAGTCTTTTCATATAAAAATAATCTATTATTATAAAATGGTTTTTAGAGAATTAATATTCATTATTTTGAACGTACTAGGTAGGTTCTAATTGTAATATTATAATATCACGTTAAAAACAAAATTTTAGATTTAATTTAATTTTAAAAGTTTAACTACATAATTTAGCTTATGTATTGTAAATTTAACTCGTGAAACTTTCAACATTTATTTTGACTCTAAACCTTTTTATTTATTAAATTTATCATTTATGTTTGTTATATTTTTATTTGTGTTTATTCCTTTATATATTTTTTATCTAGCAACATTATACATAAGTGGTCCACAAAAAATTGTTTACACCACATGTTCATGGTAGTGTTTATCTAACTTTTGACATACTTTCTATCTTTGAATAAATCCCTAACTCCATAAATAATCGAAACGTTTGTCGGTCATATCCGGACAAAACAATATTCACAGAAATACGAGAAATATCTATTACATTCACGGACCACCAACCAATATACAATCAATTTTTAGGGTAGTATGATTATTTAAAAAACAAATTTTTGTATTTATAAAAATATAATATATAAAATGGTTGATGGAAAATAATGTAAACATTTAATAGATATAAAACATATTTATACAATCTATACAACCATAGTTTATACATGCAACCAACCACTCTCCAGGGACTAACAAGAAGATTAAAGAAAACAACCAAGTTATACGATGAGCTGTTGGAGAAAATAATCCAAGAACACGAGAGTAATCCATATCATAAAGATAAAGAACGCAACATGGATTTTGTGGATATTTTGCTGTCACTCATGCACGAATCCGATGATGTTGAGAATCACCAAGACGCCATTGATAGAACAAACGTAAAAGGTATCATATTAGATATGCTTACTGCAGCATTTGACACCTCTTCCACAACAGTAGAATGGGCCATGTCACAACTCTTGAGGCACCCAACTGTCATGAAGAGACTTCAACAGGAGCTAGAACATGTGGTCGGAATGAACAGACACGTGGAGGAAAATGACTTAGAAAAGTTGTCTTATTTGAACATGGTGGTGAAGGAAACATTAAGGTTACACCCGGTTGCACCTTTGCTATTACCTCGTGAGTGTAGAGAAGATGTAACTATTGATGGTTATTTGATAAAGAGAAAAACCAGGGTTATGGTAAATGCTTGGGCTATAGGGCGAGATCCTAAAGTTTGGGACAGGGCTGAGATTTTCGACCCTACAAGGTTTGAGAGTAACAACGTAGATGTTCGTGGAAAAGACTTTCGGATTTTACCATTTGGGTCGGGTCGAAGAGGGTGTCCTGGGATTCATTTGGGTTTGACCACTATTAGTCTTGTTTTGGCTGAATTGGTGCATTGTTTTGATTGGAAGCTTCCATTGGGAATGTGTTGTGATGAGTTAGACATGGAAGAGATATTTGGACTCACCACACCAAGAAAGAAGCATTTGCTCACTAGACCAGTTTATCGACTGGCTATTTAGGTTAAGAGAAGGTTGGTATTAATTTCAGTTTGAATTTGAATTTGAGACATGTGACACATTTAACAATATGATAAAATAATTTGAACAATGATTTTGTTTTTATAGATTTTCTGTTTGTGGTTTTGCAATTGTGATGTCTGTATTTTGCATTGATAGCATTGTTTTATAAGTTAGATGATTAAGGAGTCTTTTAAGAATTCAAAATCAGTTAGAAGTCTTTTATTACTTAAAAATGATAATACGATGTATAATATACAAATAGAAAAATCTATTTTTATTAGGTTTGTTGAATTTAAAAATTTGTTAAGAAAAGCTATTTTGAGTTTAAGATTTTTAAAATCAATTATCTTTATTTTACTTTGACTTAACTGTGAGAATATAAACATGTTGTTCATATGAAAAAAAAATGATGATTTTTACTTTAACTTGATTTATCGCTTTCATAGATTTTTTTTTATCAGTTTTTGTTTTATATCTGATAATTTATTTTCCTATATTTATGTTTCTTACCATTTAAGTTTTCAATTATTCAAATTTTCATATTTATTCTCGTTTCTCCAAACCATATTATCTAAAAATACAAAAGTACTATCAATAGAAAAGAAATGCATGAATTCGTAAGTAATATTCACATAAGATAGAGATAGTACAAAGTTATTAGAACGAAGGATAATTAATATATGATAAGGATTTTAGTCATGATTATTTTGAAAATTAGGTTTTCGTTTTATAATTAAAGCAAATTTAGATGAGATAAAAAATGATAATTTTTTAGTTTCGATTATAATCAAACGATTATTATTAAGTTTTGTTTTCTTAAAATTAAAACATAAAACTATAAATAAATAATAAAAAAATATAAAAAATATGGATTAAGTCTAAGTTTAATTAGCAACTGAGTTTAAATACTTTTTTGTTTAAAAAAATATTAATTTTAAGAGTATTAAATTAAATAATATTTTAAATAAAAAAATATTAGGCTTTGGTTATTTCAAAATCAAAGTCAAATACTAGTTTATGTTTTTGTTATAGTTGTAACCGACATTTTTTTTATTTTTTTTTATTTTTTTTACATATTAAACATGCACAAAATATCATATAACTAACACAAAAATAATACACTATATTTATCACACTCAGTTAAGCTAAAATATAATACAAGTAAATGTGTTGAATACTAATCCAACATATATCAAACATAAAAAAGCATTGAACAAAAAAAAAATACTTTAATATAGATATATAAAAAAATTAAAACATTAAAATTTTTCTATTGAATTTGAGAGCCAAAACAAGTTAGAACCAGAAGCTTCCCAAGTATTCAAAGTACCAAGTGATAAATTTTATTTGATGTGAAGAATCTAAACAACATAGTAAAGTGATGATGTGATGGTATTTAACAACGAAAACAATAAGGATGATGACAAAACAGATAACAAAAATAATAGAGAAAGATAGAAAACACTAACACCTTCCTAAAAATTTTGTTTAAAATAACTTTACAAAACACTTTATGCTTCTACTATAATAAAAATTGAAATCAAATATTCTCATTCAGATAAAATAATTATTTAAAATTTAAAAATTTAAAATTTTAAAAATTTTGATTGTTTACCGCAAACTAAAACAAAAATATATGAATTGAATTATTTATATAATTGAATTTAAATACTCTCAATCAAATTACATAATTAAAATAATTAAAAATTTTAAAAAAATTTCGGACACCTTTAAATTTTTGTTAATAAGAAACTAAAGCATAAATATACTTATAGTTTCGGTTTCTTTTGTAAGTGTGACCAATAAATTCCCAAGATTTATAAAATTATCATCACATTTTTATATGTTTGGATTTCTTGAAAATCAGAACAAACGTGATTTTAAAAGCTATCTGAAGTAATATAAATATCTCATTTATTAAGTTTTAAAAGGCTGCCACACGTATAAGGTTGCTCTGTGAGATTTGAGTTTTCAACATGTGGTGTGGAGAAAATCTTAATATATTTTCTTGAAAGGTTTGAATAAAATATTTTTTTCTCTATAAAAAAACAAAATAAATTTTCAGGTCAAAATTTGTTTCCAAGAAATTGAATTTTGAACTATGATAGAGAGAAAACTAGTTGGAAAACAAGTCGATTCCAATAAAATCGAATTCTTAACTTAATTTTTTTTATTTTCATTTATAGAAAAGAGAAAGAGATTTAAAAAGAAAAATTGTAAAAAGTAACAATTTAAAATTTGCTTATCCGGATTCCAAACTTTGACTTGAAAAAAAAAATCATGTAAATTGTGTAAGTGTTTAATACAATAAGTTACTTCAATAAACTTTAAATTCGAGTGTGTGAAAAAATCTCTCGTAACCCCTTTTTTGTAATAATATTTTATTTTTCATTGATACGAGAATTATGTTACATTTATAAATATATTACCTAACACGGTAAAAGAGACATTGAAGGTTTCTTCTCAGTTTTTGTTATATCACATTTAATGTGAGGTGTCCTTTCTAAGTCTGTGCAGCCTAATTACAATGTCGTCGATTTTGTGTAAAATTCAAGTTAAATGGCAGATTAATTTGACGGTAATCGAAAATAAATTGATGGTTGTTATTTTAAAGGGTTTTAAAAGTAGAAGAGAGTGAATTCCGAAATAAAGTAAATCAGTGAAAATTAATGTAAAATATGATTAATGTGTTAGTTTCTTTGTGAGATTTAAGGTGATAATGATTCCAATCTAGAAATGATTTATGTATTAATTTCTTCAGAGAGTGATTGTACTTTTATACAATATTATTAGGGTTAATTATTACATTTGAAATTCAGTAAAAGTTTGAGACTATTAAGTGTATAACTGATAAACATTGTGGTCTATAAATACCGTAAACTCATCTTATTTCTCATAAGCAACAAAACTATTCAGAAATGTTGCTTGAAGCACTAGCTATCTTCGTCATCACACTCTCATTCATTGTTTTTGTGTTCCAAAACAAACATGATGGGAGAACTGCACCAGGTCCCAAACCCTTGCCAATTATCGGTAACTTTCATATGCTAGGAAAACTCCCACATCGAACCCTTCAATCTCTTGCCACAAAATATGGTCCCATAATGTCCTTAAAGCTAGGGCAGGTCCCAGCCATAGTGGTTTCTTCTCCACAAACTGTAGAATTGTTCCTGAAAACCCATGACATTGTTTTTGCCAGCAGACCCAAAATCCAAGCCACAGACTTTCTCTGTCATGGCAGCAAGGGTTTGGCTTTTTCTGAGTATTGAGGATATAAAATTATATTTGTTGTTACTTTTGTTTTACACACATGAAACATTTGAGAAAATTATCATTTTACGTTTCACTAACCATTTGACAATTCAATTTTTAGACAATATAATCATTAAAACTATTAAACTTTGGTACAAATCATGATTAATTCACACCTATCTTTTTTGTTTTTCAATACTCAACTTTACCATTACATAAACTGTTATTTTAGTATACTATAATAAAAAAAAATGAACTGATGTGTTTTAGAAACAATGATGTTAAGGTTTATTTAACCCTTATACATGCAACATGGAATAACAGAAAGATTGCTATTAAGGTTTATTTACAGGAAATAACAAAAGAATTAAAGAAAACAGCAAAGTCATTTGATGAGCTATTGGAACAAATATCCAAGAACATGAAAGTAATTCATACTACGAAGATAAAAATCACAAGATGGACTTTGTGGATATTTTGCTGTCACTCACGCACCAACCCAATGATCTTCAGAATCACCAAGACGCCATTGATAGTACAAACGTGACGCCATTGATAGTACAAACGTGAAGCCATTATAATAGAAATGTGCATCATTTGACACCTCTTCCACAATAGTAGAATGGGCCATGTCACAACTCTTGAGGCACCCTACTGTCATGGAAAGACTTCAACAGGAGCTAGAACATGTGGTCGGAATAAACAGACATGTGGAGAAAAATGACTCGTGAGTGTAAAGAAGATGTAACTATTGATGGCTATTTGATAAAGAAAAAAACCAGGGTTATGGTAAATGCTTGGGCTATAGGGCGAGATCCTAAAGTTTGGGACAGGGCTGAGATTTTCGACCCTACAAGGTTTGAGAATAACAACGTAGATGTTCGTGAAAAGGACTTTCGGATTTTACCATTTGGGTCGGGTCGAAGAGGGTGCCCTGGGATTCATTTGGGTTTAACGACTATTAGTCTTGTTTTGGCTGAATTGGTGCATTTTTTTGATTGGAAGTTTTCATTGGGCATGTCCTGTGATGAGTTAAACATGGAAGAGATATTTGGACTCACTACACCAAGAAAGAAGCATTTGCTCACTAGACCATTTTATCGACTTGCCATTTTGGTTGAGAGGGTTGATTTCAGTTCCAATTTGAGACATGACACATTTAACAATATTGTAAAATAATTTGAACAATGATTTTGTTTTTGGATTTGAGTGATCAAGTGTTTCATCCATTCAATGGTTTAAGTGTAACTATTTTTGTTTGTCATAACGAGTGAGAATATAAATTTTCTAATTGTGGTGTTGCAATTGTGATAACTGTATTTTTTGTATTGATGACATTGCTTTATAAGTTAGATGATTAAGGAGTCCTTTAAGAATTCAAATGAGTTAAAAGTTCCCGTTAGTTAAAAAAATAATATGATGTATAATATATAAATTGAAAAATCTATATTTATTTGGATTGTTGAATTTAAAAATTTGTTAAGAAAAATTATTTTGAGTTTAAGATTTTCAAAATCAACTATCTTTATTTTATTTTATTTTAAATTACCTCCAGAAAAAGGGGAGGAATATATAGGAAAAAATCATGACAAGATGTATTTATAACACATATTTTGAGAACACTGCAAACATGATAATGTGATGATGCTGTTTATTGTTATTTAAGTCATCGTTTTCATAAATTTTTTTACTTGTTTTTGTTCTATAATTGGTAATTTAATTTTTGTATTCACGTTTTCTACCATTTAAGTTTCCAGATAAATACCGTAAGTGAAACCAGAATAATTTGCAAATAATAAATACAAACTTTTATAAGAAAAGAATTTAATAATTCTTAGTAACTTATTTTCTTAAAAGAAAATTTCATAAATTTAAATTATATATCAATAAAATTTTAAGCATATGGCTATGTTATTTAATTACATATTATAACATCCCAAAAATACAGTAAACATCATATAGTAGAATTAATTACATTTAATGATAAACCAAATCAGTCTTAATTAAACAAAGCGAGTTACAAAATAGCGATATGTACAATAAGCTAACTTGACCGAACGGTTTACAAAACAGAAAATACCGAACGGTTATGTCAGGAAAAAGGAAAAGTGGTCGTTCTAAGACAACTCGCTAAAATAACTAACTAAACAATTAACCGAACGGACTACTGTTCGGACTACTGTTCGGCCTTCACTTCTACATCAACGAGATTCTCTTCCTCTAATATTCCTTCTTCCAGCGTCTCCTCCAGTAACGCATCACCATCTGCTCACATCCACACGGATGATCATTGCAAAGACAAGACGGACGTACAGATACAGGACAACACAAAGAAAAACACAGGGTAAGCTTATTTAATTTAATTCAAGTAATAACATGCATTTCTCAACATATCAAACATATCAAATATATTCCAATATACAATTCAATCAATTCCTGATACTAGACTGACTGTCCGGACTGTATGAATTCTGTGTAGCTACGACGTTCGTGCACCCGGTGATATAGTAACTGGAATTTTCATCAGCTACCACCCGAGGTTAGTCCGTTCCGTCCAAATTACATTTATGGACTAAGACCTCCCGTCGTTCCCACACATGACATACTCCCCTCTACTTGAGGACGAGCACTCACGGAACATCAGGATGAATCGCCAGCTAAGCTTTGTCCACATTCATACTTTACAAATCTCAACTTTCATCCAAGAATCGTTCCTCCCCGGAACGCTCGTTCAACATCAACAACCGATTATTCATTTCATATACTGTTCATCATTTATACTCTTTCAATTTAATATCATTTTCGTCATCCATTTCAAGTGCATAAAATAACGAACGTTCAGCCCTCTTCATAACGAGGACGAACGTTAGGAACGAGACCGAGGAATCCCCCGTTCCAGAACAGAATAAAACTGATTACAGTGAACACCGTATATAACGGATGTTATTTACCACTTGAGTCAGTGAATGAACTGACTCTCGGAAGTTCAGATCAATACTCAACGAATAGTTTAAGTACAAAGGCTCTAGGCCAGATCCAATGGATACAGGCCCCTCAAAACGATTAAAGAACTATACTTAGAATAATTCAATTACAGAAAACCGAATGTCAGTCAATGACCGAACACGGTAAAAGGATTTACTGAATTTGGACGAACGCTATTTTCCACAAGTTTAATAGTTAAAGACGAGTACGAGTGTTCGGTATAAGACCGAGCGCCACTCATGACGAACGCTTTGGGTCGAAACCCATCACTGATTTGAACTCGTGATAAAATATTAATATTAATAAATATAATACGGGATGGTGAAGAGAGGATTGAAGAATGACTAAGTGTCCAGATATATGTTTACAAGTTTCTCAATTCCTCACATAGCACTCAGGCAACCTACGCTTGGCCGAACGCTCAAACGTAGAACTATTATAAAAGGGCGTTCGTTCTCAACTAGAATTCTTTCCAAATGAAAGAATTCAATTTCAAAGAAGTTTACTAGTAATCACCGAACGGTCAAGGACCGTTCAATGACGAACGTTCATTATCATAGGGAATTTGTATTCAAAGTTTCATTTATATTAAACTCATTTCTCAACATAAATTTCATATCTTCAAGTACTCATATCATAGTACATTTCAAAATTTTTATGCATCAGTTCATAATCACAACCATATACTAAAAATCAAATATCACAAATTCATGCTTCATATCACTCACAGAACGTCCATACAGTACAATACAAACATACAAATTAAATTGAATAAGCTTCCCTTACCTGGATACGTGATGGAAATAGTCTAAGAGTGGGTTTTTGGTTCGTCAAATTCTACAACTTCTACCCTCAACTATCAACACTTGTCCAAACTAAACCGAACAATCACAAAGAACCAAACATCACTTAAACTATACCCCTGCATGCAACCAGAACTTGGTTTGCATGTAATAAAAGAACGAACGACTATGGGGAGAAAACTTACCGGCTCAAACTTGAAACTTGTTCGGTTCAAGATGAAGCTTGAGTTGTCGGGAGCACTTCTACGGTTTCTGAATGATGATCGGAGAAGAGAAAAGGTTAGTTTTCTTTGAGAGAAGGTAGGAATTCTAGTGAGAAGGAGGAGAAATAGAAAGTCAGAGTTTTGGAATGGAGAAGGTGCATGCAGAAGAGTGACGCGGATTTCAGAAAATTCAGTTTTGTTTAAAAACGAACGTCCGTTCTCCTGCTGACACCTGCATCCCACTAACTGATTTTCGAATCCTCGTTTATTGACACCTGGCGTCCGCTCAGAAGGGTTTCTAAGTGCATTTTAATGGTTCTGAGCAAAGTTTTGGGTGTAATAAATGAGATTAGACAGGTGAGTTTGGTTGCTTAATTACGAGGTCTGACACATATGTTTTTTGGAAGGTCGTATGTAAACATAATGCATGTTCTAAGTGTGATAAAATAGTACGAAGTTATTAGAATGAAGAATAATGAATCTATGAATACATGAAAGAGTTTTTGATCCCATTTAATATTGAATTTCGGTTCTATAAATGAAGTATATTTAAATAAGATAAAAAAGAATGATATTTTGGTTTTGGTTATCAACCAAAGAATAAATGTTTATATTATATTTTGGTTCTCTCATGATCGAATTATCAAACCGTAAAAAATAAAAAAAAATAAAAAAAAATGTGAATTAAGTTTCTATTTATATATAACAACTGAATTTAATTCTTTGTGATTTAAAATATTATTTAATATTAAAGATATTTGACCTTGATTTTTAAATATTCTTAAAATTAAATAGTATTTTAAATAAAAAAGGTAGTAGGCTTTGATTCTTTTAAAATGGAAGTCAAATACCATTTTATGTTTTTCTTATGGGTTATAATTGAAGCCGGGTTTTATTTTAATTTTTTTTTTCTTTCGACATATTAAATTTACATAAAATATCTCATAACCACCAAAAAACAACACATTATATTTATCATCTAAAGAATTAGTCAAAATCTATAGACAATAAGATGTTAGGATTATAAGTAAAAGTGCTAAATATTAGTGCATATATCAAAACATAGAAAAAAAGATATTTTAAAATAAATATATAAAAAAATATATTAAAAAGATATTTATAAAAGAATAAAATTTTTCATGAACCCAATAACATAAAAAAAGTTAGAAATGGAAATCTCGTAAATTTTTGAAATATCAGGTGACAAATTGTGTCTAATGGAAAGAATTTAAACAAAAAGTAGTTGCATTAATATTTCGAATAAAAAAAACTTCAGCAAAGGAGTGAAAGAGTGGTAGGAGTGGCAAAATGAGAACTTGGTGACGTTTGATGACGAAAAAAGTTAAAAATGGTGACAACGCAACGATAGCAGAAAACCTAAATAGTGAAAAAAGATAAAAAACCGTAACATCTTCATAAAAATTTCGTTAAAAATAATCCTAGACAATATTTTATGCTTCAATTGTAAGGACCTAAAAATTTGAACCCAGGGTTATTGGGCCTTAATTGTGGCAGTCAGACCTTTAGCAATTTGGGCTCATGACCTTGGTAAGGGGGCTCTCCTAAAAAGAAAAGGCTAAAGTTGATTTGTCAACTCTCCTTTCTCTCTCTAAAACCCCCTTTCCCAAATTCGTTTCTGCCTTCTCTCTAGCCTCCACACTGATTTAGCCATTGCATGTTCTGTTAGGTGGTACCCTAGCGACCGTCTCGTAGAGAGCTTTAAAACCATCCGATTGATTTTACGTTCTTCAACCGGTAAGTGGCTTCCTCTTTTCTCTGCTATTTTCGAAATTTAGGGCTTATGGTTCTACTGCTTTTGTGCAATTAGAACTGTCCTCTTTTCAATTCCTGTCAAGTTTGAGCTCTAAGGGTTGTTCTCATCACCAATGTGATGGTTGTAGGGCATTGCTTAAGTTCTTCCCGGGGTAGGATACTGTTGAAAATTGTGTTGTGTGCTAGACTGCTCAACTTTAAGGTAAGGGGAGCTAGTTCTACTCTTGCTTTACTGTATGGAAGTGTGTATTATGTGAATTTGGTGATGGATGGCTATAAACTGTTTGGAATGATTTGGAGTGATGAAATTGTGTATGTTGGATCTGTGTTGACATGAAAATTCGGTGGTAGTGCTGTTAGAAAGGAAATCAAGTGTCTTTATGATCAATTTGGGCTATTTTAGAGGAAGTGAGGTAGGGATTTTGAGTAAATGAGGGCTGCAGTGTTCCTGGACTGTTTAGGCAGCCTAGACAAGTCCATTGTGACTTGTTAGAAACATAAAAGTGGTCGAAAACATGTTCCAAGTAGTAGAATCAAATTTGGGTCCCTAAGTTGTTGAAGTTAGTGTTTTGGAGCTGAAAGTTAACTTTAATCACTTAAAAATGGTAGTAGAAATGCTTAGAATCATTTGGATAAGTTTAATGAAGTCTAAAACGAGAATTAAGAGTCTAAGAAGTTGAGAAAAGTGGTTAGAAATGGTCAAGGGAGGTTTTGCTACCATTCTGCAGAATTCTGCAGAATGTGAAAACTGACCGTTCGTCCATGACGGATTTGGACGATTGGTCATGCCATGTGCTGAGTGGCGTTCGGTCAAATGTTGGTTTGGTTAACGTTCGTTCTTGGTAGTAGCGTTCGGTCATAATCATGCTTTGGCTTAGGCATTTAGCGTTCGTCCTTGTCTGGAGAACGTTCGGTTTTAGGGGATGATATTAATAGCGTTCGGTCATTGGTTTAAATAACGATCGCTCAGGTGTTGGTTAGTAGCGTTCGTTCATTCGTTGGTTTAGTAGTGTTCGGTCAGTTGATGGTTTAATTAGCGTTCGGTCAGAGGTTGAATTAGTAGCGAGCGTCCATATGTAGTAGCGAGAGTTCATATTGGTGGCGTTCGGCCTTGGTTTAGTTGCGATTGTGAGCGTTCAGCCTTAAGTTTGTATTCTTAGGTTTGAATCTTAGGCGTTCGGTCTTGATATTTGTTAGTGATCGTGAACGTTCGGTCTTCATGAGGTTTGATCGTTGAGCGCTCGTTCAAACAGTGTCCGTCCAATGGTTTATGACGTTCGTCCAAATACCCAAGGGATTTTGGCGTTCGTCCAAGTAGTGTTCGTCCATTTAAGTGGTGATGTTTTCTGTTATGTTTCCCCTCATTCCAGTAAGCTATGTTATTTAAATATTTCAGTTACAATTTATGAATGCATTTTCATGTGATCCAAATTGGTTGAAAGTGTATGGTTATAAGTGGTTTATGATGTACATTGTTGATCCAAAAGGAATATCATGAGATTTAAAATGGTCGGATTGAATCGGAAATTTAGATCTCTCGGTGGGATCAGTTAGTGTATTGAATGAATGTAAGAGGCTTCCATATGGGGGGTTATCCCTAACACTCCAACGGTCTTTCATTCTCACTTAGAGAGGATTGACGCGTGTGGTGGGAGTAGTGGGAGGTCCTAGGGTAGACGCTATCACTGGAGGTCTATTCCGCGGTAACGGACTAGCCTTGTGTATGGTCGGGTGGAACCCCTCGGCAATGGCTTTGCAAAGCAGTAGAGGCCATCACAAGTGCACAACCCGCCCCAGCTCTACATACATTCTATGTCCGGACGTGTCTAGAGTCTTAACATGATAGGATGCTTGTCTTGATGAGTTTTATGAAATAAATGCTTATGTTTATGGTGACTAAGGTGTTTATGTGGGTATGGATATTCTGGGAAATGTTAGACTGATTGAAAATAAATTGTATGATTGTTTGAGACCTAGCTCATCCTTGCATTTGTATGTGTTGCATGTGTTTGCTTTCCCCTTGCGATGATCATCCAATCCTTTGGATGTGAGCAGTAGGTGATGATGTACCTTTGGAGCAAGCTTTGGAAGTTGAGGAAGACCCAGCCCCTAGTGCTTAGGATTTCTACAAGCTCTTATTTTAAACAGCTCTTTATTTTGAAAGACTTCTAGCCTCCATGTTATCATAATCTGTATTTTGGAAACACTCTTTAGGTCTCGTTGAATCTTTATTCAATCATGTATTTTGGAGAATTATGAACTTGTACTTAAGTTTTAAAATTTTCCAGCCAGACTTAGATAACTGTACTCCTTAATCCTATCTATTGTGTACTCTTAACTGCTTTCTATTATTATAATCGATGCATTCTACATATATACATTGTTATATGTTTTGGGATGTCACATCAATTATAAGAAAAATCGAAACAAAATATTTTCACTTAGATAAAAGAATTAAAAAAAATATAAATTTTGAAAATTATTATACACTCTTCAGTTTGGGTTCTTTAAAATTCGAAACAAAATAAACGTAGGACTTTAGTTAACCGAAACCAAATTCCCCTCACTATGGTAAAATAATAGCGAGAATTATAAAAATTTTCACGCATGCTTTGATTTTTGGAAAATTGAAATAAAAATGATGTATGACTTGAATTATAATAAAAACCAATTTCCCTTAGGGAAAATAAATAGAATTTTAAAAAAATTTGAAAATTTTGTAATGGCTTCAACTCCTTTCACACAAAAATCTATTAGATGGCGAAATTTTTAAAATTACCATCATATTTCATTTATTAAATTTAAAAAGCCAAAACTACTAATAGAAATATTTCATTTATTAAATTTAAAGGTGGCCACATGTGTAAGGTTGGCTTTGTGAGAATTGGGTTATGAAATTGTGGTGGAGAAAATCTTCATATATTTTCTTGAAAGGTTTGAATAAGATATTTTTTCTCTATAAACAAACAAAAGAAATTTTCTGGTCAAAATTTGTTTACCATGAAATCGAACTTTGAACAGTGATCGAGAGAAAACTAGTTGGAAAACAAGTCGATATCATAAAATCGAATTCTTAGCTGAATTTTTAATTAAAAGTTTCGGATTAGGGAATTTTATTTTATATATTTCAAAATTTATAAATATATGTCCTCTCTGACACCGTAGAAGAGACATTGAAGGTTTTTTTTTTTTTGTTATATCACATTTAATGTGAGGTGACCCTTCCAAGTCGGTGCAGCCCAATCCCAATGCCGTCTATCTTAGGTTCTGGTCCCTACTTAATAAATAAATAATATACAATTTCAAATTATATTAATGTAACTTTTATTAAATATTATATATAAGGTTTAATTATTTTAGAGGTTTGCATTTTTTGTATTGGAAGTCTGGGACTCTTAATTTTTTTTATCTCATTTAAGTTTTTAATTTCAAAAATTTGAAATAACGTGGTTTTTATCGTTATATTAGTTGAATGATATTAAAAAAAGCAATGATTAAGTATGAAGACGTAGATTTTTTTAATAACATGATACGGTAATGAGATTAGTGACGTTAATTTTTATTTATTAGAAAATTGGACCTTCGTCTTTGTTTATTGTTTTTGTCTGAAGTTCTTTAACTTTCTGCAAAACTATTTTGGAAGAATGTAATTATTTGCAAACACAATGTCACTGCAATCCTTCATCATTGATAATGAGAAACAGTTTGTAGTTAAAGGGTTTGAACAAACTTTTACATTAACCTAATTACCACCTAATCATATATTATGTAGTATTAATTTCTTCAGAGTCATTCTACTTTTACAATTATTACATTTGAAATTCAGTAAAAGTTTGAGGACGTTTAAGAAAATTAAGGATTTATTTAAATCATTTTTAGTTTTGATTATGTGAGACTATTAAGGGTGTAACCGATAAAATTAATTTTAATTTAAAAATTGTAATATCTATTTTTTTAGTTTTCTTTTTCAAAAGTAGATATCCTAGTGATGATACTTGTCGCTGTTAAACAAATATAAGTGTCAATTACTTGCATACACATTGTTTTTATCTATCTGTTTATTCATATACAACTAAACTAGTGACTCAACTATTTTTTGTTTTTAAATGCTCTCTTAACTTATTTCCATTATAAAATACAATATGTAATATATAATTCAGAAATATTCTTCCTCTTTTAATTTTTCTTCAAATATTCTCAATACTTTCTTTGTCTTTCCTTCAAACATACATTTTATATGCATTAAAAAACTGATTTTAATCTTGTCAAATTACTTTTCTTTTTTCATCTATACTAATATATTTAAATTTCTTGAAACATTCAATTTATCATTTTTTGTATCTCTAATATTGTAGATTTTTTTAATAAGTTTTGAACTATATATCTTTGATTATAATATTCTGATTTTTTTTTGTTATGGCAGAGTATAAAAAGAGAGAACATACACATTCTATTCCAGTATATATATATATATATATATATATATATATATATATATATATATATATATATATATATATATATATATATATATATGTATTTCTTTTTTTATTTTCACATCAAATAACATTGTGGTCTATAAATACCAGACTCATATATCTTATTTCTCATTATGCAACTAAAGTATTCAGCAATGTTGCTTCAAGCTCTAGCTATCCTCTTCATCACACTGTCATTCATTGTTTTTGTGTTTCAAAAGAAACATGATGGGAGAACTGCACCAGGTCCCAAACCCTTGCCCATTATTGGTAACCTTCACATGTTAGGAAAACTCCCACATCGAGCCCTTCAATCTCTTGCCAAAACATATGGTCCCATAATGTCCTTAAAGCTAGGGCAGACCCCAGTCATAGTGGTTTCTTCTCCACAAACTGCAGAACTGTTCCTGAAAACCCATGACATTGTTTTTGCCAGCAGACCCAAAACCCAAGCCACAGAATTTCTTTCTTATGGCAGTAAAGGTATGGCCTTTTCTGAGTACGGTGCATACTGGCGCAACGCCAGGAAAGTGTGCACTCTGCAGCTTCTGAGTGCCTCAAAGGTTGAGATGTTTGCTCCTCTGAGAAGACAAGAGCTGGGAGTGTTGGTGAAGTCGCTGAAAAATTCTGCAGAATCAGGTGAGGTTGTTGATCTGAGTCAGTTGCTGGGAGAGCTTATGGAGAACATCGTGTTCAAAATGGTGTTGGGGCGTGCCAAAGATGATAGATTTGACTTAAAATTTCTGATTCACGAAGTGATGAACTTGATTGGATCATTCAATCTTGCAGATTACATGCCCTGGCTAGGCGTGTTTGATCTTCAGGTATCAAATTCAATCCCATATCTTGCATTCAATTTTCATAACATATGATGAAGTGGTGCAATAAACATATAAAATAATCAGTTTTCGTATCATAAGATATTAATTAATTATATATTAAATATTTTTCATTAGTTTATTATTTATTTATTATATTCTCTATCAATAAAAAAATAATACATGTACCAAAATATTTTAAAAATGTGTTAACCTATGATTCAGCACTGCACGAAACAACTCACGTGGCGCTTTGTTTTGTGGTGGATATATACAGACGATAATATCGAGAACTTCCTGCTACAGCAATCCTTCACCGATCACTTACAACCACTACAAATACAAATTCCTACTTTTTTTTTCTTTTATTATTATTTTCTTTCCTATCCTTATCATCAATTTTTTACAAAAAAAGTTCAACCGTATCTTTTCTTTTATGTATTTTGTCTTTGTCCCACCTATCAACTATAAAACATTTATACTTTTATAAAACAAAATATATTTATTTTTCAAAAACAAGTTTGTATTAAACATTATTCTTAAAATGATATTAAAAAATTAAAATATAAAAAGAGAAAAAAAGAAAAATATGATAAATTACACAAAATTCATTGATAAAATTATATTATACACAGAAAAAAAAATCCATTATATAAAAATTATGTCCAAACAATAATAAAGATAATAGAAAATTCATCACTGCATTCTCGAAAATTAATTCATACTTTTTTCTTCATATAGCCTTTAAATCTAATTAGTGCTTTTTAAAAATGGTTGTTTTTGAAGAATTTAGGATTAACTTTTTCTAACTTATCTTTATCAAACTTCTTTTATAGTTTAAATTGGTTTATCATTCTCTTCTATATTAATTTTCTTTTTCATATTAGTCCATTTAAAAGTTAATTTTAACTTTTTTTAAATATTAAATTTTGTTAGACATCAAATAATTAGAAAGTATTTCCTAAATAAGTTTAGTATCGTAAATCTTGCAAATTATTAACGATAATAATTACATTCTTTAAAAGAGATATACTAGCTAAGAAATCAGACTCCCATTACTAAAAACATATAGATTTTTAAAGAAAAAAATATATTCCCAACACAAAATAATACCACAACAAATAGCACCATAATAAATTGAATCACATGTTCTACTGCAAACTCCACCACAAATTGAATCACTTGTTCTAGTACAATCCACCACATTTAAATGTTATTAGAATATATTTTAATATATATTATTAGAATATATTAATTGGTGTAGAGAGAATTTTCTTTTGTGCATTTTAATACAAACTTTAAACCGTTTTCATTTATTACATTTATCATTTATGTTTATTACCAGAAGCATTAAGCATGTGTTTTAATTCTTATAGAAAATATTATTATTTGTGTTTACTGCTCTAGTTATTTTTTCATATATATTTTGTCTAATGTAGTTCACAAAAAAAAATTATACCTTGTTCATGCTAGTGTTTATTTAACTTTTGCCATATTTATTATTATTAAATGAAATGATCTAACTCCATAAATAAACAAACCAAAACATTTGTCGGTCATATCCGTACAAAAGACATTATTGGCAATATCTTTTCACCCACCAACAACCAACCAATTTGAAATTCATTTTTAGGATTGTATGATTTTTAAAAAAACAAATTTTTGCATTTGTAAAACATAAAAAATAAAATAATAAATATAAAGTGAATGTAAAAATTTATTGGATATAAAATTATATGTGCTGTCACTTTTGTTTTACACACATGAAACATTTGAGAAATTATCTTTTTACGTTTCACTAACCATTTGACAATTCAGTTTTAAGATAATATAATCATTAAAGCTATTAAACTTTGGTATAAATCATGATTAATTCACACCTATCCTTTTCTTTTTCTATTCTCAAATTTACAACTACATAAATTATTATTTTAGTATACTATAATAAAATAAATTAATTAATGTGTTTTAGAAAGAATGATATTAAGGTTTATTTATCCCTTATACATGCAACAATTGTGCAGGGAATAACAAAAAGATTAAAGAAAACAGCAAAGTCGTTTGATGAGCTATTGGAACAAATAATCCAAGAACATGAAAGTAATCCATATGACGAAAATAAGAATCGCAATATGGACTTTGTGGATATTTTGCTGTCACTCATGCATCAACCCGACGATTTTCAAGACGCCATTGATAGAACAAACGTGAAAGCTATCATATTAGACATGATAAGTGCAGCATTTGACACCGCTTCCACAACAGTAGAATGGGCCATGTCACAACTCCTGAGGCACCCTTCTGTCATGAAAAGACTTCAACAGGAGCTAGAACATGTGGTCGGAATAAACAGACACGTGGAGGAAAATGACTTAGAAAAGTTGTCTTATTTGAACATGGTGGTGAAGGAAACACTAAGGTTACACCCAGTCGGACCTTTGTTGGTACCTCGCGAGTGTCGAGAAGATGTTACCATTGATGGCTATTTGATAAAGAAAAAAACAAGAGTTATGGTAAATGTTTGGGCTATAGGGCGAGATCCTAAAGTTTGGGACAGGGCTGAGATTTTCGACCCTACAAGGTTTGAGAATGATAATATAGATGTTCGTGGAAAGGACTTTCGGATTTTACCATTTGGGTCGGGTCGAAGAGTGTGCCCCGGGATTCATATGGGTTTAACGACGATTAGTTTTGTTTTGGCTCAATTAGTGCATTGTTTTGATTGGGAGCTTCCATTGGGCATGTCTTGTGATGAGTTAGACATGGAAGAGATATTTGGGCTCACTATACCAAGAAAAAAGCATCTATTAACTAGACCAGTTCATCGACTACTTGATTAGGTTTTAAGAACGGATACTAATGCAAAACAAGGTCCATCTATATTTGTGGTTGATTTCAATTCCAATTTGAGACACAAGTTTGAATAATCATTTTGATTTTTGATTTTGGATTTAAGTGTATCAATTCAATGGTTTAAGTCTAACATTTTTGTTTTTGAAATTGCTTGTAGCTTATATTTTGTATAAATGATATTGTTTTTTATATGTTAGGCTATTAAGGTGTGTTTAGGAATTTAAAATGAGTTAAAATTTTCATATTATTTAAAAATAATAGGATAACTACAAATATTCTTGAAATGATTGAAGAAATTTTATGGACAAAAATAACTGTGTCTGTAAATTGATATTATTAACAAATTTTATTGATGAATTTTTAAAATTTTAATTACAAAATATTTTATTGACAGATTTATTTTTATGAAATTTTTTTGATAAATCTATCAATAATACATGTTTAATTTATTGATGAACTTCTTGTTAGCAAAATTTCTCAACAAATTAAATTTGTATTACATATGGATTGTTTTGAAGATAAAATCCGTTAAAGAGTTGTCTCACCTCCACCACAGACAACTAAACAAATTGTGTGACAGAGAGAAAATCGCGAGCCTTGGATTGGCCAGCCAATTTGATGAGGGCACCACAGTAGCAAGTGTTCCACTATCTAGATAAAATACCTAATCTGGTTTTTCAATATATTAATTTTTTTAATTTATATTCTATATTTAGAATGTATTTAGTGTGTATAATTTTTTGTTAACTAAATCAAAATCATCTAATATTAATTAGAAAATAGATATTTTTTTAAAAAATATTAAAAGGTTAAATATATTTTTAATTTTATATTCTTGAAATTGAATTTTGTCCCATCCTAAAAATTCTTTTTTTTCTCAAACTTTATTAATGAATTTGATCTCTGTAATCACATTAAATATTTGAGATTAATTAATGTAAAATAAACGATGTATGTTGTTCTTGTAATTTGTTACGTTAACAAATCTTTAAGATTATCTTATCACGAAGATTAAACATTCATTAACAATTAAAGATAAAAATAATTCAAAATTTGAAACAACAAAATATAATTTGATATTTAGTAACTAAAATTATATACTTAACTTAAAATAATAATAAAATGTATGGTATAAAAAACTATATTGATTAGGTTTGTTGTTTTTAAAAGTAAACTTAAAAAACCTATTTTCATTTCAAGAAAAACCGCGATTTTTATATGCATAAAAATTCGTATATTAAATAATCATAAATAACATTATATATGAATTTTTTCATATGTAATTAGATATAAATTTTTTTCATATATAATTTTATATAAATCTTTTCATAATAATTTATCTTGTTTAACACAATTTTATAACACAATCTTTTCATAATAATGTTAACGAAAAATGAGAAACATATTTAAAATATTAAATAAATTTAATAAAATTTAATTAAAAAGATTAAATTCATACACTTTTAAAGTTGTAAGACTAAATTAAATCAAAATTATAAAAATAAATTAATTCCAATTTTGACTTTAAGATAAAAAATATATGTAACCCATGTTATTATCTCATGCCTACATTCAATAATATTATTTTTACCTACCTTTATTCATGGTTATTTATAACATTGCACGCACTAATAAATTATATATAAAATTTTTATAAAGTAACTTATCAAAGATCATCATGAATATCAATTCCACGCCAATAAGCAAGATCTCAATAAATACTCATTTTCATATATGCTAGTCTATAAGACCATCCTTCCACTAAAATATTCGAAATAAAAAACTAGTTAATTTGCCCACTCAAACGACTACGTACAAAATACGGAACTATTTTGATGTTGGAACATGACAAAGGAAATAATTTCTTCGATAAATTGTCGTAGAATCTGATTTTTATTCATATACATTAACACTTTGTTTAAATTTTTTTATTGTTTATTTAAGTGGATTTGAAGGTAAGTGAGAGTGAATTTGAAAATAAATTTTTTTAATGTGTGATATTAATCAAATCCTATACTAATTCTTACCAACTTTACTTCCAAATTCACTTTCACTTACCTCTAAATTCACTCAAATAAACAACAAAAAATTCTCTTAAATTCATTCAATCACTCTTCTCTAAATTTATTAGTGAACAAAACCGAAAAACTACTTAAAATAAAAATAGTTAAGAAGGAAGAACGATATTTTGATACCTAAAAAGTTTTCATATCTATTTGATATTATTATTTATTTTTTATTATTCTGTTTATTTCTTTATAAATATAAAAATCAGTTTGTTTAATAACTATTTTACTTCTACAATCGTTAAATGGTTGTTTTTGATATCAAAGAATTATTTTCATCGGTACAGTACCAGAAACATTAGAACGAGGCTTTCTCTGTTATTGGCTTATTACCGTTGATTTTGCAAGAATGCACTAAATGGCCGACTTTATCATTCAATTACCATAAATTGTAATAAAATCAATGCTAATTAATAAACATTCCAGAAAAATAAACATCAGCACCACTGTAATCCCTGCCATATTGCGTCCACTTGAGATAAAGTCAATTTATGATATATAAATAGATGTAAAACTAATTTTAACATACAGTTTTATAGAATTAAATTAAACTTAAAATTCACTGTATTATTTTACTTATCCATTAATATCACACTATAAATATACTTAAACATAAAAATCCACTTCTTAAGACACATTTAACCAATCTAATGAAACAATTTTGTATAATTAAATTAGAATTAAAATTTACCATATTATTTTAGTCGTTATCGAATAATTCATTAATATTTCATGTTTGGTATTAATATATTTGGACGACAAATTTCCCTTCTTAACAATTATAACCAATCTAATGAACACAAATAACCTCGTTACTCAAAAACCTCGCCACATAATTTTCTGCTAAACTTTTGGTGCTGTCTCTTCTGCTCTGATAAAATCAAGTTTCTTAAACAAACGTTTGGCTAAGGTTTAATAGCTAGGCGATAAGTTGGTATAGCCAGTAAATGCTTACTTCTTGGTATTGAAAGGCCAAATGTTTCAGTCATATCCAAATCATCAGAAGAAATTCCAGTTGGAAGCTCCCAGTTGAAGCAATGGACTAACTGAGCCAAAGCAAAGCCAAATGTGGTCAGACCCATTTGTATCCCAGGACATCCTCTGCGACCAGAACCAAATGGTAAAAGCCGAAAGTCATGTCCTCTGATGTCTATGTTACTGTCGACAAATCTCTCAGGATAAAACATATCAGCATTTTCCGACCACACATTAGGATCTCGTCCTATGGCCCATGCGTTGATTAAAATTCTTGTCTTCTTCTTTATATGATAGCCGTCAATAGAAATGTCTTGTGAGGACTCACGAGGCACTAGCAAGGGTCCAGGAGGATATAGCCTCAGAGTCTCTTTCACTACCATATTCAGAAAAGGTAGCTTTGATAAGTCATACTCTTCCACAAACCTGTCCATTCCAACTACATCAGTTAACTCTTCTTGAAGTTTCTTCATGTCCTTTGCGTGCCTTAAGAGTTCTGATATGGCCCACTCAAGGGCCACACCTGATGTTTCAAACGCTCCTGCAATCAAATCCAATATGATAGCCTTCACATTAGTTCTGTCAATGAAGTGATCCTGTTCCTGCTCATCCATGGCTTGGTGCACGTGTGATACAAGTATGTCAACAAAATCATCAGAATATAGACTTTTCTTGTCTCTATCCGTAGGATGTTCATGATCTTCGATAATTTGCTCAAACACTTGATCAAATGCCTTATTGACTTTCTTAAGTTTTCTTTTCAATCCCTGTATAATAGATTTTGGAAATTATTAAACCTATACAGAATCCCTGTTATAATAGATTTTGGAAATACTTAGATCTAAATAATAGTTGAATGTTGTACCTGGAGATCAAAGATGGCAGCCCAAGGTAAATAATCTGCTACATTAAACACTCCAGTCAAATACAGAACGTCATGAGTAAGTCCTTTTAGGTCGAATCTATCATCTTTGGTACGGCCAAGTATCATTTTACAGACAATATTGGACATAAGCTCCCCAATCTGCTGACTCAAATTCACAACATCACCTGAAGCTGCTACTTTTTCAAGCAATTTCACAAACACTCGTAACTCCTCCCTCCTCAAAGGACGAAACATCTCAACCTTTGATGCACTTAGAAGCTGTGTGGCGCACAGCTTTCTCACGTGGCGATAATAGGATCCATACTCAGAAAACACCATGCCCTTGCTTCCATAAGATAGGTATTCTGATGCTTGAGTTTTGGGTCTGCTGGCAAAGACAATATCATGTGTCTTGAGGAATAGTTCAGCAGTTTCAGGTGAGGAAACCACAATGGCTGGGATCTGTCCTAACTTGATGGACATTATGGGACCATGTTTTTTGGCAAGAGCTTGAAGGGTTCGATGTGGGAGTTTTCCTAGCATGTGAAGGTTACCGATAAATGGCAAGGGTTTGGGACCCGGTGGATGTTTTCTATCATCTTTAAGGTGGTTTGGATGGAACAAGGCAAAGGATAGAACCAAAATGAATACCACAAGGAGTGTTGCAGGAACGGCCAATGTTTCAAGTAACATTTTAAGGCTTGTTTGATGGAAAATCAACTAGGTTTTTGTATATTCATTCACGAATACGGTATCTATATATTATAGTGAAGTAGGATTCTTAATTATCAAAAAAGAGGAAAGTATAGATAGTTTTTTCAAAAAGAAACAAACTCCCTACATTTAAAGTTACACGCCTAGTTTAGGCGTGGGAGTAGGCGTGGGAACAATTTCCTTTCACGAGCAAAAGTCAAAAACTTTGTTCGGAGTTGGGATTTGAGATTGAAGATAAAATAAAATTGATGATGGTGTATCAAGCTTAAATATTAACGTTATAAATTAGATTCATTCAATTTTTTATTTAAAGTTTTCAATATTAAATGTTTCCAATGTAAGATTGAGGTGAGTGTTCAACTAGAAAGTAGTTCAAGGAGTCCAATACTAATACTCAAAGTCTCTAACTATTCGTCCAAATCGATAGGAGGACACATGTAGAAGATACTTTGATATCAATCAATACCTACCTCCTTACCTCAAATTTATATTTATAGATTTGGAGTGCGCTTTTAGTTAGCAACAACCTAATTGTGATTCAATTGATGGTAATTACACTTTATTTTAAGTTGTTCAACATTAGAGTTATTCTTGTTAAAATGGGCAACACATAGTAAGTCAATCCAACCTGACTCACTTATCAGCCAAAAAAATTTAAACTCAACCACCACGAGTTTGTGGATTAAACAGGTTGGCTCACTAGCTCACTTAATTACAAGTTTTTTTTTCAATTCTAAAAACAAATTCTAATTAAAATCTAAATAAATTTCAATTCAAAATGATGTTAAACTCCATAAACAAATCAAAATAAAAAAAATACAATAAAATTCAAATACAATCTAAAATTATCATAAACTCCAAATACAATCTAAAAACAAATACAAAAGACAAAATAAATAAGTATCAAAAATTGATCATTTTTGTATCACTTATCAATTATAATATTAGAGTAATCTTGAATGAATAAATTTACGATATTTTGCTTTCTTGAAACATCTTATTCTTTATCTTCATCTACAATACAATAAAAAAGAGTCTAAACTAATAAATTAAAAAAATTAGATGAATTAGGGATTGGTGAGCAATCCAGGTTAGTGAGTCAAATTCAAAATTAGCTCATCTCAAAATTTCAATTTTTTTTCAACCCAATCCAATATGAATCCCGATGGACTGGGTTGGCGTGCATATTTGAACCCATTTTAACAACATATAATATGTTTATGTTTAAATATGTGACCGACAATCATATAATATGTTTATGTTTATTTTTTAAAATTTAATTATTATTTTTATCACATATTCCAAACCTTCCTCCTCCAATTACTCGTTAAAACTTTTTGTTGTTATCACTTTATTTTTAGGTAGAGATAAATTTGATGAAATTTAGTTCTGTTAATTAAAATTTTAATCAACGCCAGGTAACAGATTTTTAAGCCACTGCTGTGTTTTCATAATTTTAGACATTTGAGAGATTAATTTGGTTATATATTTCTAATATTTTTTATTCTTAATTTAAAAATTTATATTTTAACAAATATCTGCATATACCTATAAATATGTATACTTTAAAAATGTATAGATACGTACTCATTTAATAAACACACAATTATTGTTGCTAAGCTTATAAAAACGTGGATCATCTCATGATCGACACCACTCTCTCGTATCGTCTCGATTCTCATAATTGAATAAACTGAGTTGACGTGTGGATTATAACATGCACAAATATTTATGGTTCTTGTCAAAATAGCAAACCTACTCAATGATTTAAATAGGAAGTTAAAACATTTATTTATACCATTATTATTTATAGAATTACATATATTTTTACTATCTATATTAAATTTTTCAACCTTTAATATATTTTAGTTTTCAAATTTTAAATACGAATGAATAAATTTTTTTAATTTAATTATGTTAAATTATTTTAACATAGATTAAAAATATTTTATTTATTTATTTTTAAAGTTCAAAAATCAAAATATATTAAATTTGTAACAAGAACTGGAATTCCAAACGAGGTGTGACAAACTTATATTGGATATCAATTATAAGAATGGTTTGTATCTCGAGACATATCACGTTGTTTAATTATAACATTACTACAGATATAGCACCTGAATGTCTACATATGTTTTAATTTTAGTTAGTGTACTGATAGGTCCTCCCGGCATAAAGAAGCGCCCGTCCAGTAGTCCGGACGTCCGTCAAATAGTCTAGGACCGTCTGTCCTTAGGAACCGGACGACCGTCCAAGGACGTCCGCCCAGGAATCAGGACCGAACGAACGGCCAACCATCTGAGAGGTGGACGTCCGCCCAAAGTGGAGCGTCCGCCCAATGTCGAGCGTCCGCCAGTATGGAGCGTTTGCCCAGTGTGGAACGTCCGCCAGTGAAACATCCGCCCAATAGGGAACGTCCGCCAAAGGAGTGGACGTTCGCCCAAGAGTGGGACGTCCGCCCAGTATGGAACGTCCGCCAAAGGAGTGGACGTTCGCCCAAGAGCTGGACGTCCGCCCAGTATGGAATGTCCGCCCAAGGAGTGGACGTTCGCCCAAGAGCTGGACGTCCGCCCAGTGTGGAATGTCCGCCCAAGGAGTGGACGTCCGCCCAGAGTAGGACGTCCGCCCAGAGCTGGACGTTCGCCCAAGAAGTAGGACGATCGCCCAGGCGTCCGCCAGTATGGAGCGTCCGCCATGTGGAGTGTCCGCCCAGTGTGCAGTATCCGCCCAATGTGATAAGTCCGCCCAGTATGGGGCGCCCGCCCAATGTGGAACGTCCACCTAAGAGCCGGACGTTCGCCCAAGAGGTAGGACGATCGCCCAAGGACTGAACGTCCGCCCAAGAGCCGGACGATCGCCTAGGGTAACATCCCTGACCGACCATCATTCCCAACCGACGCACTTCGCTGATTACACGGTTAAATGCTAATGACACATTAAGTCCTTAATAAAGATTAAGGTATTATTGGGCCGTTTGAAGGCCCCCAAAAGGTAAAAGCCCATTACGATCAGTATAAATAAAGGTCTCAGGTATGATTTCTAGACAAATTGCTTAGAATGCAACGCATGCATGCATTATTTAACGCCTTGTCATATTACTGACTTGAGCGTCGGAGTGCCTTTAGCAGGTACCCGGCCCCTCCCCACTGGGAGGGTGAAGCAGCGCTAAGGAGAGGAAGGACGCCCGTCCAGTTTGGAGTTGAATGCTAAGGATCACCCGCCAGGAGGGGAGGACGTCCGTCCCGCTTGAAGCAGGGAGCGAACGTCCGGATTGGAGGACGTCCGCCCAGTTTGGAGCAGGGAGCGAACGTCCGGATTGGAGGACGTCCGCCCCGTTTGGGACACAGAGTGATCGTTCATCTTGATGCCGCCCGCCAGTGAAGCTTGCCTCGGTTCGTGACTACTCATCCGCCCGGCTCCAGCATTCACCATCAGTCGCCCGTCTTCTCATCCGCCCGGGAGTTCGTCTTCGTCGTTCACCGGTTCGTCTTCGAGTGTCCGTTCGCCCGCCATCGGTCGTCCGCCCGCCCTCAGCATTCGTCGTCCGCCCGTCCGCCTTCAACAGTAAGCTCGTGTGTTTTTGCAGGGTCCGCCCGGACCCCGGTCGAAACATTTGGCGCCCACCGTGGGGCCGTGTGACTTCGGTTACCCAAAGGTGACCACGAGAAATGAGCACAGACAACCCCATCGACAGTACTTCACAGCCGCTCGACATACGTCCTCGGCCGTTCGGCCTGCACACATTTAAGAACGTTCGGTCTCAGCATTGTCTCGACCGTTCGACCTCAGCATAATTCGGACGTTCGGCCTCAACCTATTCTCGGCCATTCGGACACATATTTTCGACCTTACAAGGTACGAACACACCCTTTAAGCTAGAAATACGATCATGTTTCCCTTATACTGCAGGTGACCAACAAAACCGGACTGAAGCGTTCGTCCAATCCAGACCTAAGCGCTCGTCCGCCCGGATTCAAAGAGTGTTCGTCCAAATCTGGACTCAAGCGCTCGTCCGTCCAGCTTCAAAGAGCGCCCATCCACTTGGCTGAAGCGCTCGTCCATCACGCCTCATCAGGCGCTCGTCCATAAGGCCTTAACTCTCGGCCTCAACATATTATAGGCCCGCTCGGCCTCAGCGTATTGTTGATCGTTCGGACTTCGTATTTAAGGACGCTCGGTCTCAGCATAATCTAGGACGATCGGCCTCAGCAGTCCCGGCCGTTCGGCCTCCTCATATTTAAGGACGCTCGGTCTACGAATTATTTCGGCCGTTCGGCTTCGTCATATTTTCGGCCTCAGCCTATTTCGCCATTCGGCCTCCACCCGATTAAGAGCGTTCGGCCTCAGTACAGTCTTGGCCATTCGGCCTCAACCTTTCCTCGGCCATTTGGCCATAGCATATTTTCGGCCTTACAAGGTACAGACACATCTTTCGTTAAACTTGAAATTCGCTATGTTCCCTTCATGGTGCAGGTAACCGGCAACGATGGCGACAAAGCGAAAGACCGTCCGCCCTACCAAACTCCAAGCTGGTGAAAAAGAGTATTCCAACGAGAACAACTCTCAGCTTGGTTGGGCGACGGAGCGAAAGACCGTCCGCCCTACTAAACTCCAAGCTGGTGAAAAAGAGTGTTCCAACGAGAACAACTCTCAGCTTGGTTGGACGACGGAGCGAAAGACCGTCCGCCCCATTAAGACCAAGCTGGTGAAAAAGAGCGTTCCAAAGAGAACGACTCTCAGCTTGGTTGGGCAAAAGGACCGTCAACCCCAGTAAGACCAAGCTGGTGAAAAAGAGTGTTCCAACGAGAACAACTCTCAGCTTGGTCGGGCAAGAAAGCAAAGAGCCGGCCGTCCATGACTTAGCCAAATCTGGCATTCAGCAAGTGACCGGCCGTCCATGACTTAGCCAAATCTGGCATTCGGCAAGAGCCGGCCGTCCATGACTTAGCCAAATCTGGCATTCAGCAAAAGACCGGCCGTCCATAACTTAGCCAAATCTGGCATTCGGCAAGAGCCGGCCGTCCATGACTTAGCCAAATCTGGCATTCAGCAAGTGACCGGCCGTCCATAACTTAGCCAAATATGGCATTCAGCAAAGAGCCGGCCATCAGTAACTTAGCCAAATATGGCATTCAGCAAAGAGCCGGCCGTCCATGACTTAGCCAAATCTGGCATTCAGCAAGTGACCGGCCGTCCATGACTTAGCCAAATCTGGCATTCGGCAAGAGCCGGCCGTCCATGACTTAGCCAAATATGGCATTCAGCAAAGAGCCGGCCGTCCATGACTTAGCCAAATCTGGCATTCGGCAAGAGCCGGCCGTCCATGACTTAGCCAAATCTGGCATTCAGCAAGAGCCGGCCATCCGTAACTTAGCCAAATATGGCATTCAGCAAAGAGCCGGCCGTCCATGACTTAGCCAAATCTGGCATTCAGCAAGAGCCGGCCATCCGTAACTTAGCCAAATATGGCATTCAGCAAAGAGCCGGCCGTCCATGACTTAGCCAAATCTGGCATTCAGCAAGTGACCGGCCGTCCATAACTTAGCCAAATCTGGCATTCAGCAAGAGCCGGCCATCCATGACTTAGCCAAATCTGGCATTCAGCAAAAGACCGGCCGTCCATAACTTAGCCAAATCTGGCATTCGACAAGAGCCGGCCGTCCATGACTTAGCCAAATCTGGCATTCAGCAAGTGACCGGCCGTCCATAACTTAGCCAAATATGGCATTCAGCAAAGAGCCGGCCATCAGTAACTTAGCCAAATATGGCATTCAACAAAGAGCCGGCCGTCCATAACTTAGCCAAATATGGCATTCAGCAAAGAGCCGGCCGTCCATGACTTAGCCGAATCTGGCATTCAGCAAAGAGCCGGCCGTCTATAACTTAGCCGAATCTGGCATTTAACACTAATATGAAATAGGAGGACGTCAATAAGCCATCCGGCCATTTGTCCTCCAAGGTACGCCAAGACAACCACCACATGGACCCAACAATTCGGGGACCATCTAAAAAATCCCTTCGCACAATCAAATTACGCTCGGGCTTCGGGGGCTTATGTACTGATACGTCCTCCCAAAATGGCAATCAGGACCAAGGCCGAGCGTTCACCCCTGTCTAGTACCAAAGCCGAACACACATCCTGGACGACTCGCATAACACAAAAACCGGACGTCTATATAAAGTAGCACGTCCGCCCAAATATTGAACGAACGCCCAATCACTGAAAAAGGCACGTCCAAGATGGAACGTCCGCCCAGTAGTCCGGACGTCCGTCCAAAAATGGAAAACAGGACGATCGTCCCCAAGATGGCATGTCCGTTCAAAATGACGAGCGGCCATCCGTGTCAAGCAACCAAGACCGAACACCCAAATAAGCATTAGTCCGAGTTTGCATGGATCCAGCGGTTTTCCAAAATAACGCCCATCCAGGCACGGACAACCCCTTCGCACAATAAAATTTTGCTCGGGCTTCGGGGGCTTATGTACTGATAGGTCCTCCCGGCATAAAGAAGCGCCCGCCCAGTAGTCCGGACGTCCGCCAAATAGTCTAGGACCGTCCGTCCTTAGGAACCGGACGACCGTCCAAGGACGTCCGCCCAGGAATCAGGACCGAACGAGCGGCCAACCATCTGAGAGGTGGACGTCCGCCCAAAGTGGACCGTCCGCCCAATGTCGAGTGTCCGCCAGTATGGAGCGTTTGCCCAGTGTGGAACGTCCGCCAGTGAAACATCCGCCCAATAGGGAACGTCCGCCAAAGGAGTGGACGTTCGCCCAAGAGTGGGACGTCCGCCCAGTATGGAACGTCCGCCAAAGGAGTGGACGTTCGCCCAAGAGCTGGACGTCCGCCCAGTATGGAATGTCCGCCCAAGGAGTGGACGTTCGCCCAAGAGCTGGACGTCCGCCCAGTGTGGAATGTCCGCCCAAGGAGTGGACGTCCGCCCAGAGTAGGACGTCCGCCCAGAGCTGGACGTTCGCCCAAGAAGTAGGACGATCGCCCAGGCGTCCGCCAGTATGGAGCGTCCGCCATGTGGAGTGTCCGCCCAGTGTGCAGTATCCGCCCAATGTGATAAGTCCGCCCAGTATGGGGCGCCCGCCCAATGTGGAACGTCCACCTAAGAGCCGGACGTTCGCCCAAGAGGTAGGACGATCGCCCAAGGACTGAACGTCCGCCCAAGAGCCGGACGATCGCCTAGGGTAACATCCCTGACCGACCATCATTCCCAACCGACGCACTTCGCTGATTACACGGTTAAATGCTAATGACACATTAAGTCCTTAATAAAGATTAAGGTATTATTGGGCCGTTTGAAGGCCCCCAAAAGGTAAAAGCCCATTACGATCAGTATAAATAAAGGTCTCAGGTATGATTTCTAGACAGATTGCTTAGAATGCAACGCATGCATGCATTATTTAACGCCTTGTCATATTACTGACTTGAGCGTCGGAGTGCCTTTAGCAGGTACCCGGCCCCTCCCCACTGGGAGGGTGAAGCAGCGCTAAGGAGAGGAAGGACGCCCGTCCAGTTTGGAGCTGAATGCTAAGGATCACCCGCCATGAGGGGAGGACGTCCGTCCCGCTTGAAGCAGGGAGCGAACGTCCGGATTGGAGGACGTCCGCCCAGTTTGGAGCAGGGAGCGAACGTCCGGATTGGAGGACGTCCGCCCCGTTTGGGACACAGAGTGATCATTCATCTTGATGCCGCCCGCCAGTGAAGCTTGCCTCGGTTCGTGACTACTCATCCGCCCGGCTCCAGCATTCACCATCAGTCGCCCGTCTTCTCATCCGCCCGGGAGTTCGTCTTCGTCGTTCGCCGGTTCGTCTTCGAGTGTCCGTTCGCCCGCCATCGGTCGTTCGCCCGCCCTCAGCATTCGTCGTCCGCCCGTCCGCCTTCAACAGTAAGCTCGTGTGTTTTTGCAGGGTCCGCCCGGACCCCGGTCGAAACAGTTAGTATATTAAAACTTTTTTTTTACTTTTATAATTTGAAGATCAAACAACAAAAAAGCTGAAAGATAATTACTACAGTAGACATAGATTTAATGCAACACGATGATGGCATAAATGTAAAAGTTTGCATGTAAGGATGAAATCACTACTATATAATAAGATTTAATACGTTGTAATATCAAAAAAGTTGAAAATAATAGATGAAATTTTTATAAATAAATATTTGATTTTGCCGTTAAAATTTATATTTATCTAACGTCATATGCTCAATAAACATCAAAATTATAAACTTTTAATGTCATATTGAATAAAATGTTTAGCATAAAAGTAAAAATGTACTCACGTATGACATTAAATGTTATAGTTTATGTTGTTAAAAAACTATAATACATTGGAATATTATTTTATACACATTATATACTAATGAATTCATTAAAATTTTTGAATGGGATGATAAAAATTTATTCATTTCATCTTTGCGCGATTTTTTCTACTTAAATCATTTTCGGACGAAGTTTTCAACGACCAACACTTGTAATCTTTCTTTCATTTTACACAAATGCACATTGGTTGAGTACTTTAAGTATCATTTTCTTTCCCTTTTTAATTGATTGGTTTCATGCATAGGTATTCTTTGGAGCATAGATGCGTTCTCCTATCTCCCTCGCTAGTGACAACATTTTATTTTGACGACGAACTCACCTTCTTGAATGTTGGTTTCGGTTTAGGTTTTTTATGAACTTCATTTTTGTTTTTCATGGATTATAAATTGATTGAACTTGTTGATATTGTTTATATTGGTATGATTGGACTTGTTTGTTGTTCATACACCACATACATCCAAGCTTAGGGTAAAACTGAGAGAATATTCAAAAGAACTTCAAATGACTTGAATTTTTTTTCAAAGTACACAAAATCATGAGAAGTCCCCACAAAAAATTTTAGATCAAAATTCAAAGTCTAAGTATGTAAAATATTTTTGCAAAATTTAAAAAAACAAAATGAATTGACAAAAAATAGAAAACGGTCTATTTTTTTGAAAATCCAAAAGGAATATCCAACTATGTGGATTGTCACAACATTGGAAAATTTTTTCTATCCCAAATTGATACATAATAATGCCAAATTTGTTAATCGGAACAAAAGTTATGGTCGTTTAAAGATATACAACAACTAACATTTCAAATAATTTTTAAACTTTAGACGTACCAAAAATAAGGGCTCCTGATGTTTTTCCCCTAAAATAAGAATTTCAAGAAGTACTAAAAAAAATTCAACCAAAAATAATAACTATAACAATCAAAACAAAAAATCACAAATAAATAGTCAATATACATTACTCAGTGTAACATTATAACTTTAATGTATAGTTGATACAAATTTGAAAATAATTTTGGATATATAAAATATCAAATTTGTGTTACATTTGCTAATTTTTTACTTTTCATATTTGTTAAAACTCTAAAAAATAATCATTATTTATTATAAATAAATAAAAGAGAAAGACCTCAAAAAATAATCATTTTTTGATATTAATTAATGTTAAAAATAACTATTTTGACGTAAAAAAATGGTAATTTTTTATATTAATTAATGTCCAAAAATAGTAATTTTCCACGTCAGTTAATGTAAAAAATATTATCTCCAACATTAATCAATGCCTTTTTTATTTCTACGTCAATCAACGTCTTTCGTTACAATGTTGGTATTTTTGCAAAAAGTAATACACGTCAAAGTTTTTTTTTTACTAATGAATAAAAACAAAAAGCAAAGCAAGGAAGAAATTAAAACAACAGTCCTTATAATCAAAATTAATTCATGAGATTATTGAAGTGTTTAAAGGAAATAATATATACTTTGAAGAACACAAACAAAATAAGACAGAGAACTAACGTTAACATGTAAACAATTCAAAGGAAAAAAAAGAAAGAGAAAGTCTTTGATAAGAACGAGGATGTCACCAAAAACTTTAATTGAAGTATAAGCTTTTACTTATTGCACCCCCAATTTCTTTGTACACCTTTTCAAATTTTAAAAATATCGTTTTATCCTTTTTAAAGACTATTTCTAGATTATATGTTTCAAAAAAATTTCAGAACAAACTTTTCGAAATTTTTGAAATAAGACTTTCAAAATTAAATTTTTATAACATATGAAATGCATCTAAAAGAGAACTTTCCGGAATATAATTTCTGAAAATATATATATATATATATATATATATATATATATATATATATATATATATATATATATATATATATATATTGAGGAACGTATTTTATTGAACACTCCACATGAAATGTATTCTGAAAAAAGTTTTCTAAAACACATAAAATAATTTTAGAAAAGAACTTTTGAGAACAAACTTTTTCGTTTTCTCTCTTCTTTTTCCTGGTAACATTCTTTCTTTTCTAATTTCTCTGCTTCAACAATGATAATAGAAATGGCGACGACAAAAATAATAACATTGATAAAGGATAATTTGGTCTTTTTGTTTTAGTGTCGGGTGCAGTTAATAATTGTGAGAAGTAATTACCAAAGTTTTGGCTACTCATTCAATGATCCAATATAAGACTAAAACTCTTGTTTTCGTTCAATAAGTTTTAAAAATGTTATACAAAAGATCTTTATTTTAATATATTTAAACATGACAAGACCATGACTATTTATAAACCCATAAAATCATTAGCCTAAATTAAATGCGTATGTAAAGATTACGTATACGTTCATTTTTTCTTTTTAAATCTAGAAACATTGACTGAAAATTCAAAACTTAAAGAGGAAAGAATTTAAAATTTAAAATTCAAAATTCAAAATTCAAACTCTTTGTAGAGAAGTTTGTCTTCAATAAAACTAGTAAGACAACCATTACTAGTCAATTTGGAAGTCACACTGCTTTTAATGGTGTGTTGTATACACGTTTTTTCAGCATATGAATTTATAATGACAAAGATGTACAACTTATTAAACAAGATCAATATTTAATAATGAGAAACATGTTCATCTTTTTCTATCAAATCACATCATATATTTCTTGTAAATCTAATATTTAAATTATGAGTCTGACCTAATCAAACAAACCATATGTCTAACACCCTGTTGAGTTAGAATATATATATCATATACACCAGATAAATTTACACCAAATGTCATTAACACAAATCCACTTAGAATATATATATCATACGAGATAAATTTACACCAAATGTCATTAACACAAATCCACTTATGACAACATCTTACTACAAATAATTTTAAAAAAAACATATTTTTTCTGATGTAATATAATTTGATTCGTACGTAGATTAAATTTAATTTAACTTACTTGTGAGATAGTAAGATTGATGAAGAAAGCAGTTTCAGTATAAAATAGCAAAGTAGTTGAAAATTCTAAGGTAGATAGTACAAGAGTTTGACTAATGTTTTAAAATATTTAGACATAAATGTAACACAAGTAAAAGTAAAAATGATTATAGAAGAATAAATTTGTATACTTTTGAGAGAGAAAAAATAATAAAAATAAAAATATTTGAAGATTGGAAGTATATCATTTCTCTTTCCAAAGTCTCCGATGACCAGAATGCCAGAACCAGCAATTTGCCACGAACCTATATGAACAAAATTCCAAAATCATTTCACATTCATATATCTTTCCTTCAATACCAACAGCCCACACAAACACGTTTTCTTGCTTTAATTGTTTCATTTTCTAACGTTTCTGATCTGTCTTCTGCACTCTCTGCTGAGGTTTTCGTTGGATCCACACAATCACACACTAAGGTATCTCTCTCTCATTCTATTCTTATTTTCAGGGCAATGGGACAAAGCAAACTGTTGTCTCAAAAGTTTCCTGTGTTGTCTTATTTTGTTTAGGGGGAATTTAGGAGGCTCAAAAGTCTTAACTTTATTGCTGATTTATTGAATCCTGTGACTGTAACTTCAGAAACTGTGTTTTCTTAAATCACTATATACCCTTTCTACTGTGTTTCAGAACCAGTTTTTCTACAGATCTGCCTAAACCAGATAAAGAAAAAACAAGTTGTAGGATATTCATTTTGTATCTATTCTTCAACAATATTATTATAATAGAAAATTATATTTTATTCTGCAGCTACCGAATCCCACTAAATCAGTACTAAGTAAACCTGCTATCTTTCTTTTTCTTTTTCTTCAACCACTGTTACCATCTTCTTTAATCATACGCAGTACAACTCTCTTTTGTTGTTACATGTTAGCACAGTTTAAGAAGGTATGTTTATCTGTCAATTTTAGTTTTACATATATTCTTTCGAACAGAACTGTAGTCGAGTTGTGTTTATGGTCGTGCTTCATGAATTTGTGGGGTATTTTGCTTCTGTCATTAAAAAAAATTTAAAATTAAATCTCTTAATTATTTTACTGCTGTTAGAGATTTAGTAATAATAGTAATAAGAAGTTGAAATTGGAACTACTCTTGTTTTAGGAGAAATAAAATCTTTGTAGGGTCGGTTTTGCCTGGCACCAATCTGGTTTAAACCCATGTGATGATATGATTTGAATCACTATCAGCATCTTGGCTGTGTCTGTCATTTGTCAAGCTATTTAATTCTATACGGAAAAAGGGTGTTTTCATGTTTGGGTTGAGATACTTAAACAAGTAATCTAACACTACACTCTTTCATGATTTTCAATGTATTTCTTTAATAAAGTTGTTTATTACCTTTGACCAACAATATTCAGGAACTCATTTTGGCTCATCTTGCTCAATTGTAATAAAAATAAATAAAATTTTGAATATCAGTGATATAGCATTTTTTTGAATTTTCTTCTGTTTAAATTTTACTGGAAATAATTTTATTATTATTATTATTATTATTGATTTTAGTGAATTGACCTGCAAACTTGTCAAGCCAATGCACTCAATGCATTTTGTTTTTATCCTTGAAGAGAGTGGACTTGTCAATCAATCACCAATGTTCATTTTTTATGCCTTAGTCATCTTCGTTTGAGTTTATGCAGATAACTTGTAATGCTCTTGGTCTTAGGCCAACCTTCTTTTATTTTTCTTCTTTTTTTTCTGTATTTTTTTTTCTCTTTCACATGAATGTCTATCTCCTGCATTCCTCAACCTCACTTTTTCAATCTATTTCTCATCTTATCCAACAAAAACACTTTATTGGTGAGGAGATAGCAGAATATATATATTAATTGAATTTAGAGTAAATTAATTTTTACTTTATAATCTTTCGGCTTTAATTCTTCACCTTTGTTTAACAAGTCTGGTTTATTGATTACATGAAGTATGAAGTTTATTTCTTTTCTATTTTCGCGTTCCAAGCTAACATTCACTCTGCAATCACCCATTTTTCTTTTGTAGCAGGAAATTTTGTCCATTGCAAAACCTTGGTTACCTTAAGATCATATAAGGAATACTCCACACATTCTCCATTTTTAATCAAGAAAAATCAGAAATGTTTCCTGAAACAGTAGCTATTCCTGCAATACTCCTTGTGGTATTCATATTTGTGGTATCAGTTGCTGTGTTGAAAGCAAAACAAGGCCAAGATAATGAAAAACATCCACCTGGTCCCAAGCCCCTGCCAATTATTGGTCATCTCCACATGCTAGGGAAATTACCACACCGCACCCTTCAATCCCTTGCAGCAGAATATGGACCTATAATGTACTTAAAGCTGGGACAGGTTCCAACCATTGTGATATCTTCACCAGAAATAGCTGAACTATTCCTCAAGACTCATGACATTACTTTTGCTTCCAGGCCTAAAAGCATCTCATCCCACTATATTTCCTATGGTGGTAAAGGCTTAGTTTTTTCTGAGTATGGCCCCTACTGGCGCAACATGAGGAAACTCTGCACAGTACAACTTCTGATTGCATCAAAAGTTGAGATGTTTTCTCCTTTGAGAAGTGAGCTGTTGGCAGAGTTTGTCTGCTTTCTGCAGAAGACAGCATCATCACATGAGGTTACGGATGTCAGTGATACTGTAGGGGATCTCATTGAGAATCTCACCTTTAAAATGATCTTTGGTCGCAGTAAGGACGATAGATTCGATGTAAAGAACCTTGTTCGTGAAGTACTGAACTTGGCAGGAACTTTCAATGTTGCAGATTATTTGCCTTGGCTACGCATGTTTGATCTTCAGGTATGAAATGCTGCTGCATGTTTTGTTAATGATCTTTCACAGTATAGATTTTATTGTGATTTTGTTGGTTTGATGGTTGAGTTATCATCTATGAATATCGAAAAACATTGGTTGAAAGAGATTAATCCCTTAAGTAGTGTCTTAAACAAGATTATCTTTGAAGGACAGAATCTGTGCTGAACAAAAAAATCATTCTAACAATATATGATTTAATTTTCTGATGTGACTTTCAGGGGCTGGTAAAACGATTAAAGAAAGTGTGTAAATCATTTGACGTAGTAATGGAGCAGATTATCAAAGACCACGAACAGGATTCTGATAAAGAACAAAAGGGCCAAAAGGATTTTGTGGACATATTACTTGCACTTCTGCATCAACCCCTGGATCCTCAGGATGAACATGGTCCTGTGATTGAAAGAACACATATCAAGGCTATTGTGATGACTATGATTATTGCAGGAGTTGACACATCTGCCACAACGGTTGAGTGGGCCATGTCAGAACTCTTAAAGCATCCAAGGGTGATGAAGAAACTTCAAGCTGAGTTGGAAAGTGTGGTGGGGATGAATAGAAAAGTGGAGGAAACTGATATGGAAAAGTTGACTTATTTGGACTTAGTTGTGAAGGAGACACTAAGGTTGTACCCTGTTGCACCTTTGCTGGTACCTCGTGAGTGTAGAGAAGATGTTACTATAGATGGTTACTGCATAAAGAAAAAGACAAGGGTGATAGTGAATGCATGGGCTTTGGGGAGAGATTCTAAAGTTTGGTCAGATAATGCTGAGGAGTTTTGTCCCGAAAGATTTTCCAACAGCAATGTTGACATAAAAGGATTTGACTTTAGACTCATACCATTTGGTTCAGGTCGCAGAGGGTGCCCTGGGATTCATTTGGGTCTCACCACTGCTAAGATTGTTCTGGCTCAATTGGTTCATTGCTTCAATTGGGAGCTTCCTTTGGGCATGTCCCATGATGAATTGGACATGACTGAGAAATTTGGTCTTACAATGCCAAGAAGTAAGCATTTGCTAGCTGTGCCAACTTATCGCCTAGCAGATGAAGTTGGAAAGGAATAAATTATGCAGATTACCCTAATTGCTAGATATTGTTTACATAAAATTAAATCAGGAAAATATGTTCTTTTCTTTTCTTTTTTGAAATAAGATAACAATCGGTTCTCACTTTGTATTTGTTTGCTGCAATTGGATTCACTGACTGCAATTCTGTTAATGCTATAGTACAAAACTGCATCACGAAAGTATACTTCTACTATTTTTCATCTATATTTTTTTGTTCGTTTGCCTGTTATATCACACCCCTTTTTCTCCTTTCTTACCAAAGTATACATTTAGTACATTTTTACTAATTAATTTTTCTACTTTATTTCTCATAGTTCTGTTTATTTCTTTTCTTTTTAACACAGTTTTACAATATTCCTGCACCAGTCTGTATACTCACTGGGTCAACCGACTGTGTCTCAAAGATTCATAGCATGGTTCAATAAAAAAACAGAAGACAAACTGAATGACCTGTCTGAAAGATGGACCACTTTGAACAACTCAAAAATAAGAAGACTATTTTGAATAAAACTAACAAATTAGAGTAGTCAGTTAAAAAAGATATCAATTATTAACCCAAGCAAAACAATAGCAAGTGGGGCTAAGTAATTTCTACGAGTTCTAAAATTGTGTAACTTTCAGTTTAACCGATTACCAATATGAAATGAGACAATTACTCGTTTCCCAATCATTTGAGTTACTAAACTTCATACTATTTGGTCTGCATGAACCTTCAAATTGGATTTTGTATGGTTTGTAAATTTTAATCTGTGAGATTTTGTGTCTATACATGAACGAAACATTCACTATTCTAATATTCGAATTTGGAGCAGAAAACCAGCAGCGCAAAACAAATCATGGAAAAAAAAAACAGAATATACGAACTTGAAAGTAATTGCATAGAACAGAAATTCTGAGAAGTAATCTCTCCTGGCAAATGTTGAATGCAGAAAATGGAACGAAGCATGAGATTAAATTGACGTCACAAGATTTTTATTAAACACGTAGTTCATTAATTCTTATCATCAAAGATATGCAATTCTTAATTTATCCATCAGAGTCAGCACATTTGGTCAAATCTTCTGCTTCTGGGTGCATTCAGATTGATCTTATTGATATATATAAATTATACTGTTCTTGCCAAGGTTTGTGGTCTTTTCTAACCTTATAATGAGGTTAACTTTCTCTTAATCTGAAGCATTTTCTCTATAAAAACAATAAAGAAACTTTTAATTCTGAAAACAAAAAAAACAGCCGAAAACATTCTTTTCATCTTCAAAGGACAGTCATTTTCTAGGGATATGTTTTGATATCTTCATCTTGAAAATGTTCTAACCAAATACAATACATGTACCAGGTCACTGCTAATTTTAGTTATCAATGCTTACTTTGGTTGTCAAATAGATTCGAATCAAATCCACTGAGGATTGTTCTTCGATCATCACAAAATACGTGATCTGATTTCATACGTCAAAAAATCTATAATCATCAAGAAAAACAATCAGAATTATCTGATGTAGAATCGTCCCAAATCACAAAGAGACACTGATCCTCTTCACTACTTCTTCAACCGTTACATTAACATATTATCAGTTCTTAAACTATACATACATACCAACAAATCAAACATATGCTTCGGTCAAAGTTTGAAAGATTGATTTATAATCTAGGAATCGGTAATAGACACTATCAATTGATTTTGAAGTGTACTTTTAATTTTTTGTTGGGTTTTTCAAAATCAGGTTAAAATACTAACTAATTTAATTTCTTATAAAGTTTCAAAATTTTGAATCACCCAACTTGAATCAATCCATGGAGGAAGAAGATATAAATACAGGTCACAACCGATTCCTTTTGCCATCTCCAAAGCTTCAGACACATCAACAATAAACCAAACAGCAACATGTTCCATCTAACACTACCCATTCTCCTAGCCACCCTAGTCTCATCAATCTACATCCTACGCACCACCGCGTCACGACGGAGACAGCCACCGCCTCCTCCGGGGCCGCCGCGGTTACCGATAATCGGAAACCTCCACATGATGGTAGGAGGAAGAGAAGCACTCCTACATCGTTCGCTCCAATCCCTATCCCAACGTTACGGTCCTATAATGTCGTTACAACTGGGAACCGTTCCGACCGTTGTGGTCTCGTCTCCGGAGGCCGCGGAACTGTTCCTCAAAACCCACGACGCCGTGTTCGCGAACAGGCCCAAGTTCGAAGCGGCCCAATACACGTACGGCCCAGAGAGCGTGGCGTTTGCAGAGTACGGCGCGTACTGGCGCGGCGTGAGGAAGGTGTGCACCACGCACCTGCTGAGCGCGTCGAAGGTGGAGCGGTTTGCGCCTTTGAGAAAGAGGGAGATTGGGGCGATGGTGGAGTGGTTGAGGGAAGCAGCGGCGGCGCGTGAGGTTGTGAACCTCAGTGAGCGAGTGGGGGAAGTTTTGATTGACATGGCATGTAAGATGGTGCTGGGAAGGAACAAGGATCATAGATTTGACTTGAAAGGGATTCTTTTGGAGACCATGAGTGTTTCAGGAGCTTTCAATTTGGCAGATTATTTGCCTTGGTTTCGACCCTTTGATCTTCAGGTTTGTATATAAGAAGTTGCTGATATAAAGACACCAACTTTACATTCGGATGATTAATTTTGTTTCTTGATTAACAGGGATTAACACAACGATCAAAGAAAATCAGTAAAGCGCTTGATGAAATGTTGGAGGAGATTATCGAAGAACACGAAGGGGTTCCTAAAGCAGAAGGGCACCTTAACGATTTCATTGACACACTACTTTCGTTGAAAGACCAACCAATGCATCGACATGTTGAAGATGCACCTGTGATCGATAAAAGTTGCATAAAGGGTATTGTGTTCGACATGGTAATTGGTGCATCAGAAACTTCGAGCAACGTGATTGAATGGGCCATTTCAGAACTGGTGCGACATCCAAGAGTGATGGAAAGTGTTCAAGACGAGCTGAAAGATGTGGTTGGAATGAAGAAGATGGTGGAGGAGATTGATTTGGCAAAACTAAGTTATCTGGATATGGTTGTGAAGGAGACCCTAAGGCTTCACCCTGCTGTGCCCTTACTAGCACCTCATGAATCAATGGAGGATATAGTGATAGAAGGCTATTACATCAAGAAGAAGTCACGAATAATAATAAATGCATGGGCCATAGGGAGAAACCCTACAGTGTGGTCGGAAAATGCTGATGTGTTTTACCCTGAAAGATTTGTCGACAGCAACATAGATTTTAAGGGACAAGACTTTGAACTTATACCGTTTGGGTCTGGTCGGAGAAGCTGCCCAGGAATGGTGATGGGTTTGAGCATAGTTAAATTGGTTATAGCACAGTTGGTGCACTGCTTCAACTGGGAGTTACCTGATGGCATTGCTAACCATGAATTAGATATGAACGAGAAATCAGGCTTATCAATGCCACGAGCAACACCTTTGCTTCTCATTCCAACTTATCGTCTACTTTATCAAACTTTTGTGAATTAATTTAAGAAAAATGAAAATTTGACATGCATTGATTTTATAGTATCATTTTTTATTTTTGCTTTCTTTTTTTAAATATAAAGTTCATTTTTTATAATATTTTATTTTTAATATATGCTCAATGAATATAAATATATATCATTTTACCGTTAGTCTTAGTTTAGACTTCAAACAGAGTGAAAGATCACATTTGCCTTTGGAACACATAAAACATAGCTTAGACTTCACACACAGTGAAAAATCACCTTTGGAACACATAAAACATGGCTTTTGTTGCAACCATTCACCACCTCCAAATAACTACAAACAACAAAACATAATATTTGAAAAATATAACCAATTAAAATCAAAGAAATAACATCCAAATAAAGACAACATGCACCTAGATTTTATCCACATCTACATCCACTCGAAAGATACCGTATTATATATATAAATATAATTAATTTTGTCTTGCAAATAACTAAAAGTAGATATAATAATTGATATATGGTCAAATTAACAATATTATTTAGAATCAATAATAACAATTGAAAATTCAACATTCTAAGTTTTCACGTAATTTTCCTTTACCTCAACTACACCTTAATTAGTTTTATAGAACTTCTCTTACGACTCCTCTGTTTTGAAATTCTTAATCTACTCTGAAAATTACTTTTTTACTTAATTATCCTCCTTTATATTGCTTTATAATAATGTATGCAGAATTACACAATTCCCTTTTGTAAAAGATAAACGCAAAAAGTCATTTAAAAAAACATAATTAAATGTCTAACAAATAAATAATAACATTGACACGTTCACACAGAGACTTTAGAGTACTAGTCCTTAATGATACCAAATTTTGCTTAATCATTTTAGTGACAAAATTTGTTGGATTTTCTTCAATTCGATTCTTCGTAACTTCTACAATTTTTTTCAGATAATGTCTTTAATATATCACAATCTAATATTACTGTTTTCTTCTTTCAAATAAATGTTATTTTTACACCTCTTTGATTATCACGAAGTACATTGATAATTTTATTGAATAACTCTTATGTCAATCTTTGAGCTTATTCATTATATGCAGCCTTAACTTAAACTAATATATGTACCTAAACAGCTTGATAAGAGATAAACTAATTTATATTAATGGCTAGATTTATAAAGGGTAATGGAATTTCTTTGCATTTTGAAAAGGTGATCACAGACATATATATATATATATATATATATATATATATATATATATATATATATAATGCAACTCTGTGGAGCTTTTCCAGTGGCTATATATATGCAAGATAATGTAGTGAACTAGGAAAAAGTTGCATAGAGTTTCTAATCTCTTAATCTGATATATAAATATATTCTGTGTCTGCTATATCTGCTTCAAAATGTACGAGGTAGAAGGTGAGAGAGCACAACAACAAAACAGCAATGCTCCACCAACTGGGAAATGGACAACTGGTTTATACGATTGCTTTGACGACAAAGGAAATTGTAAGTTCTCTATTCACACCGTGTCTTTTTATTACTATATCTTTTATATTAACATTCTCCCATTTGTTTTCATCAAGGTTGTTTTACGTGGGTCTCTCCTCCTGACGCCTTTGGTAGTAATGCGGAAATTATAGATCAAGGAAGAACATGTGAGTAAACTGAAATCTTTAAATGGTTCTACTTGGAAGTTACTTCATAGTCAAAAGAATATTTTACTTAGTTTCCTAATATGTGTTGAAAATATTAATCGCAGCTGCTATACGTGCACGTTTGACATTTTTTGGGCTTGGCCTTTTGGGATTGGGATGCTTATATTCATACAAATTCAGAATCAAGCTAAGATCTCTCTACAACTTACCTGAAGAACCATGCTCAGATTGTTGCGTTCACTCTTGTTGTTTACTTTGTGCTATCTGCCAAGAGCACAGAGAACTTAAAAACCGTGGACTTTACCCCTCAACAGGTATATATAATTACTCAATCAACAACATACGCACACAAATATGCTTTTTATTATTTATAATACTTATAATACTTGTGGTCTAGCTTTAGGAAAAAAAAATATGAAAATGGATAGATTTTGAATTAATTACAAATTGTCATGGATGCACATGCACCAAAATGGACTATTAATAACCTTTGAAGTAATGATACCATGACACTTTTATATTCATTTAACACATATTATAAGAGTAAAATGATCATAAAAATGTAAACTTTTTTATTATTTCAAGAAAGAAGAGAATAAAATATAGATAAGGGTAATGTCAAATGAATGTAAAATATTTAAATATGTCAAAGAATCTTTAGTCTAACCTTTTGTAACAACTTTTTGACAATAGATCACGTGTCACTTTTTGGTGATATGTTTGAATTTATTTTTTAAAAGATATTTGAAACTGAAAAGTTATTAAGTGAGTGATGTACAAAAGTTATTAAAAAAACATTTTCCTATCAAAATATCATCGTGTACACAAACACCATTTTAACTTTCAGAAATTCATGACAATATCATGCGGTAGCTCGCAATTTCAGGAACTTTGTGTACAAACAACTTAACCTATAACTCAAGGGAAAAAAAACATTTTGAGACGGATTTTTTTAAAACATTTAACACAGCACATTATGGTATATTTCGCAATTAATTCATTCTCATCATTTTTGCTTAAAAGTGTACTAGAAGTGTAAAAAAACCCACACATATGTGTTTTCTGGACAAGGTCCTCTAATTATTTGCATATGTATTTTTCTAGGTTGGAAGGCACACAAGGAAAGAATGAAAAAAGCTAACCTGGAAGCTCCACGTGTAGCATCAGCCATGACTCGTTAGATATTGATCTCCTCAACTCTACCTTTCATGGACACCTTACTTCTTTCTGCTTTTTTTTGTTTCTCTCAATCATCTGTTTCTGCTTTTCCTTCAAAGTACTGTATTTGGCTTTCTACTGTCTGAAGTGTTTCCTTGATTGTGTTGTGTTAATTGTTTCTTGTCTTGTGGGTAAAATTAAAAGAATGATATTATTAAACACTTATCTTTCGTGTAAAATTGTCTTGGCAATTCTTTTCTTCTTTTTCCATTTCTCAACACAACAAATCAATGGTTTTACTCTTCAAAATTAGAAATAAATCCTAATTTTTTTATTTTGTAAAAAAAGTTTAATTTCTCAAATTCATTTTTAAAGGCTGGAAACAGTTTTGAAAAAATATTATAATCCTCAAATATTTTACGTATTACTAAAATAGCATTAACGTTAGGAATTCAAGATTTAACTATTAAGTCATAAAAGTTTGTCCTAAAATAAATAAACAGACAAATTAACAAATAACAAAAATTGAGCAGTGCGGGGGCCCAAAGCCCAGAGTACCGACTCGGCCCAACGATTACAAGGAAAAACCTGTCTCCTTCAAAACTGCACCTGTAGATGTAAAAATTACTCATGATAATGAAAAAAATTGATAACAATGGTACAAATTATGAACCCAGCTAAATCACTGGTTATTGACAAAATAAAACATGAATAAAAGGTATTAAGCTAAACTAATATTACTTAATTTAATTAACTTTGCAACACATTCAGATCTGTTTTTCGATTAGACGAATACAAAACCCGAAACCGAGACACCAAAAAGAAAAGAAGAAAGTACACCACAATTTCTTCAACCAATTCAGACACTGCACCGCAAAATGGAGGCTCCTTTAGGTGGATCCGGATCCGAACCCGAGAGGGACAAATCCACCGCTTCTCCATCCTCTTCTCCGATCTCCGTCGTATCTGCCTTTTGGAAAGTTATCATCGAAACTTCATTTCCACGTTTCGCTGATTCTTCCAGTTTGCCATTAATATTGATAGCTTTCTTCTTAGTCTGTGTTTTTGTGCGCGACAATTGACTTGGTTATCTCTCATCTATGATGCCTTGCCGCATTGTTTCAATTACTATTGTTTCGGGACTTTATTTTTCTTCTTTTCAGATTTTGAGTTGGAGAAGGAGAAAACTGTTAGCTATGTTTAGATTTTGTATACAATACAGACTATTCAGTGTTGTTTTTGTCATCCTCTGTCTTCTCTTTTCTCTGTCACCCGTATATGGTATCAGAGCATAGTATGTTTCTTAAACCAGTATGATAGCACTGCAACTGATTACTCATCCAAGGCAGAAAGTAAGGAAGGATCAAACGACTACATAGGTTGAAACAATGTCACCATTTCTAAGGTGAGAGGATTTTTATTCCCTTGAATTGGTTTAATTACCTCATTAATACTATTCAAATTTAGTATTTCATCTCATTTATTTTTTGAATGCTAGGAAGAAGAAGCAGAAATCGTAGACCAGACAAAGCAATCAAAAGCAGGAAAAGGTCCTGTCAAGAGTAAGAATGCAAAGTCACCAAGCCCCACAGGTGTTCATGCAAGTTCAATTAAAAAGAAGAAAGATGGAAAAGGTGAAGAGGTAGCATCTGTAAAATAAACTTAGTGCACAACCAACCACCCATCACTGCCACAAATGTTTTGGATTGTTTTTTCTTTGCTTTGTTATAAATAGAAGCACCGTGTGTGTGAAAATATCAAGGAAGTGAAAGAAAAATAAATAGTGCTTGTGTAGTGTGCCGTGAGGGAAGAGAGAAATATAGTGGTGTATGTAAGCTTTTAGAGTGTTGTGAGAAAGAAAGAGTGAAGTATTCTCTGTGAGCTTGTATTTCAAAGTTAGTTATTAAAAGAGATAATTTTCTTAGATACCAACAATTTGGTATCAGAGCTTTCACAGTATGAGTGTTCGAGTTAAAAAAGGAGAGAGTGAGAAATGCCAAACTTTGTAAACAGTATGTCTCTACCCCAGTTGTCAAAAAAAGTTAATTATGACAATTGGAGTGTGCAAATGAGAGCTCTTTTGGGATCCCAAGACGTATGGGATGTAGTGGAGATTGGATACGAAGAACCCACAGATGACGAAGCACAGGTGGTTGCCCAACTTGCAGAGTTGAAGAAAACGCGTGTGAAGGATAAATCAGCTCTATACATATTGTACCGAGCTGTGGATGAATCTGGCTTTGAGAAGATAGTAAATGCTAAATCTTCAAAAGAAGCATGGTAGATTCTGGAGAAAGTATACAAAGGTGACAACCGAGTGAAGCAAGTCAGGCTTCAAACTCTCAGAGGCGAGTTTGAAAGTTTGAGAATGGAGGAAAAAGAAAGAGTAACCGAGTATATATCTCGGGTGGAAGCAGTGGCAAATCAAATCTGTAAAAATGGAGAGGAATTGTCACCAGCAGGGTGGTAGAGAAAATTTTGAGATCACTAACAGATGATTTTGAAAGTAAGAGGAATCGAAGGACCTCTCAACACTCTCAGTTGAAGAGCTTATTGGGTCACTTGAGGCCCATGAACAAAGGAGAAGAAAAATGAAAGAACCTCTTGACCAAGCACTACAAGTGCAACTTGACTTAAGAGGAACTTGGAACACTCAGGGCCAAGATCCTAGAGGAAGAGGAAGAGGTGGATGTGGCAGAGATGAATTTGAAGCCGACACAAACCAGACTAGACAACAGAATTGGCGTGGTCGTGGTCAAGGAAGAGGCCGATAAGGTCGATCTAAGTCAGGAATTGAATGCTTTAGGTGTGACAAAATTGGCCACTACGCAAACAAGTGCAGATCAGGAAATTGCTATAATTGTGGGAAGCCAGGCCACATAGAAAAATATTGTCAGGCTGAAAAGACAAAGGAAACAAATTTTCTTACTGAGGAAACCAATGAAGAAATTGGGATCTTATTGATGTCAAAAGATCTAGAAGATGAGCTTGTGCCAAACTATTCAAACAATTCGGTTTGGTACTTAGACACAGAGGCAAGTAACCACATGTGCGGAGATCAGAGTTTGTTCAACGAACTCATCAAGGTTGAAATCGAACATGTCTCATTTGGAGATGATTCCAAGGTGGTTGTAAAAGGACGTGGAACAATCCGACACATGCAGAAGGATGGACGGATTGGAGAAATAAGGGATGTCTACTATGTTCCCGAGTTGAAAAGTAATATTTTAAGCATGGGTCAAATGATGGAAAAAGGCAACTCAGTTCTGATAAAAGATCGAGTACTATATTTGAAAGATAAAAGCGGTCGTCTGATTGCCCGAGTAGAAATGAAGAAAAACCGGATGTATAAATTGGAGCTGAATATTCTTAAAAATAAGTGTCTGAAGCTTGACGTGAAGGACGAAGCTATGGTATGGCATTTCCGTTTTGGCCATTTGAACTTTGGAGGTCTGACCGAACTATTAGAGAAGCAATTAGTACGCGGACTACCTGATGTAGAATTTGAAAACAAGTTTTGTGAAGAGTGTATACTCGGAAAACATCCGAGGACTAAGTTTCCGAAGTCAACTGAGTTCAAGGCAGATGAACAACTTGGTCTGATACACACCGATCTGTGTGGACCAATCTCTCCTGATTCATTCAGTGGTAAGAAATACTTTATTTCGTTCATGGATGATTTCTCTCGGAAGACTTGGGTATATTTCTTAAAAGAGAAATCAGAAGCTTTTGATGCATTTAAGAAGTTCAGACTAATGGTGGAGAAGGAGACCAGCAAACAGATAAAAGCTATCCGATCAGACAGGGAAGGTGAATTCACTTCAACAAAGTTTAATGAATACTGTGAACAACATGGGATAAAACGATTTCTTACAGCTCCATACTCCCCACAACAAAATGGTGTTGCTGAAAGGAAGAATCAGACCATTCTTGATATGGTTCGAACCATGCTTAAAGGGAAGAATATGCCAAAGAAGTTCTGGGCAGAAGTAGTACAATGTGTAGTTTATGTGCAAAACAGGTGTCCACATACTAAACTAAATGGAATAACTCCACAAGAAGCATGGAGTGGGAGAAAGCCGAATGTCAGCCATTTTAGGATTTTCGGCAGCATGGCTTATGGTCATGTTCCTACTCAGCACAAAACAAAACTAGAAGACAAAAGCAAGAAATATGTTTTTATTGGGTACGATGAAAAAGCAAAAGCATACAAACTTTATAACCCAATTACAAACACGGTAGTTGTAAGCCGGGATGTCCAAGTTAATGAGGAAAGTGAATGGAGCTGGGACAACATGAAGGAAAAGTCATCATGGAACTCGGAGTCTGGAGAAGAGAACTCAACAATATCTAAGAAAGCTGCTGAAAGAAACCTGGAGACTATAGTTGAGAGAATCAACAATTATTCTGATGAAGAAGATGAACCTGTGCAACCTAGATCTCGAAGTTTACAAGACATTTACAACTCCACTGATGAGGTACATGTAATATGTTTGTTGACAGGAGCAGAAGATGTCAAATTTGAAGAGGCTGTGATCGATGGAAGATGGAAGAAAGCAATGGACGAAGAAATCAGCTCAATTGAAAAAAATGAAACCTGGGAACTGACAGATCTACCCATAGGAGCTCAACCAATTGGCTTAAAATGGGTATACAAGAAGAAAATCAATGCAAATGGAGATGTGAAACGTTACAAAGCTCGTCTCGTGGTGAAAGGTTATAAACAGCAAAAAAGGAATTGACTATGATGAAGTGTTTGCTCCAGTAACAAGAATGGAGACAATCCGACTACTATTTTCTTTAGCAGCACAACACAGATAGAAGATACAGCATATGGATGTGAAATCAGCATTTCTAAATGGAATTTTAAAAGAAGAGATCTATGTAGAGCAACCTCTCGGTTACATGAGAAGAGGTGAAGAGAAAAAAGTGTTGAAGCTGAAGAAAGTATTGTATGGCTTGAAACAAGCTCCTCGAGCCTGGAATGAGAGAATTGACACCCAGTTCAAGAAGAATGGTTATGAGCAGTGTCCGTATGAGCATGCTCTATACCTAAAGAAGAACAAAGGAGATATGTTGTTCGTTGCTCTATACGTAGATGATTTAATCTTCATGGGAAGCAGAAATGAGTTGGTCGTAGAGTTTAAGAAGGTGATGAAAAAAGAATTTGAGATGACTGATCTGGGTGTTATGAAGTACTTTCTTGGTTTGGAGGTGGACCAAAGCACAAAAGGAATTTTTGTGTCTCAAAAGAAGTATGTTGAGGAGATATTGAAGAAAGAAAAGATGATGAAGTGCAATCCGGTTTCTACTCCTATGGAACCTAGAACAAAACTGTCCAAACACGGAGATGGAAATCAAGTTGATACAACCAGGTATCGCAGTTTGATTGGAAGTCTGAGGTACTTAACAAATACAAGACCAGACTTGATGCTAAGTGTAGGAATCACAAGCTGATTTATGGAGGAGCCAAGGTATTCTCATTGGAAAGCACTAAAGTGGATACTAAGGTATGTAAAGGGAACCATGTCTTTTGGATTATTGTACACCAACTCAGATCATTACCGGCTTAGTGGATATTCAGATAGTGATTGGTGTGGAAATATAGATGATAGAAAGAGCACAACTGGCTATGTTTTCTTCATGGGAGATACATCATTTACTTGGCTATCAAAGAAGCAACCCATCGTAACGCTATCCACATGTGAAGCTGAGTATGTGGCAGCATCCTGAAGTGTCCGACATGCAATATGGCTGAGAAACCTATTGAAAAGTTTGGAGATAATGTAAGAAGAAAAGGTGTTGATCCGAGTAGATAATAGATTGGCAATTGAGTTAGCAAAGAACCCGGTAAATCATGAGAGAAGCAAGCATATTGATGTTCGTTTTCATTTCATCCGTGAAAAGTGAAAGAAGGAAGCGTGGAACTTGAACATGTAGAGAGCAAGAAGCAAATTGTAGATATATTCACGAAACCATTACCAACAAGGTCATTTCAAGACTTAAGGAAGTTGATCGGCATGATAGAAGGATACAAAGTCCATTAAGTTTATGGAGGAGTTTTGTAAAATAAACTTAGTGGACAACCAACCACCCATCATGGGTCTTCCACTTTCTCCAATCATTATCTCCATTATGCTCCATCCATTATGCTCCATTACGTTGCCCACTATACCACTATAATTTGGATTTTACTTGAATCCTAGTGTCCACCATTTTCAGTCTACTCCACTGCCACAAATGTTTTGGATTGTTTTGTCTTTGCTTTGTTATAAATAGAAGCACCGTGTGTGTGAAAATATCAAGGAAGTGAAAGAAAAATAAATAGTGCTTGTGTAGTGTGCCGTGAGGGAAGAGAGAAATATAGTGGTGTATGTAAGCTTTTAGAGTGTTGTGAGAAAGAAAGAGTGAAGTATTCTGTGTGAGCTTGTATTTCAAAGTTAGTTATTAAAAGAGATAATTTTCTTAGATACCAACAGCATACTCTTAACAAGTTTTGTTACTCCTGTTGCATGTTATGTAAACTTCCCTGAAACTGCTTAGGAAGTTGGGGTTGGAGTATGCAGATCTGTATTTGATTCATTGACCAGTGAGGTTGAAACCTGAAGCCACAGGGCAGCTGATATATTAAAAGAGAATGTGATCCCCTCCTTTGACAATGTGTTCAGTTCATCTACACTACTTTTTAGTTCAGTTCAATCAAACTATTTTTTCTTTCTATACAATTTTTAACATTACCATTGATTTTGTCCACCTACCTAATATTAAGTTTCAGAATTGTTGATATGATTTAAAATGTTAACAAGTCCTAACTACTGTATTCTAAATGAATTAGTCTTATTGTAGAGAACTTTATATATATATATATATATATGTATATATATATATATATATATATATATAAAATAATTCAATATTTAAAGACGTGGTTGGAATGAAGAAGATGGTGGAGGAGATTGATTTGGCAAAACTAAGTTATCTGGATATGGTTGTGAAGGAGACCCTGAGGCTTCACCCTGATGTGCCCTTACTAGCACCTCATGAATCAATTACATCAAGAAGAAGTCACCTTTGGAACACATAAAACATAGCTTTTGTTGCAACCATTCACCACCTCCAAATAACTACAAACAACAAAACATAATATTTGAAAAATATAACCAATTAAAATCAAAGAAATAACATCCAAATAAAGACAACATGCACCTAGATTTTATCCACATCTAACATCCACTTGAAAGATACCGTATTATACGTATAAATATAATTAATTTTGTCTTGCAAATAACTAAAAGTAGATATAATAATTGATATATGGTCAAATTAACAAGATTATTTAGAATCAATAATAACAATTGAAAATTCAACATTCTAAGTTTTCACGTAATTTTCCTTTACCTCAACTACACCTTAATTAGTTTTATAGAACTTCTCTTACGACTCCTCTGCTTTGTAATTCTTAATCTATTCTGAAAATTACTTTTTTACTTAATTATCCTCCTTTATATTGCTTTATAATAATGTAAAAGATAAACGCAAAGTCATTTAAAAAAACATAATTAAATGTCTAACAAAGAAATAGTACATTGACACGTTCACACAGATACTTTAAAGTACTAGTCCTTAATGATACCAAATTTTGCTTAATCATCTTCAATAAAATTAGACAACGTTTAAAATTAATGAAGAAAATCATTTAGTGACAAAATTTGTTGGATTTTCTTCAATTGGATTCTTCCTCACTACTACAATTTTTTTTTCAAGATAATGTCTTTAATATATCACAATCTAATATTACTGTTTTCTTTTTTCAAATAAATGAATAATCGAAGAGGTACCTCTTCCATTATCACCAAGTACATTGATAATTTTATTGAATAACTCTTATGTCAATCTTTGAGCTTATTCATTATGCAGCCTTAGATAGATAGATATATATATATATATATATATATATATATATATATATATAATGCAACTCTGTGGAGCTTTTCCAGTGGCTATATATATGCAAGATAATGTAGTGAACTAGGAAAAAGTTGCATAGAGTTTCTAATCTCTTAATCTGATATATAAATATATTCTGTGTCTGTTATATCTGCTTCAAAATGTCCGAGGTTGAAGGTAAGATAGCACAACAACGAAACAGCAATGCTCCACCAACTGGGAAATGGACAACTGGTTTATACGATTGCTTTGACGACAAAGGAAATTGTAAGTTCTCTATTCACACCGTGTCTTTTTTATTACTATGTCTTTTATATTAACATTCTCCCATTTGTTTTCATCAAGGTTGTTTTACGTTTTTCTGTCCTAGTTTCACCTTTGGTCGTAATGCGGAAATTATAGACCAGGGAAGAACATGTGAGTAAACTGAAATCTTTAAATGGTTCCACTTGGAAGTTACTTCATAGTCAAAAGTATATTTTACTTAGTTTCCTAATGTGTTGAAAATATTAATGGCAGCTGCTACACGTGCAAGTTTGATATTTTTTGGGCTTGGCTGTTTGGGATTGGGATGCTTATATTCATACAAATTCAGAATCAAGCTAAGATCTCTCTACAACTTACCTGAAGAACCATACTCAGATTGCTTCGTTCACTATTGTTGTTTAGTTTGTGCTATTTGCCAAGAGCACAGGGAACTTAAAAACCGTGGACTTGACCCCTCATTAGGTATATATAATTACTCAATCAACAACTTACGCACACATATTTGGTTTCTGGACAAGGTCCTCTAATTAGTTGCATATGTATTTTTCTAGGTTGGAAGGCAAACGAGGAAAGAATGAGAAAAGCTAACCTGGAAGCTCCACGTGTTGCATCAGCCATGACTCGTTAGATATTGATCTCCTCAACTCTACCTTTCATGGACACCTTACTTCTTTCTGCTTTTTTTGTTTCTCTCAATCATCTGTTTCTGCTTTTCCTTCAAAGTACTGTATTTGGCTTTCTACTGTCTGAAGTGTTTCCTTGATTGTGTTGTGTTAATTGTTTCTTGTCTTGTGGGTAAAATCAAAAGAATAATGTTATTAAACACTTATCTTTCGTGTAAAATTGTCTTGGCAATTCTTTTCTTCTTTTTCCATTTCTCAACACAACAAATCAATGGTTTTACTCTTCAAAATTAGAAATAAATCCTAATTTTTTTATTTTGTAAAAAAAGTTTAATTTCTCAAATTCATTTTTAAAGGCTGGAAACAGTTTTGAAAAAATATTATAATCCTCAAATATTTTACGTATTACTAAAATAGCATTTTTATTTTTTTTAAGTTCACCTCAAACGTTAGGAATTCAAGATTTAACTATTAAGTCATAAAAGTTTGTCCTAAAATAAATAAACAGACAAATTAACAAATAACAAAAATTGAGCAGTGCGGGGGCTCAAAGCCCAGAGTACCAACTCGGCCCAACGATTACAAGGAAGAACCTGTCTCCTTCAAAACTGCACCTGTAGATGTAAAAATTACTCATGATAATGAAAAAAATTGATAACAATGGTACAAATTATGAACCCAGCTAAATCACTCGTTATTGACAAAATAAAACATGAATAAAAGGTATTAAGCTAAGCTAATATTACTTAATTTAATTAACTTTGCAACACATTCAGATCCGTTTTTCGATTAGACGAATACAAAACCCGAAACCGAGACACCAAAAAGAAAAGAAGAAAGTACACCACAATTTCTTCAACCAATTCAGACACTGCACCGCAAAATGGAGGCTCCTTTAGGTGGATCCAGATCCGAACCTGAGAGGGACAAATCCACCGCTTCTCCATCCTCTTCTCCGATCTCCGTCGTATCCGCCTTTTGGAAAGTTATCATCGAAACCTCACTTCCACGTTTCGCTTTTTCCAGTTTGCCATTAATATTGATAGCTTTCTTCTTAGTGTGTGTTTCTCTACGCGACAATTGACTTGGTTATCTCTCATCTATGATGCGTTGCCGCATTGTTTCAATTACTATTGTTTCAGGACTTTATTTTTCTTCTTTTCAGATTTTGAGTTGGAGAAGGAGAAAACTGTTAGCTTTGTTTAGATTTTGTCTACAATACAGACTATTCAGTGTTGTTTTTGTCATCCTCTGTCTTCTCTTTTCTCTGTCACCCGTATATGGTATCAGAGCATAGTATGTTTCTTAAACCAGTATGATAGCACTGCAACTGATTACTCATCCAAGGCAGAAAGTAAGGAAGGATCAAACGACTACATAGGTTGAAACAATGTCACCATTTCTAAGGTGAGAGGATTTTTATTCCCTTGAATTGGTTTAATTACCTCATTAATACTATTCAAATTTAGTATTTCATCTCATTTATTTTTTGAATGCTAGGAAGAAGAAGCAGAAATCGTAGACAGAACAAAGCAATCAAAAGCAGGAAAAGGTCCTGTCAAGAGTAAGAATGCAAAGTCACCAAGCCCCACAAGTGTTCATGCAAGTTCAATTAAAAAGAAGAAAGATGGAAAAAGTGAAGAGGTAGCATTGTAAAATAAACTTAGTGCACAACCAACCACCCATCATGGGTCTTCCACTTTCTCCAATCATTATCTCCATTATGATCCATCCATTTTGCTCCATTACGTTGCTCACTATACCACTATAATTTGGATTTTACTTAAATCCTAGTGTCCACCATTTTCAGTCTACTCCACTGCCACAAATGTTTTGGATTGTTTTTTCTTTGCTTTGTTATAAATAGAAGCACCGTGTGTGTGAAAATATCAAGGAAGTGAAAGAAAAATAAATAGTGCTTGTGTAGTGTGCCGTGAGGGAAGAGAGAAATATAGTGGTGTATGTAAGCTTTTAGAGTGTTGTGAGAAAGAAAGAGTGAAGTATTCTCTGTGAGCTTGTATTTCAAAGTTAGTTATTAAAAGAGATAATTTTCTTAGATACCAACAATTTGGTATCAGAGCTTTCACAGTATGAGTGTTCGAGTTAAAAAAGGAGAGAGTGAGAAATGCCAAACTTTGTAAACAGTATGTCTCTACCCCAGTTGTCAAAAAAAGTTAATTATGACAATTGGAGTGTGCAAATGAGAGCTCTTTTGGGATCCCAAGACGTATGGGATGTAGTGGAGATTGGATACGAAGAACCCACAGATGACGAAGCACAGGTGGTTGCCCAACTTGCAGAGTTGAAGAAAACGCGTGTGAAGGATAAATCAGCTCTATACATATTGTACCGAGCTGTGGATGAATCTGGCTTTGAGAAGATAGTAAATGCTAAATCTTCAAAAGAAGCATGGCAGATTCTGGAGAAAGTATACAAAGGTGACAACCGAGTGAAGCAAGTCAGGCTTCAAACTCTCAGAGGCGAGTTTGAAAGTTTGAGAATGGAGGAAAAAGAAAGAGTAACCGAGTATATATCTCGGGTGGAAGCAGTGGCAAATCAAATCTGTAAAAATGGAGAGGAATTGTCACCAGCAGGGTGGTAGAGAAAATTTTGAGATCACTAACAGATGATTTTGAAAGCAAGAGGAATCGAAGGACCTCTCAACACTCTCAGTTGAAGAGCTTATTGGGTCACTTGAGGCCCATGAACAAAGGAGAAGAAAAATGAAAGAACCTCTTGACCAAGCACTACAAGTGCAACTTGACTTAAGAGGAACTTGGAACACTCAGGGCCAAGATCCTAGAGGAAGAGGAAGAGGTGGATGTGGCAGAGATGAATTTGAAGCCGACACAAACCAGACTAGACAACAGAATTGGCGTGGTCGTGGTCAAGGAAGAGGCCGATAAGGTCGATCTAAGTTAGGAATTGAATGCTTTAGGTGTGACAAAATTGGCCACTACGCAAACGAGTGCAGATCAGGAAATTGCTATAATTGTGGGAAGCCAGGCCACATAGAAAAATATTGTTAGGCTGAAAAGACAAAGGAAACAAATTTTCTTACTGAGGAAACCAATGAAGAAATTGGGATCTTATTGATGTCAAAAGATCCAGAAGCTGAGCTTGTGCCAAACTATTCAAACAATTCGGTTTGGTACTTAGACACGGAGGCAAGTAACCACATGTGCGGAGATCAGAGTTTGTCCAACGAACTCATCAAGGTTGAAATCGAACATGTCTCATTTGGAGATGATTCCAAGGTGGTTGTAAAAGGACGTGGAACAATCCGACACATGCAGAAGGATGGACGGATTGGAGAAATAAGGGATGTCTACTATGTTCCCGAGTTGAAAAGTAATATTTTAAGCATGGGTCAAATGATGGAAAAAGGCAACTCAGTTCTGATAAAAGATCGAGTACTATATTTGAAAGATAAAAGCGGTCGTCTGATTGCCCGAGTAGAAATGAAGAAAAACCGGATGTATAAATTGGAGCTGAATATTCTTAAAAATAAGTGTCTAAAGCGTGACGTGAAGGACGAAGCTATGGTATGGCATTTCCGTTTTGGCCATTTGAACTTTGGAGGTCTGACCGAACTATTAGAGAAGCAATTAGTACGCGGACTACCTGATGTAGAATTTGAAAACAAGTTTTGTGAAGAGTGTATACTCGGAAAACATCCGAGGACTAAGTTTCCGAAGTCAACTGAGTTCAAGGCAGATGAACAACTTGGTCTGATACACACCGATCTGTGTGGACCAATCTCTCCTGATTCATTCAGTGGTTAGAAATACTTTATTTCGTTCATGGATGATTTCTCTCGGAAGACTTGGGTATATTTCTTAAAAGAGAAATCAGAAGCTTTTGATGCATTTAAGAAGTTCAGACTAATGGTGGAGAAGGAGACCAGCAAACAGATAAAAGCTATCCGATCAGACAGGGAAGGTGAATTCACTTCAACAAAGTTTAATGAATACTGTGAACAACATGGGATAAAACGATTTCTTACAGCTCCATACTCCCCACAACAAAATGGTGTTGCTGAAAGGAAGAATCAGACCATTCTTGATATGGTTCAAACCATGCTTAAAGGGAAGAATATGCCAAAGAAGTTCTGGGCAGAAGCAGTACAATGTGTAGTTTATGTGCAAAACAGGTGTCCACATACTAAACTAAATGGAATAACTCCACAAGAAGCATGGAGTGGGACAAAGCCGAATGTCAGCCATTTTAGGATTTTCGGCAGTATGGCTTATGGTCATGTTCCTACTCAGCACAGAACAAAACTAGAAGACAAAAGCAAGAAATATGTTTTTATTGGGTACGATGAAAAAGCAAAAGCATACAAACTTTATAACCCAATTACAAACACGGTAGTTGTAAGCCGGGATGTCCAAGTTAATGAGGAAAGTGAATGGAGCTGGGACAACATGAAGGAAAAGTCATCATGGAACTTGGAGTCTGGAGAAGAGAACTCAACAATATCTAAGAAAGCTGCTGAAAGAAACCTGGAGACTATAGTTGAGAGAATCAACAATTATTCTGATGAAGAAGATGAACCTGTGCAACCTAGATCTCGAAGTTTACAAGACATTTACAACTCCACTGATGAGGTACATGTAATATGTTTGTTGACAGGAGCAGAAGATGTCAAATTTGAAGAGGTTGTGATCGATGGAAGATGGAAGAAAGCAATGAACGAAGAAATCAGCTCAATTGAAAAAAATGAAACCTGGGAACTGACAGATCTACCCATAGGAGCTCAACCAATTGGCTTAAAATGGGTATACAAGAAGAAAATCAATGCAAATGGAGATGTGAAACGTTACAAAGCTCGTCTCGTGGTGAAAGGTTATAAACAGCAAAAAAGGAATTGACTATGATGAAGTGTTTGCTCCAGTAACAAGAATGGAGACAATCCGACTACTATTTTCTTTAGCAGCACAACACAGATAGAAGATACAGCATATGGATGTGAAATCAGCATTTCTAAATGGAATTTTAAAAGAAGAGATCTATGTAGAGCAACCTCTCGGTTACATGAGAAGAGGTGAAGAGAAAAAAGTGTTGAAGCTGAAGAAAGTATTGTATGGCTTGAAACAAGCTCCTCGAGCCTGGAATGAGAGAATTGACACCCAGTTCAAGAAGAATGGTTATGAGCAGTGTCCGTATGAGCATGCTCTATACCTAAAGAAGAACAAAGGAGATATGTTGTTCGTTGCTCTATACGTAGATGATTTAATCTTCATGGGAAGCAGAAATGAGTTGGTCGTAGAGTTTAAGAAGGTGATGAAAAAAGAATTTGAGATGACTGATCTGGGTGTTATGAAGTACTTTCTTGGTTTGGAGGTGGACCAAAGCACAAAAGGAATTTTTGTGTCTCAAAAGAAGTATGTTGAGGAGATATTGAAGAAAGAAAAGATGATGAAGTGCAATCCGGTTTCTACTCCTATGGAACCTAGAACAAAACTGTCCAAACACGGAGATGGAAATCAAGTTGATACAACCAGGTATCGCAGTTTGATTGGAAGTCTGAGGTACTTAACAAATACAAGACCAGACTTGATGCTAAGTGTAGGAATCACAAGCTGATTTATGGAGGAGCCAAGGTATTCTCATTGGAAAGCACTAAAGTGGATACTAAGGTATGTAAAGGGAACCATGTCTTTTGGATTATTGTACACCAACTCAGATCATTACCGGCTTAGTGGATATTCAGATAGTGATTGGTGTGGAAATATAGATGATAGAAAGAGCACAACTGGCTATGTTTTCTTCATGGGAGATACATCATTTACTTGGCTATCAAAGAAGCAACCCATCGTAACGCTATCCACATGTGAAGCTGAGTATGTGGCAGCATCCTGAAGTGTCCGACATGCAATATGGCTGAGAAACCTATTGAAAAGTTTGGAGATAATGTAAGAAGAAAAGGTGTTGATCCGAGTAGATAATAGATTGGCAATTGAGTTAGCAAAGAACCCGGTAAATCATGAGAGAAGCAAGCATATTGATGTTCGTTTTCATTTCATCCGTGAAAAGTGAAAGAAGGAAGCGTGGAACTTGAACATGTAGAGAGCAAGAAGCAAATTGTAGATATATTCACGAAACCATTACCAACAAGGTCATTTCAAGACTTAAGGAAGTTGATCGGCATGATAGAAGGATACAAAGTCCATTAAGTTTATGGAGGAGTTTTGTAAAATAAACTTAGTGGACAACCAACCACCCATCATGGGTCTTCCACTTTCTCCAATCATTATCTCCATTATGCTCCATCCATTATGCTCCATTACGTTGCCCACTATACCACTATAATTTGGATTTTACTTGAATCCTAGTGTCCACCATTTTCAGTCTACTCCACTGCCACAAATGTTTTGGATTGTTTTGTCTTTGCTTTGTTATAAATAGAAGCACCGTGTGTGTGAAAATATCAAGGAAGTGAAAGAAAAATAAATAGTGCTTGTGTAGTGTGCCGTGAGGGAAGAGAGAAATATAGTGGTGTATGTAAGCTTTTAGAGTGTTGTGAGAAAGAAAGAGTGAAGTATTCTGTGTGAGCTTGTATTTCAAAGTTAGTTATTAAAAGAGATAATTTTCTTAGATACCAACAGCATACTCTTAACAAGTTTTGTTACTCCTGTTGCATGTTATGTAAACTTCCCTGAAACTGCTTAGGAAGTTGGGGTTGGAGTATGCAGATCTGTATTTGATTCATTGACCAGTGAGGTTGAAACCTGAAGCCACAGGGCAGCTGATATATTAAAAGAGAATGTGATCCCCTCCTTTGACAATGTGTTCAGTTCATCTACACTACTTTTTAGTTCAGTTCAATCAAACTATTTTTTCTTTCTATACAATTTTTAACATTACCATTGATTTTGTCCACCTACCTAATATTAAGTTTCAGAATTGTTGATATGATTTAAAATGTTAACAAGTCCTAACTACTGTATTCTAAATGAATTAGTCTTATTGTAGAGAACTTTATATATATATATATATATATATGTATATATGTATATATATATATATATATATATATATATATATATATATATATATAAATAATTCAATATTTAAAGACGTGGTTGGAATGAAGAAGATGGTGGAGGAGATTGATTTGGCAAAACTAAGTTATCTGGATATGGTTGTGAAGGAGACCCTGAGGCTTCACCCTGATGTGCCCTTACTAGCACCTCATGAATCAATTACATCAAGAAGAAGTCACCTTTGGAACACATAAAACATAGCTTTTGTTGCAACCATTCACCACCTCCAAATAACTACAAACAACAAAACATAATATTTGAAAAATATAACCAATTAAAATCAAAGAAATAACATCCAAATAAAGACAACATGCACCTAGATTTTATCCACATCTAACATCCACTTGAAAGATACCGTATTATACGTATAAATATAATTAATTTTGTCTTGCAAATAACTAAAAGTAGATATAATAATTGATATATGGTCAAATTAACAAGATTATTTAGAATCAATAATAACAATTGAAAATTCAACATTCTAAGTTTTCACGTAATTTTCCTTTACCTCAACTACACCTTAATTAGTTTTATAGAACTTCTCTTACGACTCCTCTGCTTTGTAATTCTTAATCTATTCTGAAAATTACTTTTTTACTTAATTATCCTCCTTTATATTGCTTTATAATAATGTAAAAGATAAACGCAAAGTCATTTAAAAAAACATAATTAAATGTCTAACAAAGAAATAGTACATTGACACGTTCACACAGATACTTTAAAGTACTAGTCCTTAATGATACCAAATTTTGCTTAATCATCTTCAATAAAATTAGACAACGTTTAAAATTAATGAAGAAAATCATTTAGTGACAAAATTTGTTGGATTTTCTTCAATTGGATTCTTCCTCACTACTACAATTTTTTTTTCAAGATAATGTCTTTAATATATCACAATCTAATATTACTGTTTTCTTTTTTCAAATAAATGAATAATCGAAGAGGTACCTCTTCCATTATCACCAAGTACATTGATAATTTTATTGAATAACTCTTATGTCAATCTTTGAGCTTATTCATTATGCAGCCTTAGATAGATAGATATATATATATATATATATATATATATATATATATATATAATGCAACTCTGTGGAGCTTTTCCAGTGGCTATATATATGCAAGATAATGTAGTGAACTAGGAAAAAGTTGCATAGAGTTTCTAATCTCTTAATCTGATATATAAATATATTCTGTGTCTGTTATATCTGCTTCAAAATGTCCGAGGTTGAAGGTAAGATAGCACAACAACGAAACAGCAATGCTCCACCAACTGGGAAATGGACAACTGGTTTATACGATTGCTTTGACGACAAAGGAAATTGTAAGTTCTCTATTCACACCGTGTCTTTTTTATTACTATGTCTTTTATATTAACATTCTCCCATTTGTTTTCATCAAGGTTGTTTTACGTTTTTCTGTCCTAGTTTCACCTTTGGTCGTAATGCGGAAATTATAGACCAGGGAAGAACATGTGAGTAAACTGAAATCTTTAAATGGTTCCACTTGGAAGTTACTTCATAGTCAAAAGTATATTTTACTTAGTTTCCTAATGTGTTGAAAATATTAATGGCAGCTGCTACACGTGCAAGTTTGATATTTTTTGGGCTTGGCTGTTTGGGATTGGGATGCTTATATTCATACAAATTCAGAATCAAGCTAAGATCTCTCTACAACTTACCTGAAGAACCATACTCAGATTGCTTCGTTCACTATTGTTGTTTAGTTTGTGCTATTTGCCAAGAGCACAGGGAACTTAAAAACCGTGGACTTGACCCCTCATTAGGTATATATAATTACTCAATCAACAACTTACGCACACATATTTGGTTTCTGGACAAGGTCCTCTAATTAGTTGCATATGTATTTTTCTAGGTTGGAAGGCAAACGAGGAAAGAATGAGAAAAGCTAACCTGGAAGCTCCACGTGTTGCATCAGCCATGACTCGTTAGATATTGATCTCCTCAACTCTACCTTTCATGGACACCTTACTTCTTTCTGCTTTTTTTGTTTCTCTCAATCATCTGTTTCTGCTTTTCCTTCAAAGTACTGTATTTGGCTTTCTACTGTCTGAAGTGTTTCCTTGATTGTGTTGTGTTAATTGTTTCTTGTCTTGTGGGTAAAATCAAAAGAATAATGTTATTAAACACTTATCTTTCGTGTAAAATTGTCTTGGCAATTCTTTTCTTCTTTTTCCATTTCTCAACACAACAAATCAATGGTTTTACTCTTCAAAATTAGAAATAAATCCTAATTTTTTTATTTTGTAAAAAAAGTTTAATTTCTCAAATTCATTTTTAAAGGCTGGAAACAGTTTTGAAAAAATATTATAATCCTCAAATATTTTACGTATTACTAAAATAGCATTTTTATTTTTTTTAAGTTCACCTCAAACGTTAGGAATTCAAGATTTAACTATTAAGTCATAAAAGTTTGTCCTAAAATAAATAAACAGACAAATTAACAAATAACAAAAATTGAGCAGTGCGGGGGCTCAAAGCCCAGAGTACCAACTCGGCCCAACGATTACAAGGAAGAACCTGTCTCCTTCAAAACTGCACCTGTAGATGTAAAAATTACTCATGATAATGAAAAAAATTGATAACAATGGTACAAATTATGAACCCAGCTAAATCACTCGTTATTGACAAAATAAAACATGAATAAAAGGTATTAAGCTAAGCTAATATTACTTAATTTAATTAACTTTGCAACACATTCAGATCCGTTTTTCGATTAGACGAATACAAAACCCGAAACCGAGACACCAAAAAGAAAAGAAGAAAGTACACCACAATTTCTTCAACCAATTCAGACACTGCACCGCAAAATGGAGGCTCCTTTAGGTGGATCCAGATCCGAACCTGAGAGGGACAAATCCACCGCTTCTCCATCCTCTTCTCCGATCTCCGTCGTATCCGCCTTTTGGAAAGTTATCATCGAAACCTCACTTCCACGTTTCGCTTTTTCCAGTTTGCCATTAATATTGATAGCTTTCTTCTTAGTGTGTGTTTCTCTACGCGACAATTGACTTGGTTATCTCTCATCTATGATGCGTTGCCGCATTGTTTCAATTACTATTGTTTCAGGACTTTATTTTTCTTCTTTTCAGATTTTGAGTTGGAGAAGGAGAAAACTGTTAGCTTTGTTTAGATTTTGTCTACAATACAGACTATTCAGTGTTGTTTTTGTCATCCTCTGTCTTCTCTTTTCTCTGTCACCCGTATATGGTATCAGAGCATAGTATGTTTCTTAAACCAGTATGATAGCACTGCAACTGATTACTCATCCAAGGCAGAAAGTAAGGAAGGATCAAACGACTACATAGGTTGAAACAATGTCACCATTTCTAAGGTGAGAGGATTTTTATTCCCTTGAATTGGTTTAATTACCTCATTAATACTATTCAAATTTAGTATTTCATCTCATTTATTTTTTGAATGCTAGGAAGAAGAAGCAGAAATCGTAGACAGAACAAAGCAATCAAAAGCAGGAAAAGGTCCTGTCAAGAGTAAGAATGCAAAGTCACCAAGCCCCACAAGTGTTCATGCAAGTTCAATTAAAAAGAAGAAAGATGGAAAAAGTGAAGAGGTAGCATTGTAAAATAAACTTAGTGCACAACCAACCACCCATCATGGGTCTTCCACTTTCTCCAATCATTATCTCCATTATGATCCATCCATTTTGCTCCATTACGTTGCTCACTATACCACTATAATTTGGATTTTACTTAAATCCTAGTGTCCACCATTTTCAGTCTACTCCACTGCCACAAATGTTTTGGATTGTTTTTTCTTTGCTTTGTTATAAATAGAAGCACCGTGTGTGTGAAAATATCAAGGAAGTGAAAGAAAAATAAATAGTGCTTGTGTAGTGTGCCGTGAGGGAAGAGAGAAATATAGTGGTGTATGTAAGCTTTTAGAGTGTTGTGAGAAAGAAAGAGTGAAGTATTCTCTGTGAGCTTGTATTTCAAAGTTAGTTATTAAAAGAGATAATTTTCTTAGATACCAACAATTTGGTATCAGAGCTTTCACAGTATGAGTGTTCGAGTTAAAAAAGGAGAGAGTGAGAAATGCCAAACTTTGTAAACAGTATGTCTCTACCCCAGTTGTCAAAAAAAGTTAATTATGACAATTGGAGTGTGCAAATGAGAGCTCTTTTGGGATCCCAAGACGTATGGGATGTAGTGGAGATTGGATACGAAGAACCCACAGATGACGAAGCACAGGTGGTTGCCCAACTTGCAGAGTTGAAGAAAACGCGTGTGAAGGATAAATCAGCTCTATACATATTGTACCGAGCTGTGGATGAATCTGGCTTTGAGAAGATAGTAAATGCTAAATCTTCAAAAGAAGCATGGCAGATTCTGGAGAAAGTATACAAAGGTGACAACCGAGTGAAGCAAGTCAGGCTTCAAACTCTCAGAGGCGAGTTTGAAAGTTTGAGAATGGAGGAAAAAGAAAGAGTAACCGAGTATATATCTCGGGTGGAAGCAGTGGCAAATCAAATCTGTAAAAATGGAGAGGAATTGTCACCAGCAGGGTGGTAGAGAAAATTTTGAGATCACTAACAGATGATTTTGAAAGCAAGAGGAATCGAAGGACCTCTCAACACTCTCAGTTGAAGAGCTTATTGGGTCACTTGAGGCCCATGAACAAAGGAGAAGAAAAATGAAAGAACCTCTTGACCAAGCACTACAAGTGCAACTTGACTTAAGAGGAACTTGGAACACTCAGGGCCAAGATCCTAGAGGAAGAGGAAGAGGTGGATGTGGCAGAGATGAATTTGAAGCCGACACAAACCAGACTAGACAACAGAATTGGCGTGGTCGTGGTCAAGGAAGAGGCCGATAAGGTCGATCTAAGTCAGGAATTGAATGCTTTAGGTGTGACAAAATTGGCCACTACGCAAACGAGTGCAGATCAGGAAATTGCTATAATTGTGGGAAGCCAGGCCACATAGAAAAATATTGTCAGGCTGAAAAGACAAAGGAAACAAATTTTCTTACTGAGGAAACCAATGAAGAAATTGGGATCTTATTGATGTCAAAAGATCCAGAAGCTGAGCTTGTGCCAAACTATTCAAACAATTCGGTTTGGTACTTAGACACGGAGGCAAGTAACCACATGTGCGGAGATCAGAGTTTGTCCAACGAACTCATCAAGGTTGAAATCGAACATGTCTCATTTGGAGATGATTCCAAGGTGGTTGTAAAAGGACGTGGAACAATCTGACACATGCAGAAGGATGGACGGATTGGAGAAATAAGGGATGTCTACTATGTTCCCGAGTTGAAAAGTAATATTTTAAGCATGGGTCAAATGATGGAAAAAGGCAACTCAGTTCTGATAAAAGATCGAGTACTATATTTGAAAGATAAAAGCGGTCGTCTGATTGCCCGAGTAGAAATGAAGAAAAACCGGATGTATAAATTGGAGCTGAATATTCTTAAAAATAAGTGTCTAAAGCGTGACGTGAAGGACGAAGCTATGGTATGGCATTTCCGTTTTGGCCATTTGAACTTTGGAGGTCTGACCGAACTATTAGAGAAGCAATTAGTACGCGGACTACCTGATGTAGAATTTGAAAACAAGTTTTGTGAAGAGTGTATACTCGGAAAACATCCGAGGACTAAGTTTCCGAAGTCAACTGAGTTCAAGGCAGATGAACAACTTGGTCTGATACACACCGATCTGTGTGGACCAATCTCTCCTGATTCATTCAGTGGTTAGAAATACTTTATTTCGTTCATGGATGATTTCTCTCGGAAGACTTGGGTATATTTCTTAAAAGAGAAATCAGAAGCTTTTGATGCATTTAAGAAGTTCAGACTAATGGTGGAGAAGGAGACCAGCAAACAGATAAAAGCTATCCGATCAGACAGGGAAGGTGAATTCACTTCAACAAAGTTTAATGAATACTGTGAACAACATGGGATAAAACGATTTCTTACAGCTCCATACTCCCCACAACAAAATGGTGTTGCTGAAAGGAAGAATCAGACCATTCTTGATATGGTTCAAACCATGCTTAAAGGGAAGAATATGCCAAAGAAGTTCTGGGCAGAAGCAGTACAATGTGTAGTTTATGTGCAAAACAGGTGTCCACATACTAAACTAAATGGAATAACTCCACAAGAAGCATGGAGTGGGACAAAGCCGAATGTCAGCCATTTTAGGATTTTCGGCAGTATGGCTTATGGTCATGTTCCTACTCAGCACAGAACAAAACTAGAAGACAAAAGCAAGAAATATGTTTTTATTGGGTACGATGAAAAAGCAAAAGCATACAAACTTTATAACCCAATTACAAACACGGTAGTTGTAAGCCGGGATGTCCAAGTTAATGAGGAAAGTGAATGGAGCTGGGACAACATGAAGGAAAAGTCATCATGGAACTCGGAGTCTGGAGAAGAGAACTCAACAATATCTAAGAAAGCTGCTGAAAGAAACCTGGAGACTATAGTTGAGAGAATCAACAATTATTCTGATGAAGAAGATGAACCTGTGCAACCTAGATCTCGAAGTTTACAAGACATTTACAACTCCACTGATGAGGTACATGTAATATGTTTGTTGACAGGAGCAGAAGATGTCAAATTTGAAGAGGTTGTGATCGATGGAAGATGGAAGAAAGCAATGAACGAAGAAATCAGCTCAATTGAAAAAAATGAAACCTGGGAACTGACAGATCTACCCATAGGAGCTCAACCAATTGGCTTAAAATGGGTATACAAGAAGAAAATCAATGCAAATGGAGATGTGAAACGTTACAAAGCTCGTCTCGTGGTGAAAGGTTATAAACAGCAAAAAAGGAATTGACTATGATGAAGTGTTTGCTCCAGTAACAAGAATGGAGACAATCCGACTACTATTTTCTTTAGCAGCACAACACAGATAGAAGATACAGCATATGGATGTGAAATCAGCATTTCTAAATGGAATTTTAAAAGAAGAGATCTATGTAGAGCAACCTCTCGGTTACATGAGAAGAGGTGAAGAGAAAAAAGTGTTGAAGCTGAAGAAAGTATTGTATGGCTTGAAACAAGCTCCTCGAGCCTGGAATGAGAGAATTGACACCCAGTTCAAGAAGAATGGTTATGAGCAGTGTCCGTATGAGCATGCTCTATACCTAAAGAAGAACAAAGGAGATATGTTGTTCGTTGCTCTATACGTAGATGATTTAATCTTCATGGGAAGCAGAAATGAGTTGGTCGTAGAGTTTAAGAAGGTGATGAAAAAAGAATTTGAGATGACTGATCTGGGTGTTATGAAGTACTTTCTTGGTTTGGAGGTGGACCAAAGCACAAAAGGAATTTTTGTGTCTCAAAAGAAGTATGTTGAGGAGATATTGAAGAAAGAAAAGATGATGAAGTGCAATCCGGTTTCTACTCCTATGGAACCTAGAACAAAACTGTCCAAACACGGAGATGGAAATCAAGTTGATACAACCAGGTATCGCAGTTTGATTGGAAGTCTGAGGTACTTAACAAATACAAGACCAGACTTGATGCTAAGTGTAGGAATCACAAGCTGATTTATGGAGGAGCCAAGGTATTCTCATTGGAAAGCACTAAAGTGGATACTAAGGTATGTAAAGGGAACCATGTCTTTTGGATTATTGTACACCAACTCAGATCATTACCGGCTTAGTGGATATTCAGATAGTGATTGGTGTGGAAATATAGATGATAGAAAGAGCACAACTGGCTATGTTTTCTTCATGGGAGATACATCATTTACTTGGCTATCAAAGAAGCAACCCATCGTAACGCTATCCACATGTGAAGCTGAGTATGTGGCAGCATCCTGAAGTGTCCGACATGCAATATGGCTGAGAAACCTATTGAAAAGTTTGGAGATAATGTAAGAAGAAAAGGTGTTGATCCGAGTAGATAATAGATTGGCAATTGAGTTAGCAAAGAACCCGGTAAATCATGAGAGAAGCAAGCATATTGATGTTCGTTTTCATTTCATCCGTGAAAAGTGAAAGAAGGAAGCGTGGAACTTGAACATGTAGAGAGCAAGAAGCAAATTGTAGATATATTCACGAAACCATTACCAACAAGGTCATTTCAAGACTTAAGGAAGTTGATCGGCATGATAGAAGGATACAAAGTCCATTAAGTTTATGGAGGAGTTTTGTAAAATAAACTTAGTGGACAACCAACCACCCATCATGGGTCTTCCACTTTCTCCAATCATTATCTCCATTATGCTCCATCCATTATGCTCCATTACGTTGCCCACTATACCACTATAATTTGGATTTTACTTGAATCCTAGTGTCCACCATTTTCAGTCTACTCCACTGCCACAAATGTTTTGGATTGTTTTGTCTTTGCTTTGTTATAAATAGAAGCACCGTGTGTGTGAAAATATCAAGGAAGTGAAAGAAAAATAAATAGTGCTTGTGTAGTGTGCCGTGAGGGAAGAGAGAAATATAGTGGTGTATGTAAGCTTTTAGAGTGTTGTGAGAAAGAAAGAGTGAAGTATTCTGTGTGAGCTTGTATTTCAAAGTTAGTTATTAAAAGAGATAATTTTCTTAGATACCAACAGCATACTCTTAACAAGTTTTGTTACTCCTGTTGCATGTTATGTAAACTTCCCTGAAACTGCTTAGGAAGTTGGGGTTGGAGTATGCAGATCTGTATTTGATTCATTGACCAGTGAGGTTGAAACCTGAAGCCACAGGGCAGCTGATATATTAAAAGAGAATGTGATCCCCTCCTTTGACAATGTGTTCAGTTCATCTACACTACTTTTTAGTTCAGTTCAATCAAACTATTTTTTCTTTCTATACAATTTTTAACATTACCATTGATTTTGTCCACCTACCTAATATTAAGTTTCAGAATTGTTGATATGATTTAAAATGTTAACAAGTCCTAACTACTGTATTCTAAATGAATTAGTCTTATTGTAGAGAACTTTATATATATATATATATATATATATATATATATATATATATATATATATATAAAATAATTCAATATTTAAAGACGTGGTTGGAATGAAGAAGATGGTGGAGGAGATTGATTTGGCAAAACTAAGTTATCTGGATATGGTTGTGAAGGAGACCCTGAGGCTTCACCCTGATGTGCCCTTACTAGCACCTCATGAATCAATTACATCAAGAAGAAGTCACCTTTGGAACACATAAAACATAGCTTTTGTTGCAACCATTCACCACCTCCAAATAACTACAAACAACAAAACATAATATTTGAAAAATATAACCAATTAAAATCAAAGAAATAACATCCAAATAAAGACAACATGCACCTAGATTTTATCCACATCTAACATCCACTTGAAAGATACCGTATTATACGTATAAATATAATTAATTTTGTCTTGCAAATAACTAAAAGTAGATATAATAATTGATATATGGTCAAATTAACAAGATTATTTAGAATCAATAATAACAATTGAAAATTCAACATTCTAAGTTTTCACGTAATTTTCCTTTACCTCAACTACACCTTAATTAGTTTTATAGAACTTCTCTTACGACTCCTCTGCTTTGTAATTCTTAATCTATTCTGAAAATTACTTTTTTACTTAATTATCCTCCTTTATATTGCTTTATAATAATGTAAAAGATAAACGCAAAGTCATTTAAAAAAACATAATTAAATGTCTAACAAAGAAATAGTACATTGACACGTTCACACAGATACTTTAAAGTACTAGTCCTTAATGATACCAAATTTTGCTTAATCATCTTCAATAAAATTAGACAACGTTTAAAATTAATGAAGAAAATCATTTAGTGACAAAATTTGTTGGATTTTCTTCAATTGGATTCTTCCTCACTACTACAATTTTTTTTTCAAGATAATGTCTTTAATATATCACAATCTAATATTACTGTTTTCTTTTTTCAAATAAATGAATAATCGAAGAGGTACCTCTTCCATTATCACCAAGTACATTGATAATTTTATTGAATAACTCTTATGTCAATCTTTGAGCTTATTCATTATGCAGCCTTAGATAGATAGATATATATATATATATATATATATATATATATATATAATGCAACTCTGTGGAGCTTTTCCAGTGGCTATATATATGCAAGATAATGTAGTGAACTAGGAAAAAGTTGCATAGAGTTTCTAATCTCTTAATCTGATATATAAATATATTCTGTGTCTGTTATATCTGCTTCAAAATGTCCGAGGTTGAAGGTAAGATAGCACAACAACGAAACAGCAATGCTCCACCAACTGGGAAATGGACAACTGGTTTATACGATTGCTTTGACGACAAAGGAAATTGTAAGTTCTCTATTCACACCGTGTCTTTTTTATTACTATGTCTTTTATATTAACATTCTCCCATTTGTTTTCATCAAGGTTGTTTTACGTTTTTCTGTCCTAGTTTCACCTTTGGTCGTAATGCGGAAATTATAGACCAGGGAAGAACATGTGAGTAAACTGAAATCTTTAAATGGTTCCACTTGGAAGTTACTTCATAGTCAAAAGTATATTTTACTTAGTTTCCTAATGTGTTGAAAATATTAATGGCAGCTGCTACACGTGCAAGTTTGATATTTTTTGGGCTTGGCTGTTTGGGATTGGGATGCTTATATTCATACAAATTCAGAATCAAGCTAAGATCTCTCTACAACTTACCTGAAGAACCATACTCAGATTGCTTCGTTCACTATTGTTGTTTAGTTTGTGCTATTTGCCAAGAGCACAGGGAACTTAAAAACCGTGGACTTGACCCCTCATTAGGTATATATAATTACTCAATCAACAACTTACGCACACATATTTGGTTTCTGGACAAGGTCCTCTAATTAGTTGCATATGTATTTTTCTAGGTTGGAAGGCAAACGAGGAAAGAATGAGAAAAGCTAACCTGGAAGCTCCACGTGTTGCATCAGCCATGACTCGTTAGATATTGATCTCCTCAACTCTACCTTTCATGGACACCTTACTTCTTTCTGCTTTTTTTGTTTCTCTCAATCATCTGTTTCTGCTTTTCCTTCAAAGTACTGTATTTGGCTTTCTACTGTCTGAAGTGTTTCCTTGATTGTGTTGTGTTAATTGTTTCTTGTCTTGTGGGTAAAATCAAAAGAATAATGTTATTAAACACTTATCTTTCGTGTAAAATTGTCTTGGCAATTCTTTTCTTCTTTTTCCATTTCTCAACACAACAAATCAATGGTTTTACTCTTCAAAATTAGAAATAAATCCTAATTTTTTTATTTTGTAAAAAAAGTTTAATTTCTCAAATTCATTTTTAAAGGCTGGAAACAGTTTTGAAAAAATATTATAATCCTCAAATATTTTACGTATTACTAAAATAGCATTTTTATTTTTTTTAAGTTCACCTCAAACGTTAGGAATTCAAGATTTAACTATTAAGTCATAAAAGTTTGTCCTAAAATAAATAAACAGACAAATTAACAAATAACAAAAATTGAGCAGTGCGGGGGCTCAAAGCCCAGAGTACCAACTCGGCCCAACGATTACAAGGAAGAACCTGTCTCCTTCAAAACTGCACCTGTAGATGTAAAAATTACTCATGATAATGAAAAAAATTGATAACAATGGTACAAATTATGAACCCAGCTAAATCACTCGTTATTGACAAAATAAAACATGAATAAAAGGTATTAAGCTAAGCTAATATTACTTAATTTAATTAACTTTGCAACACATTCAGATCCGTTTTTCGATTAGACGAATACAAAACCCGAAACCGAGACACCAAAAAGAAAAGAAGAAAGTACACCACAATTTCTTCAACCAATTCAGACACTGCACCGCAAAATGGAGGCTCCTTTAGGTGGATCCGGATCCGAACCTGAGAGGGACAAATCCACCGCTTCTCCATCCTCTTCTCCGATCTCCGTCGTATCCGCCTTTTGGAAAGTTATCATCGAAACCTCACTTCCACGTTTCGCTTTTTCCAGTTTGCCATTAATATTGATAGCTTTCTTCTTAGTGTGTGTTTCTCTACGCGACAATTGACTTGGTTATCTCTCATCTATGATGCGTTGCCGCATTGTTTCAATTACTATTGTTTCAGGACTTTATTTTTCTTCTTTTCAGATTTTGAGTTGGAGAAGGAGAAAACTGTTAGCTTTGTTTAGATTTTGTCTACAATACAGACTATTCAGTGTTGTTTTTGTCATCCTCTGTCTTCTCTTTTCTCTGTCACCCGTATATGGTATCAGAGCATAGTATGTTTCTTAAACCAGTATGATAGCACTGCAACTGATTACTCATCCAAGGCAGAAAGTAAGGAAGGATCAAACGACTACATAGGTTGAAACAATGTCACCATTTCTAAGGTGAGAGGATTTTTATTCCCTTGAATTGGTTTAATTACCTCATTAATACTATTCAAATTTAGTATTTCATCTCATTTATTTTTTGAATGCTAGGAAGAAGAAGCAGAAATCGTAGACCAGACAGAGCAATCAAAAGCAGGAAAAGGTCCTGTCAAGAGTAAGAATGCAAAGTCACCAAGCCCCACAGGTGTTCATGCAAGTTCAATTAAAAAGAAGAAAGATGGAAAAAGGTGAAGAGGTAGCATCCTCTTATCAAGTTTTGTTTCTCCTGTTGCATGTTATGTAAACTTCCCTGAAACTACTTAGGAAGTTGGGGTTGGAGTATGTAGATCTGTATTTGATTCATTGACCAGTGAGGTTGAAACGTGAAGCCAGAGGGCCAGCTGATATATTAAAGGAGAATGTGATCTCCTCCTTTGACATGAAAGGAATATGGGAAGCTATGGAAGAGTGTTGCGGATTAGGCTTGGCAAAGTCTGTTGGTGTCAGCAAATTTGGCATCAAAAAGCTCAACCAGCTCTTGGAAAATGCAATCCTTGGACCACTGCTCGTTGGCAGTTTTTTTTTTATTGTGATCTGCTCTGTTATGATTTGTTTGAAAACTTAAACTTTATGAGTTAAAATTAGTGCATGTAGTTTAGATCAATTCAACGCACTTCACTGCAGTTTGATATGATAAAAAATAGTTCAGTTGAGTTTTTCTGAACTACTTTTTACAAACTACTAAGTTATGGAATTGGTTGATATGATTTAAAATGTTATATAATAAAGGAGTCCTAACTACCATATTCTACATGAATTAGTCTTATTGCAGATAATTTTATTTATTATATATATTTTGTGTTAATTTATTTGTTTTATACAGAGAAAACATATTCATTCACCTTATATTTATTTGTCATCATCAATAAAAAATAATTCAATGTTCAATGTCAATGAAAAAAATTATAAGTCAACAATATGTCTGAAACAAATACTAGATATTAGTTGTGTAATATCCCCAAAAATACAGTAATAAACCATACATTAGAAATAATTACAATTGGTAATATATCAGTTCAGTCTTATACGAATCAAAAGTAATTGTACAAGATTAAGGGAAACATGACCGAACGGCTTACAAAAGTCGAGGTACCGATCGGTCAGATAACAAAAGAAGAAGGAAGTGACCGAACGGTCACTTCATACAAAACTACTATCTACAAACCGAACGTCCTACGGTTCGACCTTTACTTCAACTTCTACGAGGTTCGCATCTTCCAAATTGTCTTCTTCCAGCGCCTCTTCCAGTAGCGCGCTTCCATCTGCTCACATTCACACGGATGATCATTGTAAAGACAAGACGGACGTACAAAGACACGACAACACAATGAAAAACACAGGGTAAGCTTATTTAATTTAATTCAAGTAATAACATGCATTTCTCACATTCAAACATATCAAATACATTCCAATATATATAATCCAAACAAGACCTATTACTAGACCGACCGTCCGGACTGTATGAATTTTGTGTAGCTACGATGAACTAGGACCTCCTGTCATTCCCAAGGTTAGTCCGTTCCATCCAAAGTACCTCTAAGGACTAGGACCTCCTGTCATTCCCACGCATGAACTACTCTCCTCTACTTGAGGACGAGTACCCACGGAATATCAGGATGAATCGCCAGCTAAGCTTTGTCCACATTCATACTTTACAATTCCCAATTTCATCCAAGAGTCGTTCCTCCCCGGAACGCTCGTTCAACTTCACATCATTTCATTCATATCACATTCTCTTCTTATTTCATTCATGATCCCTCTCAATTTCATCTTTCATTTTCAATTTTTTTTCCAATTCATCTTTATTGTCAATAAATTAAATATCCTCTCTGTTCAAAGGTTTATAAAGGCACCAATTACCGAACGTTCTATCCTCAATCAGAACGAGGACGAACGCATGAAAACGAAACAGAAATTCCCATTTCAGAATAGAATGAGATCTAGAGGTTAACTATCGTTTTGAGAGAAAAACCGAATGTAATAGATATATCATGGAACGAATGAACCGAACCCGGTAAAAGAATTTACTGAATTTGGACGAACGCTGTTTCCACAAGTTTAATAATCAAAGACGAGTACGAGCGTTCGGTATAAGACCGAGCGCCACTCTTTACGAGAGCTTGGGTCGAGACCACTCACTGATTTAAACTTATAATAGAAATAGTAATGGAAATAAATATAATACGAGATGATGGAGATAGGATTTAAGAATAACTAAGTATACAATTTTATGTGTACAAGATTCTCACTTCCTCTCATAACACTCAGGGCATCTACGCTTGGCCGAACGCTCAAACGTAACACTATTACAAGAGGGCGTTCGTCCTCAACTAGAATTCTTCCCAAATGAAAGAATTCAACTTCACAGAAGTTTACTAGAAAAACTAAACGGTCAAGGACCGTTCAATGACAAACGAACATTATCATAGGGAAATTTATATTCAAAATTCATTTACATTTAAACTCATTTCTCAGCATATAATTTCATATTTTCATATATTCATTTCATAGTACATTTCATATTCCTCATACTTCAGCTCATAATCATTATCATATATCAAAAATCAAATATCACAAAGCCATGCTTCATACAGCTCATAGAACGTACATACAGCACAATACAAACATACGAATTAAATTGAATAAGCTTCTCTTACTTGGATAGTGTGAACGTACGTCCTTCAGAATAAAATTCACTTCGCGGAATTAAGATTTCTTCTACTCTCAACGCTCAACCAAACTCTTCAAATAGTTTCAGAATCTGGAACTGTTCGGTTCAGAATGAAGCTTACGACGCCGGGAATACTTCTACGGTCTCTGAATGATGATCGGAGAAGAGAAAGATGAGTTACAGTAGAGAGAAGGGGAAGTTTCTAGAGAGAAAAAAGAGAAATGGAAATCAAAGTTTGGAAAGGAGAAGGTGCATGCAGAGGAGAGTGAGCAGGGTTTTTCAGAAAAATTATTTTTGTCTACCCCACGTCTAACAAACGTACACTCTCCTGTCTGATTCTCGAATCTTCCATTCTTGACACCTGGTATTAACACATCAGAGTTTGGGTGCCTTTTAAATGACTAACAGGAGGTGTTTTGGGTTCATTTTCCAACGTATGACAAGTTGCAATATAAATCACCTCAAACATTTGCAAAATTTCAAGTATCTTCTATATTTTACAACATAAAAGTTCAAATGGAAACGTAAAAATGGATGAAAAAACACTGTATATAAACTATACTTAAGACGTTTTATTTTCTTAATTATAATTTTAATTACTTAAATACACATTTTATCAAGACGAGTCTTTTATATCTAAAAGTATAATTTTAATCTTTTAATATATTTTACTTACGCAATCTCTGTTCCAAAAATTATTACACAAAATCCTCGTTGGTGTTAATGTTTTCAAAATATAAAAATATTTTTTTTATTTTATAACTTAAAGTTTCATATTTGATGTTATATTCTAAGAAGGAGGTCTTATGATTACGCATATATTTTATTTTAGAAATTAAAATAATACAATTATGACATTCAAATATTTGAGTTAAAGTGATTAAAAAATTGGACAGCTAAAATCGAATGTTGTAATGCTTCAGATTTAATTGATCCTAATTAAATAAGAAGGACTTTAACCACAACCAGACCTAGAAAAATATTTTCAAAGTGATAAAAATAAAACAAAACTGAGTAATACTTTGAACAAAAACAATAAAAAATTCTAAGACAACAATTACAGCAACATTTTTCTAAGGTGGTTATTTCTTGGTGCTTGGAAGGAACCTTCTTCTGAGTAAACAGAGTACTGAACACGTTTTCTGCTGCTAAGATAAGAGTAACTATGCATTGACCAAGTCCTGTCTGATATCATATGAGAGAGTAGACTAGAGACTGCTTGGTATAGCTACACACATTCTTCATTCATCTCTTCCCTCTCTCTTCATCTTCTTCTGCGGCTGCTGCTGCAGAGATGGAAGATGATCATTTTCCTCAGATCAAAGGTGTTGTTATAATCTCCCTTCCACCCCCAGATAACCCTTCTTTGGGCAAAACCATCACTGCTTTTACTTTCTCTGACCCTTCTTCTCTTCAACCCTCAATTCTTCAACAACCAGGCCAAAACCAAACAAACCTCAATGATCACAACAACACTGATCCTTCCCTTCACTCCAACCCGTCTAATACTCAGCTTAGTTTTTCACTCAGAGGACTCTTCCACTCCACCCCAGTGAAGCTTTTCTCCTTCTTTGGTGTTCTTCTCTTTGCTCTCTTTCTCTATGGTTCTGTTTCTTCAACCACCACTTTGGAACTGAGTGGCCCCAAGAATGATAGTGATGATGATGGCAAACCCGGATCATATTTGTTCCCTCTGTATCCTAAATTTGGTGCTTTGGGGCAGAAGAACATGAAGCTCCAACTGGGGAAGCTTGTTCATAAAGAAAAGATTTTGACACAAACAAAAAATAGGGTTGGTTCCGAGGTTGTGGCCGTTGACTCTTCTTCGGTTTTTCCTGTCAGTGGCAATGTTTTTCCGGACGGGTATGATCAAAATCGTTGCTTTTCCTGATTTCATTGTTGGGTTTACGAGGAACAACAAAAGTAAAATTGAAGAATTTAAAAGTTTCTTTTTTACCTAGTGATTTAATAATTAATATAGAAGCTCTGCTTCAGCTTTAATTGCAACTGCATCAGCAACACTGTTTCTGTAATTACACTACTACTGTTATGAAATTCAGAAAGAAAGAAAAATGGTTTTTAGCCATTAATTTCTTTAATACCCATTATTATAGTAGTACATTTCCTTTTGTCCTTTTGCACTTTCATTACCATCTGTATTCAGAATGCAAGAGCTTGTTAAAGGACGAGATGAAAAGAGAGGTATAGGTCAAATTCGGAGAGAAGAAATGTATTATTATGCGTTGTGTATGTGCATATTTGGTGAAAGGAAAATACGATGCTGGTGTAAAGATACATGTTATCAAATGTACATAGGGCAGATTGGATGCTTTTAGGTAGAAGAGATCAAATATAGATGTATATTTTTGTCATTGTTAAAATTGGTAGGGGTATAAGTGTTTGATATTTATCTGCCCTTTTGTCTTGTGGACCTTATATAATGGCACATCCGAGCTATTTCTATGCATTAATAATATTTAGTTAGCTTATAAAAAAGAATAGGGCAATTGTATGATAAGCAATAGGAACTACTGATTTTTGGTAACTCCTTCTCTGATGAGATGACTTAGCAACATGTTCTTCCTTGCAGATTGTATTTCACTATTTTACGTGTTGGAAATCCTCCAAGAAGTTATTTTCTTGATGTGGATACAGGGAGTGACTTAACCTGGATGCAGTGTGATGCTCCTTGCAGAAGTTGTGGAAAGGTATACTTTGTTATTAATCAAATATCAATACACCTCAGGTAGATGTGTGAAATATTTATATAGCACATGTTGCCATCTTTTATGTATGTTGTCAAAGTAAGCTGATAAGGTAGAAAATGTCTCTCAACAACAGGAACTATAGAGCATAGATATAACTTAAATAGTAGATGTTTATGAAATTTTGCCTTGGTGGATTTTTGCGATTGGAGAACTGTATTTACTTGAAGTATAAAATTAATTCAGGGAGCTCATGCCCTCTACAAGCCCACAAGATCCAATGTAGTATCAACCATGGACTCTCTCTGCTTGGATGTTCAGAAAAATCAGAAGAATGGACATCACGAAAGTTTTCAACAGTGTGACTATGAAATTGAATATGCAGATAGGAGTTTTTCCTTGGGAGTTCTTATTAGAGACGATCTTCATCTTGTATCTAAAAATGGATCCAAAATCAAGCTAAATTTTGTTTTTGGGTATGAATCTCTTCTTTTTTTTGCAGCTCTACCTTTTTCTTTTGGCAATAATGTATTGTAAGAAATTTATGATCCATTCAATGCTATACTTTTGTATTAAGGTGTGGATATGATCAAGAAGGCTTACTTTTGAACACATTGGCAAAGACAGATGGAATCATGGGACTGAGCAGGGCAAAAGTGAGCCTACCTAACCAGTTAGCAAGTAAAGGGCTTATTAAGAATGTGGTTGGTCATTGCTTGAGCAATGATGAAGTTGGTGGAGGTTACATGTTTTTGGGTGATGATTTCTTGCCATATTGGGGTATGACTTGGGTACCAATGGCCTATACCCTTACTACGTGAGTATGATTTCTTAATTAGGAATGTGATTATTCCCATTTAATTATGAAGTGAGTTTGATATTCTTTTGTGAAACTGTGTTTTCATTTGAAAATGTTTTTATGTATTGTGAAACTGTGTTTTTCCTGATGCTGAGTACTATTCTGATGTTTGTTCTGATTCTTCTCATGTGGAATGCACTCTAATCTATAGGGATTTATACCAAACTGAGATTTTTGGAATAAATTATGGAAATCGGCAACTCAGTTTTGATGGCCAAAGCAAAGTAGGAAAGGTGGTTTTTGACAGTGGCAGTTCTTATACATATTTCCCAAAAGAAGCATACTTGGATCTTGTTGCTTCTGTGAGTTTTTACATTTATCAATCTGCAACCATTTTGTACATTTTTCTTGAGTCTGTTCTTGAACACCACAAATTCATTATTTATACCTATCGGTGCAGCTTAATGAAGTTTCTGGCTTGAAACTCGTTCAAGATGATTCAGATACTACTTTACCCATTTGCTGGCAAGCAAATTTCCCAATCAAGTAAGATAAATTACTCAAGGTGCAATAATTTTTTGCATTTGTAATGTTGGTTTTATAATAACTAAAGTAACTTAATTTGTAAAGCAGTAATTACACAAGGTGAAATGACACTATTTTGTTCTAAAATCCATGTTACATGAATGCAGATCTGTCAAAGATGTCAAGGATTACTTCAAGACCTTATCTCTTCGGTTTGGAAACAAGTGGTGGATTTTGTCCACAATTTTTCAGATACCTCCAGAGGGTTACTTGATCATTAGTGTAATCATATATTTCTATTACAACTTTTGTTCCAACTGATTTTGTTACTGTCATTCATTCTAAAAAAACTACCTTTTTGCTGCAGAACAAAGGGAATGTGTGCTTGGGTATCCTTGATGGTAGTGATGTAAATGATGGATCCTCAATCATTCTTGGAGGTACTCTCATCCTTATGAAAACCTGAAAGCTTACAAATAATTTCTATTTTTTGTGTTCTTTTTACCTTATAGTGGTATAAGTGTCAATGATTGGATTGCAAATACAGGGTTATTTTCCTTCCTATGTAGATCCTTCACATATTCTTGGTTTGGATTCATACCAATGTTTTAGAAAACAGTAACTGATTTTTTCTGCAATTTCAAGTCTCTCTGCAACTGCACTGCAGGGATAGATGATAAATCCATCCTCATCCATTTCTGAAATTTTTGTATGATCATTTCTTGTTATCTCCAATTTATCTTACACTACTTCACTTAGCCTATGATGTTTGTATATTTGTGTTTAATGTGTTTGATGATGAATAACTCAACTGGGGTGTTTTTTGCAGACATTTCATTCAGAGGATACTTAGTTGTGTACGATAATGCAAAGCAGAAAATTGGTTGGAAGCGAGCAGACTGTGACATGTCAAGCAGAAGATTGAGAAAGAAAAACAGTTTTATCCCTGATACCATGCTATAATTTACTCTGAGGAAAACAATATAACTTGTATTATTTAGATCCTTTCATGCTAAAATCATAGATGGCATCCACGAATAAAACAGCCAATGTAGAGTTACACACAAAATATAGGAACTTAGAAGAGTAATGGATATAATAGGTTATTTTATACTCCAATCTCTATTTCACTATGAAAAATGTCACCACCAACACTTTCTCTTATTTTGGAAACCTTCAAAATTGGTGTTTTTGATGGTTTTGAGTGGATTTCATTTAATAATACTGTTTGAAAGGAAGTACTGGAGAAAGTGTACTTAGTTCTTTTATATAAACTATTATATCCTCTTTTTTTTCTAAATATAAGATTCATATAACTAATTTGTAAGATTTTTTTTTTCAAAACTCTTAAGTAATTGATGGATGGAGAGAGGACATTGATAGTGTAGTTTTAATTTTTAAATATTAAAGTCTATTTTTTAAAATTTTCATGGAAAAGAAGAAGAGACAATTTATAGTGTTTACTGTTTGTAAATCAAAATAATTTAAGATACTTTAATAGAAAAGTAATCAATACAAAGGATGATTAAAAATAGGGTCTTCTATAAAATTATAAGATTAATGAAAATATAAAACGGAATGAAAAATACTAAAAGTATATCAAAAACTTCTTAACTGAAATAATGTAAGCAGTTATAGTATAGACCAAAGTTAGACCAAAATTATAATTTAAAAAAATATAAAAATGGAAACTACAAAAAAGTAAGAGATATATAATTAATTATATAGTGTATATACGGGTCAGATACTAGAAGAAGGAAAATAATAAATAGTCTTCTTTATCCAAACCTGCCAAAAAAAATAATTTAAGAGCGAAAGATCAGACTGGCCATCACTCATCACCACCCACCACTAACAATGACGGAGCCGCCGCCGCCGCCGCCGCATCCTCCGGTACCGCCACCGTCACAAACCTTATCGCCGGAAAACGACGTCGCAATGTCTCCCCAAAACTCCTCCGAAGACCCAGACTCCTCCCTCCCCACCCAAATGACGCCCGAGCCCGCCGTTCCAGAATCCCCAGACTCCACCACGACCCGACAAGACCCGGTTCCACCGCCGCGAAAACGTCGCCGTCGCAAGAAGTTCTTCACGGAACTCAATGCTCCGTCCTCCACTCGCCGAAGCGACGTAGCCAAGGACTGCGACGTGGAAGCCCTAATAGCGATCTCGGTGGGGTTCCCCGTGGACTCGTTGACCGAGGAAGAGATCGAAGCGAACGTGGTTTCCACCGTCGGTGGCTCCGAGCAATCGAACTACATCGTCGTCCGAAACCACATATTGGCGCGGTGGCGGTCCAACGTTTCTGTCTGGTTAACCCACGACCGGGCCCTCCGGTCAATCCGGTCGGAGCACAAGGGTTTGGTTGAAACCGCGTACCGATTCCTCCTGGAGCACGGTTACATTAACTTCGGCCTTGCGCAGGAGATAAAAACCCTAAAGCTGAAACCTTTCGATGGGTCTGATCGAGGAACGGTGATTGTGATCGGTGCTGGGTTCGCGGGTTTGGTTGCAGCCAGACAGTTAGTGTTTATGGGGTTTAAAGTCGTGATTTTGGAGGGTAGGACCCGACCCGGCGGGAGGGTCAAGACGAAGAAGATGAGTGGTGATGGTGTTGAGGCTGCAGCAGATTTCGGTGGCAGTGTCCTCACTGGTATAAATGGGAACCCTCTTGGGGTACTTGCTAGGCAATTGGGTTTGCCATTGCATAAGGTTAGGGATATTTGTCCTCTGTATTTGCCTGATGGCAGGAGTGTTGACCCTGAAGTTGACTCCAGGGTTGAGGTTTCGTTTAACAAGTTGTTAGAGAGGGTTTGTAAGCTCAGACAGGCAATGATTGAGGAGGTGAAGTCGGTGGATGTGCCATTGGGGACGGCATTGGAGGCTTTCAGAAGGGTTTACAAGGTCGCTGAGGATAAGGAGGAGAGGATGCTGTTGAATTGGCACCTTGCAAATTTGGAGTACGCGAATGCAACTCTCATGTCCAATTTGTCGATGGCGTATTGGGATCAGGATGATCCCTATGAGATGGGGGGTGATCATTGCTTCATTCCAGGGGGAAATGAGACATTTGTTCGCGCATTGGCAGAGGATCTGCCGATTTTCTATGGGAGGACTGTGGAGTGTGTGAAGTATGGGAGTGATGGGGTGGCGGTTTCTGCTGGTGGGATGGAGTTCAGAGGGGATATGGTGCTTTGTACAGTGCCATTGGGGGTGCTTAAGAAGGGGGATATTGAGTTTGTGCCTGAACTTCCTCAGAGGAAGAAGGATGCTATTCGTAGGTTGGGGTTTGGGTTGTTGAACAAGGTTGCAATTTTGTTTCCATATAATTTCTGGGGCGGGGACATTGATACTTTTGGTCATTTGACTGAGGATTTGAGTATGAGGGGTGAGTTTTTTCTGTTCTATAGCTACTCCTCGGTGTCTGGGGGTCCGCTTCTGGTGGCTCTTGTTGCAGGGGAGGCTGCAATTAGGTTTGAGATGATGTCACCGGTGGAGTCTGTGAAAAGGGTGTTGGACATTCTGAAGGATATATTTAATCCAAAGGGGATTGTTGTTCCGGAACCTGTTCAGGCAGTGTGTACTCGGTGGGGGAAGGATCACTTTGCGTACGGATCTTACTCATATGTTGCTGTTGGGTCTTCAGGAGATGACTATGACATTCTTGCAGAGAGTGTTGGGAATGGAAGAGTGTTCTTTGCTGGAGAGGCAACTAGCAAGCAGTATCCTGCAACTATGCATGGAGCGTTTCTCAGTGGAATGAGAGAGGCTGCAAACATTTTGAGAGTGGCAAAGAGGAGGTCTTCTATACCTGACACATCAAAAAGTAACATCCAGGAGGATGATGATTTGCACAAACTGTTTTTGAAACCTGATATGGCATTTGGTAGCTTCTCTGCTTTGTATGATCCAAAACTGAATGATCTTGATTCCAGTTCGTTACTGAGGGTTAAGATTGGAGGTGCTGGCAATCTTTATCTCTATGCCTTGCTCTCAAAGAAGCGAATCATTGAGTTGAGTCAGGTGGAGGGGGATGAGAACAGGATGAGAATTTTAAACCGCAATTTCGGGGTGAGTTTGGTTGGGAGGAAGGGTTTAAGTGGTGCGGCTGAATCTCTTATTGGCAGCATAAAACTGTCTAGACACAACTTTGATGCACTGGAAAATTGACTTACGGCTGGGAAAGCAGATTCTTAATGGCATCATGGAGAATAGAACTTCCTTGATCCTGTTATATTATTAAACTTATACTCTTCAGAGATCTAATTAGATTCTGACCAATTTTCCACGTGTTACCTTTTTTTTAAGGATGTTTCACAATGAACAAAAACTGTTAGCAGTACTGTTTTCTCTTTATGATTTTGAATGTAAAAATGTTTAGGTCGAGTATGGTAGCTACTAAAACTCTTCAAGAACTAGTTCAAATAGTGAATTCCAGATTCAATGATACCCCAAAGGGAGGCTTAGATTTCTTCTTGGACCCTTCATTTATTTTGAAATGATTATTTTGTCCTTTATATTTTATAATAATTATAGTCTTTTAAATTTTTTTTCTCAGGAAGTTTTGAATTAAAAGTTTCATAAACTATTTCTACAATATTTAATCTAAAATTATAATTTCAAATTCTGAATTTGTTAATTTAAAATAATTGGTATCCCTTTTATCTTCTGATAAAAATTAGTTGACACTGAAAACTTGAGAAAAGAGAAATGAGATCTAACTGTCGTCTCCCAATGTACCGGAACAGCAGACATTAATTAGTATCGCTTTCAGTTATATGAGACACGTCAACAAATCAGCAATCAATCAAACTATATCTTACTATAGTTGTGCATGTGGGATGTCTCTAATTTTAAAATATACATTTCAATACATTCATAACTTTTTCTAATAATTACTCATTTTTCTGTGCTAAACAAATATCATTTTTTTTTATTTTTAATAAATTGAGATTACTTTTCTTGTTATACTTTAAAATATCATACTGACTAAGATTTAAATAAAAATTATATAAATAAAAAATAATTTTTAAAATAAAAAATGTTTTATAAATTAAATTAAAAATTATTTTGGATAAAAAAAATAAGAAAAATGAGTATATATTATTAAAAAAATACAAAACATAAATGTTTATTAAAAATACAAAAAATAAGTGTTGTTTATTAGAGTATGGGAAATGTTTGTATATTTAAAAGTTTGAAAAATAAATAAATATATTTTTGTTAAAGATATACCAAATAAATAATCATTTTAAAAACCGAGAATTGAATATTATTTGTGTAAGTAAATTTTTTCTTATATCTTGTATTCATATTAATTTTTCAAACTTGACAAAACCTTATTTAATTATTATCATGTTTAAGTTAACATTTTGATTACCATTTCATACTTGCATGAGTTTCTTTAATTTTTTTCATGTATCTTGTATTAATGTTATCTATGATGTAAATTTGAATTCCAAAATATAATTCAAAATGTATATCTACATTTAAAATATATTCTAAATTACACAATTAGAAAATACATTATAAATTATTAAAAATGATAAAAATTAATAATTTTAGATTTATGCACTCTAAAACACAATGTCTAATTTTCTTAATTTTCGAATAGGGTGATTTGCAAAACATGAATCACTCAATCCAAAAAAATTTAAACCACTGAATCTAAAATCTTTGTGCGGAATTATATATGAAAGAAAATGTGGAATTATAAGAAAAAACCTACTCAATTAAGAGTTTAAGTTTATATGGTTACCGAATAAATGTTTGTTTTACTTTGAAGTGTCTAATAATCCAAACCTAATTTCCCACTTTTTTTACATTAGCTGCTGATATTTTAGAATGGACATATTTTAAGCAGATAATGAATATATTCATTGTATTGGTAAATCAAAATTTCATACAAAATATGTTCACATTGGTAAATCATAATTAGTGGTCATCAAAACCGATCTCACCTCCGGACAATGTTTCTTCACTACAAAGAACCTGGTAATACTGATAAAATGAAAGCAAAGCAGGATCACCACAATGATATGTGATACAAAAGATTGGGCAAGTTGGCATGTTGCCAATTACACAAGAAAATGTAAATCTTATATAAAAGAAAAAGAAAGAAAAACTAACGACAACATGCAGACTGATCTAGCTAGACATCTTGACTTGATCACTAGATTGTAGTGCTTGAGAGGCGAAAAACCTAACATCAACATCTGGATCCTCACTCAGCTCAACCAGACAGGGACGGATGGTATTCTCAACGACCTTCATTATTCAAACGATAATTACGATCAGTAATTAAAGAGACGCTAAAAAAATCATGCATTGGGAGAGGGCAACCCAACAGTCTTCTATTAAACAGTAATGCATTTCATATCATTCCTCACTGTCACAAGCTTTATTGAAAAAAACAAACTATAGTCTATTGAGAACAATTGGGACAGAGATTTTCAAGTGATAACATTGCCATTTACCAGTACCAAACAGTCAGCTTAGCTTTCAACCAACTAGTTTTGTAATCCAAGCATTTTCCACAAATAATTAGTTTGAAATTCTTTTTATAGTGATAAAGTCAAGAAACAACCAATTCAAAGTAGCATAAAATAATTTACAACAAAAATTAATCTGGACCTCAATATTTCTGAACCAAATTAACAAATAATATGGCTCTCCTCGGATTAGTTTTCAAAATACTAGATTTTTTAGTTTAGAGATCCATACGGTATTGTAGTCCAAGTAACTATGTGATGGGGGCATGTTAAAGATGAAACCTTAAATGGAAGCTACTTACAGACTGATCAACAATTGGGATGAGGGACTGCAACACTTTGGCTACATTGAATTTGATATTAGGTACCCTGCAAGACATGCTATGAGTATTGGCTCAAAGGAAGATACACAAAAGAAGTAAGGACTCCACAATTTTACCTATCTTTTGATGCATTAATGACCAGAGGGAGCAGTTTTGAAGAAGTAATATCCGAGCCCAAAACAGGAGCCAGTAGAGAAATTGCTTGTAGGATCGTCATCCGATACAGATAGTGTGGATCAGTAACCATGTCCAAAACCTGCAAAGGATACAGTAGTTCATTAGATAATAGCATTCAGGACATATTTTTCTAATCCTTGAAGTACTAAGAAAAGTGTCTACTGCAACAAAATTTCCAGCACACATTCTACAAGTAGATAGAATAGAATCTTTCCCCAGTCACTACCGAACCCAATTCAAAATCTAGGGTTTCTTTAAATGATATAAACCTTGTTTTCCTTCTCCCAATGCCTTTAAAGAATGTAAGACTTCTCTTTTCTTTTCACTTTAACCTTTTAGCCCTGTGTAATTCCTTTTGCAGCTCGCAAACCCATTCCAATAGTTCGTTTCATTTCTTGATATCGTGTGCTTACTTTTTCATTATCATTATTTCTAAATCAATATTATCTTGTAATTTTTTGTTTTCTTATTAGTCTATAGTTGAATATGGGCTTTACGCTAAGATGTCAATACCAAGAAACCTATATTAATTTTAATTGATCTTTAAACAAATTTCATAACCTAAGCAAAATTGGCCGCAGATAGAATGTCAAGGTAAACATTAAGGATGTTCTATGATATCACTGGTGTAGGAATCCTTTTCTGTAGTTCAAGGTAAAATATACTGAAAATGTATATCAACAAACTAAGTGTCTGTTTTCAAACCTGGGGAATAATGTGTTGCATTGCCCAATCCGGTCCAAATTCTTCTGCTAAGCGTTTGATGTTATTTGCGGCCGCGTCACGGATTGAGTATACCTACAAATACATGAACATACATTAAAGAAAGTCAATATAACACAACGAATCTATAATAAAAAATACTAAAATAAGAAGCAGAAAAGAATTGAACACCCCTACCCCTAGTAAAAAGGAAAGAATGAATAGTTAGCTTCGTGACCAGAAGAGTTTTGAATATTTTTTATAACCGACCCGTTCAATGGAAGATTCAGTTTAAACCTTCCATCAAACATAAGACTTGTAATCTTTATATGAAACATTAAGTGGTATTTTCCTTTTGGGTCTTTCTACAGCCAATCCTAAACCACCATCAAATTGAAAATTAAACATTAAATAACTTACACTAACTTTTGCTTATTCTTTTCGCCTTCTAAAATTAAGATATGTAAGTAACACCAATTTCTCTTCTTTTTCCTTTTCATGCGAAAAGAAAAGGCCACGAAAATACATGTCAGATATAAGCACCATTAAAAAAAGCCAAGCACTGTAGTAGAGTTTGACCTGACTTGTTTATTTAAAAGTAACATATTAAAGCTAATAATGAGAGCTTTAAAATTATAGAAAAAATCACATTATTATTATTATTATCATCACCATCATTTTGATTATCATAAAAACTTCTTAGGAAAGACAGAAGGTACTACTACAAGAGGATAGGATATCCTGAAAAGCTAATCCAAAAAATAATCAAAAGGAAAACATAAAAATCAAGAACATGAAACATGTATCAATGCATGTCAATCTCTCTGAAGAACTATAAAATATAGTTCTCCTAGAAAGTCCTTAGACCACAAAGAAGTTAAGTGTACAACCTATCCCAAATCGTTTTGGCATTTCTTTCCAACCAAATATACCAAAAATGGAGCACATTGGGCAAACCCAATCTTCACCAACAGCGCAGTACAAATTCCCAAAGACATGTAATTCTATCATTTCTTTTAGCTTAAACATACAAAATATTGCATAAACTAAACATTTGTTTAAAAAACAATACACATATATATATGAAATTTATAATAACATTCGTAAAGCTCAAGACAAAATAACTTGTTTTCAATAAAATAGACATAAAAAGTAAGATTAGAACCAATTGAAAATAATTGCACTTGCTTCACATACCTTGTCCTTTAGCCATTGCATGCAAAGAGCACCGAGCTTATCATCAAAAAACCCAACACCCAATTGGCTTGCCAATAAGGGTATATATTCTATGATAGCAAGTCGAACTCTCCAGTGCCGATCCTCGGCAAGCTCCACAATAGCTGGCAACAGAGACTGAGATAACAAATCGATACCAATAACCTGCAATCCACGTGTAAAATTACAAGCTTCTAAGAGGTAGTATATGAAAAATAATAATTTTGAAACGTACATAGCCAATCTAAAAGAACGTTGAATTTTAAGCCACAAACCTGATTCACTTGATCAAGCTTGCTGATAATATTTAGTCTGACATCAGGAAATTCGTCTTTCAAAAGAGAAAGGAAAATAGGCAGGAGTTGCTCAATTGTTGCATCCTGCAACCACCACATAATTATTGGAAAAGCAAGAAGGCACCTAAGTTGAATTGCTTTTAGGTAGGAACAGTATCAAGAGTAAAGGAATAAAATCAAATATTTCTCCCAACAGAGCAGAGTATTAGAAAACAGAAACAAACGTGCTAGTATGAGGAGATGAAAAACAATAAAGTGGAGAAAATAGGCAGAGGTCCAAAAATAAAGTGGAGAAAATAGGTAAAGGTTTTAATTTCAGTTTTTCATATTTTGTACAGACCAGAATATTATTAACTAATTTTTTTTTTCTATAAGGGAATGGCCAAAGTTTGGAAAGCAAATAGACCAAATCCTGCCAAATGCATGTATTGTAGAGATACAATAGTATGCCTATTTCACCACATGAGGCATGATATGTTTATGGATAGTGATAAATATATAACCTGACGTTTAATGCCACTGCAAGTGCTAGGTGGAGGATCTAGAAAATTTAAAGTGTGAATGGGAACGAAACAATACATAGGCACAAAAACAATTTATTCTTAACATTAATATCAATAAAAAAAAAGTAATGATATTGTATAGAAATGTGATCGATCTATTAGTCAAGAAATAAAGAAATCAAGACCTGAATGAATTATCTGATTCGAAAGATAATTCTTGCCATTTTTTTATGAAAAGGGAATTAAGATAAAGAGAAAAGTATAAATAACAAACCATGATCTTAAACTAATTTGTACATTTAAAAAAGGATAGTTTCCCCCAAAAGAAAAATTCTAACTCAAAAATAACTATGCAAGAAAAAAGGTATATAAAATTGAGTTATCTGAGCAATAGCCCAAGTGATTGAGGTTAGATGGTGAATAGAGGCATAAATTTATCTCATGGTAATAACTCTAACATGTAAAATAATTTTATTTTTTCAAAATCTTTATTCAACTTATTGATTAGTGAAGGCAATTTAAATATATAGTAAACCACGAAATCATATTCTAATAGAATTTTAAGGTAGATATGGCAATTGCCCTTATAATAGGATAAAACATATCTGCCATGAGAAAAAAACATAACAAAACATTTTTAACTATTGATGCAAATGGGTAGGAATTTTGTAATTATGTAATGTATTGTATAAAAATGAAAATACCGTAATTAGGAATAACATGAGCAGTATAATTGTGTAGCCCTTACTCAATATGCCTTTGGCTCTAATTATAAATAAAAACCTCCATTGTATAATCAAGATACATGAATTCCTTCACATTACTTCTCGTTTTTCTCTCCCATAACAATTAAATACTTAAGTCACATTTGGAAAGAATTCCTTACATGCTAAACCATTTATTCATATAATAACCTAAGCCATGTGATTTTCTATCCCTTTTCAAACACCTCCGTAGACACATTTGTAAATGTCCTAATTTTATGTTTCTATAATTTAAGAGCTTAGAGAAAGCCTCATACCTTCCCCAACACTGGTGCCATTCCCATTATAACGGAAGCCAATGCAGAGCGAACATGTTGAGATGAATCGCTTGATAGCTCCTATATTAGGTAAACTTGATCGATGTAATTGAGGTATTATCATAAATTCTAAAACTGTAAGAGTCCAAGGTAACTGTATACCTTCACACAGGGTAGAATATGCTGAATGGCAAGTTCAGGACTTAGAATGCGCGAGAACTTAGTTACTTTCCCAGCAGCAGCAATACGTACTTCAGCTTCATTATCACGCAGCAGCCTAACATAGGCAGGAACCAATTCTGACCTACAAATGCATCACATTTATATAAGTCAACTTGAATCTAGGAAACAAATACATTTTAATTTTTTAAATAATGTCATAGATTATAAAGAAATAATGAAGCATGGTAGTTTTTTTACCAATGAAAAATGTTCAGTGATTAGTAACACGGACTTTCAGATAGAAGACATAAATGGTTACCTGGTGGGATCAGGACCAACAGCTTCACATAGCTCATATAGTTGATTTGCAACCATGTAACGAACACGCCATGACTTGTCCTGTATAAGAAGTAATTCAACTATGTAAATGTGACAAAAACAAACAAAAATTCACTTCAGAAAGTTGGAAACAACACAAGCCAGCAAAACCCAAATTAATTTTTTATTTAGTTTTTTGGCTTTTGATATTGAGAACACGAAAAAAGGTTCTTCAAAATGACAAAAAGGATGGGACTACTAAATATGAAAAGCATGCAGACAACTAACTAACAGTAAAACCATAAAAGAATCCAACTTCTAGAGACCTGCATCAGGATTAAACTAATTCAACTGTCAAATAACTCCTGATGCAATTCATTACTACTCACAAGTCAACAAACTAATGTCATGCGACTTCAATATGTGCTAATGCAGTGGTGTGGGGAATGTTATCACCCTAGCAGGTCCATTTCCAACTTTAATCTTTTAATTTGAATTAGTGTAAGATTATCATTCTTCCACCAACAAAGATCTAGGTACAGTGCATCATATTCATACAGGTTAGTTGTTCAATAAAATTTGTATTTACAGAAGTGTATGCTTCAAAAAGTAACAAATAAGCCACAATCATGCCCAAAACATGTAGCTATCAAGGGTAAATAAAGAATCCTTTCATATAATATTATTCAACAAAAACAAAATACTTTTCCCACACCATTGTGTTCTGTCCAAAATCGAGTCTTCATAGAAGTTAATTAGATCTAAATTCTTTTTAATGGTTTATAAAGTTTTCTCGTTCTTCCTCTAAGTTGTACTAATAGCCTGTCCTCCATTTAATCAACTCTATTTCTGCAGCTTCTATTGGTCTTCTTTCACATGATCATACTATCTTTGGTGCAATTCTACATTATTTTTTCTAAGAGCTGCTACCCTCGCTTTCTCTCTGTTAAGAGTAGAGTACTAAGCATATGTTTAGTATGCTCGAGCATGAGGGACAAAATGGCTATGGAAGATATATCTCTACATATATAGAATTGCTAATGGTCAACAAACCTGAGAAAAATTGACTATGACAGGAAGAATATGTGCCACACAATCCTGAGGCTCCAACAATTTTCCTAGAGCTGCACAACCCTCAACAGCAAGCAGCCGAACAGAATCTTGATCTGCAAGAACAAGGGTCAAGAAATCATTGGTTAATACACGCAACTCCATCCAACCAATCAACTTAAAAAATAGACTAAAATAGTTATTCCACAAATGACCATAATGGACTAAACCTGTATTTATTTCTCCCATTAGTCACTCTAATATACTGACAAACAAAAACTTCAGTATGCCAAGGTTCCTGATAATATTATAAGGAAGAATGATACAATTGTTCTATTCATGACTAGCAGTTATGTGAATCTCACTTGAACAGGTCCACCATCTGGCGTCTTCCTAATTAAAAATATTATCACTGTTCCTTTTATTGCAAAGATCAATAACAAAAGGCAATCAGTGAAAGTCTGCAAGTGTCTGCTGTTATTTATAAACTTTTAACATACATATTTCACCTTTTATACCAAGATTTTGGACTAAGAGGAAACTAAGATAAACAGAGATCAAATATGAACAGTTGAGAACCATTAGACTGTTACATAATATTTTTTGTATTCTAGGGTCTTTACTTTCATGAATACCTTTCAGATTAACATCACGCATGAAATAGTTGAAATTTCTCTAAGACTCCAAAAATACCTTAATCAGATGCAATCTTCTATTTTGTTTTCAGTTTCTTTCTTGTTAATCTTGTGAACTTAAATATATCTAATTCCCAATCTAGACAAGGTGATTATAGACAAACATAAATCCCTAGAAGAAACAGATAGCCTGAGTAATGTCATTCACAGCTAACTAACTACGTGGGTCCTCAACTCATCTAAGAAGAAAATTTTTTGAACTATATACAATTACAAACACTAAAACTGTTGCCTCTATCCTACTATTATATAACAGATTAATGATGAGATGCTGGAATTCGCCACATCATCTTCACATACCATCTTGTGTAAGATCCTCAAACACAGACATGATGTCTGATTTCAAGTGAGGAGCTTCAACGGTGGCAGCAAACTTTCCCAAGTTTGTAGCAGCAGATCTCCTAACCATCGGCATATCATCTTGACAGAGCTGGCCATATATGGCTCTCAGTTCAGTCTTCACCACCTCCGGCGCACTAGGGTAAGCAATATGGAACAAACCACAAGACGAAACTCGTGCTGTGAACCACTCGCCAGCAGCCAGCCTCTACAACAACCAAAATAACAAAAACAATGAATCCCACTCAAACCACAATCAGACTCATAATATAATCCTATTTAGATAAATTCCTCGTGAGCAAGTAAAATGAAATGAGGCCTAAGCTCAAATCAACGTATGCATTTAATTTTCAGAGAAATTATTTTCATTAACTTCTCCGAAACCTGAGGGGCATAATTTGATTTTATAGCTTATGGAAAACTCACTTCAAAGAACTTACAATGAAGTTTATACAAACAAAACCTAAAATGCTGAATAAAAACGCAGGCAACTATGTATATGTACTACCTTAACTAAAGGAATGAAGTGTTCAACCAAATCCTGCTCCTTCATCTGAGCCCCAATCCTACACAGCGACTCCACCGATTTGTCTCTGACGCAAGTTTCCTCAACGGTGCAGAGCGTCTCCAACGGAGGAAGAAGCACGTTGGCGTGTTCCACGCCTCCCACGTAGGGAATGAACACACCCAATTCTTCGGCCATTGCGAGAAGCACTTCATCGTCATCGTCGTTGTTCTCGCTGAGAAACGGAATCAGCTCCTTCCGCGTCCGCTCCTCGCCAAGCGCCCGCGCGATCGTGGAGAGCCGTCGGATCGAGTTCAGCCGCAGCTGAATATCCTCGTTCTTCAGCTCATCGATCAATACGGCAATCGGATACAGAGGCTGGTCCACCATCGCCATGTGGTTTCACCGGATCCTCAAAAACTGCAAGGATCGAAGATCAACGATTCACTTGATTTCAATTAAGCAAAAATTCAAAACACAAAACGACAAAAGGAAAGAGCGTGAGAGAAACAAGAAATCTACAATACACTTCTTGATCTAAAGCAATTGAGCCGTAGTTCGAAGAGAAATTGAAAAAAAAAACTGAGAAAAAAAAATGAATGAATGTGTTGCTGTGGCAGAGAGAGAAAGAGAGAGAAGGAAGAAAGAGAAGTGATGTTGTGACACCTGAAAGGAAATTTGTTGAAGGACGGAGAGGAATGGGAATGTAGCGCGGATCGGATCTGCCGTTTGGATTGGGAGAAATTTGGATTTATAATTTTCCCTGGAATTTCACCATTCTCGAGGGTGTAACTGCTTCTTCTCCTTGTATTGTTCATCATTGGCTGCAAATTTCTTCTTATAATTTTGAAAAAAAAAAAATATTATAAAAGATTGTAGCGTAAATATGATTTCTTCTTTAGAATAATTGAAATCAAACTACAAATAATATGCACTGTCAATTAATTCTTCTATTGTAAAAAAAAAAAAGTTTTTAAATTTTTAAATTGTTTCCTTTTTAAATTTATTTTTTGTAATGATATTCCTCGGTTGGATTGTAAAGACAAAGTAAGCCATACGTTGAAAAGAATTATAATATATATTATTATAGTTGTAGCAAATTTTTACTCTATTGTTATTGTGAGTGACGGAAAAGAATGAAAATTTAGAATAATTTACGACTAATAATTACAAATGGAGAGTATTTTAATCCAAGTATTTTTTATTTCTATTTCTATGTTAGGGAATAATATTTTGAACTGAAGTAATAGTTGTTTGAGCTTAACTTTTATGTATTGGGTAAAAAAGAGAATTTTCATATTGATAATAATTATAGAAGTTAACATTTTCATATGATAATTTTTGTTGTTTGCATGAGTATTTTTATGCTTGTGTTATTTAGAATTAATTTGCTTAAGATTAAAAAATTAAATAAAACAATTTAGTGATTATTTTATCTGAAAAGTATAATTTGAAAATTTTAAATAAATATTTGGTTTAATGTGTTTAAATATGAGAACAAAGTAACAATTTTATCATATCAACAATTACATAACGCGAAAAATTTAACCACATCGAAAGCAAGAGTTTGTATATTCATAACCATATCAAAATAAAACATTTTATATTCATAATGACGATATAACATATTATACATTTGTTAAATAATCTTTATATATATATATATATATATATATATATATATATAAATTATGTCAAATTGTGTTATTAGAAACATTTTTATGTCTATTTATGATTTTGATTTAACCAATGACATCAAATACTTATGAGTAATCACATTAAAAATAAAAATTTATTTAATTCAAATATTACGTAAGTTAATTATTTATTTTTAACAATGTTTATAAAGCTTTAGTTAATTTCATCTGTAATGCTGTTATAAATGAGATGAGATCTTGCAATAAAATAAATCGAAAGAATTGGTAGATTATCCGATTGGAAAAAAATTATTAGAATGTCGATAGGGGTATGTAATATAATACACATGGTAGAGTTGAGACATGCAAAGATAGATCAGTAACATAGGAATATACACAATTAGTAACATAGGAATATACACAACCATTTGAAATAAATTACACTAAAATATTTGTTCTCATATCCAAAATTAGCACATTTTGAGTATTGTTATCTCTAGTTTTAATTTATCCTTTCAACGATTTAATAAAAAAAAATGTCTTCTTATATTGATAATTGTCTAAAGAAGTTTATATGAAATAATTAGAAACATTTGAGATTTTGAATACACAAGACAAAAAAAGGTATACAAGTTGAATAAATCAATATGTTGACTAAAACAACCAAGTCAATGATGGTTTTTGAATGTCAACATAGCAACTAAAATCATACATTACTTCTTATGATATATGTTGATTATATGATACTTATGAGAGATGATTTAGAAGAATACAAAACATTGAAATAGTACAAGAAATTTAAGACATGATCTTAAGTCATTGAAACAGAGATCTCAAAATCAAACTTTAACCAATAAAAAAATATATCAAAGACTTGTAATGTATTTCTTCCACACTAAATCAAATTTAACTTATGCTCTTAGTGTAAATAGCTAAACACATGAATGCTTTCTAAAATACTTCGGGAAAAGGAACTTTGTTAAAACCACCAACTATAGAGGTAACATCATAACATTAAAAGAAACAAAAGGTTGTAACTATATACATTACATATAAATACTAAAAAGAATGGTCTATGAAGGTTTCTTACCGATTCAAAATCCAGTTAGGTACAATTTCTCGTTCAATTGTATTGTGATAATAATAGTTGCAAGATGTTTAGTGTCCTGTTCAGGATGACCTTAATAAAGGTTGATAATTTTTTTCATAAAAAAAAAAAGCTTGATATATTATTACGACAAGTCACATTATTGGAGATTATTAAATAAGTTAAGAATATATAACATTCATTTTCCACCTCAAGAGCAAGTTTTATATAAATATCTTTGATTACATAAAATGTGAATTTATATAGCAATAAAAAAAATAATAATGAAAATTTCCTTAATTTAGTGTGATTTATAAACTTTCTTCTTTAACTACTGAGTAGTAAGAGTAAAATCCTAAAACGACAAACGTGTCTATATATACAAAAAAAATACATAAATTAAAATCACATGATGAATTATTTTTTGTTTTTATCATACAAAATTATATAAATAAAAATCATAGAGGAAATCCTATTACCTTAGTAATAGCACTCAGCGGTTGATTTAGGTGAGTTGTTCTGGGCTTACGAAGTCAATAAAGAATGATGGCTTTGAGGATGAGTTCAGTTGATCTCGAGGAGAAAAAAAAGGTACACACTATGATTTTGGGATTTCAGCATTTAATTCAGATTAGTCAATGCTGCCATTTCTCAAATTCTCAATCCTTGACCGTCAAAACATTACACAACCGGTTCCAAAACCCTCCAGTTGTTGTTGGTGCTTGCTCAAGAGGGTCCTTAAATTTTGCTCTCTCGCCTAACTCTTCGAAAGAATCTACAAGGTTCTGGAGCCTTGCCACAAACTCGATCAGAAGGGATGTAAAAGTGGCTAGAGACAAAGAACTAGCACTTTCATACGTTTTAGATTCTTCCTCTTTTGTCACTGCATCTGCTGTGAAGGAAATATGAGCAGGCCAAGATATCTGTTTCCTGAACATGTTTTCATCACCAACACCTACAGGCACTGCAGGTTTCTTCTCAGGAGCTGCTTGTTCTCCCCAACCTTTTGGAACTTTGACAGCTCTGAGATCAAGCACAGCTTCACTTAGAGACTTGTACTCCAAAAAGTGTCTTTCTTCATCCACGTTCAAGAGATCTTGAGGATCACCCTCCCCTCTTGGCCGGTTTCCGATTTCCCAGCTCTCTGAATTCACAAGGAGGAAGGACTTTTTGTCAATTTTCTGCTGCAATTCTTCTGCTGCCTCGTGTACTTCGTAAAGAATGTCTTCCTCGCCTAGTTTCTCCATTTTTTTTACTTTGTTTCCGAGATCCCTTAGAATTTTTGCCCCTTCAGAACCCACCTTCTGAAGCTCCCTTCTAAAGACTTGTCTCTTCTCTGGTGGTGCCTGTTTATTTACAAGGGAGGCTAAGTACACGTGTTTTTGCATAAATCATAAAAAAAAAAACGTTTGGAATAAGAATTAAAATTTCCCAACTATTTAACTTTAAATTATCCGAAATTTTGAAGTATGCTCTGTCAGGAGAAAGAACACAAGAAAAGTAATGTAAAAATTCATTGAAATCATGAGCAACTATCACTTAAATTATAAAAGTGTCATTGTACCTCCCAAAAGTTACTAAAATGGCAGTCATTTTAGTCCCTAATGTTGTCAAACATCAATCGTTCTAATCTTTGAAATTAAAAAAATAACAACCAAAAATATTAATGGCTGGTATAAGGACTGAAATTAGATTTTTTATAATTTCAGGCACTAAATTAACTAGTAATTGTAATATCAGGGAGTAACTCGGTGCCTTACTCCAAAAATACATAGTAAAAAATATTTTAATAGATATCTGAAGTGTGTTTTTAAGATTGGAAAGAGTAGAGAAAGAGAGAAGAAGAAAAGTTTCCCAAAATTTCTAAGAATTAATTACAAACCTAAAATATGAACTGTACAAATAGAAAAACAGTTAACAAAGATAGTTAACAATTCCTAACTGATTCCCAACTAACTCCTAACTAACTCCCTGATCTATAAAGTCTAAACCACATAATAACACCACTTATAGATGTTATGGATAAATTATTCCACCAAAGTTTCAAGCGTAAATCAACCACGCAGAGTCCTAGCAGTAAATTAGTTACTTCATATGATTAGGAACCATAAAAGCAATTGTAAAAGTAAATATTAGAAGAATTGGAACACATTATACCAATATACTGTTTTTGACAAGAAATAGAAAAGTGAAACAGTACTTTGGCCTCATAAAAACTTGAGTTCATGCAGTGACCATATTCAACCTACGAGAATGAGAAAAGACAGCACTGATTAGCATGTCAAATATGACGAGGTGAAAACAACCTCAAGTTTATCCGTTTTCATGTCAAAAATAACAGAAAAGGATTTTTAAGCCAGAAACTATATACTGAGTCCCAGTATGTATCAGGTACCAGTAGTGACACATGGGGTATAGTTGGGTTAAAGTCAAGATCTGACTGCATCTCTCGTTCAGCCACTAAGAATACAAGATTTTCGGGCTGAAGGGGTTAATAGTGGATAATAAAAGTTAAGAGAAGCTGAAGTAATATTAGCTTTCTGAACTTGGGGATCAAAGTAATTGACAGTGGATTACAAAAAATGAAGCTAAATTCCAGTATGTGCGAGTAAAATTGATTTTTCCAGGTCTAAGGTTTACAATCAGTAGACATTTCTCTATAAACCCAAATGACTTAATTTAATAGTCGATCTCAGTTTGGGAAAAAAATACTTAGATGAAGTTTGTTAAGTGCTTTTGGTTTTGTTCTCTGGTCACAATTAAGGGTTCAGCTGAATAACCTATGCTGACCCATAGTGCAAATCTTTATATCAAAAGTACTTAAAGGAACTTCAAATACGTTTTGTTCTAATGAATCCTCATGTTCTGACCCCACACATTGCTAGCCTCAAAACACCAACAGTCGAACCTGGAGTAATTTTTTAATCCCTATTTAAATAAATTATCAATGATTTTTGTTGGAAGTCCACGTTGACTAGAGATAAGGTCAATTTAGAGTATATAAGTGGAAGCAAACTTCACCTTATAAACCGATTTTGTAGAGTTGAGTTAGACTTAAAGTCCACTTCTTAACATGGTATCAGAGCTAGGTTAGAGCCATGTTGAAAGTCTCACATCGACTAGAAATAAAGTGTATATAAGTGGGTGTAAACCTCGCCTTACAAACCTGTTTGTATATTGCAAAACCAAATCCTAAAAACCGTCCACCAAAAGTAAATACAAAAGATTCTAAAGACTTTTAAGTCTTTGGAACAGAAAAGTTTTAAGAAGTACCTGTATTTCAGAAAGTATACATCCATGCATAGCCATGACCATAAATGCACAATGCCTTAGAGCCCCACTTACTTTCACATAATTTTGCCATGGATATCTAAGCATTTTATATCTTCCATGAGGTGGCTCCCATACAGCAAAACCCATCTTCAATAAGAAATACGTACTAATGAGTCAAAAGGATAATCAATATTTTGCTGTGAAAAGTGAAACAAAACAAAAATAGATTATACCAATGAATCCTCTGTGCTTGTAGATTCAACAGCTGATCTATAGCCTTTGTAAACCACATCCTCAGCAGCTTGGTATGTAAGAATTTTAGAAGGCACTCTCTCGTATTCAACACAATTAAGATAGTTATTAACAACGCCTGAAAAAGAAGCTCAAAAACTTTATTCAACCCAAGAAATAAGATTATGAAGCCACACCAAAATATTAGTTGGTAGTCTATTACAATTCCAAAAACTAAGACAACCTTCCAATGATGCAGCAACGCCCACGAAATTTTTTGCCACAAGATTATGCAGATCCTCACCGGCCCATATTGGATATATGCATACATTTATCCCGAGTGCGACAGCAGCACCAAGTGCAATGAGCAAAAATCTATTTATAGCTGTTTGAACAAACTCTCCTGTTCGATACCCTGATACAATAATGTAGCAATAGGTGATCAAGAACACACGGAAACCATATTCATAAGCCTTCATTGTTGGATATTGTTTTGCATATGTGGCACAAAATCCTGCCAGTCATACATAATAACACTGTCAGAACAATGCATACTCAAAAAAAGAAAAAAAATTGATGAATCTTTATCAGCATAAGAAACAGATGTGATTCAAATTCCAGACCTACAGTGAAGATGCTAACAGTTATGATGAGCTCTTCCCATTTTCCAGCCAACTGTGATAAGATTCCCATTCCCAAAGCTAGACCTCCAGCTAACAAAGTCCCCAGTCCTCTGTTAAGTCCTTTGCTAAGAGTTGCCCCTGCAGGATTACATTGTCACAAATTATTGTTTATAACTGAAATTAGAATTTACGAATACATGTCTTACTTCAGCCAGTGATTTTTTATAAAAGTATTGAATTTAATAAAAGATGAAGTACATGAACACAGTTGAATTAAATAAGTAGAGGCCTTGGAACATGCAGCAGAAAAAAACTATAGCCTGTGATTTCGTTCGTTACAAGACAGAAGAAATCTATAAGGAGACAGTAAAATATATTTAATAAAGGAAACAATATTACTTTAAAAGCTCAAAATAATATTTAACAAAAAAATTGAGTTTTCCCGACCACTGCCCTGAACACACTGGTCAACAAGTACTTTTCCTTGGATTAGTATTAGTTTTCTAGACAAACTAACTAAATTAACAGAACCAACGTATCACTCTACCACGATAGAATATTTTAACTGAATTTCTTCTACCTACTCCCCAATGACCCAATCAAAATACAAAATTATATGTCTACTGAAAAGGTTTAAGGCCTTTATGCACAAAAACAGGCATATTCTTCGACAATTCCCCCTTGAGGAAGAGGAATTAAAACCCCCAAAACGAAAACGAAAATAAAAATAGGAAACAATTATCTTAATCCATAGCGGATACGAATGACAACAACTTGAGCACAGACAACACTTTATATTAATTAGGTCTTATAATTAAAAACAAAAAAGAAAGAGACATGAATTTGGTTGTCAATCGCATGTTCCAATTTTGCATGTTACTTTAGGTTTAAGTGATAAAAGGACTAAGTTCGAGCCAATTATACGAATCACGTGCAATTCTAGACACTAATAATAAATGTCTTTCTGGAAAGAAAAAAGTACAAGGAAAGAGGTATACTTGTTAAATGTTAAAAAATAAAGCTATGATTGTGATGAACAACATGCTTATATCTAATGATGAGAATTTAATTCAGGTACATAACACTATATGAGTTTTCTATACAGTTTTCTACACCGACCCTCAATTAGAAAACACACTCAGGGGCATCCAGTATATTTATGTATATAGTATTTATATATGTTATTCGACATTTTTTTTGCATAGATATATTCAACTTTAAATTAGCTATAATTTCAATATTTGCTAATCTCATCTTAGCAAGCTAAATTCCAAAATATTCTTTTAGAGTAAAAATTCCACGATAATTTAGGTGAGGAGATGTAATTTTTTCTTTTTATAGTTTCAATTTTTATTCTATATATGACCCACATTTGTCCTAAGGAGAAATACTCTTGGCTAAATCGCATACGACACTATAAATAATAGTGAATTCAACACTCAAACTACATAATAAATCCAAAAAGAAACTTAATCCAAAGAAACCCTACTACTTTCTATTTAAAAATTCAAATCCAAATTTTAATATAAAAAACAACAAATGAACCAATTCAGGTGGGGTCAACTAGATTCTTGACTTTAAGTAAGCATTAGGAATTAACTAAATAAGATTAACTAGTAGTATCAAAATTTAATTTACATCCTAAAACGTTAAATAGTGTGTTAATTTACAAAAAAATCATGATTCTGACAAAAAACTCTCTCCAGTAATATTTTTCAAGGATTTGAGAAAGATTGTTCTGAAGAATTTTGAAAAGGAGAGTAGATTGAAGGTTGAGATACCTATGCTGAATTCGAAGACCACAACGACAGTGAGAATAGCCCAAACAGAGTATCGACTAACGTCCTCAAAGGGCTTTTTGAGGAAAATCAGAAGAGAAAGGAGAATGAGAGCGAGTCCCATTTTTGCGGAGAATATGATCTTCCTGGGATCAGACATCCCCATCTCCCATGCTCGCGCCGTCACGCGCTTCGTGCTCTTCCACACGCCGATGATCCCGTCGGAGACAGCGCGGTATGAGCAGCATCGCCTCCGCGGCGAGTTGTCCTCCTCGTCGGACTCCGGCAGAGCGATCCCAATTTGGGAGTAACCTCCACCCTTCATGGAGAGCAGCCTCTCTTTCTTCTCGGCGAAGCTGTGACGGAAGGAGCCCAACTTGGGCACCCTCGCCGCCGAACTCATCATCGCCGCCAAAATCGGAGCAAACGAGAATCTGAGAAGTTTAACTAAACGCAGACGCGAGTTTGGAATTGCTAGAATGGTGGAATAGTGTTTCCGAAACGTGGCGGTGTAGGAATGCTATAGATGTTAAGTCGTGTTTGTTTGTGGTAACGAAGAGTCACTATGTACATAACGTGATTACACGACGAGGTGGGTCTCCCAACTGTATTAAGTAGGCTTATCGTATCCACATGTTAATTTCTTTTTAATAGCAGTTTTAAAAGTCTAGACATTAAATTTTAAAGTTGTTAAAATTGTATAAATTGAGTCCCTTCCGTTAAACAGACACTAATATAGTTAACTTCCAGCTCACGTGGTGAAAGAATCTGTATTTTTTCTTATCTCTTCTCTGTCTTTTTCCTGAAATATCCCAAGTTTTTTTTTATATCTTTATTAAATGTTTTTCTTGCAAAACCTACCTCCATTGTTAACTTAGAAAACACCTCCATGCTACTGCGCGCAAATAAGTTAATCACACACTTCATGCAAGTAAGCTAATCATCCAACACACTTCATGCAAATAAGCTAATCACCCAACACACATTTCATGGCAATAACAACAACAAAACTAATAAAACTGTGTTGAAATACTTCACGGCCACCCTTTAAGACTACTTTTATGCAAAATATTTCAGCATCACATAGAATAAGGTTGAAACCATCAAATGAATGTTGGCTCCATGTTGGTAAAATATACATTGGCATATTCACAAACACATAAAGTGCAGGTTATTTACCCCCACTTTGCCTCATTTGACTAGGTATCCAACACAACTAAACCATACAAGTTAGGGGCATTTCAGGAAAAGGCAGAGGAGAGAGAAGAAAAAATGTAGATTAATTTGCCACGTGAATTGGAAGTTAACGCCGTTACTGTCCATTTTAACGGAAGAGACTCAATTTATACAATTTTGACAACTTTGGAACCCTAATGTCTGCACTTTTAAAATCGAGTACTAAACAGAAATTCACCTCTTAACACAGAAATAAGTAAGCATTTAAGCCTATTATGTAATAATTATCTAAACTATTCTACTCTATCTCTAGGATAATGATATTTGACAACATTTTAACACTATTTATGTATTATTTTGTGATTGGTCTATATTAATATTTATGATTATTATTATTGATTGTGAAATAATTTTGTACCAATCACATAATAACACGTAGATGTTGTTAAAATATTGTGAAAGTATCATTATCCTTATCTTCAAATATATATATATATATATATATATATATATATATGAAGTGAATATGTTTTGTATATCCTATTCTATTATTTTTGTGATTATTTTTCCTCTTAATAACTTTGGAGCAAGCCACAAAAAGTTATTTTAAGTGAAACTTATTCTCGAAACAATTTTCATAATACTGGTATCTTTAAATTCATTTCATTTACATTTTTTAAATTACTCATACATTTTAATAATTATTTTAAAATACAATAAGTAAAAGTTAGTATCAATTTTCTAAAATATAAAAACATTGTTTTCTTTGAAACATAATTAATAAAATATTTATTTATAGATGCTAATATTAATTTATTAACAACAAAAAAAAGATTAATAACCATTTTAAAATTAGCATAAATGTGATAACAAACATCAACCAGGTAATCTTAAAATCTTGCTGAGTTTTGGCACAACTGTAAAAAGTTAGTACAGCTTTTAATACGTGTTTCAATTATCAAAGTTCCAAAATTTGGTGATTTTGCTAGCAATCTTCAGATAATAAATTGAGTGTAGGATTTCATAAAAGCTTATGTGGCTAAAAATATTACAAAATATAATTATAATATTTAAACATCTATACAAACATTATATATATATATATATATATATATATATATATTATAAAATAAAATCAAATAAATATTAATGTAGCATTTAATACTATAAATTGATTGTATATTTTAAATAGTTAAATAAATATTTTTTTTTAATATTAACTTATTCTATTATTAAATGCATAACTCTTTTTATAAATACATTTTAGTAATAGATTGAGATTTGACCTTATACTAATTTATCTATCAAAAGTCAAACAGCGTATTAACTAATTATCTCACAATCATATTCTTTCAGAGTCGTTGTGCAGCACCATTTTAGAAACTAACTTCCTGCCAAACTCTATATATAATTACTACATTGCCGACATTTTAAAAAGAAATCAATTACTAATAAAAAAATTATTTGAAATATAATTACTTACCATTCATCCTTCTACATCTATTATATATTGTGATAATCTCAATACTGTTTTGGTTGCTGCTAATCCAGTTTTGCATTCTAGATCAAAGCATTTTGAACTTGATTTTTATTTTGTTCGTGACAAGGTTACTAGCGGTTCTATATTAACGTTGTTCATCTACCAGTCCAACATCAAGCTGCTGATTATCGCACCAAACCAATCAGTGTTCTTCTTTTCTTCAATCTCGAAGCAAACTTGGAGACATTAGCTTGAGGGGATGTAAAGGAATAAGTAATGTACAATTGTGTGTATAATAGTCTTTCCTTAAAATAGGTTAGTGTCCTAGTGACTTTTGTCATATAGGTCTTCTTTGCTTTATATAAAGTTTTCGTCTTTTCTCTCTTTTGTATTTTTAACTTTTCAAAAGAATACTTTTCTTATTCTTCGTGGAGTTTTTTTCTTCTTTGTTTTGTGTTTATGTTTCTAAGTTATAGATAAAAATAGAAATTTTAGTAATCAAACTTCAATGATAAACCAATCATACATAAGTACTCATCATGTCATGTTTATTATTAAAGAAAAAAACTTGTTCAAAAAGCATTACCAAATCACCATTATTTCGTCTCTAGAGATAAAATCTTAAGTTGAAAGAACGATTCAACATGTTTTCTTCAGTGAAAAGGAGGAGAGAGAGCATGTGGATGTAAATATAAGAAGAAATTTACATCAAACCACTTATGGATCGATATAAACAAGATAATTTACATTGGATAATGAACAACCACTTATGGACGATATAAACAAGATAATTTATATTGGACAATGAGCAACCTAACGTAAATTATCTCATTTACGTTAGCTCGTAAGTAGTTTCATATAAAATCATTCTACTTATTCATAAAATTGTCATCATGTTTATTTTTATTGTTTTTATTTTAGATATAAATAATGGATCGTCAAAGACAAATTTTGTCTTAGTGTAAGGATAATTCTATTACAAAATATAACTATATATACATCTAAGTTAAAAATTACACTCCAACTTGTCAAGACGAGATATAATGAATGTTGTAAATATTATTAATATATACATGGAATGTCCGAAAAAGATACATCTTCTAGCAGCAAAAAGAATTTTTTGTTACTTGAAAGGGACCATTAAATATAGTTCATTCTATCAAATGGGTGAAAAATTAGATTTGTTTAGTTTCACATAGATTAATTATGCAGGTGATCTTTGTCATAAGAAAAATAATACATGTATGTATTCATGATGGGTTCAACAAACATCTCATGATGTATAAAATCAACAACTGAGACCGAGTTAGTAGCTACAATAAGAGGGGCATATCAAGTTATTTGATTGAGGAATATACTTGATGAAATTTACTTCAAAGAGTATGGACTAGCAATCATTTATTATGATAATAGCTCAATTATAAAATTGTATAAAAGTCTATTTTGCATGAAAGAAGCATGCACATCGATGTCAAATATTTTTTTTAGAGATCTAATAAAAACGAAGTTATTAATTTTGTTTAATGCAAAAGTAAACATCAAGTTGCATATTAAAAAAAGTTGATAAATACATTTCAAACAAAAAAATGCTTGAAGTGGGTAGGATAGAAGATTTTTAGTTTAAATTAATGTTAGAAAAATTAGTTAAAGAAGGGATTGTTAGATAAATTTGTATCATTTTGGTAAAACTGATTGTTAGTAGATAGTGGTGATAATTTTTCCTATTTTTTAGGAATTAGTTAATGTTTTTTCTTTTTCATTATTCAATTAGTTGTTGTATACGTATTTAAATGACTTATTTCTTAAAGAAAAAGTAAAAGAGTTTATTACAATTATTTTCTATTTTCAATAAAGTCCGTGTCACTCTTGCTCCTTTATTGGGTGTGTTTTTTTTTTGTGTAAGTGTGTAATTAAAGTGAGATACAATTTTTTTTTATAAGGGAGTAATATGAGCTACACAACTATACAAAAATAATTATAAGCTTTAACAAACTATGATTATTTAAAACTACACCTTTTTATTAAAATTTATTGTTTAAATAATACATTTGAGTTATACACGTAAACATATTAAATTTTTCTCTAAAATTTATATGCTCGTTTCAGATAATAAAACGTAATATTATTGACTTTTTTTTTTTTTGATCATGTCAAGAGTTTAAATATAAATAATTTTTGTTAATTTGTGTAATTAATTGTTAGTTGACCGGTGTATAATTTAGGTTTAACTTGACCGATAGATATAATGATTAAATTTCAAAAGCTCACACGTTCGACAAATAATCATCATCACACTTGAAAGACAATTACACTTTTCGTCTTCTCTATTTTTGTCTCTTGCCATATCCACGATGTACTTAATAGTAAAAACACAACTTTAAGAATGACTCACAATAATAAATCAAAATATGCAGTTCTAATCTAATGATTTATACAATCATAAAAAAATATTTAAGACATCCATAAACATACGCCAAAAATGCATTTTTCATTGTACTAGAGAATAAACATAAAAAACAAAAAATAACTAAATTAAGTAAACATTTATTTTTCACTGACTTTTCAACAATATCATTGTCAATGCTTACAAAATCTATGGCCTTAACTCTCAGTCGAACTAAAAGCACAGAGAAGCAATGTTTAAGAGTTTACAAGTCAAAAAAATCACATATTTTAAACCTTAATATATTTTGGATGAGAAATAGATTTATAGTAGCGCTAAACTATATATAAAATAATATTTTGAAACAAAAGAGCCAAATGGTAATAATAATAATAAAAAAACACTGAATTCCTAAAATACACATAATTTTTATAATCCTAAAATTTACTCTCTTTTTTCAGAACATTGAGTCCAATTACGTGCACGAGAATAATATTCGAATAAATTTTGACAAAGCATCACAGGTGTAGTTAGAGAAAAACAAATAGTTAAAAAGAAAGGACCAATATGCATTTCTGGGTTAAAGAAAAGCCCAACCCAAGTTATACCACGTCTTGCTCCTTTAACCCACTTTCACCGTCCAAAAGCAAAATTAGCCTTATGAATATAAATTTTACAATAACTTTAATGTATTAAATTTAATTTAACATCATCTTAAAATTTCAATTAATCATATTGGTTAAACACTAAAATAGCTTCAACAACACTTATATTTATTTTAAGTCACTGATATATACACATTATCAAAATTCAAGAACATTTTTCCTAAATTTTTCGTGGCTAATTTTCGATTCTCTTATCTTTATCGAATTGTCACAGGTGTCACGTTCTTCGTACCTTTCACTGACACAGAAATTCACACCCATGCATGGCCCAGGAAGGTAAACCTTATCCATTTGGGCCTGTTCCACCGATCCACCAAGTTCAGTTCGCACGTGTCAACTCATGATCCTGAAAACGACACCAACGCTTTCACAAAAAATTACACCAACACGTGTCCAAGCACGTGGCAGATGCATCGTGCAACTCACATGGCACGTGTCATGCTTTTACGACCCTTGACCAGATTCTTATGTTTGGTTTCTCGTATAAAACCCCATGCTAGCATGCTTCTTTTCATCAACAACAGCACCTTCAAACACAAGCTCGTATAATCACAACAACAACATCATCAACCATGGCAAGTTATCAGAAGCAGTACGAGGATCAGGGTCGCAAGATCGACGAGTATGGAAACGTTGTAAGGGAAACTGATGAATATGGCAACCCGGTTCAAGCTGCCAGTGTCACCTATATAACCTCCTCCACCGATGGTGTTAGGGATGACACTAACAAGCAACATGATACCAGTAATGTCTACGGTGTAGACACCCGTAAACAACACGGAACTATAGGTGACATCGGTAGACAGCAAGGACCAACCACTGGTTTTACTGGTGACACTGGTAGACAACACGGAACTACCGGTGGTTTTACTGGTGACACCGGTAGACAATATGGCACTACCGGTGGTTTTACCGGTGACACCGGGAGACAACATGGGACTACCGGTGGTTTTACTGGTGACACCCGGAGACAACATGACACCGGGAGACTACATGGGACTACCGGTGGTTTTGCTGGTGACACCGGGAGGCAACATGGGAATACCGGCGGCTTTACTGGTGACACTGGTCTGGAAGGCCCTTACGTTGGAGCCAACACCGCTGACACAGGGACTGGTCCTAGAAGTGGAACCACAGGTGGCAGCGGCTATGGATCTGGTGGCGGCGCTGGTGGTGGTTATGGAAGTGGAACTGGGTATGGTATCAACACTGGGGGAGCACACAGAGATGATGTGTATGGAAGGGAGTATCGTGAGAATGATCAGGACAAGAAAGGGATAATAGAAAAGATTAAAGAGAAGCTTCCCGGAGGCAACAGTGACAACAAGTAGAGACATCATGTCTGTGCATGCATGCAAGTATACTACATAGTATAAACATGTTATATTGTTGTGTTTTTGAATAAGTTTGCTGCATATATACGTACTCGTACAGTACTGTCTTGTCGTGTAAATGCGGTGGATCTTGTATATGGTTATAGTGTATGCAAGAGGAATAAAAGGTGCATGCATGCGAGGGAAAGAAGGCATAGATGTTCTGTTCTGCCAATGCATATGTAAAACCTACCCTGTTGTATAGCAGGGTGCTTCAGTTGTGTGTTTTAAATTTTCCAATGAAGCAAGTTTTTATTTCTTTCTTTCTTGACCATTTCAAATTGTATGTCACCAGCGATTTTCTGTTATCACCTTCATTAATATCTTTTTAACATGCATAAGAGATAAAGGGAAGAAAGAGAAAAATTGTTAGAAAGAATCACTGGTTTTCTTAAAAAATTTAGTAGGATTTGTTAAGGAGTTTATTTCATTTTAAAGATGCTAATTATACCCTAGAATGCGCCATTAGTTGAGTTGGTAGAAGTAGATAGCAATGTATATGTTTCATATATATTTAAGGTTTAAATTATTGGAAATAACACATAAGAGTAACTGTTCTCTGAAAAAGTAACTAGCTACCAGCTAATAACTTCATAAACAGGAAAATTATTGCAGCTGAGATAAATAGTACATCACACACACACATATATATATATATATATATATATATATATTCTGTTTTTCTCAAGCCAGACACGCTCCCATTTGATTCTGGGTGGCTAAAAGAGTCCAATTATTGGTGATTGGTTTCTGGTCTTCCATTTCTTCATTGCTCTCGCTCAAGTCTTGAATGTCTAAAATCTCAACTCTTCTGTTAGTTTTTTTCTTTATCTTGATTGCCACATCTTGTGGGATGAATCTGCCACACACAACTACCCTTGTATGCTGCTTCTCAAGGAGATGGCTGTCCAACCCTAACACAGTCAAAGAAATTAAGAAAATCTACAATTGAACTTTATTTCACAACTATAAGAACTTGCTGCATAGATATTAAGAATGATCAGTGAAGCCTAATGATACCATTTTTGTGAAACTTCAGTACAAGTTTTTTAACAAATAAAAATGATATATCACTCTCTGAACTGAAATCCAAACATGAACTAACCTGGCATATCAAGAATGGCTCTCTTGACTTTTCTGTAACATCCACTGCAATCAATGTTGATCCTCATCACCATGCAGTAATGCTGCAACCCAAAGAAAACAAAAAATATTCAGATTATCTTAAGCATTTATAGCTTCTAAACTCTTTAGGTAACTAAAAGATGGTGATTAGTGCTTGCTTTCACTGTCATGAAACCAATTAATTAGGAAGAGATAGAGAGACAGCTACAACAGGAATTTGAAAAATCCAAATAGTAGAAATGAGAGCTAGGAAAAGAAAACTCAATCTTAAAAGTATGCAACAACAAGCTTTGAGAGTCAAAAAAAGTTTATAATGAGCTGGTTAGCATTTCCCTTGATGATGCTCCTTTAATTTGCTGAATCTGATTCTTTCTGTGAGTAGCTAGGCAAAGGGAGATAAATGTAGCTTACTTTGTCACATTATTCCTGACTTCTTTGTTACCGTTTTGTGCATGCCACTACATAAACAAAGGAAAGCATACTTTCTTTTGAAACAAAAAAGACATGAGATCATACTGTTGCCGGAATAAAGTGATCAGCTTACAAATGTTTAATATCAAGCAAAAACAAAAACTTTTGCTGGTTTTATTTGAACTTATTTAACATGTAAAAAAATCATTTTTTTTATTATCAAACATTTCACCTAATGGACCAAATGAGTATCTATCTTGTCAAGTTTTGAACAACTCTATTTTGAGATTTTAAATTGATTTTTTAAGAGACATGTGAACTGGTTCCTGACTTAGTTCTGTTTCAGATTTGACAATTATGTTCTTATCTTTTTCATTTAAAAATAACCATTAAAACAATTTAATCATGGAAGTATACCGTGCTAATTATGAATAGGAAGTAAATAAAAAGGAAAAAAAAGAAAGGAAAGAATGACAGAGAGATAGAATAAGCATTGTTGTGCATATTAATACTGGTTTTTTATTTATTAGTATTCATTCAAAATATCTTATTATCAAAATTGAGAAAATTTTAGGGTGAGATTATTGACTTATTTAATGATCATCTCAAAAGTTATATATAGAGTTTTAATTGATTGATTTAGATGAAGGAAAATTAAACTATTGTAACTCTGCTTGACATTTTTTAAGCTTTTAAAAGAATTAGTTTATCACAGGAAGAAACAAGAAATACATGTTAGATGGAACTCACACATAATGTATGGAAAAATTCACACAGAAAAGTGATCATTTATCTATTTAGATACCTTTCATAAACACTAACACAAATAACAAAATGGTGTCTCTGGATAATTTCTTTTTTGTCCCCAATTTGTGTCAGATTATTCTCTTGCTGTTTATTTCTAATCTTCCCAACATACTTTCACAAGACTCTAACCCTTCAACCCCCACCATAGCTGAATGCACATCTAGCCTAATTCCCCTTATTCCTTGCACCCCATTTGTGCAGGGTACTTCCCCTTCTCCAGGGTCACTATGCTGTGGCAACCTCAAACAGATCTACAGCCAAGAGCCACATTGCCTTTGCCTCTTGTTCAATGCCACTAACTTCAGTTCTTTTCCCATCAACAGAACACTTGCTCTGCAGTTACCAGCTCTTTGCAACCTTCAAGTTAATGCCAATATCTCCGTCTGTTTAGGTTGCATAAATACTCACATTTAATCCAAAATCATATATTATGGATTTGTATAAATAATTGTTACTTAGATTTCAACGGTTATTTTGAATAATTTCATGACATTATGTATTGAATTGATTTTTTCTTTGTTTCTTTAACTCAGTGAATCAAGTGCATACGCCTGCAACTGCTCCTGATTTTTTCTTTGTTTCTTTACCTCAGTGAATCAAGTGCATACGCCTGCAACTGCTCCTCAGGTTTCTTTAGGCACAAAGAACAACTCCACTGTTATGGGTAAACAACACCTTTTCTTTTCTTTTTTTCCTTTTACAAATCTTCTATTTTCTTGTATTTTTATTTAACAATTTTTCTTCAAGTATTTAAACAAATATAAACCTTGTGATACTTGCTTATGATTTTTAATGATCTTGCTCTTCTGTATTTGTAGCTTCTCCTGCATTTTCAGTTCCACCAACACCTGTCATGATGGGATTTGGGTTTCGGAGTAACAAAGCAACTAACATAAACATAAGGAAACCATTGGTTGATGTTATTACTGTAGCATTATTATTTTTTTTTAGTAACATAATGTAATAAGTATAATGAAATAGTTTTATATTACAATATGTTAAACCTAGACATTTTAAATTTATTTAGATTATGATTACATGTAACAGAAAAATTATAATTATACTATACAATTTTTACCTTCTCTACTAGAGATTGAATTAAATTTTAATCATTAATTTTTACACTTCATAAATTGTAATCAAAATGTATTATAATCTTGACCCAACCATATTACCTGATTGCATTTCAATGGATTTGGTATGCAACCAAGACTGAAGATTGTCATCAATGATATGTGAGCAATCATATGAAATTCCCCTTCTACTAATAATGCATATACTCGTATCACTAACTCACTTGATCTAATCTATCTCAGAAGTGATACACTATAAAAAGGTGTACAAGTATGTAGAAGCATTGCTTACAAATTTAGTTCAGAAAAAGCTTGAATTCATTTGTCTGCATTGATATGCCAAAAATAAGGCATATTCAATCTGCAGTGTCTATGAAGACTCTAATCCAAACTAGGAGCAACCTCTGTTGGATTGGAATCAAATACATCAGAGTCATATGCATCAGTTTCTTCAAAAACATCGCTGGATTCTGAACTGGAGTTTGCACGGGACTCTGCACCCGATTCTGCATCAGACTCCACACCGGACTCCACTCCAGACCTCACTCCATACTTTCTTTCCATCTCTTCCCTCACTTCTTTTGGTGGTTCCTGATATGTAAGACAACCATATAGAGAAACACATACCTGCAATGACAGTGAACATAAGGACATCCAAAGATTCAGTAAAGATATCCATGATACCCTGCACACTACCAAAATTTGGTCGAGATCAAAGCAAGTTAATAACAGACATAAATATTTACATGATGTTCTTTAATATTACAATTTAAAACCTTGATTGAACCATCATAGACATAGAGTGTTAAGACTACCCACTTCTCTTCTTTTTTTTAAGACAATAAAGAAAACAAACAAAGCTTCAAAACCTTTTATATGAATTAAGAGTCTCATTATGTATCTAAGAACATATATGTGGCATGTGGATTCACCAACAAAAATCTCCATCCATATTTGATGAACATCCTCAAATCGTGTCCTGTCAGTAAAAAGTTTTCTGCGAAGAAGGTCACTGGCCTCGTGATGGAGACTCCTAGTTATCAATGAATGGGTATGATCTTTCATGAAGTTTTATGAAACTTTTCCTCTGATACATAAAGTGGTCAACTTGAGGCTCTACTCTAATGCTAAATTGTAAGAATAGATCTATCTCTTCTATCTCAACAATATGAGAAAGTGTTTAACTCGAAACTTGAGTTTGTCCAAAATAAACAAAGCAATAGCCTAATTCTTTCCTCTTAAATTAAACATGCACGTCTTTAAACTAAGAAAAAGAGTTCTGTATTTAATAACTCAATGAAAAACAATTCATGAGAAACCCGACATTGATGCAACAAAACATAGTAAAAATCACCATTCTTTAAAAAACTAAAAGACCTAACTACTCATTTGATCTCTACCTATATAATTTCTAGGCTTTAATCCTTGTAGCTAGCAACTACTCACTTTAGTCCTTACATTTTTAACTTGCTTCAATCTCTACGAGTATTTTTTTTTTTAATCTCGTTAACCCTACAGATTTAAACATTAAAAACTAAGACGAGCACTATTGTATAAGTTTAAAGATAAAGGTTAAAAATTAAAATTTTAAAAAGTTATTGGAGAGAGTTTATACAAAAGTAAGTTATATACAAATTAATTTTAATTGCTTTTTTTTATGGAATTAACATAATTCAAACTATTACAATTAACTAAACTAATTTAAAACTAAGATTACAATATTTTTCCCAGAAGTAATAACACTTTTGAAAGCTCAAGATATTGTTTAAACCTAAGCAAGTAGTTTAGATATTGTTAAACACTGAACTATAATTTCATGAACAAACAGCAACACTTTCAGGAATAAGAAGAAGAAGAAACAAAGTTGAATAGAGTGATTAGTTATATATACCGCGACACCGAAGCCAATAATCCAGGAATACTGGACGAAGAAACCGAGCAAGTCCCACTGCGGTCCTTCCCAGAGATACGGTTCTTCCCGGAGAAAGTCATTCACTTTGCTGTAAAGGGCAACAAATTCCTCGTCCAGGGGCTCTTCGTCTTCGATCTCCGCCGTGGCCTGCGGTTCGGTTACGGCGCGGAAACGATGCGACTCAGAGGAGAACTTCTTCGGGCACGCCAAGTATAGGTGATTGCTTGGCGTTCGAATTGACGAAGGAAAGAAACGGGTGCAGCGAGTGGTTGCGGTAGTGTTGCCGCAGGGGATTATCGCCGCGCCACTCCCAATGGGCACGGTGAACGCCATGGGTGGATGAGAATGCTAGCAACGGATATTGATATCGATTGTATTTTACTAACTTATCTTGCATTACATTGTTTTTTTTTTCATATATTAAAAAACTGAGTATTCTCAATAATTAATAAGAAAATATATATTGAAATAGAGTATAAAAAAATTGAGACAAATACTAAAAAGTATATTAAACTTGTGAAAAAAAATACTCAATATTTACTCCTTCGAAAATTAGAAATTGTCAAAATTTTCTTAAATTATTTTAACTTTATTAATTTATTAATAAACAAATATTTTATACTGGGTGATAATCTACTGATAAAAAACTATTTGACTCAATAAAATGACATTAATTGTCACATTATTCCTAAACTTAGGGGGAAAAGCCCTAAAGAATCAATTTATCACAGGTATGAGTGGGAGGATACAGTAAAGTTCATTCGTTAAGGTTTTCTAATTTCAAGAATTTAAGTGATAAGTTATATAAAGATCATTAGAATGATGAATATTTTAGAGTCAAAATATAAATTTTATTAACTAACCTTTGTTTGATTGCTAGAAAATAAATTTAGATAGTAGAGGTGAAATATGTGAAAAATGGATATGTCATTTAGTAAAAGTAAAATAAAGTGAAAAAAAAAAACAGAAGTAAAAAGTATGAAAGTGTATGCATTCGGTTTAAACGAAAAAAGAATAGGAAAGAAAATTGTTATCTTATAGTAAATTCCTTGTTTAATTACATCTTATATATTGTATATTTTAAATGTAATTTACTTAATTTAATTAATAAAGTTAATTATAGTTGCATTATAATTTCTTATACTTTTTTCTCTTCTAGAAATCAACCTTGGGATACTATAACGGTGGAAAAGTCATAATTCATAATGTGACATAAATAATTAGGACTCTCACGTATTTGCTAGCAACAACTTTTACTACATTGAATATCTTCTTACATTTTACATTTTTTTTGTTAAGTATAGAGTGGAAGTTAAAAGTTTATTAGTTTATAAGTTGTTAAAGTTTCAAATGTTTATTTTTATGTCATTGTTTATCTTAATCATTCGTTTGTTTATATTTAAAAATTATTTGAAGTATTTCAATGTTAAAATTAGTAAAAATTCGAGAATTCAAATAGTTAATGTGTATTAAATATCATAACCTGCTTCTTTACCTCAAACATATATTTATAGACTTCGTAATAGGTTTTGGATTAGTAATGGCTTAATCATGATGCAATTGATAATAATCACACTTTTTCTTAAATTGATCTATGTTAGAAGTAATGATTCTATACGATGACGATTCAGTCTATGGGTCAAGGTTGTTCAATCTCGAAAGATAATTGTATTTGTGATATGCTTAATCATCTAAATTGTCCGATCTAATGTTGACCAGACGGTTATACGGTACAATTTGTTTTCAGTGTTTAACATAAGTGTGTGCAATAAAATAGAAAAGTAACAATTAAATTTGATCGACATTTAAACTCTAACTTAACTAATCAATAATTAAGTATATAAGGGATGTATGTAGTTAGTTTTAAATTTTATCGAAGAGTAGTAGTTCTTGTGATAAAGTTCAGAGGTGAGATTAGTGCTTTTGGGGACTGTGTTTAGCAAATAGTTAGATCTTCAAGCTATGGGCTGAAGTTAAAATATCGTCAAACAATAAAGAGCTGGCCTTATAATTAGTCGCATGATTTTTTTTATTTTTTTTTTCTGTAAACTTACAATGTACACAAGTTAACTGTTTATTATATCAACGTGTTTCTTTATATTAATTTTACATATATATTGTTTAACTCAATCTCCTGTTTATTTGTTTGGATAGTCACATTTTATAAGTTATGATTGTTCTACTTTATTTAGGATTTCTACGACGGTCTTTGACCTTAAAAAATATGAATTTGTTCAACAAAAACATTAACAATGTTAAAGAAAAAAAAAGTCTACAAAAAATTATTATTTGTATAAAATAAAACTTACATAAGAAAAAAAATTATTTATAAACTCGATATTTTAATAAAATATTAAAGTTTCATTTAAAATGACACTTTTATTTTTAACTATTTTTTGAATTCTTACAACTGTGAGGTTTTGCACGCGTTGATAGTTGTTATAGAAATATTATCACGATGTGATTAAGTATTAAGTTAGTGAACTATATAAAATATTATAGAATGAATTAGACAAACAAAAAAAAATCATATAATGATGAAGAATTAAAAAAAACATATAATCAGTTGGATATGAGAATCATCAATAATCATCTAGAAACACTAACATCCTGTCATAAAATAATTATATCATATCTATATCAAAATAGAATAGATTATCAAATTTGTCGAATTGTTTATAGGTATTAATATTAAGTTTAAACTTAATATTAATATTGTAAACGAGTTAGTCTTTATCTTTTTTAGGTAAATGTTAATGTAAATTGGGTTGCCAGTACTAAAATTATAAATATATTGAATTTATATATATTTAATTGGAATATTAGTTCTACCTTTGTGGTTATTCTTAATGTTTATTTCTGCTGTAGTCGTATTTTTTTAACTCATCGATCATGGAGTCAAAAGAAGCCAATAGACATCCTAGGATAGCATATATAATTATTTGAGCGAAAAGTGATACTGTTTAATATTGTCATAAAGGTCTTTTGCAATGTTGGATCATCCTTCTCAAGCTTGGAAGAGCAAAAAATAAAAATGAAGGGTAAAACAAGAAACTGAATTTATTGAATAATTTATTGGTTTGTATCTTGGATATTTTGAATGAAGTGTAGATGTAAGTAAATAAAAAGTTGAGGATAAACTATATTAAAGAAATTATTGAAAAATTTAAAAAAAATCAAGTCATTAAAATTTGAATTACATTTATTAATTTTTGTTTACTGTATTTTATGATTGTTTGGTCAATTATAATCTGGACAATCAATTATAATTAGAATGGTCAATTATCAAATTAGTTGTGAATCACGAGTTTGGACGAACGACTAATCTGTTCATATGATGTGTGATTAAGACGAAAAGTTCAACTACCAACTTGAAGAGCAAACGAGCGAGCTCGACCGATCACCAAATAAACTGATCAACCACACATTAGAAGTTACGGTCAAGTATTAGCTCAGAAAACGAACCAACAAGCTCGGACGATCACCAAACAGACCAACCAACCATACATCAAACTGATGGTCAACCTAGCAACTCTAAGAGCAAACTAGCAAGCTCGGTTGACCACCAAATAGATCGGTCCACCACAAATCAAATTGGATGGTTAACTCCTAGCTCTGAAGCAAACCAGAAAGTTTGGCTAACCACCAAGTAGATCGACTTACCATACATCAAACCAGCAAGCCCAACCAACCATAAATTAGATCGATCGACCATGCACCAGTTGGGAGAGCAAGCCACTGAGCTTGGATGGTCACCAAGCATATTGTTCAGCCTTGAATTTGACCAATTGGAATAAACGGTACCAAAACATATTAACATTAAAACAGATTAACTTAAGATAAAAGTATGATTACTCATAATTGGACTGTAATTAAACCATCGTTAATTAAAAGCCTACCACAAAACCTATAAAAGTTTGAAGTAAAAAGGTAATCAACATGCATTAACTATTACATTCATTGTTATTTGTCAATCATTGAACTAACTTTGGCATCAAAATACCTTATCTAGGTACTACCCAATCGGTTTGGATGCATAGGAGACTGCTCACTAGAAAACAATTGGATTTCAGACAACACAATAGGACCTAAACAGTTAACCTTGTCACATATCCGAAACATTTATCTTTAAATCTCAATCGATTTGGATGATGCATATAAGATCGTTCACTAGATAATAATTAGATCTTGAACAACACAACATTGACCTTGACCCACACCCAAAACATTTATCATTAAGGTCTTTTATCTTTTAATTATCAAAAGAAATTCACTAAACAACAATTAAACCTTAAACAACATAATAATTCAACCAAACAGTTAATTATTTACCTCTTGCGTTTTTTCACCCTCGTACACGATTTGTAAATTTCATTTATTTATTTATCTTTTCATTATAGAATTCCCATATTGACTTTATGATAAGAAGTAAATTAATTTTCATGATAAAGGTCAAGCAACCAATATTTGTTTCAATTAATTTCGCTATGTCAGCATCATGGTATAGTGGGTAAAATCAATTATTGTATATTATCTAAATATATCACCATCATGTACAATTTCCTTTTTTCCTAAACAATCAACTGACCTCAGTGATTGCTTTTCTTCCCATCAAATAAATCTAGAAAATAATCTCTTCTCCCTTTTTTCCTCCCACTTTCTAAACCAAACAAAAACATAAAAGTTTCACCATTTCAGCACAAAAACAACTCTTTCACCATTTCAGCACAAAAACAACTCTTTTTCAAGTTATCACGTAACAACCATTAATAAATAAGGTGTAACGTAACGCTAACCAGTAACGACACCTTTTTTCTCTTTCGAGTTTCAGAAAGAAAAGCAAATTGCAAGTGACCTTTTATAAAAAATTGATATATTTGTTGGACAGTCTTTCTTAAAAATTGATATTTATACTAGAATGAACCTTTTCAATTTTGCAAAATATTAATGTGGAACCCAAAAAATATACTACATTTGCAACATTAATAATATACTTAGAAAACATTTGTTTTACTTTTTATTTCTATATTCCAATAATTTCATTTTCATTACAATTTTTTTTAAAAAAGCAGTATAAAACATGATAAAAAATTCTCAAAATTGTTGAGTAAAACAGTGATTAAAAGTATCTTGTACTAAAGTAATTAAAACGTTATTTAACGCAGTTAACACTCTTCAGGTTCACAGAAAATACTTTCTCCATAAATAAAAACCAAAAATAAAAAGAAAAACGTGAATCTTTAAAAAAAAACTGAAACAATGAAACGGTGTCGTCAAAGAGTCCAGTTTGTTTCAATTGAATTCATCGAAAAAACCGAAGCAACAAACAAATCTTAACCCTACAACTTTTCACATCTACACCTACATTTCTGTGCTACTATTTTTTTTCTCTTCATACCCCCAAATTTTCCTAGATTTACATTTCCACCCCTAAGCACCGTTTTACTAACCCCACCACAAAACTTCACCCACCGTCACCGCTGTTACCGCCATCACTTACATAGCTTGTAACGACTCCGACCGCCACAAAACATCCGCAGCCGAATCCGCATAATCGAACAACCCATCCACGGTCACGAAACTCCCAACACCACCGTCACTCTCCGCCGCGAATCCAGAACCGAACCCAAACGCGTCAAAACCCGGAACATAATCCTCAAACCCATTGAACCCGGCAAGCTCAAGCAATGCCGGGTCAACCCGACCCGGTTCTTCCTCAACAGCAGCCTCGGTCGGTGGCAACCCCAGCTCATCGTCGGAAGCTTCGAGTAAATACCCCAGCTTGGTCTGCAGCTCGCCTGAATCAGGCACCTGGGTCGGGTCATTCGGGTCCAAAGTCGGAGCCTTGATTTCATCCTCGAAGCTTTTGATGACCGAGTCGAGACCCTGCACCGTGTCACGGTCGGGCACATTGTCAGCATCGTCAAGCATGTTAAAAATGTCGTGCTGAAGCTGCACATCGGAGTGGAGTACCGAGGACTCGGACGAGTCAACTCGGGGAATCTTAGACTCGGGCGAGTCGGACGAGTCGGCAGCAAACTCGTGACGAACTCGCTTCTTGGTTGTTTCCTCCATTGAAAAGTTGAAAAAAGAGTGATTGTAGAGAGAGAAAAGATGAAGGGTTTGGGTGGGAAGAAAGAGAAAGGGTGAAGGGTATTATATATAAGGGTTGGAAAAGTAAGATAGGCTTTGTCTACTTTAATTCCTAATGCAAGATAGTGACAGGCGCGTGCATATCGCTGCATAATAAAACACAACTCCATTCACGGACGTCTCCTTCTTTCTCTCTCTATCTTTTTTTTTCTTTCACACAAACAATAACTTTTTTTAATATTCATAACAAAATAATAACTTTTTTTAATATTAATCACATTGTTTTATCAAGTAAATCAAGGGATTATGGTCAATACCAATGATTCTGCACTTTTTTTTCCTTGGACAAAATCCCAAATTTAATTCCCGAAAATAGAAAAATTATGAAAGAGACACGTAGATAGATAGATTCTACTGTATTAAATAAATAGGTAGTATGATATTAAATTAAGAAAAATAAAAAATAAAAGTAACGATAAAAGTTAAAAACTGATGTTGTGTGTGTCGTTCTGAATTTTCCTTTTTGGCGTGTAAGATCCGTTGGCCATTATTGCAGATAGCTGATTTTTCTTTTCTGGCAATAAACTAAATTTAATTCGGGTTTGGGTTCCGGGGTGGGGACCACGTAATAGGAAACATCATGTGTGTTTTTTTATTAATTAGGTTTATTTTTTGAAAGTTTGGGATTTGGTGGAGTGGTCAGTGGGTCACACCACAGGTGGTGGTAGATTCTTGGGTTGGGTTGATTTTGTTTTTGTGGAATATTATTATTATTATTTTTTTTTATTTGTAGAAAAATTAGATATGGGTTTGTTTTTTAATGAATGATGAAAGGCAAGGAAAGAAGGTTCTAGTGAGGCTAGGGTTATGAAAGGAGTACTGAAGGTGTTGGATTCTCCTGGAACCACCAACCACTTGCCTTTCTCCTTCAATCTCTGTCATATATATTATCAATCTTCTTTCTTATATTATTTTAATCAATTTCTTATTCTATTAATATATGAACTACAGCATCACAAATAATTATATTTATCTTTCAAATTTCTATAATTATTTTGAACAGAAAAAAAAGATAGTTGATAAGTCTGCCTAGAAGGTAAATTAGAAGCTAGAAATATTTTATTAATGAATTTAAAAAGTACATATATATAATTAATAATAAAATAAAAATACAATAAAATTTACTTTTTTTAATATATATATATAGATATAGATTTACTAACTTATGTAATATTTTAAAGTGTATTAAATTTTAATTAATAAAAAAATATACTTTAAATAAAGAAGATTTTAATAATTTTGATTTTTAATTTTAAAAAGTAAAAGAAAATTAAAAATTATTTAAATATTTTTATCTTAAAATTTACAATTCATATATATATATATATATATATATATATATATATATATATATAAAAGATATTTTTATCAACTAAAATTTAAAACACATCTTACATAAATTACATATATATTGAATAAAAGAATATGGGTGTTATTTTTATTTTTATTTTGTTTGAAATGTCTTATTTCTATCTATCCTTTAACTTTTTTTTTCTTTTATAAAACAATATTTAATATATATTCGAACGAACGCGATATACTTATTAATTAAGAAATAAAAAGATTGTCACACAAATATTCATTGAATATCTATAAGGAAATTAGTATGAATTTTACTTGGTATAATTAAACTTGTATATGTCACTGTAATTAAATTAAATTACATGTGTAAAATATTTACAAGTATCCGTTAAATGTAACAGTTTTGTATTCATAGCTGTGTGTATAGTACAGTTGTTGGTCTCAGATTTGTACTTATATAAGTTGTCGTGTTAACTTAAAACACCATCGTCACAATGATAATAAAAAAGAATAAACTAACATGTAAGAGCATTGATTGAATACTATGTAATGTAACATACAAGGAATGACATAATTGATGTAATAAATTATTAACTCTTTCACTGCTTCACCAAAGAACATGTAAGAATCATGCAACTATAAGACTATATGATATTGGAGAAATCTATTTAATTACAGTATTTGAGATTTACATATATTATATCTTTAAATATATAACTAAGCGTCAAAGTGCAATAATGCATTTGTATAATTTAGGTTATTTATAAACATCACTAGGGAGTTTAAAACAAGTTTAAGAATCAGATTTTTTATTTATTAATAAAATGATTTATATTAAAGTGTATTATAATTTTTCTTAAATTATTTTTTGAGTAATAAGATTATTTTATACAGTCCAATGACTTTATTTTTAACACTAAATAATATATCAAAAATATCTTCTTATATTCTAAATTATTCAACTATTTTGAAGAATGATAATTGTTTTATCTACACAATATATTCTAGATGATTTTTTAAGAGATTTTATAAATTTTTATTTTCAACGTTTTCATCAAATTGTTTCTTTTATAATTAATACGTTTTTCACAAATACTTAAGCTTTATATCAAATTCAAAAGCAATTCTCTGTACAAAAGTCAATACATTTTCAAATCCACTTTCTCTATAACTTTTAAAAAACTAAAAAATATTTTAATTGTTCAATAACTTCATCAATGCATATATATTTTTATTATAAATTATTACAAATGGAGTTAACCCAACTAAAATGTCATATCAAATATTAATTTCTAACTAAAATTTAAAGTTTTAGAATTTGTTAAACAAACAACTTTATTTTATATTCTAGTATTTAAATAACTCAAATAAAATATCTATTTCTCTTAATATTTACAAAGAAATTAATAAAATAAAAATCATAATTATTAGCAAGAGAATAGAGGTAATTAATCCAACATCAAACTCCCTCAAAGAACAATCTCTACATAATTTTACTTGTCAAACTATCAATTCAAGACCAATTTTTAAACAACATTCTAACATATCAGAATCTCAACTCCGCATCAATTTCAACCAAATCAAGCAATTCAAACAACACAATATCATAATAACTATAATAGATTTCAATATTGATTCTTTCAACTAAAACAACACTTTCAATCATTCATAGACCATCAAAACAAAAAATCATACAAGAAATCACACAAGAAATTCTCATACCAAACTACCAATCTCAAATCAAATTCAACATGCATAACAGTTTGTCAAAGCATCGGCAACATAAAAGAGTGGTATCTAGCTTTTCTCATCCGTTAAACGATCGAACAACTTTACAGAACCTAAAATCGTTCACTCAGCTCGAAGAACTCCATCTGCACCTAAAAACCACATAATCATGATCAGAGTACGCCGTTAGAACCATTCATTGACAAAGAACCTAAAGCAAGGCTCAAATGGCACATGTAGTGAAAACTGATCACATGCATTGAAAAACATGAAAATTATAGAAAAGATAAAAAAAAACTAACTTACTCTTTTTCCATAACTAACCGGAAAGACTTGAAAACCTTGTCGTATTGATCATTTTGACATCTCTGATCTTGAAACAGATGTCCTAGCAAGTAGAAAACTTAGAGAAAAATAAGAGCTCTAAAAAAACAGCTTCTAAAAAGATGGTGTGACTTGAAATAATGAAACTCACTTTATAAGATTTCTATTTATACTTTTAACTTTTAACTTTAAAATATTTGAATCTCAATACCACACTACCCATTCTGAAGGAAATTTTTTAAACTCTTTCATTGCTCATAATATTTTTAATTAAGTTCTATTTGTAACATCCCAAATTATATAGAATAATATAACATAGTAAGTTCACATTTATATAAAAGAGAACAGTTAGAGTAGACTGTAAATAAAGTTTTAAGCTTACAGTCATCCCAAATTGAGTCCTAATTTAAAACTTAAACATAATAGAGTATTTCAAAAGATAAGGAATAACTGATAGAATCCTAAGGAGACTAAGCAGCAGCATCATCTTCCTTCAAAACCTGCTCCAGAGGCACCTCATCCATCTCTGCTCACATCCAAGTGGATGATCATTGCAAAAGAAAGCATACCCAAGCAAAAACAAACACACAAGAAAAGGTGAGCTAGATATAAAAATCATGTTATAACAGTCATAGGCAACATGCAGGTAAAGACAGATATACTATATTATACAAACATGACTTGTGGCACTTAAACTTGACTCTTCCGGTCTTAGAATGATTGTCGAGCTATGGTGGGTTATGCACTCGTGGTGGCTTCTACTGTTTTGCAAAGTCATTGCCAATGGGTTTCACCCTACCACACTCACGAAGTTAGTCCGTTATCACTCACCTTGGGCCATACTGGAAGCACCCAATACTAGGACCTCCTGCTACTCCTCACCACATGGATCAATCCTCTCTACTTGAGAATGAAAGACCATTGGAGCGTCAGGAAAACCCCCAAGACTGAGCTACCATGCAAATCATTCTAAACACTAAGGGCACCACCATGAATCTTCTCCTTGAAGATCATGGAATTACGTCCAATAACATAGGGCACCACCATGTAACCTCCCTTTGAGATCCATGGAATTACGTCCAATAACATAAGGCACCACCATGTGACCTCACTTTGAGATCCATGGAATTACGTCCATCAATCATATTGTCACTTTGAAACTTAACTCAAGACATGAACAACCAAATACCATAATATTATCACATTCAATCCAAACATATAACCTCACTGATCACAAAATATCATATATACATTTACACCATTCTAATAATCAAAACATAGCTCAAGGTTATCATAAAAAAAGGAATAAAAAGAATAAAAACAAGTTCTGGGCAAGTCGCTCAGCGCACCAAACTCGCTGTGCAAATAACAAAAACAGTGGGTTTTACTAACTCACATTCGCTCAGCGCACCAAGCCTATGCGCTATGCTAAACTCCATTCGCATAGCGCACCAAGTCTGCGCGCTATGCTAAACTGAAAATTCTGCTACACACTATCAGACCTTAAACCCTCGCATAGCGCCCCAAATTCGTTATTCGAATTGATTGACATTAAACCCAGATCACTACCAGTCGCATAGCGACTAGATTCGCAAAGCGAATCACCAGACAGAGAGCAACCCTCTCCAGTCACTCGCACAGCGCACCAACTCGCTATGCGAATGACTAAACAGAGAGCACCCCGCTGTGAGGACTCGCTGTGCGAAAACATTCGCGCAACGAGTCTGCATAATCTGCAGAACGAAAATCTTGCAGAATTATACAACTCACACACTATTTTCCAATTCTAACCAGTTTCCCCAACTTCTAACACCCCTAGATTGTGTTTTATACCTAATTAAGCTTATCTAGATGATCCCAACCCTCCTTACTACAAATCTAGAGTGCTTAAGACTCAAATTCAACTCTAAAACACCAATTTCCACAACTTAGGGACCCAATTCCAATTCTACTACTTTGCACCTGTTTTTGACCAGTTTGATGATTGTAACAAGTCACAAATATCCTCCTTATACTGTCCGAACAGACTACAAGAGCCCTAGACTCCTAACTCTCAAATTCACTATCTCAATTCCTCCAAAATAACTTAAAACACTACTAATTCACTATGCTTTCTATCTAAACAGTGTTGTAACAGATTTCACACCCCAAATCACTCCCAACCTAATCAATTACAGTAGATTAAACTCATCCACTCAGTTCATAACATCACAGCACAGTTCATAGATTTCACATTTCAACACATACCACACAATATACTAAAAAATGTAAAATACAACTCCAAACAGTACACCAGTTCAGAATTCAGTATACATACACCTCATGCAACCATTTTAAAGAAATATTCTATCTCCCCTTACCTGGAAAACTTCACAGCACAACTTAAAGTACCGTTCTCTACAGCACCTCACGCAGCAAGGGCACAACCCCACTCTACAAATCACCCAAGTGGTGATACAAACAGCTCTTAGAACTAGAACGAACAGAGGAAAAACATAAAGAAGGTACACTGGGCACATGCAACTTGCCCTAAGTCCTAAACAGCGGAGAATAGTTAAGAGCTACTTACCCGCTGAAGAATGAAAATCTATTCGGATGGTTGCGAAGGTCTCAACACCGCGGTCACCTGAGCATCACCTAATCAACAATGCAACGGTTGAAATTGGTGAAGAAGTAGAGAAAAATATAAGAACAAGCTTTTTTTTAGAGAGTGAATGGGAAGCTGAGATAATGAACTTAGATCTGAAAGTCCTTTTCTAAGGTCATAGTGCCCTTAGTCTTACGGGCTTGGCTGCCTCAACATAAAACCCAACTGTTCTTTGTCCATTTTTCAGGTCTTCACACTATTCTCAAATATAATTTCACAATTATTTTAATAAAAATATATTAATAAAAAAAACCTAAAACAAAAAATTGGACCTGAAACCCAATAATAATATTGGTACATTTCGTTCATATATTTCTACAATTTAATATTCTCCTGCTAAATTATACTACCTCAATAATAACCATCATTCGCACCACCATATATCAATTATATTATTGTTTAAATACTAAATATCCTTTATCACGTTTTATAGAAATACATTAATAAACATAATCATTTTTAAAAATACTACTACGTAACATAATATATAACTTTTTACAATAGTTAGACTAATTAAAAGTAAAGGAAAATATTATTTACGAAAATAATATATCATTTGAACAAGAGTTTTTATTTTTCTTTTTTCATTTACAAAACACATACTTCATAAATACTATTCTATTCTAAAATGTAAAAGTTAATCAACACTATTATCTTGCTATAAACCAAGGAACTAACTCTCATTCATCTTTGCAAGCATTAACCATATAATTAAATGAATTGAAGTTTAAATATAAATTAAATTTTCTTTTACTTTTCATTTATAAAAATAAGTTATTGAAAATATGGCTTAACTAATTTTTTTTTCTTTATTTGATTCTCTTTCTTTATGCACATCAAACTTTTGGTACCTTTTTTTAATGAGAAAAAACTGTTCTTATCCACTTGGGCATTGATTTTAGTACCTTTTTTTTCCCTATAAAAAACTGTTGTCATTTACTTTAGGTTTAATGTCTCGGTAGGTCCCTATTTTCGGCGTGAATTTCAAATAGGTCCCTTTTCTTTTCCGCGTCTCAATTGGGTTCTTTTTTGTGTAAAATTGGAGCAATTAGGGGTCTGCCGTCAAATTAGACAAACGGCCGTTTAAGTTTGCCTACGTGTTATTAAAAATGATTTTGAATTAATTTTTGTATTAAAAAATGGATTTGTTCTTCAAGGGCAAAAAAGGTAAACTGGGGCAAACCCTTTTCTTCTTTTCTTCTTCGATTGGAAGCGCGGTTCTTCTTTTCTTCTTCGATTGGAAGCGCGGAGGGGAAATCCCTTCCGAATGAAGAACTTACAAGAGGTCACGATGCTATTCGCTATCAGGGCTTCTCCCAGCGCCCCGCTTCACTTCGGGCAAAGCACTCCTGCACCAGCGTCCACAACCGTCGCGACCCCTCGAGATCTCCAGTCAGGCGACCGTTGCGCGACCACGCTCCGTCAAGCTAGGACAGCCACCGGCGATGACGGTCACCATAGGAGGAAGATTTACCAGCGTCAACGCGACCTTCTCCTTCTTCGCTCTTCTCCGACAACCTAACTTCACCGTGCTTCTCACTGTTCCTGTTTTTTGACTGTTGGAGACATGAAGAGAAACTCAAAATTTGTTTTGTTTGTGCCCGAGTGGTTCTTGATGGTTCCTAGTGAATACAGGTGAGTAGTGTGAGAAGTGTATGATAGATGATGAAGGCGTTGAGGTGGTTACGGATGAGAGGAGTCAAAGGTTGGAGTTTGTATGGTTGCAGTAGGCAGAGACTGGGAAAAAAATCTCTACATAATTGAGCTCAACCGTAATTGCAAACTAACTTTTAAGTGCCTTACTTGAGCTGGCATAATCCAAGAATAAACGAAGCAAACAAACAGAGGGCCAGTGAGAATGTGAACAGAAGTTAGACATTCTATTCCAACAACAATGCCACTTAGTGGTAACCCCAAAAACGACTTCAAGACTTTGTAATCGATTACAATGTAATGGTAATCGATTACAGAGTGTTGAAATCATGACCACCCTGCACGACTTCAAATTTGTATGCCACCAAAAGCACTGGTAATCGATTACAAAACATGTGTAATCGATTACCAGGTTGTTTTGGTGCAAGGCAGAAGAGGACGCTCGTCCAGGCAGCGGACGCTCGTCCAGGCAGAAGCGGACGCTCGTCCAGGCAGAAGCGGACGCTCGTCCAGGCAGAAGCGGACGCTCGTCCAGGCAGAAGCGGACGCTCGTCCAGGCAGAAGCGACGCTCGTCCAGGCAGAAGAGGACGCTCGTCCCGAAAGCTAAGAGGACGTTCGTCCATCTAGCTAAGAGGACGCTCGTCGAGATGCGCTCAGTGCACGCTCGGTAGGAGAAGTGGACGCTCGTCCATTTTCAGTGAACGCTCGTCCACATACAGATCGTCCGCCCGGCGCGATTTTTCCAGAAAGTTTCACGCAAGAGTGCTTCTTCCAACATAACCCACCTGGTAATCGATTACCAAAATGGTGTAATCGATTACCAGTACGTTTTCGCCCTTAACATTTCCAGTCTTGCAGGGGTGAGGATTTCAACATTGTGTAATCGATTACCAAAAAATGGTAATCGATTACAGGACCCAGAAGTAAAACGCACAGAAAGAGATGAAGGAGATGAACAGAGAAAGAGAGAGTAAAACGCACAGAAACAATATTATTCACTCTGATTTCTTCAAAGTCACATTTACAAGAACAGAGGTTTAGAATTTATACAATGAAAAGGCAACTGGACAGTTAATTATAAACTGTCCTCTCTGAAACAATCATTACAAAACTCTAACACAAAGCTGCCACAGTCCTCTCTTATTTAGGTAATTTCCTAATCTAAACCGAACAAATCTAACCCAGAACTACATAAATCAAGGTAAATCAACAAAAACATAGAAAGCCCTTTGAGAGAACATGACGATTAACCCTAGGATCAAATTTTCGAAACTCAAGCTTCTCTGTGAACTGTCTCGGCTTTCTCTTTTCATAGAAAAATCCAGTGTCGGCAGCAGACACTGGTTTCACAAACATCTGAGCCTTTTTCTTCTTGTCACCCATTCTTTACTCTTGAAAGTGATATCACTATCTATCACAAACGCAAGATCTGTAATGGAGGTGTTGCGAGACGCAAATCTGTGTGGTAAATGTTCGATTCGTCGCGCTGCTGCAGGTGCGTAAGGCTGCTCCTTCCACTGTTTTTCGTGGCTAACGCCGGTGAGGTGCGATTGGAGGTTATCAGAGGAATGGCAAAGAGAAGATGATATGAAAAGGATTATATGAAAAGGGTTTGCCCCAGTTTTCCTTTTTTGCCCTTGAAGAACAAATCCATTTTTTAATACAAAAATTAATTCAAAATCATTTTTAATAACACGTAGGCAAACTTAAACGGCCGTTTGTCTAATTTGACGGCAGACCCCTAATTGCTCCAATTTTACACAAAAGAGAACCCAATTAAGACGCCAAAAAGAAAAGGGACCTATTTGAAATTCACGCCGAAAATAGGGACCTACCGAGACATTAAACCTTTACTTTAACATTGATTGGCATCCATTCTCCCACCTACTTTTCTTGGGTCCTTTTTTTCTGTACTTTCTCACTTGCAAGTGAAATATGAAGTAATTCAATTTTTATTCTATTTTAAAAATTATTAAATAAAATTGGTTTTTTAAGTTTTATTAATCTTCAGTCAATCCTATATTTTAGAAAATTCATTATTGTTAAAATGACATTTTTTTAAGTTATCAAGCAGGTATTCATTAAAATTACAAAATTTAGAATAAGAAGAAGAAAACCAAAAAAACATATAAAATTAAAAAATTATTTTTGGAGTCATCATTAAAAAAAATTACACAGATTCACAATTTATTCACCAAAAATTACACATATATATTATAACTTTGATCTCTACCCTCATTTGTCACTTTATTTTTTTTAAGTTTTGTAATAAAATCTTATAACAGTTTTTAGCTCTTATATTTTAAAACTATTTTTTAAATAATATAACAATTGAAGTTACATAAATATCACCTAAATTATTTTCAAATTACATTCACACTTCTGCTTATTAATTTCTTTTGTAGATAATAATATTTTGACAACATTTTAACATCATCTACATGTTGTTATTATGTAATTTTTGTAATTGATTCAAAATTATTCCATAATCAATAATAATAATCATAAACATCAACATGAACCAATCTCAGAATGACACGTAAATAATATTAAAATGTTGTCAAAGTATCATTATCATTTTTTCTTATAAAGTGAGTATAATTTAAAAAATAGAAAAAATGAATGTAATTTAAATATATTTTTTAGAAAAGAATTACAAAAATATATTAAACTTATGAAGATAAAATTTAAAATAGGTTAAAAGAAGTGTAGAAAGCACGTTGTCTCTTTACCGAAGCAGCCGCTGACAATGTTCTCCTCGTGGCATCTGAAAAGTTTGATAGATGAGAACTTATTTTCTCTTCTACCACGTCACATTCGAATAAACCTATTTGCAGCCTTTTCTTTTTCTTTTTTATATTATCCAAATCTTTCTTCTTTATTTCTTTTTAAACTTTCAAAAAGCTTCTTTACTTTTTATTTTTAACTTTGCTATTAAAAAAATGGAGAGCACAAGTAACGGTAAGAGAAAGTAATGATAGTTTGATTTTTTTATTTTAAAAATATAAAAGTTTACTTTTTTTATAATTATTCTATTCTTATAACGTGTCTCAAATAAATATATATCTCTTATCATGGTACGAACAAAGTATTCATTATATTATCATGATTCTTTATTTGTTCCTTTTGTTAATGGCAAGAAAATATTTACATATTATTTTTCTATTCACATATATTTGAAAGTTTGTAGTGATTTTTATCTTTTATTTTAAATTATATTATTCAAAACGAAAATTTTAAAATAAAATCACATTAAAAGATTAAAGGGAAATAAAATTATGCATTAAATTTATCTTTTGAAAATCAAATTTAAATAAATTATACCAAAAGATAAAATTTTAAAATTAAAATAAAATAAATTTTATAAATTTAGATAAAATAATAAAAAAAATAACATAAAATTTTAAACTATTCATATTAACATAATCTTAACAACTAGATTAGGAATTTGGCTTAGATCTAAAACAGCTTGAAGTTCTTTTCAGTTTGTTTCACCCTTTTTCAGTTTAGAATCAATATGGCAACTCAACATCCGTTTTTATGTAAAAAATAAAAAATTTCAATCTATTTTCATGATGTTATATTTTTTATGATAGAAAAAAAAAATAAACGAGCAAACTTGCTAGTCCTAATAACTCGACAGTTGGATTATAAAATTCAACCCATTTTTAATTGTCATACTAGTATAATTCGACCATTTTCTTAATAAAGCAGTATCATATCATAGTAAACAAATTAAATTAACCTGCTTTGTTATATATATATATATATATATATAATAAGTTAACTAATTTATTTTATCTTATTGTAAATATTATGTTAAAATAACTAAAAAATTAATTTTTACATAAAAATTTACAACTTATCTTTAAGAAATTAAAGCTAGTATGTCTGGGATGTGAATGTTTGATTAGGTTAAAAATATATTATATAAACTATTGCATAGAGTTTGATTCATAAAATCTAGTGAAACTTTTATCCTATAATTTTATAACTTTAAAATATAGTAATTTTTATATGTTTTTATCTTAAATTGAATCATCAATATTTTATTTTATCATGCTTGAATTAATAAGTAATTATAATTAGTCAAATAAACACAACTCAATTAATAAAAAGATATTTAAAATTTTATTTTATTATTTATATGATTTGATATAGTTGTTAAATAATTAACCATTAACTTTTCTTTATATTTATATGAATGAAATTTTTTTTTTTTTTTTTGTAAGATATGAGCTCCAAAAGTTACATTTTTATTTTAAATTTATAATAATGCATATTGTGAATGAGAAATAAGACATCCTAACCTCGTTCCACTCTTTACTTTATATTTGTGAACGGAAGTATTAGAACATGTTATATATATATATATATATACTTTTAAAAAAACAATTATTTAAGAGAATAAACAATGGGCAGAAGTTGTACGGCACACAGCATTTGTTAATACCTCGTGCACTGTCTCGGTGCAAGTCACTGTGGCGGCTTTCACACTTCCCCATGACACCATTAGCCATGCACGGTGCCAACTCAGTTCTTACACTTCACACGTGCCACTCTTTCGATTATTACGTGCCAAACTTTTTTTTTCCTTTTCCAAAATATTCTCTCATAAATATTTCTTAAATTTAAACTAATAATTGTGCTATAATTTCAATTGTCTTTCCTTGATGACGTGGATGCATTTGGAACACTCAAACCAAAATCACCACAAAAAACACTTCCTAGCTATTTACTACTTTTACATTCTTATTACGGCCTCAAATAATTTTGTAAAAATAAATTCTTTAATCTAAATTTCTTAATCTAGAAGTCCATTCATTCACACACTACTTTTACCAATTCATGAATTGGTGATCTCCGAACGGCGTCGACAATCTCGAGAAATGTCAAGATCGGACAGTCACGACAGGTGAATTTTCGAACATAATTAAAGTAAAATACTGATTAAGGATGATTGGGTCGTGATTAAGACTTTGCTAATTCGAAATTCACGACCAAAACTATAAATACAGGTTAAAAATAAGAGGTAGACAAGTTTATTAGTTATGCATTTGTTATCGTGCTTAACTTACTGATGGGACTATCATTAACTTTGACATCGAAACACCTTTAACAAGTACACCTTCAATCGATACATAAGAGACTGAACAAAACTTGACTAAACAGAAAGAACGGAGAAAGCGTGGAACGAACGACGTCGAAAAGAACAGGACTTAGATGACTCGATTTATACCGAAACAATATACATTTTTTTATTTTTATTAAATAAAACCATTTTTTTTACATGACCTTTACTAAAAATGTTAAAAAAGAAAATGTTTTGAAGCAAAGAAAATATATTCTGATAACTTTTCCCGACAATTGCTCAGTGTATCGTGAATGCGGTCTGATTTGTTTGGTCTGTCAGCACTAGGGGTGGGCAAACTGCACTATTTGCACTGCACTATAAATCTATTACAATTAACTATAAAATAGTTTAAAAAAACTGAACTGTACTAGAAAATAGTTCACAAAATCTGAACTAAACTACTTTTTAGTTCAGTTAACTACAATGCACCTTTTTCTAATAAATAAATGTAGTTTTGCACTAGTACAACTGTCAATGGCTAATCATCGATAAAGTTAAAAGAATTAGTTCAATTTGATTTTTTTTTAATAATTACAAACAAATAAATTAATATTCAATAACATCACAGCATTTAAAAAAATTAAATTATAAATCTATATAATTAGAATTAGTAAATAATTATAATAAAAAATTTAAAAAAATTAATGAAATATTATTGGTACTATTTTATCATATTATTAAAATTAAATTAATAACTATAATTATTTATCATTACTATTTATTATTAATTTAAAAATATAAAATGTCTAAAATTTGATTCTCATATTAAATATAGTTTAATTTAATAATATAAATTTGTTTATATATTATTTTATATAGATTAAAAACTTAATCTCTAAAAAATATTTCTGTTTATCTCTGTTTTGCGTTATTCGAAATATTTTTATTTTGACAATTATCTAGTTTAATATAAAAACTCTCATCTTTCTTCTCTTTTCACCTTTTTCTGAATTCTCATATATATATATATATATATATATATATATATAATATTATATTTTATAATTATTTACATAAGTACTTTTATCTTTTTATTTTTACAATTATAGTTAATTTTATTAAGTTATAAAAATAATTACCAGTTTTTGAAATATAATTACAATATAATAAAATTTAGTTTTTTTTAAAATAGATAATTATTTTAGTATAAATTTAATAATATCATTTTATTTTAATAATTATTATAATAATAGTTAACTTTTTAAGAACAACTAATTAATACAAAAATTAATACAAAAATTATTTATCATTACTATAATTATTTATCATTACAATTTAATTATGTTGTAATTTTACTCAACTAAAAAAAGTATTTTTTTAGTTAACTATAGTTTAGTTCAGTAAACTATTTTAACTCAAACTAACGAAATGTTTTGGCACTGCTGTTAAATATTAGCATTGCGCTCAAAATTAACAGTGATCCAAATCTTTCTGCAAATTGTTTATGAATAGTAATACGTGTCAGGCTTTTGCTCACTGCATCCCATAATTATTAATTGTTGTTCTATAATTTTTGAAATGACCATTTTAATTTTTATGATATGTTTTCTTTATTACGAAGCCTTTCAAAATAAGTTTTATTAAACAAAATTTTTTAAATAAGGTTATTGAAACAAGTTTTTAACAACAATTAGTTTTAAATCTAATTTAATTCTATAAAATCAATAGATCTAAAAATAAGAAATCTTATTAAAATAAGTAACTATGATACTACATGTTTCAACTCATTTTTGAAACAAAATTTCTAGAAATTTTTTAGAATCCTACATAAACATCATCTTCCCCTTTTCAATTAAACAATTCGAAAGTATTACGGTTTTGTTTTCAAGTTAGACAATTCAGAAAAGAAAAAAAATTACATTTTAATACCTTGGAGATTATACACGAAAACGTGTGTTCATCATTTGGGCACAGTGACAAGCTTTCGGTGGCCGTGAGTTGAGAGAAAATTGAGACAGAGAATGATCTAAACTCTAGTTAACTCCAGTTAACAGTTAACTATACAATAAGTTTAGTATTTTCAAACTGAACTATTAAACAGTATAATTGGTTTTTAGTAAAAATAGTTTAAGTTTTTTAAGTACAAAACAGTATAGATAAACTATAGTTTATGGTTTTTAAGTGAATTGTGCCCAGCCCTAGTCAGCACCGCTACCTAAAACCAATCACAACGTTAATGAGATAAGTGAAGAAATCTTAATATTATGAAGTTGTACGAATGAAAAGCTTTTCACATGCACCTCCAATTGACTTTTCAGTAAAGACAGATACATTTCCCTATAAACAAAAAATACAAAAGAATCTCTCTCAAAATCAAATTAAAACTCTCTTGGCAAATTTTATTCTTAAAATAATTTTACAAAAATAATATTTAAATTTCAGGCATCTTAAGTTTAATTAATGAAATTAAGTAAATATTAATATTTCATCATTGATGTGACTTAATATTTCATATCGATAAAATCATTTATTCAAATGATATATTTCATTATTAATTTAAATTTGCAATACTTATATATTTAACTTTTTTAAATATTACTTTACATTGTAAATACAAAGTTGTGATGCTCATATTATTTTATTTGATAAATAAAATATGGGTGTGTATAAATATTGGCTCAGTCTAACTATATATAATATAATTTTTAAATTAATGATAATTTGATAATATTCTTTTAACAACATTTTAACATCTACGTGTATTTTGTGATTAATCTATATTGATATTTATAATTATTATTATTAATTGTAAAATAATTTTGGATCAATTATAGAATAACACATAACACGTAGATGTTAAAATGTTATAAAAGAATGTTATCAAAACATCATTATTCTAATTTTTATGTATATATATATATTTTTTGTGTGGTGTAACTATTTTGTATTGTTATAAACGGTTGTAATAGTATACAGTGATTATCTAACATTTTTTTTTCTTTCAGACTTTACTTTCCAACTTACTTTTGACTTTTGCTTTTGTATTTTAAATAATCTTTTAACTACAGTTTTACGCCAAGCAGATATGTTGGAATGGTGGAACTTTTTTATATATAAATTACTTAATTGTATGATTAAATAAGTCACCAAATGTATTCATATGTGTAACTGTACGCCAATAGGAAATTGTCGCGTAGAGATACAATTAGAAATTTTATAAAAAAAGTATAATTATGAAAAATTCAGCAGACACATTCTTTTATTGTATATTAATTATCACAGAAGACAAGCTAATAGTACATAGTACATGCTTGTGAGCTAGCAATGATTCCATTATCACTATTACAAACTAGTAAAATTATGCATTTTCGAAAAATAATAAAAATTGAGTAATTATTATATAATCAAGTTTTCTAAAATGTATTTTAATTTTACTTATTGTTCTATAAGATATATTAAAAAAAAGTTGAATAAAGTTGTCGCACTTGTATATTTTAATCTAACTCTAATACTACTTAGCATTATATCAATTACCAATAAATGAATTTTGTGATTTTAAGTGAATTTTAACTTGATGAATTGTTCAAATTAATACTTTTTCTTTGTGTATTGGTTCAAAACAGTTTTAAAGTTGAAAACGTCTATGACTTGTTTAATTGTTTAGATTTTAGGCTTTATCAGTGGCACAAATTCAAACACAAATAAGTATAACAATTATGATTCAATCATTTAGTTTAAAACAATCATACAGACTAAACAATCTCATCAACACGCAACACATTAAATTATCAAACTCACGTACATCAAAATAGCTAGTTTCTCTTATATGTTCAACAACTTACAATACCCTAATTAGCGAAACTCCTTCCAACTTGCAAGATGCTCTATTTACATATAAAAATATCACAAGAACGATCAAAACATACCATTATAACAACTGATTAGTAGAGACTTATATAGATGACTAAAAATGCATACAAGTGAAAAAAAGATTCACATTCAACAAACAACCTTACATATGAAAGTAAAAGTTGAAACTCAACTTACGTTAATAGAAAGATTGATTGCCTCAAATTGAAAAGGTCGTTTGATCATACAAACTCAGATCTTTAATCACACGAGTAAAGAGAAATAACTCTTATAAAGAAATCAAAAAACTCTGAATTTTTTTTTATAATAAATATTGTATTTTAAATAATAAAAAAATTTCATAGTAAAACTATTTATATTAAAATATTTTAATATTAAAATAATCAAGTATTACAATTATTATTGTCACCTCTAAAATGCTATTTTTTAGATTTTTACAATAAATTTATATGGGTTATGTATGCTTAATTGTATAATTGTGTATGATTTTAAAGTTAATATAATATTTTTATATATTGTGATTTAAGTTTTTATTTAAAGTTTAAATAGTATTAAATTTTTTTTTATATTTTTTATGTTATATAAAATTTTAACATGTAAAAAAATATCAATACATGCAATAGATTTTCTCATAAATAATAAAATAATTTACGTGTTGATTTGTAATGTTTGGAAAATAATTGAATCAAAATTTTGACAGGATATAGCTAAGAACGTGTGATAATTAACTTCGAATCCCTTTCACACGAAAAAAAGGAACTTCCAATTTGAGAAGATAAGAAGAGAATCTTTAAACGCCCTAATATAAGCACATTCTTTATCTTTCTATAGACAAATAAATAAGCGTGTATAATAGTAATAAACGAGAAAAATATAAGAGTTGAAATTTTGTTAAAGATATTTGTTTCATATCTTTCCATCTATATTTATCAATTATTTTCATAACATTAATTTGTTAGAATTAAAAAAAATGTAAATATATGATATGGGATTTAAAAGTAACTTAAATTATTTAATAAAAAAATAAAATACCGACAGGAAATATCTTAAATCAATGACATTAAACTCCCAACTAATACCATTTTTCTACCGAAGCTCTTACTCTATTGGTTTTTTAGTGTGTTCTTTAAGATTATTTATTTAAAATTTAATAATTAATACTTTTTTATTTGAATAGAATAGTCATAGTTGTTTTAATTTTTTAATTTCAACATCACCATAAATATTCATTGAAGGAGAAATAAAAACAAACATTTAAGTAACAAAGTAGTGACTAATGTTAGATTGAATTTTTAATGTTATACTGAATTTTTAAAATAACAGTTAAATAAATAAAATTCTCCAATTAAAAATAATAGTAGAGAATGACTTTTTATTTTCTTTTATAGAAAATGATGATGATAAAGCAACTAATATCTATCAGCAAAAGAAAAAAAGTAAATAATATATGGAACATAAACAGTATCTGTGAAAGTACCAATGTGTCCCTCTTGTTGGGTAGAAATTTTAGATGCAGGCAAAGGATAATGAAATTGAAGATTTCTCGGGATATGACGTGTTTGGTTTGGCAGATAGATAACTGCGTTTCAGGAAAATCATGTAATTATTTTAAGCTGAATATAAAACGGCGTCGCTGTCCCCCAGTGCATCACGTCTTCTGCCAAATGCCGACACAAATTATTTAAATATTTGTACCAAAAAAATATTGTTTAAATATTACATATAATATAAAGTTATTTTAATTAGACTCAGATGTGTTTGACTATAGCGAAAAACGTTATATTTTATTTTCATGTTTTTTCTTAACTGAATATTTTAGATACATTCCTGGCTTTTTTTTTATCAATACTTGCAGGCCATGTTTTTTTTATTAATAATTACTTATTTTATTTAGTACTTATTTTGCCACGATTATCATTTCATACACATGATTACTTTGTTTATACTAAATATATTAAAAAAATACAGAATAAATAAAACCAAAATTAAGACAGCTAATAATGCTAGATGAAGATCAGAATATTTGAAAGATAAAGACAAAGGTGAAAGGGAAATTTAAAAACTGAGACATTATAAAGTTAATCTGAAAGTTCTAAAACAACTTAATGAAGACTTAATTTACACTAATATGATAAATTTAAAATATAAAATAATTATTGTTAATTTTATAACATTAAAGATAAAGGTAAGTTTATATATAATGACGTTATTTCTTACTTAAAGAAAATAAAGAAGTATTAAGAGTTAAAGACACGTTTTTAGAATTAGTGAGAGCAAGTTTTCTTTTTTAATTATAGTTGACGTGTTTACTTATAATTATGAAAAACATACACACTTTTTTCTGTTAATTTGCTTTTAAAAGTTCGCTCAAGAAAACACCAGAAAATAAGAATATTATGTTTCTTATATTTATAACTTTTAAATCGAATTATGAGATATTTTTTAATTGTTTTTCTATGGCTATCAAATCAAGATAAAAAAAAGGGTTAAATATGTTTCTTATCCTTAACTTTTAACGAAAATTGGAATTAGTCCCTCTTCAAAACTTTAGTCTAATTTAGTCTCCAAATTTTAGAAATGTGTGAATTTAGTCTTTTTAACTAAATTTTGTTAGGTTTATTTGATGTTTCAAGTGTATTTCATGATAGTATTTGAGTTAACAAAATAAAGTTTATTTGAGTTACTGAGAAATGAGTTTAAAACATTAAATAAAGTTAACAAAATTTGGTTAAAAGGACTAAATTCACACATTTCTAAAGTTTGGGAACTAAATTAGTCCATAGTTTTGAAGAGAGTCTAATTCCAATTTTCGCTGAAAAATTAAGGGATAAAAACATATTTAACCCTAAAAAAGAACTATTAATAAAATAAATTAAATTAAACATCAAAATATTAAAGAAGTTTAACTTAAGTATTAACCGGTATGTGCATGATTTATCATAAGTTCTTTAACATGCTTTAATTCTTATTGAAAAAAATCACTTAAATTAAGATATTATTGAAAAATTGGTTAAGGTGTAATTTATAGTTGTCAAATAAAAAAATCAATTAAAATTTAAATAACTATATATTTAAATATTTTCAATTGAATATATAATAAACAAATTATTTTATTAAGAAGTGGTGTGGTCGTTAACTTTGTATTTTTATATAAAATTCTTCGATCAATTTTTTTTTTAATTTTCTTTAATTTACAGTAAATTTATTTTTTGTTAATATAAGAACAAGTTAACACACGAGTTGGAGAAGATCGAAAAATTTATATAAGTTAATAGATAAGTTAGAAACGAAAGACAAAAAGAATAAGACGTCGTTTTGTTAACCACAAAAGTCAAATAATCAAATAATAGATACTTTGACAAAAATAAAAAAAAATATTTTAAGAACTTACTAGAACAATTTTTATGAAATATTTAATTAGAAATATAAACAATTAGAAATATAAACAATTATAAATAACTTAAAATTTAATCAATCAAAAAAATATTAATAATTAGGTTTGTAAATAATTTTGTAGGTATTTTCAATTTTGAAGTAATTTTTTTAATTTTTTTATTATACTAAAATTAGTTAAAAAATATATCTTCATAGAAATGATAAACAATCGTACTACGATAACCTAGTTGACAATAAGAAGTACGAAAATAACAACACGCAGTATTAATAATAAAATAATAGTAATAATAATAATAATAAAAATAAAAATAAAAATAGTTAGTCCATTGAGATTGACTTGTTAGCAAAACATTTGTACAGAGAACCGAACCAAACTTTAAGTGATTCTATTTTTGAATGATTAAAGCATTTTTTTTTTCATTTTTTTTTTGTTGTGGAATAGAAATAAAAGTGGAAATAGATATTAGCAGCTAAGGTATCCGAAGAGACAAAAAAAAAAAGGTGGTGGGATCCAGTGGAAGATGTTGTACTGTAGTATGAGTGTGGACGCATTAATAATTTCACAATAAGAGATATGTATTAATGTGAATGTCAACTTCAACATGCATATTTGGTTAAAGAAGGCATGGAGCAAACAAGGGTCAGTTGCACTTGTCAATTCAACTATTAATCTAAAAAGAAAATAATAATAATAATAATAATAATAAATAAATAAATAAATAAATAGTGGGCCTCATTTAGATAAACAGATAAAAATATTGCACTTTGCATATCCCATTCCCACCATACATTTCTTAGCTTTTTTAGGTTATTTTTTCACCTCACTCATTATTTTGAATTTCTGGAAAATTATCTCTTTCAGAAGTGACATATTTTTAATTCGGTGTTCTAGGTGTTCTTCCCTTATAAAATTTGAACTCTGCTTTTTAAGCATTTCATTATATTTAATCAGATAATATGTGTTTAGGATTTCGTTTTTATTACATATAACAAACTTATTTATGTAAGTTAAGACAATTTCTAAAATTTTATAAAATAAAATTTATTTTAATACTAGTTTCATGTGTAAGAGCCGAGAGGTTTAAAGAAGTTTGAAGTAGACAGATATAAGCAAAGGATGAGATCGAACAATTTAAAGTAAAATAAGAGTGATATATAAATGAAAGTTTCAAAAGCTTCGTCTCATTCTCTGAATACAGTTATATCTCTCCAAATTCTTCAACTCTCTTTTCTTTTACTCCTTCTCTCTAGATTCCTTCAATCTCACTTCATCTATTCAACAATCAGATCGTTCCTAAGCAATCCGGGTGTCAAGAGCTTTCCATTCCACTGATTGAGTTAGTGTTTAGAGTCAGTAAGTTTCATCCTCTCTTCTTAGTGATTATGTTTTCTTGTGCATGCAAGAGAAAATTCTATTTGCATGTGTTCATCAGACTCTTTTCTCAAATTTTGATTTCGTTTTTGGACCTACTGTTGGTCTCTTCTTTCCAATCGATGATCGGTAGGTGTTCTTAGATTTTCCTGAGGATCAAGCAATTTCCTAAAGGTATTAAAAGCTTTCTCTTCGGATAAGAGGTAAGAGAAGCTAGTTAATTTAATTGATTGGTCGATGATGTATGAAAATGTTGTTTGATGGTTTTGCATGTGTGAAATTGAATGTTTGTGTGTTCGGCAATGTTTGTGTGGGGTGATAAATGTTGTGGTTATTGAGTTGTGGATTATGCAGAAATTGGAGTGAATTCTGGTTTGGGATTCTTTGAAATGATGTTAGAAAGGTTTAGGTAATCTTGGATAGGTGTAAATGAGTATATGAATCATGTATGGAGGATTAGAAGTTGGGAAAAATGTTTAGTTTTGGTAAATTCTAGTGTGTTCTTAATTTTGCAGAAGTTTTGCAGAATTATGCAGAAAGTTAAGCATTCGCTGTTGACCGCTCGGCCAGGTTCAGGTACTCGGTCATTAACTGGGTTCAGTCTCTTTAGAATCTTCCCAGTTCATAACCGTTCGGTCTTAGTAGTGATCGGTTTTGTATTAGCATTCGGTCTTAGCAAGTGTTCGGTTTTGTATTAGCGTTCGGTCTTAGTAGTGATCAGTTTTGTATTAGCGTTCGATCTTAGCAAGTGTTCGGTTTTGTATTAGCGTTCGAACTTAGTAATGTTTGGTTTTGCAATAACGTTCGGTCTTAGCAATGCTCGATTTTGTATTAGCGTTCGGTCTTAGCAAGTGTTCGGTTTTGTATTAGCGTTTGGTCTTAGCAAGTGTTCGGTTTTATATTAGCGTTCTGTCTTAGTAGTGTTTGGTTTTGTAATAGCGTTCGGTCTTAGCAGTACTCGGTTTTGTATTAGCATTCAGTTTTAGTAGTGTTCAGTTATTACTAGCGTTCAGTCTTAGTAGTGTTTGGTCTTAACTACGTTCGGCCTCCTATGGGCCTTACCTGTTAATGACCATTCGGTCATGCTTTAGTGATCGGTCTTACCTGAGTATTTAGTCTAAGTTAGTTTTCGACCTAAGTTATAAGTGTTCAATTTAGCTCAAGTGATTCGGTTATTCTAGTGTTCGGTCTCACCATAGTATTCGGTATTACAGTAGTGTTTAACTGTACTCTGGTTACGTTAGAGTTAAATCCTTAAGAGTGTTCGGTCACTTTTTCAGCCTTACCTATTATGGATCGTTCAGTCCTGTTCTTTTGGGGTAGTGAGAAATCGTTCGGTCTCCAAAGTACGTAGTGTGTTCGGTCTTGCATGTGGTTTCTGTTAGCAAAATGATGAAGATGAAGTTTTGATGATGTCCAAATCAAGTCAAGACCAATCAAGAATCAAAATGATTTGAAGATTTGTATTGTGATGGAAAGCTTTTGTAATACTCTTAGAAATATGTATAGGACTTAGATCAGAAAAAGAAAAGTGTTTTGTAAAATTACTATAGTAAATCATTGCAACAAAACACTATAGTACTATTCACATGAATAGTAACACTATTCACGTGAATAGTGACACTATTCACGTGAATAGTGACGGTTAACGGTAAGAGTATCGCACTTAACACGGACGTTGGAGAAACTAGTCGTTGAAGAAACTAGCCGTTTATGACCATTGAAGAAACTAGCCGTTTATGACCGTTGGACAAACTAGCCGTTTATGGCCGTTGGAGAAACTAGCCGTTAAGTTTGTCTTTTAGTGAATGGAAGCCTATAAGTATAATGGAAGGCTTCATTTTGTAAAAGAGAAACTCTTCTCTTGTGCTCAAATACTCATAAACTCTTGAGAATTGTGTGCTCTTGCTCAGCTAAGGAAACTCTGTCTGTAGAGTTGGTGAAATACTGCTACGGTGATAGAGGAATAGCTGGTTCATCCTTGGTGTGTCTAAGGAGGTGTTTGGAAGAGGAAATTCATCCTTCGTGAAGTATTCGGAGGAGGTGTTCATCCTTCGTGAAGTATTCGGAGGAAGTGTTTCATCCTTTGTGAAGATTCAAAGGAGGTGTTGTCTCATCTCGTGTGGCATCAAGAGAGGTGTTTTCTAAACTTTTACAAATTGTATCTTTGTGATTGTAGTTTGTAATTGTTTTGTGATTAGTGAATTGTTTATCTTGTTTTGAGATAAGCGACTGGACGTAGGATTGGTAAGATCCGAACCAGGATAAAATCATCTGTGCAAATTTCTCTCAACCTTACTCTATTTAATTGTTATCATTAATTGCTAAGTAAGTTTAATTGAGTAGAAATTTTTAAGGCACACGTTTTTAGTAAGAACCAATTCACCCCCCCTCTTGGTTTGTTGTTCCACGCTAACAATTCCGCTGCAGCCGCTCTGACAGTTTCCATTGCTGTTTGAGCACTTATTTAAATTCAGTTATATGAACATGTATGAATAATGTAGTGGATGTTGTCATAAGGTATGATGTTCCAACTGGTATGAAAGAGAATTCCAAGGAGGAATGTCTGAGTGATTGGTTATCAAGGTGGTGGTAAAGTATGAATATGGATAGCGAAATCCACGACGTTCATCCTGACATTCTAATGATTACCAATTCTCAAGTAGAGATGGGTAAGTCATGTCATGAGAATAGCAAGAGGCCCTAGCCTAGGGGGGGTCCTACGATGACTGATAACGGGCTAACCTCGTGTGGCAGCTGATGGGTTTCCAGTTACTACACCCACGAGTGCACGAATGACCAAAGCTACATAATACTACTAGTCCGGACGGTCGAGTTAAAGTGGTCTGTTAGAAAGTGGGTTTAAGCCTAACTCAACCCCACAAAACCGGCTTGTAAGGTGAGGTTTGCACCTCACTTATATATATATATATATATATATATATTATAATTTGGCCTTATCTCTAGTCGATGTGGGACTTTCAACACACCGAGGTATAGACATCTCGTGCGTGATAGTAGAAATTGGGTAGTCCGATAACGGCCTTATAGCGGGTGGAATAGAAGAATAGAATGCCCACTTATAACTCGCTAGGATAGGCTTTAACCATGACTCTGATACCATATTAGAAAGTGGGCTTTTAAGCTTAAGTCAACCCCACAAAACTGGCTTGTAAGGAGAGGTTTGCACCCAATTATAAACTATGAATTGGCCTTATCTCTAGTCGATGTGGGACTTCCAACACACCCCTTTCACGCCGAGGTATAGACATCTCGTGCGTGATAGTAGAAATTGGATGGTCTGATAACGACCCGATAGCGGGTGAAATAGAAGAATAGAATGCCCACTTAGAACTCGCTAGGATAGGCTCTGACCTGACTCTGATACCATATTAGAAAGTGGGTTTAAGCCTAACTCAACCCCACAAAACCGGCTTGTAAGGTGAGGTTTACACCTCACTTATATATATTATAATTTGGTCTTATCTCTAGTCGATGTGGAACTTTCAACATAGTCGGTCAATATGTGTTTATATGTTTTATACATATGTATGGTTATCTGATCCGTTTGTTTGAATCGTATGCTCACATGACTATTAAATTACACTAACTTACCTTTCTTTTCTGTCTTGAATACGTTGTTCGTTCGGTATTTTCTTCTTTGCAATGATCCTCCTGTAGGTGTGAGCAGAGGATGACTGAGTGTTCTCTAGAACAGATGCTGGATGGAGATGACCCAGTTGCTTAGACTAGGGCCGATCGGTTGTGTGTATAATTTTGTAGGGACCGTTCGATCATGTGTATAGTTTTATATTATGACAGAATTTTGTAAAGTTTTAAATTTATGGTTATTTTAGAATAACTATATTTTTGGATGTGTCAATTAAAAATTGATTTGAATAATTTAAATATATTGTCTTTCTTAATTTCTCTAAAATATCTTCTATTCTTTTAAAAATAATTATGGCAAAAATTTCAAATATAATAATAAAGCTGAACTAAAAGGACTTAGAAACGAAAACTTGACACGGGAACAAAATTAAATTTAAACTCATTTTTAATACTGTTTTTTAATCTTTAGGTCAGTGTTAAACTTTGAATACTGGTTTTTATAACATCTGATTATATTTAATAGACAATATTTGTATAAAATTTCATGTTTTCTTGTAATTTTCTTTTAAATTTGTACTAATGCATATAATAGTTTCATAAATAACTTAAATATATTCCTACTTGAGATTATCAATATAAAAATTATATAAAAAATATATTTTATTCTTATAACAATTAATAGTTTAATAGTTTTATGTCACCGTTTAAATATTTTTTTCTCCTTTCACTTTAATGATGTTTTTTTATGGACAAAAAAGTGATGAAATTTCTATTTTTAAAAGACAATATCTTTAAAATATAATTATTGATTTAACAAGATTCTTAAACTAACTATCCATCTTATTCTTTTATTGTTCTTTTGTTAAAACAAAATCGTGACATAATTTTATCCTTTAAATTAAATAATATCTTAAATGTATATTTTTAAGTTTTTAATATATTTTTAGTGTTTAACAACAAAATCATCCCAAAATCTCTCCTGTAATAAGAAAACTTAATTATATATGTCAACAATATTAAGAATCTGTTATTAGATACATAAATACAAAATGAACCGAAGTTCATTTTGCGGCTTTGTTTTAATGTTTTCTGTTTTAGGTCTTTATTGTTTTCTGTTCATCAGAGCACTATATATAGAGCTCTGTTTTTTGTTTTATGTTTTGTATGTGTTCTGTTTTACAATCAATGAAAAGCAATAACACTTTAATACACAGAAAGAAATGGGAACCAAGAAATACTTACTTGTCTCTTTGCCCTGATCATTTTCTCCTCTTTCACCACTGCCATTTGAAGCCTCTAAGGCTGCCGGACCACCGTGAGATCGCCACTCTCTGAGACGGAACCCTCTGGAAGCTCTTCGTTCTCTCTCCTGACTTGTGAAGAAGCGCTGGCCACGTCTACATTGGCCATTCATCTGATGGCTTTAATCCTTCCATGGGCCGCCGAATATTGGGCTTCATCATAGTGCACATCACTTTGGGCCTCAGTTTAATATGGTACCAGAGCAGGTCTTGGACCTGTTCTGCCACTGATTCCGCTGCATTTTCTTCTTTTTCTTGATCTTTCTTTGGTTCTTTGAAATTTTCTTGCTAACTATGGAAAAACTGGACCAGACCAATAACCCAGTCAGCCCCTACTACTTACACCCAGGGGAGAACCCAGGCACCTCCCTCATATCTCAGGTCTTGAATGAAACCAACTATACTTCTTGGAGTAGAAACATGAGAAGGGCTCTCTTATCCAAGAACAAACTAAAATTCATAGATGGAGGCATCACAAGACCCAAAAGAAGTGACAGTTTGTTTGATTCTTGGGAAAGAAACAACATGATGGTGCTGTCTTGGATCATTAAAACCCTATCACCCCAAATAGCTGAGAGTGTGATATACGTAGAGAATGCACAAGAATTGTGGGAAGAATTGAAGGAAAGATTTTCTAAAGGAGATCACTTCAAATTCTCAGATTTACTCCAAGAAATTCACTCCATCAAGCAAGGTGAAAGGAGTGTGACCCAGTATTTTACAGATTTGAAAACCTTGTGGGAAGAACTTGAATTTCTAAGACCCATTCCCATTTGCAGTTGCAAAATTCCATGCAAATGTGATCTGTCCAAAGCATCACAGAAATACAGGGACATGGAGCATGTCATATGTTTCCTAAAGGGCCTAAATGAATGCTATGATACTGTTAAAACCCAGATATTGCTTATGGAGCCTCTACCCAACATTAATCGTGTGTTTTCCCTCATCATACAGCAAGAAAGACAAGGGAAAAATGATTCTAATCAGAATGACAACAAGGTCCTTGCTAGTACCACTGAAAAGTAAAATCAATGGAAGAACAATCAAGGTTGGAAGAATTATGGACGTGGAAATCCTCCCAGAAATCAAGGAAGAGGGAGAGGGAGAAACCCCAACTACGGAAAACAGTGTTCCTACTGTCATAAGATGAACCACACCATTGATGAGTGTTATTCCAAGCATGGATACCCACCTTGGTACAAAAAGAATGACAACAGTGGTGAAAACAACACTGGACAGAGTGAATGGGGGGCAGCTAATGTCTGTTCAACATCTACTGGAGTGCAGACAAGTCAGCAAAATATCACTCAAAATTCTTTCACTCATGAACATATGCAAAAGATACTGCAAATGCTGGAGAAAGTTGACACCCCATCTCACAGCATCAGTCAAATCCAGAAAGACAACACAGAAAATGCACCAGGTATATTTTCTTGGATCATAGACACAGGGGCAACAGATCATGTAACCCATGATAAAAACCAGTTTACAACTTTCTATAAAATCAATCCTATATCAGTAAAACTACCCAATAGTTCTACTGTCACTGCTCACTATGCTGGAACCATACATTTCTCTAAAGAATTTGTGATTTTTAATGTTTTATATATACCAGAATTCACTTTTAATCTCATATCTGTTCAAAGTCTTACTAGGGATATAAACTGTACACTAACTTTCTCTTCTAAGATGTATGAAATTCAGGACAACTCAACATTGAAGATGATTGGGTATGCTAGTGTGTGCAAGGGACTCTACCATTTACAATCTTTTGGAAGGAATTTAGCTCCTAGTTTTGCTTTTTCGTATGAACATGACAATGTAAATATTTGGCACTTTAGACTTGGTCATCCTGGACATAAAACTCTTGATAAGATGTGTAAAGTTTTCCCTTATATTCAAACTGCTAGTGATAATGATGCTTGTGATATCTGTCACTTTGCCAAACAGCACAAATTGCCCTTTCCTAAAAGCACTTCTTTATCTGATGACTGTTTTGACATGATTCACTGTGACATTTGGGGTCCCATATCTACCCCCTCTGTACATGGTCATAGATATTTTTTAACTGTTGTTGATGACTACAGTAGGCATACTTGGATTTTTCTTATGCATAATAAGGGCCAAACTAGAGAGCTGCTGCAGAGCTTTATTGCTAAGGTTAAGACACAACATAATAAGGCTGTTAAGGTGATAAGAACCGATAATGGACCTGAATTTAATTGCTCTAGTGTCTATAATTCGTATGGAATTGAACATCAAAGAAGTTGTGTTGAGACTCCACAACAAAATTCTGTTGTGGAGAGGAAACACCAACATATATTGAATGTAACCCGCAGCTTGATCTTCCAATCTAATATCCCTCACATATATTGGTCCTATGCTCTATCCCAAGCTGTTTATCTGATCAATAGACTTCCCTCTCCTATCATTAAAGACAAAACCCCTTACGAACTTTTACAGGGTAAATCACCCACCTATCTTGACTTAAAAATTTTTGGTTGCCTATGTTTTGCATCTACCTTAGAAGGTAACAGAAGTAAGCTTGATCCTAGAGCTAGAAAGGGTATTTTTCTAGGATACAAGAGTGGGATAAAAGGATATATAGTCCTTGACATTAATAGTAGAGAAATATTCATAAGTAGGAATGTTATCTTCTATGAAAATATTTTCCCATATAAAAACAAACAAGCAGGAAACAGTAATCATGATAAAGATAAAGGAGACCTATTTTTTCTTGGTGACATTACTTGCAGCCATGAACAAAGTTCTACTGAGAATGAGAGATCTACTGGAGAGGAAGCTGCCACCGATAATGACAATCCTATAGACCAAGAACTTGAGAATGTACAGAGGAAATCCAGCAGAATGAGAAGGACTCCAGAATACTTAAAAGATTACATACAACAAAGTGATCACTCTCCATCCACTCAACTGTGTGCCAAAAATGGTTTGATTACTCCCTATCCCATTAAAAATTTTTTGTCCTATAAATCTCTTTCAGATAAGCATTTGAGATACACTCTTGCTGTGACTGTGAACAAAGAGCCCAATTCCTATGAAGAAGCTAAGAACAACCCTGAATGGGTTGATGCTATGAGGAAAGAAATACATGCTCTACAGATGAATAAAACCTGGTATTTGACCCAACTTCCTCCAGGAAAGAGGTCTATCGGATGCAGATGGGTCTATAAGGTGAAGCATAAGGCTGATGGCACAGTTGAGAGATATAAAGCCAGATTGGTAGCCAAAGGCTACACTCAACAAGAGGGAATAGATTTTTTGGATACTTTTTCCCCAGTTGCTAAACTCACCTCTGTTAGACTTTTGTTGGCTCTTGCAGCCTCTAAAGGCTGGTTCCTACATCAACTTGATGTAGACAATGCCTTCCTTCATGGAGATTTGAATGAAGATGTTTATATGGATCTTCCTCCAGGATTGAATGTTGACAATAAAGGGCTGGTCTGTAAACTAACCAAATCCTTATATGGGCTGAAACAAGCTAGCAGACAGTGGTTTGACAAGCTTTCATCTTTTCTTATTTCTACAGGATATACCCAATCTAAATCCGACCATTCCCTATTTGTTAAAAGAAACCTTTCGGATTTCACAGCCTTACTTATATATGTTGATGACATTGTCTTGACAGGGAATTCAATGAAAGAAATCAATCTCATGAAAACTCTTTTGGATAATCAATTTCAGATTAAAGATTTAGGAGAACTCAAGTATTTCCTTGGATTTGAAGTGGCTAGATCGAAGAAAGGGATACACTTGTGCCAAAGGAAATATGCCTTGGATATCCTAGAAGAAACAGGAATGCTAGGGAGTAAACCTAGTTCTACACCTTATTTGAGCAATACTAGCAGTATGTACAAAAAGGAGGATTATATGGAAAACCCTAGTGATTATAGGAAATTAATAGGAAAATTATTCTATCTTACTAACACTAGGCCTGATTTATGCTTCACTGTCAATCTTTTAAGTCAGTTCATGCAGGAACCAACTAAGCACCACTATCAAGCCTTACAACACGTACTTAGGTATGTCAAATCAAGTCCAGCTGAAGGACTTTTCTTTGCTGCTGATTCTAATCCTCAGATAAAGGGATTCAGTGATTCAGATTGGGCCACATGTCCTAATACAAGAAGGTCTACTACTGGATACTGCATTTTCTTAGGCAACTCTCTTATCTCATGGAGGTCAAAGAAACAGAGTACGATGTCAAGGTCTTCCACGGAGGCTGAATACAGGGCTCTTGCAGCCACCGTGTGTGAGATGCAGTGGTTACACTATCTTCTTCAAGATTTACACATTGAGCCAACAGCTACTGCTGTCCTCTATTGTGATAACAACTCAGCAAGGCATATTGCTCACAATCAAAGCTATCATGAGCGAACCAAGCACATAGAGTTAGATTGTCACGTTGTTCGTGAGAAAATACAAGCCAAGCTCTTACATTTGCTTCCCATTCGATCAGAAGGGCAACTTGCAGATGTATTTACTAAATTTCCTCACCGGACTAGGTTCAAATCCATTATTCCCAAGCTTGGAATGATGAATATCCATCATCCAGCTTGAGGGGAGGCTATTAAGAATCTGTTATTAGATACATAAATACAAAATGAACCGAAGTTCATTTTGGGGCTTTGTTTTAATGTTTTCTGTTTTAGGTCTTTATTGTTTTCTGTTCATCAGAGCACTATATATAGAGCTCTGTTTTCTGTTTTATGTTTTGTATGTGTTCTGTTTTACAATCAATGAAAAGCAATAACACTTTAATACACAGAAAGAAATGGGAACCAAGAAATACTTACTTGTCTCTTTGCCCTGATCATTTTCTCCTCTTTCACCACTGCCATCTGAAGCCTCTAAGGCTGCCGGACCACCGTGAGATCGCCACTCTCTGAGACGGAACCCTCTGGAAGCTCTCCGTTCTCTATCCTGACTTGTGAAGAAGCGTTCGCCACGTCTACATTAGCCATTCATCTGATGGCTTTAATCCTTCCATGGGCCGCCCAATATTGGGCTTCATCACAGTGCACATCACTTTGGGCCTCAGTTTAATAAACAAATTTAAAATTGGAATATTCACGTCGTCAGTAACAAAAACAAAAATCATAAAGACAAAAACTTATTTCCTCAAAAATAAATCCGTTTAAAAACAAAAATGGATATTGTATCGTATTTAGTGACCGAACGGTTAACATTCAGCACCGTTTGGTCCATCCACCCAGGTCAAAGATTGAGCCGCAATTGGACCAATGCTTAAGTTATTATTGGGCCACTGATCCAGCGGATGATAAAATAATCAAGAATATCTAGTTAAAGATATTGATAAGCAGGTTATAAACAACTAACCAGATTTTTAGATAAGTCTGTTTATATTTTTTTCTGTTAATATTTTATTAGACTTATGTCAACTTAAGATCCATGAGACAACATATAAATAAATAGAGAGGCAGGCCATAAGCCAGGTACGTTCCATTCACAATCTATTCACGCTCGCACTTCATAACACCTAAACATTCAGTAATGATAATCCTTCACTAAATATTCAATCAAGAGCCGAGGTTCTTCAAATTCGCGCCTAACTTGAGTGTCAGAGTATCTTCTGCAGGTACCTCCCTCCTAAAGCACGAAGGCAACCGATCGGCCAAGACTGGCGTGACCGAACGACCTAGACAGAAGTCAACCGAGCAATCAGATTGTAAAAGTCGAGCGATCTAAGCGGAAGAAAGACAGACGATCCAGCGAAACAAAAAAGACACATAAGAAGATTGGTCTCTCGATCCCGAAAAAAATCTACCGAAACAGAGATGAAAACAAAATTAAAGTTAAACTGAATTCTTAACAGTATTTTAAAAGAATAATTATCCAAAAAGGAAATAGCTTATATTGATAATATATCTATTGTTTTCACCAAGGTAGTGTAGGAAAACATGTGGTACAGCGGTGCATTGGATTGTCCTTCCACTTGCATTACAACTGCGAAACTACCTCACACCAACACAACACAACGCAATAAAGCTGACTCAGTCAAACGATCCTTATCTTTGTTTGAAAGGTCCTTCTCCTTCCATTTCAACTCTTCTCAATTATTATATAATTACATAACCAAGCATACATGATATCACAATAATAATCTATTTTTAAAATATCTCTTTTAAAATTCGTTATTATATTTCACTTTTTCTTGAAAAAGTAATTCAACTACAAATTCATATCTTTAATTTAAACAGTTGGTTGAAATAAAAAAGATGATTCAGTTTGTAATTTTACGAAAATAAGTTTAATAAATTAAATATTTTCTTTTTAATTAAATATTTACGAACTTAGAAAATAAAGATTAAAGTTGATATGTATATTAAAATAATAAAAATGATTATTTTAATGCAAAAAATCTGATAATATAAATAAAAAAATATTAAACACGTCTTATTGTCTAAAAACACAAATATTTTTAAAACTCTTTTTCTAGACTTCATTTTCCTTTTTTTAAGATTCCTAATCCTTGAGTTATCTCTTTGATAATCAAAAAGTATTTAGGTGATCACAATAGTGATATCTTCAACTTCATTCGATCAATCTTCTAGAAAGAGTAAGTCAGTTTTTACTCTTTTTTCTCAAACTAAGTTTCCTTCACGCATGCAAAAAGATTTTTTGTTGCATGTATATTCTTAGAGTTTTTGTGTGTTCCTTATTGATCATTGGTCATAATGGTTTACTTTGATCAAAATTATACAATTTGTAGGTATAGATATAGTTATCTGAGTTGAGACATGAGTAGTTTACTTTCAAAAGTCGTTTGAGTTTTTCAATAAGTTAAGGGAAGCTAATGATTTCGTTAATTTTACTTTAAGAAGTATGTAATTATGTTTGATAGAGCATAAGATGTATACTTGTTGAATGTCACAAATTGAGTGAAGTGTGTATCTTGATAGAGTGAATAATTGCTTATTAATGATGATTGTGGTGTATTTTGTGAAATTAAAGTTCAGTGTGATGAATTATTAACTGTTTACACTGATTTATTGTTCAATAACCTATGAATTTTAAAATGAAGTTGAATGCTTGTCATTTTGGAAATCTGATATATATTGTGTTTTATGTTGGCGAATTGGTATTGGTTGTGTATTTGAGGTGGCTGTTTTGGAGTATGATTAGGAAGAAAACTGAGTAGAAAATAGGTTGATTTGTAGGTTGATTTTGGTCTAAAAGAGATTTTGATATGCGAGAATTTGAGGTAACGATCGAATGGGAGAAATTGAGTTCTTGGATTTGTTTTAGAGACATTTAAAATTTGTCTAGAAGTTGAGTTAATTAAAAAAAATATGATATTGAATTGGTAAGTAATTAATAGGTTGAGTTTTAGGCTATTTTTGAGTCCATTTTAGGGGGTTTAACAAGTGAAAATCCAAAGGAGAAGGTCTGTGATAAAAATGAAGGTTTGGGGTTTGGTTTTGAGTCAACAATGACTTGTTTAGGCCCTTTGTTTGCAAATTTTCAGTTTATAATGTGTAGAATTAATTAAAGGTGCTTTTGAGTTGTTCACTTTTGTGTGGTGCATCTACTTTTTGACGCAATGAGCAAAATGGTACTAGTTTTTAACCATAAACATGTTTTTAACCATAAACATGTTTTTGCATCAATTCTAATATTTAAGAAACCAATTTGGTCATTTGGATAGGTCTTAGGTACACCCAAACCAGAAAAACAAGTTATTGTCATCTGGTATGACACTTAGCGGTCCATATGACGCTCAACGTTGTTAAACCCGAGAGCTCCTGGGTCCTAGGATACTGAGTGTCATTATGGAACTAAGCACCACAAAGTCATTGAGCTCTCTAATTGACTTTTGGACGTTGAGTGGTGTATTTGGGCATTGAGCGGCACTTGCATACTGCAAGTTTGACGTTGAGCGACAGGGTTCTAACACTGGACGTGCTGTTAATAGTTTGAGTTTTCACTTTCTTTTCTTTTATTTTTTATGGATGAGAGATATATTAATACTTTAATGTTTGTTTGGTAATATATATTGGATATTATGATGGCTTATGCACGAGGCTAGGTATGTATGGATGTATGGTTTGAAAAGAGTTTCTAAGGTGAAATTCTTGATGGTCGTTCCAAGTAGAGTAATGTATTGATGTAGAGACTCATTCTTGCAAGTTATCCTAATAATACAGTAATTACTCCATCTCAGAAAGAGAAAGAGATTATGTGGTGAGGAGTAGGAGGAGGTTCTAGTTTATAGCATGGAGTTTTTCACCCATAAGTAGTTAACAGACTAATCTTGTGTGGTAGCTTGAGGTTGGTCAGTTGTTCCACCATTGCAAGTGTATAACCTGTCATAACTCGACAATAACGCATGTTTCCGGATGGTCAAGTCTAAAATCTATTTGTATACTTTGGTTGTTTTGATTTGAAAGTAAAATGTGTTTATGATATTACAATTGCATGATCTAAATTTCTTTTATAATATTATAAGCTTACCCTTGTTTTTTTTTTGTCTGTTTATGTATTTGTTTTTTTCTTTACAATAATCACCTTAATTTTGTGAGCTTAAAGAGATGTTAGAGGTGAACAGATACTAAAAAATGATAGAATTAATACATAGAATAGAAAAATTATTTTTAGAAATCTCTTATTTTTATAAAAACATTATATTTTTGTTAAGAGAAAGAAATTTTTAGAATGTTACAAATTTACTTATTGCTTGTTATTACACTCAAATTTTATCATTGAGACTTAAATGATGTGATATATTATTCTCATGGGTATAAATGTTATATAAATAAATTTTTAAAAAAATTGTAAAGATAAAGAGAAATAAAGAAGTACTATGTGACTTTTAAACTTCAATTAGTTTTCTATTTTTCTTTCTAATAATAATTAAAATGTAGTGTATACTTTAATATTGTTTTCTGGTACATGTGTATGAATATAATTAAGAACTACTAGTTGATAGATTTTCTATTGACTATGCAATAACAACCATTGACTTACACAGTTCTCGTGTATCACACGTAAGTTGCCTTAGAGAAACTATATTTTCTATTGATTAATAATAATCATTTACTTAATGCAATAATTGATGCATTTTTGACTTTGCTTACCTCCACTTATATGTATATTTTATTTTAATGTGTGAATTAAATTTGGATTATAACGAAGTCACATTCTCCTTTGCTATTGTAAATATGTTCTTAATTTTTAAATTTTAATATAATTTGGTCTTAAATTTAAAAAGTAATATATATATATATATATATATATATATATATATATATATAATTTTCTTAATACAATTGAGTTATAATTTTGAAGTGTTAAACTATTACGGTTTAAACTGATATTTGAATGATTTATTCTATTTAATATGTTATAATTGTATTATTAATTTAAAACATTTAATAATTAAAAATAATTAATCTTATTTATTAAAAATTATATTTATTTATTTTTAAAATAGAAAATAAAAATATATCAAAATTTAAATTAATTAATTCGAGTTCAAGTTTAGAAAGTAAGCACGTATTTAATGCTTAAAATAATTGATAAAAAAGGAAAAGATTCTTTGGGAAATAAAAAATTATTCAGAAGATTTATTGTATTGTTATTTTTATTATTTTATTTTATTTAAAAGCAGAAAGTACTTTACTTTTTTTTTGCTTTTGCAAGAGAATGAATGCTTCTAATCTTTACGTCACCTCGAATTGTTCTGTGGAATCATTAAAGTTGACATAAAAAGTCTATGCAGAAAGCAAGCCCAATAGATACACACACAAAAAAAAGTTTATTTATAATTGACTAAATAATTATTAACATTTTTATAAGTAAAATTATGGTGTAAAATTTTTAATTCCTTTAATTTTAATTGAACTTTGTTGATATTTAAAGTAACTAAAGACGCATTTACCTTTTCAATAATTTATTTATTTATTTATTGTAAGAGTGTACAAAATCATGTTTAAACAATGATATCTAGTTATTTAATTAAAAGTATAAATATACTTTTCTATTAACGAATTTTATTATTTAAAATATATTATTTTTTTAAATTACTCCTCTTAAAATATCTATGATTTTTTCTATATAATTTTTAAACATCATCTCATTTCTTTAAAAATCAGAGACTGTCTGATAATTGAGACAATGTCTTTTTTTCTAACCGATTAATTTCTGTAAAAGAATAAGTTGAATTTTGCTTTTTTTTTTTAGGTTTGGACGTTTTATGCATGTTTGAATTTTTCTCTATCAATCTGAAGTCTGCGTCTTTCATAAGACTCTTTGTTGATCAGTGGTACTGAGGGTATGTCCTGATCAAGTTTTTGTGGCTTGTCAAAGCAAATAAAGCTTTTGGAGCTGTAAGAGCGATTATAGAGTTTTTAGAGTCATCTGATCATCAAATAGGTTAGAGAAGCTAGTTAGTCTAATTTTAGTTGATGAACAAGTTTCAATCAATGTATGTACGTTTGTATGATGATTGAATTTTGTGTTGCAATGGTTAAATGATTTTTGACCTGTTAAGTTGGATGGTAAATTTTAGAACTAGTCTTTGAATTATATGTGTTTTTAATCTTTGAAATGATTGAATGATCTATCTTGTGGTTATATTTGTATATAACTTCAGAACTTTGGTTGGTTATGCATCTAAAATGAGTATTAGACTATGTTGCAAAGACTGGTAAGTAATAATTCAACATAATTATTGTTCTTCACAATTATGCAACTCGCTAGGCGAGCATAATCTTGTTAGGCAAGCTTAAAATCAGAGAGCTACTGACTTTGTTGTCGTTGAGTGGGTATTCTCGCTATGCAAAAACAAAGTTTGTGAGGTCATTGACTTTACCCTCGGTTGGATGAGTCTATGGTCGTTGGGCAAGTTTAAGATTCAAAATAACCCTATTTTCCAGTGGCTAGGCGAGTGAGTTTTGGCTGGACGAATTAGGTTGGTATTTTAAGTCTAGGAGCTCCACTGCTGAGCTCGTTGGGTGAGTTGTTCATTCATCAAGCAAGTTTACTTGCACATGATACCCTTTAAGTGAATGAGATAGCATCGCTAGGCGATAATAACATAGTTTAATATATCTTTTTAGACGTGTTTCTTATAAGTTCTGTTGTAATAAGTTAATTTATGAATGATATTATAATGGATAATGTGTGATGTGGAATTGAGAATGTTGGAATCAATCCAAAGGGAATTAGTGATGATGTGTTGTAATGTGTGTTTTGACATATGATAATTCTAAAAGTAGGATATCTTGATATACTATAAACCATTTAACTTATGTAGAAATAATGGGGTCGAGGAGAGCATAACAAGAGGTTTTTACCCTTGACTTTTGTTCTACATGTAAAATATTAGCCTCGTGAGTAGTAGGGTGATAATCCATGCGTTTATAATTTTGTAGAGTATAAATACTACTATGAGTGCACCCTATATTGAATACATATGTCAAAGTATATATCTAAATAATTAAGTTCAAAATGAACTAATTTTGTGTTTTACACGATTGCTATAGTATTATAATGACTGAATGAATATATGATTTGATCTCTTATGTTCATGAAAGTTCTTTTTAAAATACTAGCTTATTCTATTATATTCTTTGTGTGTGTTATTTTATTTTTTGTAATGATTATCTATGTGAGTAGAGGATGAGGTATTTATTGATAGGTTGTTATTGGCTGAGGTATTTATTGATAGGTTGTTATTGTCTGAGGAAATTATTGTTTAGTCTATTAAATTTAATTAGAGTTTGTTTTTATATAAGTGTTACTTTTTGTTAAAATAGTTAGTTTTCAAAAACATTCTTGATCTTTATGTTGATACAGTTATTAATTTGAATAACTATAACAATATTTAGTGAGTTTCATTTAACCCATCAAGTGTGAATCATCAAGTTTAATATTTTATTTAAGAGTCTAATAGGATGTTATATTTATGAAAAATTTAGTGTCAATATAATTAAATTTAAACTTAAAAGGTAAAAAAATAAAAAATAATTTTTGAATGATATATTAACATTAAATTTTATATTAATTTTAATTTTCTTTTATTGTAATATATATATATATATATATATATATATATATATATATTTGAATTAATATGTTAAAAAAATTTATTTTTTACATTAAATAAGAAATGTTTTAATAAATTTTATACTAAATCAACTATTTACGGTTTAGAATATAATATTTTAGACTCATCAAATTACAAATCACCGTATGATTAAATTATTAGATTTTATAACAAATATTTTAAACATACTTTAAATCAATTTGAATTCATTCATCATGTAAAGTATTTACGTCAACATATATTAGAATTAAACTTAAAAGAAAAATGGTAGCAGCTTATTATGTATGAATGCATGAACATGTTGTGTTTTAATGCATGGCATGTCAATGTTTAGTTTTGAACCACTTTTCACATTCACCACCGGTGAGTCCAAAATTTAAAATATAAATGAAAATCTACAAGTAGCTTTCGTTATTAAAAAGTTCATGGATGATAAGTGATTATTTTAGTCATTAAAATATAATTTTAAGGACTATTTATAAAGTATGTAAAAGTGAAAAACCCGTTAGAATTAAAAGAATATGAAATAGATTAATTTTTACAAATTGAAAACTTCACCTGATAATATCAGTTTGGAATATATAAATATGTACAAACATTATTTTATAAATTAATTTTACAAAATTAAATTAAATTTTTAATTTATTCCTTAACATAAATAAATTAACATGCTATTAGAATATACATTAAAATATAAATATATGTAAATTAACATGGTATTAAAACCATAGATTAGAACTTAAATAGATGTAAATATTATTTTATAAATTGGTTTTAAGAGATTACTTAATTATATATGGTTATTGACTCGCCACGTAAAAAAAATTTAGTGTTAGTACATTTTAACAGAAGTGATTAGAGAAGGAAAGAAAAAGACTAACAAAATAATCACTTCCATTATTTGGAATCACTTTTTTAAGTGCGGAAAGGAAAAGATAAAGATGGTTTCAAGTTTCAACGCTATAAATAGGTTCATTTGAATCAGGGAAGAGAATAAAAGAAAAAAACGCAATTCTATTTAACGAAAAGGGCAGATTTTCATATAAGATTGGGCCATGGACTGAGGGAAAGTTCAATTGGGCTTTTTCATGTTTGAATATGTTTCCAGAAAGGGAGTTGCTCCCTCCACCCCCACACGTCTCTTCCTCCACCTCCCCAATTTTCTAAAATGCCAATTATATCCTTCCAAAATGACAATTATATCCTCAAAAGTTAAAATTTTTTATTTTTATTATTTTAATATTTTAATTTATTTAAAACTTCTGATTTACTTCCCTCTGCACCTCTTCCTCTCTTCCATTTCCGTTTACCTTTCTCTCTTCCGTCAAGCTTCTTCTCCATTTCTCCATTTCCGTTTATCATTTTCTCTTCAAGCCTCATCAACCTTTCACTTCTATTTCTCCATTTCTTTCTTCTTACCATATATAACATTTAAAATTATAAATTTAAATATAAATTACTGTAAATAAAATAAACAAATAAAATAAAAACGAAACGTAAAAGGAACACTGCCTCTGGACGGATGACATCCTTCAACGGATGTCAACATCCGTTTAAGGCAAAACGGATGTCGACATCCGTTTTGCCTTAAACGGATGTTGACATCCGTTGAAGGATGTCATCCGTCCAGAGGCAGTGTTCCTTTTACGTTTCGTTTTTATTTTACTACGTTTTGCGGCTCATACAAGGATTATAGGCTTGGATATTCAAAGGATTATTGGAAGTATGGGAAGGGTTTAGGGTTTAGAATTATAGGAAGGATTATGACTACGTACCTGGAGAGGAACCACGACAAGGACACTACACCATAAACGCACTGCACCACGTATTGCACCGAGAACAAGAGGAAGATTGCTTGATAATTCTTTTCACGATCACCAAGCTTTGCAGAAAAATATTTTACTCATACAAGGAACTATGTAGGTTATCAGTGAAATATGTTATAAATGAATAAAATTAAAAAAAATAACTTTAAAAATAAAATTTTACTGAGGGGCAAAATAGTAAAGGAAAGGTGGAAGAAGGGGCAAAAAAGTAAAGGGGAGGTGGAGGAAGAGATGTGTGGGGGTGGAGGGAGCAACTCCCTTCCAGAAATAGTAAAGATTATCACAAAAATCAGTTTTTGGAATATCACGTTCTTATTTTATATTCATACAAAATTTGGAAGTAATATTTCTGAGAACATTATTTCAAGAAATATATATTATATACTGAAACAAATGATTTTTTAAATTGCATAATTTCAGGTGTTTACATTGAATTAGAAGATGTAAACTATAAATTATAAACATAACTTAACACCTTGTTATTTTAGGGCCTTAGAGCGCAATGGGCTTCACAAAATAAAATGTATTTCGAAAAGTTGCATCTTGGATTTAAAAATATTTTTTAATAACTTTTTCATTTTCAAGATTGATCAATCTAGAAGTACTTCAAAAACAGCATATTCTAAAGAATAAAAATCTAATCCAAACCAAAATAAATTGCAATGGATCTGGATTTGATTCAAAGCAAAACCTTCATTTTATATAGTTTAAACATTATTAAGAAAATATCACATATTCAATAAACTAAAACCGTTAATGAAGTAAAAAGGAAATATTTAAAAATACATGTACAATCAACAATACAGTAGATCAAATTTATATACATAATTTTAATATAAAACTACTTACTTATTTACAAAAGTTTCTTTAGATTACATCTCTAAAAAGAATACTAACTATATTAAATAAAACAATACATATGCACTTTCGCCTCCTAGGGTGTGCTCCAAAGAAGTCTCATTTCTTTCTGTTTATATCCATAAGATAATAATTTCAATCAAACAACAAACACAAGCAAACAAATAACATAAGAAGGGTAAGCTAATATTAACATAATAAAGCATGAAATTTATAAAGTAACATATAATATCTTCACTTTCAACTAACCACAAACACTTAAATATATCATAATATCTAGACTGAAACATTCGGATACATGGGTTATTCTCGAGCTATGACGGGTTGTATATTTGTGGTGGTCTCTACTGCTCTGCAGAGTCATTGCCAATGAGTTTCACTTTACCACAAACAAGGTTAACCATGCCTTAGGCCAAGGTAAGAACCCTTAGACTAGACCTCCTGCTACTCTCACCACATGTCTCACCCCTTTCTACTTGAGAATTAATGACCATTAGAGTGTTAGGATAACTCCCAATATTGAGCTCCTACAATAATACATATATTAATGAAAACAACCATCAAGAACTTCATCTTAGAAACTCTTTTCAACCATACCTAAAAACATATAATTCCATTTATATTGTTAAACAAGCTTTAAAGTATCAATACATTTCCATCCATAAGAAAAAGAAAAGAAAACAAAAGGAATTAAACTTGTACACAGGGTGTCCAACGCCATACTTTTGGTGCTCAACATAGACCATGCTCGTCCAATGAGAGCGCAAACAGAGAGTTCTCCAAGTCCAACCTCTGAAACACACTTACTTTCTTCACTACTAACTCGCCCAACGTCCAAAACCCACTAGAAAAGTAGCACGTAGCGCCCATAAAACAGAGGGCTTCACTCGCTCGGCGCGCTTATCTCACTCAACTAGTCTGTAGAATCCTGCAAAAAAAAAAACAGTTATGTAGAATTTGCACCCGTGTACTTCAAAATCATCATTTAAAAGCTCACCATTCAATTATATCCATTTCTAAGCACATTTTGACACACTAAGCAACCAAGCTAGTTCTAAATAACCTAAAAACATATTTTAGACTCAAATTTCCCCATCCAACTCTTACCTCAAAATCTCGCCTATTAAAACCCCCTTTTTAGACCAAATTCAATATATAATTTTACCATTTTTTGTTATTTCCCCATTAAACATCAGATTTTGGTTAACTAAGGTCTTGGACAAGTTTTAATTGTCTGAAAGAGAACTCTCAAACATCAATTCTAGTTTCAAAACCACTCCTATAGAAATTCACTTACTAAAACCCCAAATTTTGACAAAAAATCAACCCAAAACTTCTCCATTTTACTACTACACATATCACATCAGTTTCCTACTCAATATAACCTCAAAAATCAGTATACATTGATTACAAACCAATCACATACTACAAGGATTCACAACAATACACCTTTAATCATCAATAACATGCATTTTACACATGCTGACATATGCCATATTTATCAAAAAATCTATTTAAACACCAAACCAATTCAATTTCAATACACTAAAAGCACGTCAAAACATATTCTTAAATTACTACAATTTTATAAACAAGTAATTAGCTTTCCTTACCTGATGGAAAGCTTAAACAGTTCCACTAGCCTAAAACCTCTGTCTCAACTCAAAGCGGTCTAACAATACCTACAAACCATAGAAATAGTATCAGAGTAGGTCCTTAGGACCACTAATCGATAATGAATTAAAAAAAGATGTTGGATGACACATGCGTCTAACTTACTTACATGTGACTTAAACAGAAAATAAAAAAAAAGTAGAAACTAACTTACTCTACAAGAAAAACTTATCAAATGATATTGTAGACCTTATTACTCTGATCGTCTAGGCACATCCTAATCGTCAAAAAGATACCTCAAGAGTTACTAATCTTAAAGAGAAGGAAAAAGAATTATAAAGAAAAAGGTTCTAAATAGATAATAGGTGTTTTAGGTAATGAATAGTATTTATAAAATTTTATTTATATAATCAAATTTTTAACATTAAAATAATCAATCTCATTATTTTAAATCATCTATTAAATTTATTTAATACTTCATTTTCTATGTTTTTACGAAAATTAGTTAGATTACCAAATAATAAGATTGAAGTTATTAGATTTGATATTTTTTTTCTTTATAAACGATCCAATATAATATTTGAATAAACTTTTGTGCGTTATCTTTTTTTTTTCCTCTAAAACACTTTCAAGTAATTTAAAATTATGTATAAAATTTACATATATTTTTGCGTTTTTTTTAACAATTAATGACCAACGATGAAAAAAAAGTGGAAAGTATACGTTTTTCATGGGAAAAATCTGTTAGAGTTTATTTAGATTGATTTGAGTTCTAGGAAGTATTATCAATAGTTAATTGTTGTTGTTATAACAAATTTGGATTTTTTTATTAGATTTTAATTGAAACACAGGTAAATTTAAAAAAAGAAAGTTTCAACAGAGTTTAAAACTTTTTAGAAAATGTATAATCGTTATTATTGGCATTACGATGTGCATATAGTGTTAAACACTTAAATTATGTAATTATTTCTTGAAAATGACACTTTATTTGTTCTGATGTGATTCAATTAATTATAAATATAATCTGGAATTGCTTTTCATAAAGCAATTGTTTAACATTGAACACTTGCAAGCTTTCTTTTATCAATATCAATCCTTTCACTTTACGCATTTACTTTTATTCGTTTTACATTCCATTACACTTCTTCTTCACTTTACATTTTTTCAATTTTTCTTTTGTAACTTTTCTTTTTGTTGAATTATGAACTAATTCTCCTCCAAATTCATCATTGAAACTAATACATAGAATACCAAATTCTATTTTTCTTTTCAATGTCTTAGTAACAAAAATTCCTAGAAAAAACTCTGAAAAAATAATTTTTAAAAATATAATTTATTTTAAAATAATAAAACTAGTTTATAATAAAATTATTTATATTAAGATTATTTAATATCAAACTATATGAGTTTCATTATTTTTAAACTATTATTAGTTTTAAAATATATTTTTTAATCTTTACATATATTTTTATTTTTGTTCAAAGTCTTTTGTTAACAAAATATGAAGTTTGATATTTGTTTTGATCAAAGTATTGAATTGAAAATTTGATTAATGCTGATCATATCAATTTGACTTATTTTATGGTAATTTTATAACAATCCCACCACCAATCTTGTCAAACCCAATTGAAAAAGATGGCAATGTAATGCAATGAACAAATCTCCATTGTGGCGGACAAAGATCACTTTTCTTTATGGTAATTCTTCTACCACCGTCAAGCTTCCCATTAATCTTAAACTCATTTCACCAATTATAAATGTCAAATCACATTCCACTTCCTACACTTCTATTATTTCTTCAAATTTTTATACATTTATTAAAAAATATCTTAAAATTTTTAATTTAAATTGAATTTAATCTCCATGGTATTTTAGAAATGATAGTAGTTTAAAAATAGCAACACTCAGATATTTTAATATTAAATGTTTACTTATAAATAGTTTTGTTATAAACGAAGTTTATTATTTTGAAACGTATAATCTCTAGAAACTACTTTTCTAGAATTCTTTATCTTTTCTCTAACAGTTATAACTCATGGGTGATCTATTTGACGATCAGGAGATACCTAATTGACCACAACAATAAGGTCTATGTGTCTACCTGATAAGTTTCTTCAATAGTGCAAGTAAGTTTTGACTCATTTTTCTCTTTTCGTTCTTAATTGAGATCATGTTTAATGATCTCTTGTCGCATGTGAGTTGTAATGTCTTTTCTTAGTTTCCTGTTGATCAGAGGTCCTAAGGACTCTCTCTGGTCTTTGTTCAGTGTTTTGTAGGCGTTTCTAGAGTTTTTTAAACTCTAAGCAAGGGTTCGGTGTTTATAAAGTTCTGTTGCTTTAGTGTAAGGTAAGGGAAGCTAGTGTTTTTATCTTAGTTAAATTATGATGTATGAATTATTATTTAATGGTGTGTATAACTAATGTATGTTGTTGGTTGCGTTAAAGATTATTGTTATTAAGTATTGAATGTTTGAAATGATGGAAATTGGTTGAATGATGTAGTGTACCTTTTTGTTTTCGTTTGAAATTGATTAATTTTCATGAATGCTTCTGTTGAAATGTCTGATGGTATCAATTTGGTTAAGAAGTTGAGAATAAGTGATTTTGATAAGTTATAAGCTGTTTTCTAAAGTAAAAATGGAACTTTGATACGTGAAATTTATAATTAATTATCTAAGGTGAGAATTGGTGGTTAAAACATGTTATTTTGATCATTTCAAACTTTTGAGATGAGAATTAGCTTATATGTGTATTAGAATGGAGTGTAGTCATTTTGGAATATTTGCAAAGTTGTTAAAATGTATTTTTAGAGTTTGAACAAGTAAGATTTTTGGAGTATTTACAAATTTTGTCGTTTTTATGCTATAGAATTATACAATCTATCTAAACGACTATAACACTTTTAGTTAGGTGAGTGTAGTCGTTGAACGAGTAGATTAACATTTTATCTATTTATAAAATTAAACTTATATTGAATCTCTAACATAGTGACACGTGACCTATGATGCAAGTAATATTTCATGCATTCGTATTGGATATTTTAAAATACTTTATTGATACTTGTAAATCTAATATCTTGTTTATAAAGTATCAATATTTTTATAATATCAATAATTAATGATTTTTATGTTATAACTTTAATAAATATAATTTTAATTTTGATTCACACATAATTATTATACAATCTTATTATTTTTAAGGTTTAATACATCATTTGGTCCCTACTTTTAGGGGTTTTGTTCAAAGTGATCTTAACTTTTAAAAAAGTTCAGTAAGATTTGTTAAAAAATGTTCAATCCGATCCTATTCGCTCACGCCGTTAAAAACATGACACCGTGGCCAAACCTGAGTGACTTGTGGAGTTTGATGAATACGTGGCTGAAAGAATTAAATGAAGAGAGATAAATGTAAATGGTTGTTTGAAGAATTAAATGCATAGAGAGAATAGACCACTTTCACTGAATAACATTACAAAACATTCATTCACACACAACCCAACCTATCCATATATCAACATCAAACGAATATAATTCATCATAACCATCAACCATAAAGATCAATACATTCATGACTTCTTGCAGATTATCCTACTAACCATACATCTAGTGCATAACCCAATATTTCTAAAACAACTATGTTCCCTCCATGATCAAGTATTCAAGTCTCTCGGCTTCTTTGGACACTACCCAACAATGCACCAGTTTTATACACCCACCTCCAGATTTCATCATATATCACCCTATATACTATTCCACTCAATAATAACTCAAAAATGATATAATTTTCGAAACCCATAAAACTAGATATTTCACTGTTACGACGACATTAATATAACTAAAACAAAGAATCATTGCTTATTAACAACAAAACTGTGACCATTAAATAATCTCTGCACCTCTCTCATCAATCTTTATATCTTCAAAGAAAACTCCTTTAGCTTCCCTAAACCTATTTTATAGACAAAATCTGCACAACGAAAACCTTAGCCTGTAACCCTTCACCATTCTTATAATCCACCCATGCAACCCCAGAATATCATTTGCGTACTTTACCTATCAACAAGGGACGTAGCAGCACATGCACAACAAACATTTCATGCATTTAGTATTAACCATATTATGATTTTCCTCCCAAGGTAGGTACCACGAAAACCATTAAATGTCAATATCAAGAACCCCTTTTAGCTCTCTAGATTCCAACGTCTGCACTATACATAAAATATAATATTTCTCTTCATCTTACCGTGGCCCCCACATGCATTTAAACTCTTCACTTGTAAAAAGAAAACATGCACTCATTTCATTATGTGATGACAATACATTACTCAACATTTATACTACTTCCATACATTTAATACCCATCAAACATTCCATGCAATTACAAAATAATAGTTTATTATACCCATAAACTCATGTTGGTATCTCTATTGAGAACACAACCCATCACCAATGCACTATATTGTCATATTTCACTCATACAACACGTTAACACTTCCTACTCTTATTTACATTCTTAACCTAGCCAGTCCACGACTACTCTCCAAAGATTCACAATATGCACTTATCCCTTACTACAAAACCACATGCACTGTAATCCTTCAACCCGTGCATTCGTATTCTTGGGAATAACATCCCAAACCATTTTTTTTCCTTCGCAACCAACAACCCTCCAATTGGGATACTATCTATCCACACTATTTCTCAAGATTAACAAGTTTCAAAGGAAACGCATCATGTTCAATCAATACATCAAAAAGTTAACTCCCCTCACCTAGGTTTTCCAGTGAATTCTTTAAAGGCCCCTTGGTTCCTAGAAAATCATGTGACTGCAACAAGGGCCCCTGCACAACTCCTTGGTACTCACAGTCTTCTTCCTATTACTCACTACGCTCAAGGTGGAGGACAAAAAGTGGCGGTTTTTCTTTTGCGCACTCTCTCGAGTTGTTCTGGAATGTAGCTTAGGGTTGCTTCTTATTTTGCACACAAGCTGCCGGAGGCCGCGCGTTCTTCCTCTTCCGCTGCCGCTGTCATTGAGGATACCCATCTAGTGGCTCCCCCGCGCCCCAGGGTCTCGCCGGACTCCCTCCAGTACCCACCGGGATACGTTAGTGCGGTTTTCCATTGGTCTCGGTCCGACAGTGGTGGTGATGGCGTGATGAATGCGTGGAGCCCTCTGATGCAAATGCAATGGCGTTGTCATTCCATCATGATGAGAGAGTGATTTTGGACTAGGTTGGAGGATTTGTAGATGGTGCGGCTGTTGGAATTTGCACCTAACTTACATCATTTTAATTTTTTTAAAATATTTACACAGTGCAACCTCTTCAAATGTGTCACGTATTCATCAAAGCAGAACTCACTCAAGTTTGGACACAGTGACATTTAAACTGTTATATTTTTAACGGTGTGAGTGAAAAAAATCATATTGAACATCTTTTAACAAAATATGAAACTTTACTAAACTTTTATAAAAGATACAATCACTTTGAACCAAACTCTAAAAAACAGGATCAAACATTTAAAAGAGCACCAAATGTATTAAACCTATTTTTAACATCTATATGTATAATGCGTTTAATATATATCCCTGCATCATTGCATGCTACTTTTTATTATTATTCACTTCTCAATCACCAACACTCCGTAACGAAAAGGCTTCTTCCACTCCAACGCAATCAAAATCAATAAAAAACACTTCATTTTCAATCAAACCATTGTTTATTTAGATCTTGCATTTCATCTTTCTGATATCCATCCAAGTGAATTTCAGTTATGCCACTTTATATATATGATCTACAATTTCAGAAATATGCAAATTTATACCAGGACATGCTTCAAAGTCCCTGGAAAATATATAAAAAATGAAACTTTTATTTTTTTTTTCTGATTAAATAAAGGAAATCACTGTAAGAGAAATCGGGATTCCTTCAATTTCTTCATATGGGCAAGAGGTGACATTCATGAACAAAGATTGTGTTCTTTCTTCATCACCAGAAAAAGAAAAGGAAAGGGACAACAGTTGATAAAACAAACTTGTGTTTCATTTAAGATTAAGGAGAGGAAGTGAAAAAGATAAAAAAAATGTTCCTACTTAAAGATAACTGCATGCTAATCTCCTATGTTATTACTACAATTACAATCAAAAAACCTAATTAACTCCGAAAACAACAGAAACAAAGAGATGAGGAGCCTTGTAGATTCAGATTTCCTTTTCTTGTTCGGAGAAAACAAGGCAAACCCAAACCTACACTGTCACGGCGGCTTACATCGGCGGCGCGTGCGTCCCACACGGCATCATATTTCTATGCCCCACCGCCCTCGGCGGCTTCCGGCGCCGCGGCGTTCAAGTCAAAACCCTCAATTACGTTAGCCACCTCCCCACGCTTTTTCTTTGGGCTGCCATCATCACCTTCTTGCCCGCCGTCGGCTTCTTCGCTGTGGTCCACCGCGAGCTCCGCCGTCTCCAGCGCCTCCCGCCACTCCCTGCCGCCCCTCCCTTTGTCGTCAAAGTACTTAACGGCCACCCTCATCCTCCTCAGTATGGCGAAAAACTCCTCCACCTCCTCCTCCGTGGGAACCCCATCACCACCACCACCACCACCGTCTTCTTCTTCTTCTTCTCCCTTTAACCTCTTCTTGTTCACTCTCTCGCTTTCTTCTTCCGCTCTGGTGACCCTCTTGTTCTTCCTCTTCTCCATTTCCATGACGATGATGGTGACTCAAATCCCACAAGGCAAAATCAAAATTAACAAGAACTACATAGACATTGCTTCCTTCATCTGAAGATATATGAATTCAATTAATGTTCCCCTTTGTAAATAAAGACTACAACTTTTCCTATTCTTCAATCAACATATAATATATAAAGTAATATTTATGCACAGTCCAAGACTACTTATTTTATTAATTTAAATAAATTATTAATCTATGCTTTCACTTTTCGGTGAATTTTCTTTTTATTTTTTCGTGAAATATTATTAGACGACGGAGAGTGTCAAATTACTTAAAAATATCATCAAATTACTTAGACAAACTGTAAATTATTTTTCATTAAATTTCATATAATATAGAAAATTTTATGATAAATTATTTTAAATTAAATTATATTAAATATTATTATGAAGTTGGACATTTCAATTTGACATCCCGAAATTTATTCTTATGAATTATAATTTAAAGTTTATCCTTATGAATTATAATATAGCATTCAATTATTGAAGATAATACTATATATGACTTTCACAATTTCTAAATACGCACAATTTCTTTATAATAATTTTAAGAAAAAAACATACTTAGCTGTTTTATTTATAATATATAAATATAATAAAATAATTCAATGGAAAAAAACTAATATAATTACTATATTAATTTTCCATGGTTAGGATTAATGCCAAACTGAGACATTTATTATTACTTTTAAGCAGTAAATACTGAATACGTATATACCTATAAATGTACAATACTTTTAACGCTACAACAAATTGCTTTTATCCCTAAATAGTAAAAAAGAAACATAGAACTACGTAGAGTGGAAAAAAAAATAAAAACATGATGAGATGTCTTATAATGTATTGCTGTAGATTAAAAGAATATATTAAATGGAATATATATTATATATTGATGTATATTATTGTTATGAATATTATATATTTCGGTGCTATTGTTTTATTTATTTGTGAATTTGATTGTTGTGTTTGCATGTGCGTAACGTGGGAGGACTATTGACCAATTATACCATTTCTTTTGGTATCATAAAAAAAGTTGCTGCTTTAAATCTGATTTATTGCCGTAGCTAGCTTTTTCTTTTCCCTGTTGATGTGTGATTAATTGGTACATTTCTCATGTGTTAATCGTTTGTGATAGTTTGTTTCTTCAATATCTTAATTATATAACCCCGAAAATAATTTAAATAAAAAATATTAAATGCTAATATATTTGTATTCATTGTGAAGAAAAGTAATTCTTCCACTTCATATAATATTTTACATTATTAATCAAATGACACTTTCAAACATTTTAATTTATTTGTATGCATATTGCTATAAAAAAAATGAGTTGGAACTATCAGTTAATTCACTGTACTACAAATTAGGTCTGGATTAAAAAAAATTTACGAGTTAATTTTAAATTCGGTCAAGTTAAATTTATGGTGAATTAAGATAATTTATCAATTCACTCATTTTTCCTTTTATCCTTGCTTGTTTTTTTTATTGTATTTGAAGTTTATGACGATTTTAAATTATATTATATTTTTTAATTTTGAATTATTTTTAAAATTTAACATTAGGTTAAATGTAAGGACCGTGCGTCCTTTTAAAATAGAAAGTGGGGAGTGGCGGCTGCACGTTGAGAAAGTGGAGGGGCTTCCTGTTCAGCAAAGTGGGCAGTAGCTGTAAGTGGTGGGTTTCTCCACCTGGAAGTGCTCCAGTCACCACCAGGAAACCTCCATCATTACCTTCAAAGTGGACTTGGCACTGAGGAGTGGAAGGGGATGGTTGACATCCGTCCAGCTAGGACCACCCAGTAGAGTGCACTTCCTTCTTTCCTCTTTAAGAGAAGAATCCATGGATACAACGGGGGTTGGATGCTGCATCTGGAAGAGTTATAGAGCTTGCTGCAAGATCGGGGAGAGGTGAAGTGGAGAGCGTCCGGAGTTGCAGTTGCAAATCTTGAGGGAGATTGATTCAAGAAAGGTGTTCGGTGCTGCATCTGGAAGAGTGAAAGGTTTGCTGAAAAATCTGGGAGAGAAGTAGAGAGCCTTTGGAGTTGGAAGGAGATCCGCACACTGCATTTCAAGATTCAAGGAAGTCTTCAAGAGGTAAGGGGAGTTAGATCTTTTGTTTGATTGTTGAATTATACTGTAATTGATGCAAATCTGGGAAATTGGGGATGAAAACTTAGGGTTTCTGGGTTTCTGGAACACCTGGTGCGATTCTGCAGAATTATGCAGAAACGCTCGAACGTCCAAACAGTGCTCGACCAAATAGTGGTCGGCCAATTTCGGAACGTTCGGTATTGCATTCTAAACGTTCACCCGAATAGTGAATAATAATGGTATTCCAAATCTGAGCATTCGTCCTTATGGGGCTCGACCAAATAGTGGTCGGCCAATTTCCAACGTTCGGTCTTGTAGTCTGAGTGTTCTTCCGTATTGACCTCGATCAAAGAGTGGTCGGCCAAATTGAGCGTTCGGTATTGTACTGGTAGCGAGGGTTAACGTTTGCTCTTGGTGTATAAGTGACTATGGCGTTCGGCTGAATTTAGTATTATCAGACTGGAATCATAAGCGTTCGGTTTTCATGTATTAGTGAGTTAAGCGTTCGATCTAAATTTGATATTCTTTGGTTTAAATATCGGACGTTCGGTTTTGGTGAATTATTAATTTTGAGCGTTCGGTGTTAAATTGGATGCTTAGGTATGAATCTCGAGCGTTCGGTTTTGGTGTAATAGTGATTTTATGCGTTCGTCCTAAATTAGTATTTCCAGGAAGTGATCTTGAGTGTTGGGTGTGGTGAAATAGTGACGTAGACGTTCGTCCTTAAATTTGAATTATCAGAGGCTGATCTTTAGCGTCCGGTCTTGATTCTATATCTGTAATGGTTAGCGTTCGGTTTTGATGAAGTATTTGCAGGTTCAACTTGTGAGCGTTCGGTGTTAAATTGGATTCTTAGGTTTGGATCATAAGCGTTCAGTCTTGGGTATTAGTGATTGTGAGCGTTCGGTCTTGGTTTAATTCTGATTGTTGAGCGTTCTGTCTTCATTTGATAGTCTTAAGTTTGGATCTTGAGCGTTCGGTCTTGTATTCTCAGGTAAGAGCTTCAGCGTTCGTTCTAATAGTGTTTTCGGTGAAATAACGTTCGTCCTAAGTATCAATCTCAGCGTTCGGCCTAATAGTGTGATCGGTGAAATAGCGTTCGGCCTGTTGGTAAATAGCGTTCGTCCTAAGTATCAATCTCAGCGTTCGGCCATATGGTGTGCAATTTAATATGTACTCGGATTTAGCGTTCGGCCTGATAGTGTAGGATTTGATAACGTTCGTCCAAACAGTGTTCGGCCTGGTGTTTGTTAATTTGCGTTCGTCCAATGGTGTTAGGTGTATAGCGTTCGTCCAATGGTGTTCGGTGAATAGTGTTCGTTCAAATAGTGTTTTGCAAATGGTGATGGGTTCTAAGTTCACTGGTTCTGGGTTGAATTAAATGTGTAAAATGTTTGGAAGGTATGGTATGATGTGATTTATGTGAAATGTATGTGTTTGGAACATGTGATGTGATGTATGTGAAAAGTATGTGAATGAATGAGGTATGTTGGATTTACTGTGATAATATGGGGGTATCTGGTTATTCATGACTTGGGTTAAGGTTCAAAGTAACAATATTATGGACGTAATTCCATGATCCTCAAGGAGAGGATACATGGTGGTGATTTGGGGGTGTATAGAATGATTGCATGGTAAGCTTAGTCTTGGGGGTTTTCCTGACGCTCCAATGGTCTTTCATTCTCAATTAGAGAGGATTGATCCATGTGGTGAGGAGTAGCAGGAGGTCCTAGTCTTGGAGGCTGACTAACCTCGTGAGGGTGGTAGGGTGGAACCCATTGGCAATGGCTTTGCAAAGCAGTAGAGGCCACCACGAGTGCATAACCCGCCATAGCTCGGTAATCATTCTAGTCCGGACAAGTCGGTCTATAAAACAACAAGTCGGGGTATAAAGTAACAGGTCTTGTGATGTCAGTTTACCATGTTTGGATGACTTTTGCATATCGTGAGAATGGGTGAATTGTGGTTTAATGAGTATGCTCTAATTGTTCTTTTATACGAATCTAAGTATGATAACATGAATTAGCTGTGCTATATGTATAACATGCTTTTTATATCTTTCTCACCCTTGCATTGTTTTTGTTATGTACTGTTTGGGTATGTTTCGTTGGCGATGATCATCCACTTGGATGGGAGCAGATGTTGTTGCGGAAATTCCCTTGGAGCAAGAGCTGGAGGTTACTGATGTTGCGGAGTAGTCTTCTTAGGAATTTCCTGATTGAACACTTGTAGTGTTTAATCCTTTCAACTGTTCAAGTTTAAATTTTCAGTTTCTTTTATTTCTGGATGACTGTAATTTCATATTTAATTACACGTCATACTCCGACTGTTCTCTATATTTGGATGTTAACGTCTTTATTATATAATATTAGTTATTGTATAATCGGGATATTACATTAAAAGTTATTTAAATTTAAATTATAAAATATTTATTCTTTTTTAAATAAAAAATATATAATTAAGTAAATTCTTATTTAACCTATTAATCAGTGGCAAATTAAAACAAGATCCAATTTTTCAATTTATTAATAAATAAGTTAAATTAAATTAACTCACTAAATTTATGATAAATCTAGCCGGATTTTCCCTTTTAATAACACTACTTATATACATTTTACGTCACTTTTCAACTCCAAATAGTCATCAAAACTCTACGAAAATTCCTTCTCATAAAAATAATTATTTCATCTTGATTTGAGAAAAAAAAAAGTTAGCCTAAGTAAAAATCACCTCAAAGCTTGTTTTAGTATTGATTTGACCAAAAATATATTATAAAAATGTAATTTCAAATCACCTTAAAAATACACTAAATAATCCAAATTCCAACATTTTCTACTTCAAATAATTTCATATCCATCCTCATAAAATAGAAAAAAGAATTGACTCAACATTTCATAACATCGACATAAAATATCACCTTAAATGCATTAAATTTCTACTTAATTTAAGTCAAACATTTACATTAACAATTTTACAACGTTAAAATAGAACCATGTGGAACACATGTTTGATCACGTACCACTCCAAAACAGCATTCACTTCCAACAGCTCCATTAACTAAAAACTTGGTAATAATTAAAATTTTAATTATTTGCACAAAATAATTAAAAAAATCTTTTTATTTCTTCTTAAAGCAATTACCCCTGTTAAACTAAAATACAGTGTTAGAGCTCCTATCATAACTATTGATGTTATATGTTGTTATAACCCATTGAATAAATTTTATCTTCAACATTACTGTTTAAAGTCAAGTAAAAAAATATGGTAAAAATTGAATTTTTACAGGAAAACAAATATTGTTTTCAGGAAAAAATTGTCCCTAGACAATATTAAATCGTGCTCTGAATACAAATATCTTAAAGAAAAAAAAAACTTTAAAAAAATTCTTCAAAAACCTATAATTTAAACATAGCTATACTATAAAGAAACACATGTTAGAAACATTTAAACGTAATAGATATTTCTACAAAGAAAGGTATGAAATTGGTTGTTGTTCTTTTATGAGGTAACTATTTCAGTGTCGTATTTATCAAAAGCGTACTTGTTTGGTTTTGGTAATTTCCAACCAATATTTTTAGTAAAAGAATTTTTTTAATTATAAAATAAACTATTCATAAACTTCTCTTAATCCATAAGTTTTTCTTTTACTTTATTTAATGGTTTTCTATTTCGTGCGTGATTATATTAAATTATTGGAAATATAAGTTTAATGAGAATAAAAAAAGTTGGAGATTCGTGGAAATTAGAGACGGAAAGTGGAGAGTGGTTGGAAGATGACGTGTGAGAAGGTGAGTACTTATGTCAGGAAAATCGCGAAGATGACGTCATGAGATTGCGTGTGGGTTAAAATATACCATTCTTTGTCCATCCCTATGCGAGTAGACAATGACTGTTCCCACTCATTCTCACACGCATTCCAATGCGTGTACTTATACGCTCTAAGGTGATATATTAGTAAATTAAATTTATATTTTCACATTAAATTTTAATTAAAGAGTATAACTAAATAATATAGTATGAGTGATTTCGGGTGTGGGAGAATTGACAAAAATACTTATACAAATGAGTATTTTTTGAATAAAATATGTAATGGATACATAATATTTTTATGTATTTATTATTTATGGGTAGTAGATATTTTTAGTTTATAAATAGATCGAGTAAATATCTTTTAGTATTTATTATTTATAAAAATTAAAATTAAAATTAAATTTTTATTTTATTAAGTTAAATTTAATTAAATTTAAATTTTGTTAGTTAAATTTAATTAAAATTTAAATTTAAATTTAATTTAATTTATATTATAAAATATATTTTTAGATATTTATATATATTTACACGTATTTAAATTTTAAAATATTCGATGATATTTTTTAAATGAATATCTTAAAAGTAATAAAATAGATAATAGATAAAAGAATTTGTCACAGATCAATAAATTGATAAACATTATCTAATCCAATCTTTTATAATTTAATTAGAACACAACTTTCTTCCTAAATAATATATTTATGTTCTTTTAATTATATGTTACTAAATAATATATTGATGTCCTTTTAATTATATGTTATTTATTTTCTTATGACTTCGTTCTTTTTTTTTTAAGTGTAATTTTTTATATATTTGAATACTTCTCTTTAAAACAAATATATTAATATTAACTAATCCTTATTTTTTATTTTATTTTTTGGATTTTTCACTTATTTTATAACATACTTGTTTGAATCATTAGATATTTTTTAGATATTTTTTAATTAAGAGACCACCTACAACTTCCAACCAAAAACATAAACTATTGATTAAACCAAATCTTAAAATAATAGATTTTCGTATTATTAAACATATTAATAATTTCATTCGTTTGTTCATCAACAGTTTAAACTCATATTGAATTCTTAACATATAATATATATAATTGATAATTGTTTAATATTTTCGTATACTTTTTTTCTTATTTTTTAAGATGCTTTTACTGTTACTTTATTGTTAAGCACACGCTTAAAAAAACACAATAATTTAATTTTCAAAGTTTTATGTGAAAGTTAATAAAATTATAGTAATGAGTTATATCTTAACATATTTCTCTTTAAACAAAATTATTATTTTGAATATCAAATAAATATTGTTGTATTTGACAAATTGTTATTTTTTATACACGTGTCACAATTCCCTTCCAAAATTAATAAGGACACGTAAAAATGAGTCAACTTCAATTCAACCATTTTTTTTTCGCATTTATAATGAATGTATCGAGTTTACAAAATTCGGATCACACATCATTCCCCTTTCTAATGCAAAACAATTCGTTTAGTTAATTTTTGGTAAAAAATAAAATTAAAAATGTGGTGAGTTATCTTAGAAGTATTAAAAAATTAATTAAATTTAAATTAAAAATAAATTCTCTAAAAATTTTAATTTACACTTTTCTAATAAATAAGTTGAATTACTTTAAACTATCACCCTATTGTGATAGTTCAATTATTACAGCATCAGTTGTTTCAGATAGAGTAATAATTCTCTCAAAATAGGTTAACTTCCTGTCAATATCAGCCTGCTGCATCAATTATTGCATCACCAATTTATTGCATTTGCCAGACTTTGACTAAGAATACGAATGTAAAATTAAAGAAATGTACTGCATATATTTTTTTCTTATTATATAATAAGTTCTGAAAGGTAAATAGAGAGTAAATTTTTTTGTAAATGTAAGATTGAGACTAAAAAGCAACACAATTTTACCATCTTTAGAAAATACATCGCTTTATGTCACGTTCCATTTATTACTGTGCTGAGTCATCACTGTGCTTCCATAAATGCACCTCGCCACACGTGCACCTTCACTGACACGCCACCACACCCACTCTGCATGCGACTGCCAAGTGTCATGTTGGAGCATTCTGAAACCTTAATGGAATCCAAGTGGCAGCAAGCGAGTGGACGTTCGTCCTAAGTGGGGAGAGAAATTAATTTTCAGAAAAACTCTTCCCCACTCTTCTGCACACTTCGTCTTCTTCCCCAATACTTTGGATTTTCAAATTCTCTGCCTTCTCTAGAACCTCCATCTTCTCTCTACCGTAACTCACCATTCTCTGCTCCTTTCACGTTTCAGCACCGTAGGAACGTTCCCTGCACCGCGAGCTTCATTTCAAACCGAACGACTTCCAGTTCTGGTAAGTTTCACCTGAGCGATCGTTTCTGGAGTTCCTGTAAACTGTTTTCAGCTGCATGCAACGGTGTAGGCTAAGCCTTCCTTTTTATTTTGGTTAGTTTAGTTGGAGAGCTTAAGAGAAACGTTGAGAGAGCTTCTTTTAGACGAAACAAGATCCACCCCTTTAGGACGTTCGCCACTGAATCCGGGTAAGGGAAGCTTATTGTGATTTAATTTATACTGTATGTTGTATGCATGTTCGGTATGGATTGTATGCATGAATTGTATGCTGATGTATTAGTTATGAACGATCGCTGTTACACTGAATGAATGTGGTATGCATTGGTTGATTCGTATGCTGATGGTTGCTTGGTAGGAATGATTAATGAGAATTTTATAAAGTATGTAATTTGATATTTTGATACGATGTATAAAGTATGAACTGAAATATGATAATATGAATTCTGTAATGTATGAGATTTATGGTGGAGATAGATTATGAGATATGAATCATATGAAAAATCTGGGCAAAATAATAGTTCTTACTTTGATAATGCGCGCTCGTCATCGAACGGTCTTCTACCGTTCGGTTTTCCCTGATAATGATTTAGAGTAGGATTTCTTTCATTTGGAAAGGATTCGACTTAAGAACGAGCGTCCCCTTTTGAAATGCTATTTGAGCGTTCGTCCTAATAGCGCTCGGTTTATACCAAGCGTTCGTCTTAAGTAGCGCTCGGTCTTACACTGAGCGTTCGTCCTAAATTATGCTCGGTCATCCATTGAACGTTCGTCCTAAGTGGCGCTCGGTCTCAAACCGAACGCTCGTCCATTTCCGTAAATTGTAATGAGCGAGAATAGCGCTCGTCCTGAATTCCCATAAGTGTTCGTCCTAAATTTAAATAGCGTTCGTCCAATATATTTAGTGACGTTCGTCCAAGTCTTCGGTGACGTTCGTCCAAATTATTTATTAAACGCCTACTTTCGCGCTCGGTCATTGACTGGCGGTTTGTCCCCTGAATTAAATTGTGTTCGGTTTATTTTATTCAACCAAGTTGTGAGGTATCTATCCATTGGATTCGTTATAGAATCCTTGAACTTAAATTATTCTAAGTATTTATCCCGATCGTACTAGAGTTAGTTCATTTAACTAATTCAAGAAGTCTTTCTCGGTCTCGCCCTCGACGTTCGTCCTCGTTATGAAGGGGAGTGAACGTTCGTCTTTTTAAGAAAGTGGAATATAGAATGAAAATGTATTCAAGAGGATAAATTAAGATGTGCGAACACTATGAGAACTGAAATTGTGATTTTGGACTTCGAACGAGCGTTCTAGGGTGGAACGACTCTTGAATGGATATTGAGATTGTAAAGTATGAATGTGGAAAGCTTAGCTGGCGGGTCATCCTGATATTCCGTGAGTGCTCGTTCTCAAGTAGAGAGGAGTATGTCATGTGTGGGAATGGCAGGAGGTCTTAGTCCATAACTGTAACTTGGACAGAACGGACTAACCTCAGGTGGCGGCTGACGAGTATTACAGCTATCCCACCTGGGTGCACGAACGTCGTAGCTACACAGAATTCATACAGTCCGGACAGTCGGTATAGTATCAGGATTTTGGATGAAATTTATGTATAAATTGAATGTATATGTTGTGAACTTACTTGCTGGAATTGATATGTATAAAATGTATGTGTTGGTTTGAATTAAATTCAATAAGCTTACCCTGTGTCTCTTTATTGTGTTGTCGTTCGTACTTGAACCTTCGTCTTGTCTATGCAATGATCATCCGTGTGGATGTGAGCAGATGGAGAGGCGTTACTGGAAGAAACACTGAAAGAAGAAAATTTGGAGGACGCCAACCTCGTTGAAGTAGAAGTGAAGGCCGAACAGTAAGGGCGTTCAGTTTTTAGTTATAGTAGTTAGTATAGCGAGCGGCTGTGAGCGAGCGCTCTTTTGTGAATTGTAAATAGAAGGACGTTCGGTCATTATTTTCTAAACCGTTCGTCCTTATCTTTTTGTGAACGCTCGTTAAATTATGTACATTAACGGCCGTTCGGCCACTTTCTTCTCTGTCGTTCCCTTTGTTTTAAAACTGTTTTGAATTATTAATATATGTGATTATTCTAAGTATATAGTTGATGACTGTATAATTTTGGGATGTTACACTTTATAACACGTGTTACCGTTTTGTTAGAATTTTCTTTAATAAATCATTTATAAAAATATGGTGTGTACAAAATTTTTGAATGTTATCATTGACAATAATAATATTGTTCAGGAGTTGGTTTACTTTTATTTATTCCATGATTAAAATGATTAATGAAATTTCAAAAGTCTCGATAATTTAGATATTTTTAATTAAATTTATATTATTTTTTAAAAATAATATTTGTATTTTTAATATTTAATTTTTGTAATTATATAACATGTATTATTTTGTTTTGTTGTTTTTTTTAACCGCTTATATATATTAATTAATTTAAGATTATTTTGACTAATATAAATTGTATTAGAGTTAATATATAATAATTTTTATTATTTTAATTAACAAAATGTTAAAAATATTTTTATTAAAAATCAAAGTTTAAGATAGTTTAAATATTATTTTTTGTTTTTACTTTTTGAGACATATTTTAAAAACAAAATAATAACAAAATTTTATACTTCAAAATGAATAATATATATATATATATATATATATTTTGATTAATTCACATAATATCACTTTTTAACTCAAATCTTAAGATAATTTAAATATTTTTTATTCTTTTCATTATCTGAGTCATCTTTTAAATAAAACCATAACAAAATTTCATGTTCCAAAATAAATAATACCTTTGATATATACTTATTAATTTTAATAATACCTCTCGATAGACTATTTCACGAACTTGAAATAAAACAATATAACATGTTTTATTTTTTTCTAATTGTTTATATATATTAATAAATTTGAGATTATTTTTACTAATATAAATTGTATTAGAGTTAATTTATAACAATTTTTATTATTATAATTAAAAGTATATAAGATGTTAACCTTTTATAAAAACGTTGTCTTATTTTTATTAATTTTTTAATCCATTAAGAAATTATCACAAAAAACAGCCACAACCAACACCTCTTTTTATATAACATATTTTTAATGAAAATAAAAAAATTATTTATATTAATCATAATATCATTTGATAAAAAATATAAAATTTTATATCTTTTAATACATAAAAATAATTAATAAAAATGTTTAAACAATGTAACAATTACTTTATACGAAAAAGTAAATAAAATAATTTGATCAATAATAATTTTTTTTAAAATACTCAATAAATAAAAGAAAGTAATAAAACACTTCTAAAAATATTGAAATTCATAAAATAAAAAACTTATATAACTTAATTTAAAATCTAAAACGGGTGGTGGCGCGTGAATATGGTGGTTGAAGAGAAAGTTGAAAACTGTTGCGTTGGATGCTTATTCAATGATTCCAAAGTGGACCCATTAACATAATTTTCAACACATTAATAGTGTCAGGAATTCTCCGATCCCAAAAATCTGATTTTTTTTAACATTAAAAGAAAAACTTGTGAACTGTATTTAATGTAATTAGTTGAATGATGCGTCTGTATTTATACATATTTTTACCACAGAGATCTAACAATACAAAAATCTCAAAATTTGAAATAAGACAAAAATAAAAATCACGTTATAAATTAGAAATAAAAATTATAAATAATCCTTAATTAAATCACATCCACGTTCTATAAATACTGTTTTATGACATTAAAAAATTATTTTAACCTTTTTCAAATTTTATAATTTTTCAAATTTTGGAAAAGAATTTGAAAAAGTGAAATAATATGAAAGATTATACCGTTAGGTGTGGAAAGTATGGAAAGTGTGGAAAGTTTTGTTTATAGATATAGAAAAGAAGAAGAAGAATAAGAAGAAAGATAGTGAGAAGAAGGTGGAAAAAAATCTAGTTGATGTGGTTGGCTGAAAATTTCCACAGAGAAACAGAACAGGAAGAAACACATGAGCCACGAAAGTGGACTTAAATACATGGCCATCCTCGATGTTGATTTGACCAAAAGATGTCTCAAACATTTGTCCACGTTGGGACAATTCCAACACATCACTGAAAAGAAAAACATATATTCAAACACCAACAGCAAATAAAATACTGTATCCTTCTACTTTTCATTACTACACCACTTTAAACTTTTTTTTAAAGCAATTAAGTTTGTTTTTATATGCATGTCAGTTTTTAATTTACTTCGAACTAATCAATTTTGGAAAGGAAAACCTAATCAACAAAAAAATACAACATATTCTTGACCATATTGCAAGAATTGCAATAATAACAAATAGAGAAAACAAGAATGAGATGTTGATTTTTTTTATCATATATATATATATACATATATTATTTAAATGTATTAAGATAATTATTTATTAATTAAAATTATAAATTGATATGTTAATATTAAATTTACAATTAAGGAGATAATTGTTATGAAAGATAATTATTCCATTAGCTAAAATTACAAAGTAATATAATATTAAGTTTACGATTAAAAACATAATTATTATGAAAAGATGTGTGAATACCATAACATAATATTCTAATTTGAGGAAAAGTTGAATTAAAATTATTAAAATTTAAAATATGATTGAAAATAGTTATAAAATGGATTATGGTCTTCATTAAGATAACATTAAGATTTTGGTTTGTCTTTATATATCAAAATTGATGTCTAAGATCTTTTATAATTGAAATATCACATATATGCAGTTAATTTTATTAATCCACATTATTTTTAATGAAAAACTCATATATTGTATAGTATAATCATCTAGTTATCCTTAGATTGGACGGTTAAAACAGTCAACCACTCCATAAATATGACCACGATGACTATTTTGAGACCGAACAGTTGTAACCTCCAGATCAAATGGTCACCCTTCAAAATAATTAAACTTGATATTGATTAACTTATAACGAAACATGGTTAGTACCAATTGAACCATGATTAGGTCGTTAATAATTTAAAGTTCATTCCAAAAACCTATAAATACAAATTTAAAGTAAAGAGGTATGTCAAGATAATTAATAGACATTTATTATTAGAACTCTTGAACTTTTACTGACTTTGAGATCAAACTACTTTCTATAGTTGATCAAACAAGATTTTAGAACAAACTATCGATGACAAAAACAAATATTTGGATCTTTAAGACAGACGTGACTTGAAAACCAATTAACCTTAATTACATAACCAAAACATATATAATTCTGTATATTTTTTCCATTGTGAATTAAATTATAAGTTCATTAAAAAATAAGATACGGTTCTCCTGTGCATTTTGTATTTATATGGATAAAAAAAGTGTGTTTAGATACAATTATTATTAGCCAAAAAAATATCATGAGAAAGAATATATTTTTGTTATTATTAAAAAACATTTTTATTTATTTAAATTCACAACAATAACGTATTATTGGTAATGTTTTTTGTGAGAACCTGAATAATTAAGCACTTAAATCCACACTCTGATCACCATTTATTACACCTTGCCACGTCAAAACCCACTCACTTCCACTCTGCATGCACCTGCCATGTGTCACTGAGGGAACGTTCCAAAAATGTTAGTGGAAAACAAGTGTCATGCAGAGAATGGACGTTCGTCCTGTGTGGGAAGGGAAAACACCCTCTGCATGCGCTGACGCCATCTGTCACGTCAGAAGATTCTAAAAGCTGTAGTGGAAACCAGGTGGCGGTACGTGAATGCATGGCCGTTTGACGTGGGAGAGAAATGATTTCTCTGAAAAACACTTTCCATCAATTCTGCATTTCACCTTCTTCCTCACGGAACTCTTGCTCTTCTTTCCTCCAACATCTCTCTAAACCTTCTTCATCTTCTCTCTAAGATAACTCACCATCAACACCTCTGTTCTCGTTTCAGAAACCGTAGGATCGTTCACGGTGTCGTGAGCTTTCATTTGAACCGAACACATTAGGATTTGGTGACTGGTAAGTTCTCGTCCCTGAACGTTCTCCCCTTTTGTTTCTGCGAACCAATTTCTGGTTGCCTGAATGAGTTATAGGTCTTAACTGTATATGATTTTGGTATCTTAGATTAAGTGAAGATTGTGGAGTGATTCTGTGAGTAGAAAGCTGTGAGAGAACGAGTAAAACCCTAGAAACTGGAAGTGCACTGCTAGACCAGGTAAGGGAAGCTTTAGTAATTTAATTTAATACTTGTTTGATGTGTATGAAAGCAATGAAGTGTACTGGATGTCTGAAATGCATGAAATATTTGATGTTTAGTTATACATGAACGAGCATGGTTGCACTGAATGTATGTGATGAATATTGTTTGAACTGTATGCTGAGAATGAAATGTATGATTTGGAATATGATTAAGTTTCTGTATGGTTTGGGATGATAATATGAATTTTGTAATGTATGAGATTTATGGTGGAGAGAAATTATAAGTTATGAATCGTATGAAAACTGTAAAGTTATTGTAAAATGAAAAATCTGGAAAATATCATATTCTCTGCTTGATAAAATACGCTCGTTCTTGTACGGTCATATACCGTTCGGTTTCTCTAAAATTGATTTAGAGTGAAATTCTTTCATTTGGAAAGGATTCTGTCTTAGAACGAGCGTCCCTATTTGAAATGCTAATTGAGCGTTCGTCTTAAGTAGCGCTCGGTCTTATGTCGAGCGTTCGCCTTAATAGTGTTCAGTCATTAACTGAGTGTTCGTCCAAATGGATTCTCGGTCTTGTATCGAGCGTTCGTCCTAAGTGGCGCTCGGTCTTAGACCGAACGCTCGTCCAAGAAGGTAAATGATAAGTAGCGCTCGGTCCTATACCGAACGCTCATTCTTTCCGTACATTTTAACGAGCGAGTAATAGCGTTCGTCCTGATCTTAAATAGCGTTCGTCCTGATTTTAAATAGCGTTCGTTCAAATTATTAGTTGACGTTCGGTCATTGACTGGCGGTATTCCCTCTTGAAATTTAATCACGCTTGGTTTATTTATCTAAAGGAATTGTATTGTATCTATCCTTTGGATTCAATCTAAAATCTTTATACTTAAATTATTCTAAGTATTATTCCGAACTTCTAGAGTCAATTCCCTTTAATTGAGTCAAGTATTTATAACGTCCGTCAGAGGACTGAGGCTCGTTTCTTTTGTTCAGAAACGATTATTTCTCTGTACTGAAATAACGTTCGTCCTTATTTTGAAAAGGATGAACGTTCGTTAATTTATGGAAGTGGAACACAGAATGAAAATGTGAATAATAGAAATGATTAAGGTGTGTGAACGTTATTTTAAGTGAAATATTGAAAGTGGATTTTTAACGAACGTTCCAAGGAGGAACGTCTATATGATCTGAATGTGATGAGTTGTATAATATGACCATGGTAAAATCGCTGATGGCTGTTCATCCTGATATTCCGTGAGTGCTCGTCCTCACTTAGAGGGGAGTAGGTCATGTGTGGGAATGGCAGGAGGCCCTAGCCCTATTGAGTACTTTGAGGCTGATAGGGTTAACCTCGGTTGGCAGCTAATGAGTGTTCCAGTTACTACACCAACCGAGTGAACGAACGCCTGCGGTTACATGGATTCATACAATCCGGACGGTCGTCATTTATGAGAGTTGGATAATTTATTCTATTCTGATTCATTGATGTATGTCTTGTGTGCTAATTTCTTATGATAAATTGTATGTGAGCTGTATGAATTAAATTACCTAAGCTTACCCTTGCAATTCCTTGTGTTGTCTACTGGTTATGTACGTCCGTCTTGTCAATGCAATGATCATCCGTTGTGGATGTGAGCAGATGGAGAGGCGCCACTAGAAGAAATGCTGGAAGAAGAAAATTTGGAAGACGCCAACCTTGTTGAAGCTGAGGTTAAAGCCGAGCCCTAGAGCGCTCGTCCAGTAGTAGTTGTTAGGGTTTCGGGATTGTATTTTGGGACGTTCGGTTATTTAGTTTTGAAAAGCCGTTCGTTCAGAGCTTAGTATGTTGTATATATATTCCGAACCTGGTATCCGTTTAGCATTCGGCTTTTAATAGCTAATTTTAGTTAAGACTGCACTGTTTAACTCTGTAAATGTGATTAGTTCTAATTAATGGTAATTACTATTTATTGGGATGTTACATTTAGTGGTATCAGAGCAGTTTTGTTCTTCTAAGGACGTATAGGTTATGAGTACACTATGCTTTGCTGTGTGCTTAATGTGTGTTTGAATGAGTATTTCTCAACTCTTTGAACATTACTAACGTTCGTTTTCTCTGTGTCCAGAGAATACATGGCTCCTAGACTTCCTCCCCCACCTCAACCTAATGAACCGGATACTTCCAACAGCGCTAGGTTGTTGGAGACGGTGATCGACAGACTCCAATAGCAGAATACCACCCTTATGGAGCAGAACGCCACCCTGATGCAGCAAAATCAGGCAGCTATGCAGAGTCTGGACGCTTCTCGATCCAACTCTGAGGCGACGCAGCGGCAGTTAATGGAGATATTGGCTGCAACTAGGGGCGCGGCTGGAGCGTCCTCTTCTAACGCTGCCCCTCCTACTACTGAGTGGAGTTTGGAGAGTTTTCTCCAACACCATCCGGCCAAGTTCAATGGGAAGGGTCTTCCGGATGAAGCGGATCAGTGGCTCAGGGATATGGAGCGGATTTACAATGCTAAGAGGTGCCCGAACGACAACCGCTTAGCATTTACTGAATACTTGCTGGCTGGTGAAGCAAGTCACTGGTGGACGAGCATGAGGGCGATTTTGACGGACGCTCATAGTCTTGTGAATTGGGCAGTTTTCAGGACGAAATTCTACGAAGAGTACTTCCCGGACAGCGTACGTTATGCTAAAGAAGTGGAGTTTTTACAGTTGGTGCAAGGGGGAATGTCGGTATCAGAATATACTAATAGGTTCAAGCATTTGGTCCGTTTTAATACCATGGCTACGAGCGAAGAATGGCAATGCAGGAAGTTCGAAAACGGGCTGAGGAGCGACTTGAAGGTATTGATATCCAGCCTGTGCATTAGATCATTTCCCGCCATGGTTGAGAGAGCAAAGGTACTGGAGAAGAACGTTGCTGAGGCCGAGCAACAGAAGAAGCATCAGTTGAGCAGGGGGCCGGTGTTAGCAAGAAACAATTCTACTGTAAGACGACCCCCGTACGTTCGTCCAGGCCAATCCTCTGGGGGATCGCAAGCTGTGGCTACTGTCGGCCAGTCTGGACAGTCAAGAAGTTTGGCATGTTTCCAGTGTGGAGGACCGCATCTTAGGTGGGCTTGTCCTCAACTGAATGGGGGAAAATACTGCACTAAATGCAGAAGGAGTGGACACTCGGATCAGGAGTGTAATATGGGAGGCCGTGCGGTATCAAGACCGCCGAATGCTGGAAGAGCCCAACAAGGAAGAGGTGGACGTGCGCAAGCTACAGGGAGAGTTTATGCAATTACTGGTGCTGAAGCTGCTCGTTCAGGTACACTCATCACCAGCACTTGCTTATTGTTTGGGAAGCCGTGTGGTGTGTTGTATGATTCGGGGGCAACTCATTCCTTCATCTCGAAGGCGTGCGTTGAGAAACTGGGGCTAATGGAGAGTGAATTACAGTTCGACTTGGTGGTGTCAACCCCAGCGGCTGGTGGGATCAAGACGTCTACAGTTTGTGTAAGATGTCCTATAGAAGTTGAGGGGCGTAGATATAAGGTCAATCTCATTTGCTTACCCCTTCAAGACTTAGAAGTAATTTTAGGGATGGATTGGTTGGCTACCAATCGGATTCTCATTGATTGTGGGAAGAAGGAGTTAGTCTTCCCAGGTGAAGAAGAGGAGGAGTTATCTGTTGATCGCGGTCAGTTGAAGGAGGACATCATGGAAGGAGCGAGCTGTTTTCTGATCATGACGTATGAAGACAACGAAGTGGAGCGTTCGTCCAATGATGAGAACAGTGGAGGACGAACGGTAGTGGATGACTTTCCGGACGTCTTTCCGGATGAAGTCCCTGGTCTACCTCCCGTTCGTGAGGTCGAATTCACGATCGACCTGGTGACAACTGCTGCACCCATCTCGGTTCAACCTTATAGGATGGCACCAGCCGAGTTGGCCGAGCTAAAAATGCAGATTGAAGAATTGATGGATAAGAAGTTCATCAGGCCGAGCGTTTCACCATGGGGAGCACCTGTGTTGCTGGTCAAGAAGAAGGATGGCAGCTCTCGGCTCTGCATTGATTATAGGCAACTTAATAAGCTGACTATCAAGAACAAGTATCCACTGCCAAGGATAGACGACCTACTGGATCAGTTGCAAGGTGCGTACGTATTTTCAAAGATTGATCTACGTTCGGGCTATCATCAAATTAGAGTGAAGGAGGGAGATATTCATAAGACTGCATTTCGGTCTCGTTATGGTCATTATGAATACGTGGTGATGCCCTTTGGAGTGACGAACGCACCTGCAATCTTCATGGATTACATGAACAGAATTTTTAGACCGTACCTGGATAAGTTTGTTGTAGTATTCATTGACGACATCCTCATTTACTCCAAGAGCTTTGACGAACATGACGACCACTTGAGGATCGTCTTAAGCGTGTTGAGGGAAAAAGAATTGTATGCCAAGCGTTCGAAGTGTGAATTCTGAATGAAGGAAATCCAATTTTTGGGGCACGTTGTTTCTGCTGGTGGCATTTCGGTGGATCCAGCCAAGGTGAAAGCAATGCTGGATTGGGAGAGCCCACGTTCGGTCACAGAGGTTAGAAGCTTCGTGGGGCTTGCGGGCTACTATAGGCGATTCATTGAGGGATTCTCTAAGATAGTAGCCCCTCTGACGTATCTCACCAGGAAAGACCAGCCGTTCGCATGGACCGATCGTTGTGAGGAGAGCTTCCAGGAATTGAAGAAGAAACTAACGAGCGCCCCAGTGTTGGTCATTCCAGACACGGCCAAACCTTTTGAGGTGTATTGTGATGCGTCGTATCAAGGTTTGGGCTGCGTATTGATGCAGGAGAGGAAGGTGGTGGCTTACGCTTCTAGGCAGTTGAAGATCCATGAGAAGAATTACCCCACCCACGACTTAGAATTGGCAGCAGTCGTGTTTGCACTAAAAATCTGGAGGCATCATCTGTATGGAGCAACGTTTCAAGTCTTTAGTGATCACAAGAGTCTTAAGTATCTCTTTGATCAAAAGGAGCTAAATATGAGGCAAAGGAGGTGGCTAGAATTTTTGAAAGATTATGAATTTGAGTTACTTTACCATCCGGGAAAGGCTAACGTAGTTGCGGACGCGCTAAGCAGGAAGTCAGTTCATGTTTCAACTATGATGGTGAAAGAACTCAATCTGGTGGAAAGCTTTAGAGATTTAAGGTTGCAGTTCGAGTTGGAGCCGAACAGTATCAAATGCTGTACCTTTAGAATAACAAGTGATGTGTTCGACCGAATCTGGATGAAGCAACGTGAGGATGATGAGCTGGTGAAGATTTTAAACGCGCTTGGTACGGATCAAGCTAAGCAGTTCAATGCGGGAACGGACGGTATGTTGCGTTACTTGGGTAGGACGTGCGTTCCTAATGATGGCGAGCTGAAGCGAATCATATTGGAGGAAGCACATCATAGTCGTCTTAGCATTCATCCCGGTATGACTAAGATGTACCAAGATCTTCGGAGTTCGTTCTGGTGGCCTGGAATGAAGAGTGATGTCGCACGTTTTGTGGCATCATGTTTAACCTGTCAACGTGCCAAAGCGGAGTATCAAAGACCGGGCGGCTTACTACAACCTTTGGAGATTCCCGAATGGAAGTGGGACAGCATTTCAATGGACTTCGTGACTCACTTGCCTCGCACGGTCAAGAATCACGATTCTATTTGGGTAGTAGTGGATCGTCTAACAAAGAGTGCTCACTTCCTAGCGGTCAACTTGAAGATGTCTATGACCAACTTGGCCAAGCTCTACATCAAAGAGATCGTTCGTCTACATGGAGTACCGTCCAGCATCATTTCAGACCGAGACACGAGATTCACATCTCGTTTTTGGCAATCGTTGCAAGGAGAATTGGGAAGCAAGTTGCGAATGAGTTCTGCCTATCACCCTCAGACGGACGGCCAATCTGAGCGAACCATCCAGACGCTCGAGGACTTATTGAGGACGTGCGTCCTAGATCATATGGGAGTATGGGATGAAGTTCTACCGCTCGTTGAATTCACTTATAACAACAGTTTTCAAGCAAGCATAGGAATGGCGCCGTTTGAAGCTCTTTATGGAAGGAAGTGTCGAACACCATTGTGTTGGTTCCAAGAAGGCGAGAATGTATTAACAGGACCAGAATTAATCCAGCAAACAACCGAGAAGGTGAAACTGATTCAAGAACGATTGAAGACGTCTCAAAGCAGGCAGAAATCTTATGCTGATAAGAGAAGAAGACCCTTAGAGTTCGCTACTGGAGATCACGTGTTTCTCAGGTTGAATCCAATCACTGGAGTGGGAAGAGTCCTTCGTCCAAAGAAGCTTTCACCCAAATTCGTAGGGCCTTATCAAATTCTGAAGAAGATTGGATCAGTGGCGTATGAGCTAGCTTTACCACCTCAACTGTCCAATCTCCATCCAGTCTTTCACGTTTCTCAGCTCCGGAAGTATGTAGCTGATCCATCACACGTACTGGAGTTGGAAGACGTCCAACTTCGCCCAGACCGAACGCTGGAGATGCAACCAGTCTGCATTGAAGACAGCCGCACCAGACTCTACAAAGGAAAGGACGTTCGTCTTGTGAAAGTGGTGTGGGACGCGAAGACTGGTGATTCAACATGAGAGGTTGAAGAGGCTGTGAAGGAATTATACCCGCACCTATTTCCTGGTAAGCTTTAGAATTTTCGAGGACGAAAATTTTTGTAGTTAGGGGGAATGTGAGAACCTGAATAATTAAGCACTTAAATCCACACTCTGATCACCATTTATTACACCTTGCCACGTCAAAACCCACTCACTTCCACTCTGCATGCACCTGCCATGTGTCACTGAGGGAACGTTCCAAAAATGTTAGTGGAAAACAAGTGTCATGCAGAGAACGGACGTTCGTCCTGTGTGGGAAGGGAAAACACCCTCTGCATGCGCTGACGCCATCTGTCACGTCAGAAGCTTCTAAAAGCTGTAGTGGAAACCAGGTGGCGGTACGTGAATGCATGGCCGTTTGACGTGGGAGAGAAATGATTTCTCTGAAAAACACTTTCCATCAATTCTGCATTTCACCTTCTTCCTCACGGAACTCTTGCTCTTCTTTCCTCCAACATCTCTCTAAACCTTCTTCATCTTCTCTCTAAGATAACTCACCATCAACACCTCTGTTCTCGTTTCAGAAACCGTAGGATCGTTCACGGTGTCGTGAGCTTTCATTTGAACCGAACACATTAGGATTTGGTGACTGGTAAGTTCTCGTCCCTGAACGTTCTCCCCTTTTGTTTCTGCGAACCAATTTCTGGTTGCCTGAATGAGTTATAGGTCTTAACTGTATATGATTTTGGTATCTTAGATTAAGTGAAGATTGTGGAGTGATTCTGTGAGTAGAAAGCTGTGAGAGAACGAGTAAAACCCTAGAAACTGGAAGTGCACTGCTAGACCAGGTAAGGGAAGCTTTAGTAATTTAATTTAATACTTGTTTGATGTGTATGAAAGCAATGAAGTGTACTGGATGTCTGAAATGCATGAAATATTTGATGTTTAGTTATACATGAACGAGCATGGTTGCACTGAATGTATGTGATGAATATTGTTTGAACTGTATGCTGAGAATGAAATGTATGATTTGGAATATGATTAAGTTTCTGTATGGTTTGGGATGATAATATGAATTTTGTAATGTATGAGATTTATGGTGGAGAGAAATTATAAGTTATGAATCGTATGAAAACTGTAAAGTTATTGTAAAATGAAAAATCTGGAAAATATCATATTCTCTGCTTGATAAAATACGCTCGTTCTTGTACGGTCATATACCGTTCGGTTTCTCTAAAATTGATTTAGAGTGAAATTCTTTCATTTGGAAAGGATTCTGTCTTAGAACGAGCGTCCCTATTTGAAATGCTAATTGAGCGTTCGTCTTAAGTAGCGCTCGGTCTTATGTCGAGCGTTCGCCTTAATAGTGTTCAGTCATTAACTGAGTGTTCGTCCAAATGGATTCTCGGTCTTGTATCGAGCGTTCGTCCTAAGTGGCGCTCGGTCTTAGACCGAACGCTCGTCCAAGAAGGTAAATGATAAGTAGCGCTCGGTCCTATACCGAACGCTCATTCTTTCCGTACATTTTAACGAGCGAGTAATAGCGTTCGTCCTGATCTTAAATAGCGTTCGTCCTGATCTTAAATAGCGTTCGTCCTGATTTTAAATAGCGTTCGTTCAAATTATTAGTTGACGTTCGGTCATTGACTGGCGGTATTCCCTCTTGAAATTTAATCACGCTTGGTTTATTTATCTAAAGGAATTGTATTGTATCTATCCTTTGGATTCAATCTAAAATCTTTATACTTAAATTATTCTAAGTATTATTCCGAACTTCTAGAGTCAATTCCCTTTAATTGAGTCAAGTATTTATAACGTCCGTCAGAGGACTGAGGCTCGTTTCTTTTGTTCAGAAACGATTATTTCTCTGTACTGAAATAACGTTCGTCCTTATTTTGAAAAGGATGAACGTTCGTTAATTTATGGAAGTGGAACACAGAATGAAAATGTGAATAATAGAAATGGTTAAGGTGTGTGAACGTTATTTTAAGTGAAATATTGAAAGTGGATTTTTAACGAACGTTCCAAGGAGGAACGTCTATATGATCTGAATGTGATGAGTTGTATAATATGACCATGGTAAAATCGCTGATGGCTGTTCATCCTGATATTCCGTGAGTGCTCGTCCTCACTTAGAGGGGAGTAGGTCATGTGTGGGAATGGCAGGAGGCCCTAGTCCTATTGAGTACTTTGAGGCTGATAGGGTTAACCTCGGTTGGCAGCTGATGAGTGTTCCAGTTACTACACCAACCGAGTGAACGAACGCCTGCGGTTACATGGATTCATACAGTCCGGACGGTCGTCATTTATGAGAGTTGGATAATTTATTCTATTCTGATTCATTGATGTATGTCTTGTGTGCTAATTTCTTATGATAAATTGTATGTGAGCTGTATGAATTAAATTACCTAAGCTTACCCTTGCAATTCCTTGTGTTGTCTACTGGTTATGTACGTCCGTCTTGTCAATGCAATGATCATCCGTTGTGGATGTGAGCAGATGGAGAGGCGCCACTAGAAGAAATGTTGGAAGAAGAAAATTTGGAAGACGCCAACCTTGTTGAAGCTGAGGTTAAAGCCGAGCCCTAGAGCGCTCGTCCAGTAGTAGCTGTTAGGGTTTCGGGATTGTATTTTGGGACGTTCGGTTATTTAGTTTTGAAAAGCCGTTCGTTCAGAGCTTAGTATGTTGTATATATATTCCGAACCTGGTATCCGTTTAGCATTCGGCTTTTAATAGCTAATTTTAGTTAAGACTGCACTGTTTAACTCTGTAAATGTGATTAGTTCTAATTAATGGTAATTACTATTTATTGGGATGTTACATTTTTCTAGTCAAATTTTTATTTTTGTTACTTGTTTCTTAAAAGTGATATATAAATTCATTCACTACTAGTATTTTTAATTTTGATGTGATAAATTTTATTTAGAAACTATAAACACTGAATTAATTCAAAATAGTAAAAATTTGTTGATTTAATTTTGAACTGCATAATTAGCTTCCATCGAAGTAAATGTCATCACACAATATTTTTTTTGTTCGCAAACATACGAAACCTCACCTTAAACACCTTTTATCTATAATAACTAAAGTTGGGTATGGTGGGTTTAATTTTTATGGATTGCACCAACCTCGGAAAATTCTTTATATTTTTACATCTAATTCAACTTATTCACTTTTTTAACGCATTATACATAGCATTTTTTGAATGATGATTTCATCCAAATAAATTCATTTATGAAATGATTGAAAAATTTATAAACATTTATTTAAATCTATATTTCACTTAAAATTTTAAAAACATAATTAACATCTATAAGTCTTTAATATAATTAAAGCACTAATAAAAAGAAATGGACAAGCAGATAAAGAAAATTACATGGAAGAGTGTATTATATTGTTAAGTTGTTCGTTAATGTTTAAGTTAGGTGGCTTATTAAGACAATTGCTTTTTTCACTCCATAGTTTCTTTCTGCACCACTGTGGAGGTGTTAAAAATGTTTAAAATGTCAATACTTTGATTTTCTAGATTGCAAAATTTATAAACATGTCTGTAATTGCATTATCTAAAATATATTTTAAATTAAGTATTACAAATTATACAATTTATAAATGTTTTTAAATTGTTTAAATATATTTTAGGTTGTACCATTTAAAACAGATTTATTTATAATAATTTAAAATGTGTTTCTAAATACCACATCCCAAATTATAGTTTTAATACTATAAAAGAAAGTATCATGTCTTTAATAATCAAAAACATTTAACTAATAAGGACATATAAAATATGATTACAGTTATTCAAAACTATAATTATAATTCAAATTTTATATACAAAATATTATCTATTATTAATAATATTTTCAAATTAACTAGAAGTTAAAAAAAAACATCAACAATAAACTTAAATACTCTATATAAACATCAAATCCTTCCTCACCAAGTACATGCTCCACTGAAATATCTTTCTATATTCACGTCAATTAGAGTATCATTGTCAAAGAGAAAAAAATCAACAAACAAACACAAACAACATAGTAAGCTAATTTTAAAAGAATCAAACACACAATTCATTCAAATTATAAACATAATAATTTCAATATCAAGTCCATAAAAAACCAAGTACAAATTTACACACACACACACACACACACACACACACACACACACACACACACACACACACACACATATATATATATATATATATATATATATATATATATATATATATATATATATATATATATATATAGACTCTAGACTTGATTAGTCGGATACATGTATTGGTGTCAAACTATTAGGGACCTGCGCATGTGTAGTGAAACAACATACCACCTAAACTACAACACAAGATTAGTTCGTCAAACATCTATGGTCAAACTGACCCGAGACTAAGGACCTTATGTTACTCTTCACTAAATAACCTTCCCTCTTTACTTGAGGTTGGATAGTTATTGAAGTCAAAAAATTCCCCTCATTTCAAATCTCCTACAACCATACATAACACAAGCACAACACAAGGATCTTCCCCATGGAATCCCCTCACTAGTGCAGAATTGGCCTTTAACGTCACCTCATAGACGTCCGTCCACAAAAGCCCCAACGTAAATAATTGACCGGTGGCATATCCGTAAATAAGTGAAACTGTAGACGTCCGTTGTGGGGGGGACAGACGTCTATAATATTATAGATGTCTGGACCCCTCCCACGGACGTCTATAATATTATAGACGTTCATCCCCCCCACAACAGACATTTAAGGGGCTGACAGGGGGAGTTGAAGCGTTCATTTCTTCAGCCTCTTAGACGTCCATTGTGGAGGGGGACAGACGTCTATAATATTATAGACGTCAGGGCCCCTCTCACGGACGTCTAAAACCCCCCGCGAATATCAATTTTAAATCCCCAAAGACGTCATATTAGTGATAGCCCCGACGTCTATAGTATTATAAACGTCGGGGCCCCATAGTACCGGACGTCTATTGGTTTTTATACTAAAACGCGAACCCGCGAGCAGTTACGCTCACTGTTCATCGTCTTCCCCGCGAACTCTCTCTGCGGCATTGCATTTCCAGATGCGTTTTCTCTCTTTTGGACAGTTTAAATTTACTTTCAATCCTATTACATTGCTATGTGATGAAATATCTTTGATTTGAACCGATTAAAAATCGTTTTCGGTGCGTTTTGGTGCAGTTTGGTGCGTGTTCTTGGGCGACTTTTTCTACTATTTTTGGCCTACGTTTTAGGCCGTGCCCTCCTTGATTTCCCTCCCTTTCATTTGGAATCTACTTTTCAGGTTAGCTTGTACGTTGATAAATGTTTTTTGTATGCATGTTATTGGTTTTTGTGTATGCATGTTTTTGACTCTATAAGGTATGCATGTGTTATTGGCTTTTGAATATGCATGTATTAGTTGTGTTATTATAATTGTGATATGTTAGAATGTAAGTATCAAATCATTGAGTGACACTTAGTTCCCGTTTGAAATTTAACACAAACGATTAATCTTTTAATCGTTTGTGTTAAATTTTGAATTGTCCGATTGGACAATTTAAGAAAATTAATTTTCATAATTTGCAAAACATGTCAATTGGAGTTTATGGATAAGATTGATAAAATTTCGGTTCAGTATTTGTGTTGTTCTCCGGATGCATATTTGATTGTGGTCATCGTTGACTACTCTCATTTCGTGTATTTCGGAGACCAATGCGAAATGCTGCCGAAATTTTATCAATTTTATCATGTAGACTTCTTTACACGTGTCTTAGCAAATTATGAAAATTAATTTTTTTGAATGGGTAGGGCCTAACCTTGTGAGAGTTAAAAAACTTATACTGATGATTTTACGAACATAGTATGGATCGAAGCTGGATGAATGAACGTCGCATCAGTGAAGAATACGATAAGGGTGTTTCGGAGTTCTTGCAATACGTTGAACAAAATGCTAAGTCTGTGAACGGGACATATTTTTGTCCTTGTGTTCGTTGTCTTAATCAAATACGGCAAGACTTAGGCAATGTGCGTGACCATCTATTCATGTACGGCATAATGAGGACTTATACCGTTTGGACTTGGCATGGAGAAGTATTGGACCAGCCTACCACGTCACGAGGAACGGATTATGTGGAAGAATGGATGAGTGACCATTTAGAGGACATGATACGTGATGTCGGTGAAGATAATTTTGGAAGAGCTAATTTGTATGATTCTCTTATTAATGATTCAGAGCAACCGTTGTTCCCAGGATGCTCGAACTTTACACGTCTGTCTGCAACTTTAAAGTTGTTTAGTTTAAAAGCAAGGAATGGATGGACCGATAAAAGTTTCACCGAGTTGTTGGAGTTGTTGAAGGAGATGCTTCCAGAAAATAATACTCTACCTATTCGTAATTACGAGGCCAAATTTTTTTTATGTCCAATGGGTCTTGAATATCAAAAGATACATGCTTGTCCTAATGATTGTGTTTTGTACACAAAGGAGTTTGCTTCGCTAAAGTATTGTCCAACATGTGGTTTATCCCGTTTTAAAAAGAAATCTGACAGAATCACTGATGATGGTGCACCTGCTAAGGTGATGTGGTATTTGCCTATAATACCTAGGTTCAAACGTAGTTCTCTGTAAAAGAAGATGCAAAGAACCTTAAATGGCACTCTGACGAAAGAAAGTGCGATAATCTTCTTCGACACCCTGCTGATTCACCACAATGGAAAAAGATTGATGACAAATTCCCAGAATTTAGTGCAGATCCAAGAAACTTAAGGCTTGCACTTGCAACTGATGGTATGAATCCTTATGGAAACTTAAGTAGCAAACACAGTTCGTGGCCAGTTATGTTGATGATTTACAATCTTTCTCCTTTGTTGTGCATGAAGAGAAAATATGTGATGTTGTCCATGATGATATCGGGTCCTAGACAACCTGAAAATGACATTGATGTTTACTTACAACCTTTAATTGATGATTTGAAATTGTTGTGGGAAGAAGGGGTCGACGTGTTTGATTCACATGTTCAGGAATAAAAGGGAAGAGCAAAGACGGAATAAAAGCACGACAAGATTTGGCTGACATGGGAATCCGATCTGAGTTACATCCACAGATAATAGGAAGACGCACCTATCTGCCCCTAGCCTGTCACACACTTTCTAAAAAAGAAAAACAAAGTTTTTGTAACTGTTTAAGAAGTGTGAAGGTTCCACAAGGTTATTCTTCAAATATTAGTAACCTTGTGTCTATGCAAGACTTAAAGCTAGTTGGTTTAAAGTCTCACGATTGTCATGTATTGATGCAACAATTGTTACCTGTTGTTATTCGAGGCATATTACCTCCTTCTGTTAGGGGTATTCTGACACGTCTGAGTTTTTTCTTTAATGCCATTTGCAAGAAAGTTGTTGACCCTCGAGGTTTAGATGAATTGGAAAATGAGGGAATAAGACTACTATGTCAATTGGAGATGTATTTTCCACCTTCGTTTTTTGACATCATGGTACATTTGATTGTTCATCTAGTCAGAGAAATTCAATTATGTGGGCCGATCTTCTTAAGATGGATGTACCCAGTTGAAAGATACATGAAGATCTTAAAGGGATATGTCAAGAATCAGTATAGACAAGAAGCTTCAATCATAGAGCGATACGTTGCAGAAGAAGCCATTGAATTTTGTTCAAGTTATATGCCATCTTGTGAACCCGTGGGTCTTCCCAAGAGCAGACATGAAGGAAAATGTGAAGGTAAGGGTGTTCGAGGTGTGAGAATTCAAAGTGTTAGCAGAAAAGAAATTGACCAAGCTCATTTGTATGTCTTAAACAACACTGTTGATGTGATTCCTTACATTTCTGACCACGTTAATGAAATAAAGGCAGCAAACCCAAAAATGAGTGAAAAATGACATCTTAATGAACATGTGAAAACCTTCTTACAATGGTTTAAGAAAAAGATTTATGCGACTCCACATGTTTCTGAAACCTTATTGAGGTTATCTCGTGGGCCGAACACGGATGTCATTACATATGGTGGGTACTATATAAACAATATTTCTTTTCAGACAAAGGTAGAAGATGACAAAAGCAGAGTTCAAAATAGTGGCGTCACACTACAAGCTGAGGCTGTGCACTTTGCTAGTTCTAAAGACAAAAATCCAATCACAACCTCCATCAGTTATTTTGGAATAATACAAGAAATATGGGAAGTTGATTACGTCACTTTTAGAGTCCCAGTTTTCAAGTGTAAATGGGTTGATATAAATTCTGGTGTCATGACAGATGACCTTGGTTTCACATTGGTAGACTTGAACAAGATGAATTACACTGATGAACCATTTATCATGGCTAGTCAAGCAAGACAAATATTCTACGTAAATGATCCAGCGAATAACAAATGGTCAGTGGTTTTAGAAGGAAAAAAAATGCATGGACATGATGATGACGATTCTCTTGATATACTTGAGACAACATCTGTTGCATCTAGACCCACTGAAGACCCAGTTGATGACGTTGCCGATGTCATCCAGGCAATTCGTAGTGATCACAATGAAGGGATTTGGGAAAAAACAATATCTTAATAGGTTGATATTTTTGTTTTTTATTGACTTTATATGTATGTTCATCATAATTGAATTATTACTAACCTTGTATAATTTTTCAGGTATGTCGGCCTTAGACTCAGGATCAGGAAAGACCAGACGTGGTCGAGGCGTCACCCGAGTGGCAGATGTGACATCCGGACGTGTGGATGGTCAGAGGAGACATGTTGACATTGACCCCAGATCAGGTCATCCATCAGGGCCAAATGCTGATAGGTTTAAGAGTTATCTGGGTAAGTTAGCAAAAAGTCATGTCTCTATCCTTCATGCATCTTGGGATGACGTCCCAGAGTTCGACAAGAACCTCTTATGGCAAGATATTTAGGTATGTTTATACTTCATGCAATTTGTGATATACTTATCTTTCATGTTTTCTTATCAATAACATGTTTTTTGTTTTAAACAGCAACATTTTGATATTCCAAACACAATACAAATTAGAAAGAAAGTGTTATCGCATATAGCGATAAGATGGAGGGATTTCAAGACAAGGCTGACACGACTATATGTCTTTGGAGACAGGCAACATGAAAATCCCTGTCAGCAATATACATTCACAGAGGAGGATTGTATGCAGTTTCGTGCATCTAGAGAGTCTGAGGAATGGAAGGTATGTTTCTTAACATATGAAAATGTATTCATTGAGTTTTTATGATTTTACACTTATTTATATACACGGTTTCACAGGGTAAAAGGTTAGTCGTCCAAGAAAGACAAAGGCTAAATGATGCACCACACTTGTTATCACGAGGTGGTTATGCAAAACTAGAAAAGAAACTTAGAAAGTCTAGAGCGGATGCCTTGGGACTTGAGTCGCCGGACCTAGCACCTGCACCTGCTAGGTACGAGCTGTGGAAGGCTGCTCGGACTAAATCTGATGGGAACATGACATCTTCCTCAGCTGCCTTGATCTCACAGAGAATTGTAAGTTCAAATTATAAGCAGTTGTTTGATTGTGTATCTATCATAGCATGTCTTCTAAGTAACGATTGTTTTTTTATGTGCAGGATGAGTTGGTTGAGCAACAGACTCAGGGCACATTTGCTGGCCAAGGTAGGGACGACATTCTAACAATGGCCATTGGAAGGCCCGAGCACCCAGGACGTGTACGTGGAGTTCCTGGGGCGATTGGTCTTCGTGACTACTTTGGCCCTACACAGAAAACCCCCCCATCAATGAGTCAGGAGACAGTGAGGCAGATGGATCTTCAGTGGGAGGAAAGACTCAACCAAAGCATGAGATCAATGGAGCAACGATTCATGGAGCAGCTACAAGAACAAAAAGAAATACAAAGAGCGCTTGAAGAAAATCTGCATTCCATGACGCAAGGCAACATGGGGGCCGCTGAAACTCCCACACCACCTCGGGTCAGCACTAGAGGATCATGCTCTGCTGTAGAACCCACTCAGTATAGCGGTCAGTATGAGCTATTGGTTGATGGGGATCCCCCACGCATTGTGGCTGTCGGACGAGTGCTTGAGGGAGGACAGATTATTCATGGTGTTCCCATATTACCCCAGCACGTGCGTGTGACGATTGACGAGGTTCGGGATCCCCAGGCTCAGGTGCCTGTACCCACTCCAGAAATTAACTTTGTGGGGGAGGCCATAGGATCATTTATAGCCTGGCCTAGAGCATTGATCATGTCACACATCGCTACTCCACAGGTATAATGTCTTTTTTATTAGTATTTCTATGTTTATTCTTCAAATATTTGTTGATAACTCTTTGACGTAAATTCTTATCTTCAGTTCATACTTCCTCAGAAGCAGCCAATTCATGATACAATCATACATGAAGATGATGACATGGCTGAAGCGGAGGATGATCCTCTATCAAAGCTAATGACAAGATTACCCAGGTTGAAGAAAGCACCATTAGAACTATACTGGGATTTGAGAGTATTTGGTCTTCCCCCACATGTGCCAGTTTATATCACATTATCTGATGCATTGGAGATGATTGGGGGAGACCGGATGTTGAATATTTCCATCATTCAGCTATGGTGCATGTAAGATAGTCAATTTGGTCTTTCATATTACTTTTATTTAGATTCTTATAGTTTCTAACAACTTAACTTTGTTGTTTTAGGTACATGGACACAATCGTTGTAGAACAAGGTCGGTCTTCCATGTACGGATTTGTTGAACCTCAAACCATTCAACCGTCTGGTAACACACTTCAAAACAGACAACATTATTTGCAAACATGGATGGATGAGTCAAAAAGAGACGTATACCTTGTGTCATACATTGATGGGTAGATGTTGTTATATGTGGCCAGTTCATTATTATAGTTTCCTTAATTAGTTAAATAACTATTTATCCTTTATGATAGCATGCACTGGCAGCTGATGATCATCATTCCCAAAGCATGTAAAATTATATGGTTTTTTTCGTTGCATAGGAAGATGAAAAATGACTTGAGAACAATGCTTCAAGGGTAAGTGTTTCTCAAAAAATGACTTTGAATTTGATGTTCACCTTCAACTTTTATGATAAATATAGTCATATTAATTATACTTTGTGTTTTCCATCTGTACAGAGTTATTGGTAAATCACGTGGTCAACTGGGTCAAATTTTGTATCCAAAGGTTTTAAGTCATTTATAGTTCTAATTCATTATTTTCTATGTTATTGAATGATCTAAATTCTTAACTATTTAGTTTGTTATTTTAGTGTAACCAGCAGCTAGATTCATGGGAATGTGGCTTCTATGTGATGTGTTGGATTAAGACCATCATTCGAGCTGACATTACAGATGACTGGAATGAGGTAATGACGTATACCTTGAATACATTACAAATCAAATTTATCTTCAAACATATATGAAACCATAATGAATCTTTCTTGAATTTTGCAGTGCTTCAAGAGTACATCGCCTATACCAGAGGACACAATTAGACAGATAAGGCAGGAGTGGACCGCTTATCTTCTGCAAAGATGGAGTTAGGAATAGTTTTATTTATTGTTGAACATTGCTTAGTTTTAGTTTAAGTTTTAACTTGATAGTTTTGGTAGTGGATTATATTTTACATTAAGTAGAATTTTGTTTATATGAAACACATATATATATTATTGCAAAATTGTTTTGGGACAATTTTTTGCTTTTCAAGTGTGGTTTTATTGCAAAAATAAATTAATTTAAAAAAAAAACGCCCAGTAGACGTCGGTTAGTGCACTGTCGGACGTCTATAGACGTCTGGCAGTGCACACACCGACGTCCAACCCCACCCCTAGCACAAGACAATTCAGGCATGATGTCGTCGGGTGACACACCTCAGACGTGTGTATAGACGTCGGGGGGAGGAGACGATGGACGTCTGTATAGACGTCTGACGGGGGCACATTGGACGTCTATATGGACGTCTGAGGGGGTACACCGGACGTCTGCATAGGCGTCGGGCCTGACACATCGGATGTCTATACACACGTCCGATGTGGACCCCCCGACGTCTGAGTAACGTCACCCACAAAGACGTCGGGGGAAGGTCGGACGTCAAAAAGCCAAAAGAACGGACATCTAAAGCCCTTTCTGCACTAGTGCCTTGCCCACATATTTAAATTGAATACACTTTCATCATTTTCATTCACAAGAACTTCATAACTCTATCACAAAAATCTATATAGTTTTTTTAACATACATACATTAAAAGTGTATCTAAACCCTTTACAACAAGCTTAAGTTTCAAACAAACATTGGAAGTGAATGACGCTTAGCGACACACCCTTGCAAGTGAGCGTCATTCTTCGCGTAAAATTGGCGCTTGGACGCTCCCTTGGTGTAGCTGAGCGCCAATGCTCTTGGCTTTTTGGCGCTTGAGCACCGTTGAATGCCACACGAGAAGTTTAGAAACTTCAAAATTTGGTCTAGATGCATCCAAGACCCATTCAAACTATCCAACTTGTATCTTTGACACTAAAATTGATTTGAAAACATGTTTATCCTTCAAATTCGATACCAATCGGCTCTTTTGGGTGGTGACTTGGTTCATTATATCCAAAAACACATACTTCAGATGTGACATGATACCAACTAGATTGTAGTGAACTAATTAGCTAAACAGGTCTTAAATGTCCTAACAACATACCCTAAGCATTAGGTTTACCCATTAAATCATTTCTTCAAAGTTTACCTATCCAATAATGTCCCAACTAGATTGTTAGGTTTATTAAGGGAGGAGTTCATTGGAAAAACACATGAGATCTAAGTCCAACTATATAAAGGATTGTATTGATATAGAAATGACTCACCCTTGAGAGAAAGATTGTTGAGAATTCAAGTGTGAGTCTGAGTCCCACAATAGGTAGAAATGAGAAAGTAAAATACTGTATAAGGGATAAGACCCTTTAACCTATTGTCTTGAGGTTTTTAATTGAGTGTGATATGAATTTCTTGTGATTAATGTTGTGACCCTCATTGATAATTATATATATATATATATATATATATATATATATTAACACATTTCAATTTCTTATTGTTTTTTATTCAATGACTTATTACTATGAATTATTAAATTTTTGAAACAACTTTTATCATGTAAAATTAATATTATATGTAAAAAAATTATAACAAAAAAACTGAAAACCATTACACATAATATCGTACTCATATATTTAAGTACTAATTACTAATGCAGTTTACAAAAAAATTAACATAACAAATTCTAATTAAATTTTAATGATAATTAAAATGTTAATTCTCAAGTAAGCAGTCAAAAATTAATTTAATTTATTTCTTTTTAAATTATTCATTTTTCAATCCATTAAATTTCTTTGATTTCCTCGTTCATGGCATTTTCTCAAAACTTCCTCTTTTCTTTAGATTTTTTTCATAATGTCACTTCAATATTACCAAATTAACTCAATAAATATAATTTTTTTGATTTAAATTATTTTACGTTATTGCAAAATATTTAATACCACTCACAAATTTATTATTTTAAAACACGTTCTAAAATTTACTTTATTAATTTTTTCTTTATTTTATGACTTTTAATAAAAAATTATTAAATTAATTTTTATCATTTAAAATTAATATGATACTTAAATAATTATTAAAAAAAATAAGAAACATCAACACATAATTTATTAATAAAACACACTGTGTTAACTACATTTCAAATCTCACTTTCATGTTCTAAATAATTTCATCCATAATTTCAAATAATTACTCTCTCTCTACTTAATGTGGGTTCCTAAAACATATCACCCTCTACACAACTTTTTTTTTTTTTTTTTTACACACTGTATGACCAAAACAAAAGTAATAGCGTGTTTCTAATATTGTAAATAGATAGAGTATCATATAGAAGGTAGAAAAAAAGAAGAATGCAAGTGAAAGAAGATTTAATACAAGATGGAAAACAAATTAAATTAAAGAAAAATGATAGAAGTGAAACTTATTGAAAAGATAAAACTGATAGTTTTAAAATGGTACACTTAACTTCAATTTCTACATGGTGCTATTTGAGTTTTTGAAATGGAAGATGAATTTGAAAGTAAATCGTAACGATGGGTATTAAATCGTAAGGGTGTTGCTCCCTCCACCACCATCCTATACTTCCTCCGCCTCCCCACATTATTTTAAATACAATTATATCCTTAAGTTAAAAAGATTTTTACTTATTTTAAATAATTTGAAACCCTAATTTTACTTTCCCAACACCCACCCACGGAACTCTCTTCCCCTTTCCCCATTTTCGTTTCACCTCCCCACCTCCCGCACTTCCATTCCTTTTTCTTCCCAGTTTCTTTTCTTTTTTGTTTGAAAGCTTCCATTGCCGCTATGGTGTGAAGGAGCGTCGCCGCCGTGGTGTGGAGGAACATCGAGGAACGTCCAGAGCATCAACCAGCGTGAGGAAGTATACATCAACGAACCTAATAAAACAAACTCTAAAATAAAAAACGTAACGAGGTGACATCTTCAACGGATGTCAACATCCGTTTTTCCTTAAACGGATGTTGACATTTGTTGAAGGATGTCACCTTCGTTTAAAGGTTACGTTTTTTATTTTAGGGTTTTATTTCAAGGTTTATTCGAATACGAGGAAGCACTCCACGCACTGCACCACTCCACGCACTACATCACGAGAGAGAGACTGCTTGATAATTCTTTCCACCACCACCACCAACCTTTGCAACTTGTAGTATCTCACAACGACGAAAGAAAGAGAGGAAGAAATATAATGTTAAAATGAAAGAAAAGTATTTTACTCATGTACGAGACTAGAATAGGTTATTAACGAAATAGGTTGTGAATGGGTAAAATTAAAAAATAATAACCCTAAAAATAAAATTTTACTGAGGGACAAAATAGTAAAGGGGAGGTGGAAGGAGAAAGGTGTGGTGGTGGAGGGAGCAACACCCTAAACGTAATTAAAACATAATTAAAACCATCACATTTTTATAATTAAACCATTACATTTTTATGATGGGTATTTGGATCCGGACCTGGACTATTGGATTCAACTAATGAAATGAAAAGGCCCAAGAGAAACTGGGTTCACTACATCTTATTCTGAACTACACCCTTGATGAAGATCAACGGTTATGATTTCGGATGCATATTAGAAGTGTGATTTATGTTATACATTGTGATCCGTGGATTTTTATCCAACTGTTACAATTAACTTACCTGTGAATTCGACTGCAGAGAATCTGGGTTCGACGGACACTGCTCGGAATCAAATTCAATACTCCTTTTCTTTCATTCTCTAATATTTTGTCGCAAAAACCCCTGTTCCAATTTCAATTCAAAACCCTTGACATTGTAATTGTACTTTAGGTTACCCTTTTATCTGTATTTCATAAAGTAAAACCCTTTCATCCTTTTCTTATTATCAGTATTGTTATTTTCAGGTCGAGTTTGCCCAAAATGCCGGACGTTCAGACCCTTGTCAATGATTTTGTGAACAAGCTTAAGAAACGGTAATCGCTTACTCCTCTCATACTTTTTGAGTTCAATGAATGGTGCATTAGGAGCCATCATGTGACTTTTGATGATTATGAGCTGTTTTTGTGATTTTCTGTATGCGAGTTTGATTTATTATTTATATATTGTTTATTTGTGATTTCTTATTTATTTATTTTGCTGAGTGATGCTAGTAAAATTGAAGGTTCACAGGCCACAGCAAAGCTCACAGCAGAGTTGCTCCGGTCTGTGATATCACAGCAGCGGGTGCCACACACAAACCAGGCCACAGCTCTGATTCATGCAGTAAGGGCTATTGGGGAGCAGCTTATTGCTGCCAATCCTGTTGGTATGTTAAGATTATTGTTTTTTATAATGTTTTTATAACTATAAATATGCATGTTAGAGATGTAATATATATAAGTGAGAACAACCTTGTTCCATAAACCAGCCTTTTAGTTGAATTAGTCTCAAATCCGAATACTAAGGTTGGATTGAAACCTATCCTAAATGGTTGTAGTTTGACCGACCGATATTAGGCCGCTCGCAGATGTCCAATTCTGCAAAATTGACATTTGATATGTCTAGTCATTGGTGTGAGAGGAGTATTTGGAGATCCTACATTCACCAGTCATACCGATAAGTAGTGTAAGTGCGAGGTAACACTCATTCCATAAACTAGCTTTTGAGATTGAGTCGGATCCTAACCCAAATTCTATGGATGCACTTTGTATTGATGGTGCATACTCATTAGGTGCATGACTAGGCCCAATAGAAGATCAAGGAAGCAAAACCACCTGAAGGATTTGGATTGACGGTGCATGACTCATTAGGTGTCAGTAGAGAAGTTTGTTACAGCTGTCAATTACCTTTTATTCCATTTTGCATGTTGCAGATACCTTTTCCTGTTGCTACCATGGTGGAGAGCCAATGACTGGCCATTGTAATTAGTTTAAATACCACCATCATGAATGGAAGAAGGTGGCCAAAAATCAAATTTGTTTTTTATTTAGTCAAAGGAGGTCCTTGTTCTCAAATTCAAGGAACTATATTTGTGCCCCCATCAGTCACTTGCAGAAGTCTATTGTGATTTGGCAAATATTAAGATTGATCTATTGTTTGCCTTTCATGACATGTACTGTATGTGATTGCAGAGCTAGCCGTGGGAAATATTGTGAGGCGTGTTCTGCACATTATAAGGGAAGAGGATCTTTCCCTTGCAACAGCTGCTATGGCTGGTTTGGGGGTATCAGCTGCAAGTGACGATGAAGATGATGAGGAGCGAGACGAAAACCCTGTTTTATCTGCTGCTGCTGTAGCAGCTGCTGCTAGAAGTACATTACGTCCGCCGTCATTACAAACTCTTCTAGAGGATACGTCTGATTCAGTTGCCGCTCCCCACACATCTTCCTCTGGGGGTGAATCTGACGGGAGAAGTAGATGTGAGGATGACACTTGACTATTGAGATTTTTATTTTATAACTTCTGTAATATTTTCAAGATATTTTTCTTTTGCTTCTTAATAAAAAAAGGGTTTTGGTTAGTCATGGTTAAATGCAATAAAGTAGTCAATTTTGTTTTTATTTCTTCCTTTTGAATGCAAAAGTCCATGCTAGACTAATGATTTTGTTATTTTTTATGCTTTTGGCTGATGCGTAAAATATTCTCATTTTCTCAAATTTTTTAACGATATTAGAATACTTGATTGATTTTTTACTGTTTGTTTATTTGTTAATCGCTGTGAATAATTTATAATACCGTTTCCTTCTTGTGTGACATTTGATGATGAAATATTTGTTTTTGTTTTGGTGTTTAATTGCATGTCTTTTTGTTTTCCTTTTCTGCAGCTATTGAGAAAGGTTCAAGAGTTAGGAAGTTGAAACATGATGTCATTGAAGCAGTTAATGAACTAATTCAAGACATATCTACTTGCTATGAACAAATAGCTGAGCAGGCAGTGGAGCACATTCACCACAAGTTTGTTTCCCATGAAAATAATCTAAATATATATTATTTATGTTTAGATACTTTAAATTACTTGTCTGAAAACATATTATACATGCTTTACAAAATCCGAATTGTTCTGTGACTCCGAATAACTTGCATCGAAACTTTTATATATTTACAGACCATATTTTGAGTGGACAATGCTCCAGTAGTCTTGCTATTTTATTCGGGAGCAATCCCAAGACTTGTTCTGGTGTAAATGGGTATTTGTATAAAGGGTTCCGATATCCAAGAGTTATTCTCTTAATGGAGCATTGAAAGATTTTATTTCCTTAGTCGACTATTCTTAATTAAGCCTTAACAGCAAAAAGTACATTATAACTATTTCTAGATGTTCTGATGAATAATTACAAACTAAGGCGTTAGTTGTTATTTATAACCATTCTATTACAGGCAATGCATATGTTAAATGTCCAAGTATATAGGAAGGTTCCAACTAATTTTTTATGTTATTATTCATATCATCAAGTTTATCAAACACTTGTTAAAATAACCCCTTCTTAATCTACACTACTGGTCCATACATTTTCCTTATATATTTTTATTTTTTTCTGATATTCTTGGTATCTTAAAATAACCAAGGCAATGGTTCTTCTTTTGATTTTAGCTATCATGTCTTGATATTAGGATTTTTTTTCTTGTTTAGACAGAGTCAAGTCTTGTATTGTTTTTTCTTATCTCTTCCACTGATATTTGCATGTTTTTCAGTGAGGTAATTTTAACGTTAGGCAGCTCAAAAACAGTTTTGGAATTTCTTTATACTGCGAAGGAAAAGCAAAGATCATTTAAGGTCTTTGTTGCTGAAGGTGCCCCAAGGTTTGTAGTACTGGCTATCCAACATTTGCATGGAATGATCGTGATTTACTATTAATAAAGTTGTTTAAATATTCCATTAGACCATTTAATGTCGACTGTGTGTGCAATCAGATACCAAGGACATATCCTTGCAAAAGAATTGGCTGCCAGAGGCTTACAGACCACAGTAATCTCTGATTCTGCCGTTTTTGCATTGATTTCCCGAGTGAACATGGTATGTGAAAATCCTGGCATAAATTTTTGAATCAATTAAGACTCCTGTACTGAAGTTAAGTTGATTTGAACGTGCCATTTTATAGGTTATAGTTGGAGCTCATGCTGTCATGGCTAATGGTGGAGTTATTGCCCCAGTTGGGTTAAATATGGTTGCACTTGCAGCTCAAAGGCATGCTGTTCCATTTGTTGTACTTGCTGGGAGTCACAAGGTCAGTTCTTAACATGTAATAACTTTGTGCCCTCACATCTGGCATGTTCTTAGGAAACAAGAATGCTTTTGACTTCTGATGTTTCTATAATTTACTTCCTTTCCTGTTCTGTTTAACTTGGAAAGAGGATGACAGGTTATTGTGAAATTCTTGGGTGAGGCAGAGAATACGAATTATTTTTTGCACATATGGACTCGAGAATTAGTTGTTGATAGCAATCAGTACAAAGTAGAAGAGATAAAAGAAATTCGTGTATTATTGCTCACTCTGTCCAAACATTATAGAGGGGAAGAACCACTCACTAATCGTGATACAATGACCAAAGTCCCAAATTCCACCTTTTGTCCTCCCTCCAACACGTGCTCACCTCCCCTCTATATTCTCCCCTTCTCTCTCTTCAAAACAAAAAAATATTCCTCACCTGATCCCACCTCCAGCTCACCTGCCACTCAGCAATTCTGCTAAGATCCCAATCATTGGGTGTGTGCTGGTGGACCCCACAAGATAGGTTTCCACTTCCGTTCACACACCTTACTGAACTCCCACTTTGCCCTTTTTCCTTTAAACTTATACTTGTATCAGTTGTTAATGGATTGGATAATACATACAGCCTATACATTTATAAATTGGAATATCAGAATAAAAAGAATACATAGTCAATGTAGTATTTTGAATGGAAAATGTTTTTTTAACAACTTTTTTACAACCGCTTATGTGGTAGCTCGTGATTGGTCTGTTTCAAATATACGAACCAATAAAATAGTGACACATAGTCTATTGTCAAAAAGTTGTTAAAAAAAGTTGTTAAAGTATCATGGTCCATTTTGAATTTGTTTCACCGAAGTTTCAAAATGAATAGCCAAACAATTCTTGTGAACCAAATATCAGGCAAAAGAAGTATAATGAGTTTAAGTAAAAAATTATATGGATCCATGACACTAGTTTTAACTTCTGCATCTTTTTGTTCTTTAACCCAAAATGGATGATAGAAATAGTTTACAAGCTATGAACGGTCAATCCATAATGTTCAAATACATGTTAGTCCCTGTTTTGGCTATTTAGACAACTTATTCATCAGAAGGGTATTGAGGAAGAGATGAATACAAAATCTTTGGATGACTTGGGATTTGGTAATGTATTTGTATAAATACAAAACCTTTGAAATATACATCTAAACTAAATAGCTTGTAATTTTTTTAGCCATTAGTTTAAAATGATGTTACTGAATTTTTTATTCTGATGTGGTCTAATTTCTAATGTATAATATGGACCGTAATTATTCCACATCTACTAGTTTTGGAGAAGTTCTCTCTTAAAAAAATTTGCATTATCTGAAAATGAAGGTACTGAGCGTCAATCAATTTTTAGAAGATCCTTAATTATACTTCTGTTGAATGCACAGTGTATTTATCCCTAATGAGAGAGATTTGTAATTCTGAAAATTTGAAAATAATTTGTTTGATGATAATGAAATAGTTTTCTCCATTAATATTAGTAATAATGTACTATACCCCGATGCTTTCCATTAATTGCTTTTAAGGAAACTTTGATAATATTACTGATATTAAGTTCAAAGTCCAAGTTGTGATAATATTACTAATAATGTACTATACCCCCATGCTTTCCATTAATTGCTTTTAAGGAAACTTTGATGCCATTTAAAAAATAGTTTATGATCTCCCTCACCATCTCAGTTTCCAACACTTTTTGGCATTTGCTGAAAATTGCTATATTTTGTTGACAGTTGTGTCCTTTGTATCCACACAATCCTGAAGTCCTTCTTAATGAACTGAGATCCCCGTCTGAGCTACTTGACTTTGGGGAATTCTCAGATTGCATGGATTCTGCAAGCGGTGCTGGTTCTCTTCATGTTGTCAATCCAACCTTTGATTATGTGCCGCCAAAATTTGTTAGTCTATTTATTACTGACACGTAAGTTAGACTCAAATTGATCGGAAAAACTTCCTTTTCTTTGTCATTGACCACAGAAAATTAGTGGCCTAATCGGTTTCCTTTTCTGCACTCACCTGACTGGAAATTACTTCTCAGGGGAGGGCACAACCCGTCATATATGTACCGGCTCATAGCTGATTACTATTCAGCTGATGATTTGGTGGTGAAACGAAGACCTATTACAGGGAGTTGAGTTCAGTTACCCCAAATTTTGTCCTATAAGTGTCAGTAAGCAATTAAATATTTATGTATGTACTTCTGTTTATTATTATTTGTGTCTCTGTCATTGTTGTATTTGGTTGAGATTTCTTGTGAAACAACTGTGTAATTTCTGAAAAAAAAAAATTATTTATTATGTATAGAAGTTGAATTTAGATTTTCTACTGAGTTTATAGTATTATTCTTTTGCTGTGTTTTCAAAATATACTTATTTGATATTTTAAAATATATTAAAAATATTTTTAATAAATATATTAAAATCAATGTATTTTAAAGACACAATAGAAGAACATTACAAACAACCCAGTTGAGGATTTAGACTCGTAGAGGTTGGTATTTGTGCAACAATCAATATTATGATAGACTAATATACTATCAGGCTTATAGAGATGGTAGACATTAATTGTTATCTTTCGTTTATTTTTATTAAATTTAAAAATACCCGTATAATGAACATTATGAAACCATAAAAGATTTTTGAAGCAACATTTGTAATAGTTTTTTCTGTTTTAAAGGAAACTTCTATTCAATGACATTTGGGTGGTTCATTTTCAGGTTGTAGGTGCTCTGTGTGATGAACCATGAGTTAGAGACCATGCTCACATTTGTGCAGTTGAAAATGAACCTAGCTTAATTCTGAGAATTGAGTTGGAAAAATTGTACGCCATGGAAATGATATGGAAAATACCCAGTGAAATTAAGTTTTTGTGGTTGTTGACTTCGTCAATAAGAAAAAAAACTTGATTTAGTTTCCAGTATAACAATAGCGCCCCCCCCCCCCCCCCCCCCCCCCCCCCAACCCCACCCCCACCCCCATTTTTATCTTGTACATTTTGTTTCCTCCTGAAGAAATGATAATTGTATTTATATACTTTGTTATTTGAAAATATGGTTATGATGGTGACATCTAGTTTTCATATCGAATTTTTTTTTTTTTATGTTCATTGTTGTGAAGTGGAATAATCTCTCAACTATTTAACATAATACTGGTGATTTTTTTCATGGTCAATTTATTTTACATATTGAGCTTTTTTAATATCAAATTAAATTATCATTTGTTTTTCTTTTTGTTAATTGGTCCTAGAAGAAATTGTAGATTCTTCAATTAATAGTAACACTTTTAATTAACATTATCTTTAAGGAAACAGTTATAAATTAACAATCCTTCCATTTTATTAGGAAGTATATGGAGAATAACAAATGATAGTCACTATATTTACGTAGTTTCTACAGTATATGGACATTAATTCAATTCATATCTTTTCATGTGTCAAGCAACGATACCTTCAGTTTTCAACATTTTTCCCAAAGAATTTGATGTCACTGTCCTCTTTCTGCAAGCACCAAAATCTGTAATCTTTAATAATTGATATTGAAACTCCAATCTCATATAATTAATTCATGGTAAAAATGTTCCATTGCAGAAGATATGATGACAAAGACAGCCTGTTATATAACAGGTTCAGTTAAGAATTCTTTAAGATGTCCGGCAGATTGATTGATTTAAACGAAAAGAAACAATAATTTTTTGTCCCTCACTTTCCTTTTATCTCTTCAAATTTACAAACCAAATAAAATATTCATCATTCTCTCTCTTCCTACAAAACAGTAGGGAGGTCTCCTTTTGTAATTCCCTTCATAAATTGATCACTAAAATTATTTCTCCAATAACCAAATACATTGCATCTAGAAAAAGATGCCTTCCTTGGGGTAAAAACAGATATTGACAGCAATAGGGAAAAGCGAGAGAGGGCAGAGTTTCTATAAGAAGATTCACTGTGCTAGCAGAAAACAAAATGCATTTAACTATACCAATCAAGAAAGAGGATTGAAAAAGTAAGCACAAATAGAAACAGTAAAAGAAATGTCCTGCTGCTGCTATTCCGCTGAATGGCTTGTGAGAGTTCTTTGTTACCGAGCTCAACATTCTTAGTGGCTTCAATAGCCTGTAAAAGCCAGCAGAAGCCCGATTATATTTCTTAGAAATTGGAAATGCAACTATTTTTAAGCAGAATAAAACAAATTACAAGCACTGTGGTCCACTACCTGCGAAAAATATTATACCTTAACGATTTTAATTAAAACACAAAATGTGGATATCAGCATTATTAGGTGTATAAAATATTGACTATTCATTGTAATTACGGAAATTTTAGTTTTCTTGGAGTTCTTGCCTATTGGGGGTTATTTTTGATAAATTTGTTTCAAGATTTTAGTCACTTATTATTATAGGGACAACAAGTTTTGCATACTATTAAGATAGCTGATTACTAAGATTTGCAGATTTAGCCTTGAATTTGAGATGAATCAATATACCAAATCCTATTTTTATATACGTGACCTATTTCCATTCCTGCTACACTAATTCCAGTTTCACATTACTTGGCTATACTTGGAAGGTGGGTTAATGACGGGGGGTGGGCAGTATAGACATGATAGATGGCAGCCTTCATGTGTTCCCAAAAAACAAGAAAACAGGGGGGGAAAATATGATATGTTATCTAACCTGCTCATAAAGATGCTCAATTTGCTGAGCTTGCTGCAAAACATGAGTAGACATGAGGTGATTTAGTGCAGACATTTCCACCATCTTAGTTTCGGTTTCTTGAACTGTATCGAGAAGATTAGTCAATTCCACCTACAGGAAAAGAAACAATGGCAAAGGGTTAGTCACAAGAATCTAAAATCTTCAATTAAACAAACGACAGAATAAGACCTACAGAAATTCATAAAGAATTTGATTTTTACACCTGCAGGGCACGTGTTTCATCGTCCAAGAGTTGTTGCTGAACTCGTAGAGGCTCAGCACGTAACTCTTCAGGTTCTCTGAGGTCCATGCCATCTGGTTTTGAGGTTTCTGCAGAATCTTTTCTGGTTACACGGTTAAGTTTTCTCCGTGGTATTGCTTTATTAATAGCATCCTGGAAGCGTACAGCTCTTAGCTGATCAAACTGTGCAGTGACTGTATGGAGTCTCTCACTTAAAATTAGAACCTAAAATTGGCCCCAAGTAAACGTTAGCATACAAAAAAGTAAATAGCCATCTCAATTCATGAACTTGTTAGTATTCAGATAACATTATCAAGCATACATTCTGGCATAAGGGATCATACAACTGCTCAACCCACATACGTAACTAATAACTGAAAAATCAACAAGCACAAGATGTCCTCACCACCCCATGTTTGTGGGCAATCACGTCGGCATTAGATTTTGTAGTCGCAATGCCAAGCCAACCTTTGGAAGTTTCCTCTTCTTGATTTATACTATTCTTAAGAATATCAATTTGTTCCTGGCATGTTTTAATAAAAGTACTAACCTGCACCAAATTAATTACAATTAAGAGAAACTGATGCTATACGATTAAGAGATATCATTCTTTTTGACTCAAAAACACAGAAAAGGCTAATAAAAATTATATACGCAGGTAAAGACCAAATTGCTTGGCAGGCTTAAAATAAGTTCTATCTATATATTGTTGTGAGCTGTGAACTTTGAAAGAATGGTGTGAACAACAAATACAAAAAAAAAAACAACCTTTGAAAATTCAACTGTGCACTGATGTGTGAGAACCCCTTCGGAAGGAAATAAAAATGAGAACCAATGTGATTAAATAATGATAGTGCTAGCAATGAAAAATAAAATTAATACCAGCCTAAGAGGGAACCATAAACAAATAACACGTTAGTCCCAAACATATATATCCTAATCTCTTCTATCACTCGCTTCTTCATCAGTTTCTTCCTATTGGTAATTTCTCTTTCTATTGGCCGTTTCTTCCCCTAGACAACATGTATAAAGGAACAGACTTCACGGACCAAATCGCAAGGCTGCCCAAGTAAACTAACTCATGTCTTATCATGTACAGCACAGAGGTGAGAAAGCTCTAAATCATCAATGCCAGCCAACAAGTATGAAATCAAGCCTAAGGAGAAACACTACACTATTGCCAATAAGTACTATTTTCCAATCATCAAACATGACACCAGAATACTCTTAAAACCAGAATCCAAGCTTACTTCATGCTCGATGCTATCTCTTTCCTTTTCTGTGGTGCGATGCAGATCCGTATAGTCCTTTCTATGCTTCAACAAAAACTGATCCAGCTCTCCAATACTCTCCAGCTAAAAACAAAGACCAAGAAAAAAAGTCACATCACATAAAATTAGCACAGCACATAACTACAACCACGAATAAATTAATCATAGCTCACGGAAAAGAACAATTTGAAAGCCGAGTTTACCGTCTTCAATGCGGCTTTGGAAAACGGAGACCTTTGTGGCGGTTTATGGATGATGAAAGATGCCATAATAGACGCTACTTTAGCCTGCCAAACGAATTCCATCACGGTGAGATTAGAAACCATTCAATGCTCAAACCAATAACCAACTAGAATCAACAAGTGTTCATAAACCCTATTTAGCCAAACCCAAATGTGGCATTTTCGCACACTAGAAAAACTAACGATTTGAATAATGAAGATCGCAAAATTCTAAATGGCGAACCTCGTCGTAGCCCAAAGAGTGAGCGGTGCGGCGCACGGTATCTTTGAAATCCTCGGTTCTGTCCCTCGCTTTTACCATCTCTCAATTGCGATCGATCAATGGGAATTCAGAAAGAAGCAAAGGAACCGAGATATCGTGCGACGCGATATGATGATAGGATACGATACGATACAATACGATTCAACGAGTTCCAATTTCAAAATTGGAAGGATTGTATGGTGTAGTTGTGGTTGAAAGAGTGAAATACAGGTAAATGGGTCGGAGAAGGACGCTGAAGGAAGCTCTGCGAAACCTAAACAAAGGGAGGAAGAAGAAGAAGAAAAGAAGACGAAGACGAAGACGACGCTGTTATGAGATCTAAACGATTCGTTTCACTCCATGGGAAATGTTTTTCCTCTTATTTTCAATATTTTTATTCAATATTTTTTTTTTGCAGATATAGTCAATTTAACTAGCTTGTTTAAACTTAAAATAAATATTTTTAAAACTGATAGTTTTTTCAAAAATAATTTATTTGAAAAATAAATATAATTTTTAATTAAATAAGAAGATTATTTGTCTTTAGCAAATATAAATTTTTATTTGTCTTTAATACAAATTCATTAAATATTTGAGTGTTCATATTTTTTTAGGGACATGACCTTATTCATTCTTACGATATTTTAGTGACATCAATTATAAAATAAAGAAATTAATAACACTATTTAGTTATCTGAGTAACTTTTATTATCTCTTATTGTTTAAAAATCAGATCAATGCAATGAATTTGAGCTAATAATAAAAAGTGTATCAGACTATACATTTTCTAACTATTTCTTAAATTTTAGACATTTAATATGAACATTACCTTATAATAGTAGTAGTTAAACCGAATTAAAGTGGGAAGAATTCCCAAATTAGTTGATGTTTTCTTGAACCAAAAATTAATTATTACTTTTAAATAGTTCTCAGTAAACTAATTAATATTTTATTATTGTTATTTTTAGTTTATGTAAAAAAATTACTTTCTAGGAAATCTATGATGATAAACTATAATAATTATAAAATGATGTAGTAGAAATTAAGTTTCATATTACCTTCCTAAGTAAAATTGATTTTTTTTTCTTATTTAGTAAATTTAAGATTAACTAAACTGAAACGAGCCCTTCTCCCTATACCTCCTAATTCGCTCCCATAATTACATGAATACTCTTCCGCTTGCACCGTTTTTGCGAGAATTAATAATAGTTAATGATGCATTAATCATTGTTTCCTTTTTCACCTACCAATATAATAAATTCATTATACATTCCCCTCATTTTCAAAACACACTCAACATACTTTTTTTGCTTCGTTCTTCTCTGTTTTTGTCTTTACTGGTGTTCATTCTGGTAGTGATCCCTATGCTCGTTGGTGGTCCCGGTGGTGGTGTGGTGTCCCGGTGTGTGGTGTTGTGCTGGAGCTTAAAAGACTTCGTTCGAAGCGAGTTTTAAGTTAAAAATCCTTAACTGAACTTCAAAGTTTGGTTAAGGCTTCGTCGGCGTCAGTTGAGGTTTTATCACAATTTGAACCACGACGTGAGTTTAACTGGCATTCGAACGCCGGTTAAGGCCTTGTCGTGTTTAAAAATGCGACTGAGACCTTAACTAGTTTTCAAACACTGACGAGACCTTAATCGTGAAGTTCGATTAAGGTATCTGAGCCTCCATTCACGCCAATCAAACCGGAATTTCACATAAATCCAAACAAATGACATGCATACGCTTTACATATAATTCAATCATACAATTCAATCCAATTTCTACTTCAATCCATATATACATGCACTAAAATTCAATGCAAACGACAATACATGCAACAACATTCAATGGAAACGAGAATGGAAACAAGCATAGAAAGAAAGACCAACATTTAGTGCATGCAAAGACGAGATCCAACACCACCACACCACCAGCACAAACGCGATTTACAAAGGATGAGAAAGAACAACACCGCGACAAACGACAAACAGCCTGCCAGAGATGAGCGCAACATAGAGATGGTGAGGGATGACTTCGAAATGTAGCGAGAAAGAGTCACAATGGAGGCACGAGATTGATATGAGATGCAAGAGGGAGTTCCGCAAGATGAGATGCACGAAGGGAGGAAGGAATCACACAGTGAGGGAGGGTTTGGGGAGGAAGGCGCGAGAGAGGATTTTGGTCGAGAGAAGTGACTCTTAGGAGGTGTAGGGTTTTGGTTTTAAATTTTGGAACATAATCTTGGTAAAAGATTCTTTCTGTTTTTATGTAATGTGTACAGCTGCAGATTTTGAGAAGGTTATTATGGATATTTTGGAGGTAAGAAGTGTGAACTACATGGGGAGGTTTATTTAATATAATTGTTGTAAAAGTATTATAATTTTGGCTTAATACCTTTTTTAAAAATATTAAAATAGTCATACCTTTTTTAAAAAGTAACAATTAATCCCAACTTTTGAAAAAACGGTTCAAGTTAATCCTGCAGCTACCCCTCTGGACAAAACTTAATGACGTGTCAATGTTATGTGATTGCGTGGCAGTAATAAGTTTATTGACATGTAAAATTAAAATTGAAAAAAAATAAATTAACTACGTGGCAATGAACTGTGAGATAGGTTAAAAAAAAGAGGGATTAGGGTTCCTAATTTGAGGTTTCCTATCCTACGATTAGGGTTGGAAGAAGAATTGGAAAAATTGAAAGATGCTCCTATTGAAAGATGCTCCTCTCTCCCTGGGAGGTCCAATAATGGAAACTAGAATGCCTCTTTTATCCTTAACTAGAACGGTTTTCGGAAATCATTTTACCTGAAATCCTGCCTGGAATTTACTTACTTGATCAAAGTAACTACAATTCGTAAAATCGAAGAGCTGAAGTCGGCAAATGAACCAATTGGGGATTATTGGTTTTTCTTAGGATATTCAAGTTGGAGACAGAAACAATTATATGATGAGATGGCAGAAGGAGCTTGGATTGGCCGTGATTGGCATTTATTGACCATCCTTACTGTATCGATAACATTTCTTATGGCCTTGTTAATTATATAATTAATTCACAATGCATATATGGTAGAAAATAACAGTCACATTCGTGGTTCATTAGAAGTAGTCTTTGAGGAGCGCAGAAAATAGGAAAATGTGTGCTTGGGTAAGTCATCCAAAGTTTTGTTTAGAGTTTTCTGGAATTTGGTTTTCGGAGGTTTCATGTGGTTATGAATAAGGCTCGATTTGTGTTTTTTTAGGTCTCTACGGTTTCTTGCAGGTTTAGAAGGAGGAGATTTGGGTTTCTTTAGGTCTCTGTGATTTGGGTTTCTTTAGGTCTCTACGATTTAGGTTTCGTCATTTTGTTTTTGAGTTTTTTCGAAAGTCTGACGGAAAAAATGATGGTGGTTTTTTGGTTTGGTTGGAGTGGCACATGGAGGAGGAAAATGTGATCTGGTTTTTGGGAAGAAATTGGTAGCCTTAGCGGTGGTCTGAGGTGTTGACGAGGGCGATTTGTGACTCTAACGTTTCTGGAGGTAGAAGATAAAGCTGATGTGGCAAGCAATTTGTTTTTTTAAAATTTAAAATTGACACGTTATATTGCCTTAGTGTGCCACGTATGAGAAAAAGAGGACAACTCATTAAGTTTTGGCCAAGGAGGCAACTGCACCCTTAAAATTTTGACGCCGTAACAAAAAAAAATTAACTTGACCCAGTTTTTCATAAGTTGGGACCACTTCAAACTTTTTAAAAAAGATAGGACCATTTTGAACAATCCCCCTCTTTCAAGGAACTAAAAAAAATATTAAACCTATAATTTAACAACTTTTTAACAATAAGTCACTGTTACTATTTTATTAATTTTATTGATTCGTTTAAATTTATTTAAAAAGATATTTAAAACGGATCAAGACCCACACGTAGGTGTTGTAAAAAAGTTATTAAAAAAAAGTTATTAAAATAAATATTTTTCAATCTTTAATATTTAAAATAGTTAAAAAGTTATTAAAAAAAAGTTATTAAAATAAATATTTTTCAATCTTTAATATTTAAAATAGTTTTAGCCAAAATAGCCTAGGGAATAATTTAAAAAACAATAATATATAAATAAAAATATTAAATAAATTTGACCATCCATCTTAATCAATATAAAAATGATTAACTTTAGCACCTCGAAATTACACCAAACACAACAGATCCTAATTAATGGAAAACATAGACATGATAAAATATTTAATGTTTTTAGACCAAATTTTAATATGAATTAAATTAAAGTTTGATAAACGGATTTCAGTTACAGTTCTGCAAATGTAACCTTCCTTTTCGCAAATCTTAAAGCTGAGTCGTCAACAAAAGAAAAACAGAGAAAACCAGAAAGAGAAAAGAAGAAAGAAGGAATTTGTATTGACTGGACCCACCAATTTGTTTTCCTTTTTCTCATTTTCTATGATTTCATCTAAAAGGTTAGAAAATAAATACATACTTTGTTTTCTACTCACTAACGTTACAAAGTAGCTGAAGTTTCAATCTTCAAACAAAACCAAATTAATTAACACTCACAGTTTTTAATAAAATATTAATGACTTTTTAATTTATTTCAAAATGAATTACATTGATGCTTATATTTCACTAATAACTTTTTTTTAAATCAATTTATTTCTTAAGAAAAAAGAAAACTTAGCATTTAATATAAACTATAAAAATGTCTTAGTGACATGTGTTGGAAATTGATTTACTTTGATTTTGTTGAAAATTTGCTTAATTTAAAACGAAACCTTAAAAATTCTAATGAACTATGTCAATGTAAAAGAAATAATTAATTTTATATAAGGGTTAAACAGTCTTATTAAAAATTGAAATGACAATAATATTTTAATAACTTTCCATAACAACTTAAAAAATAATATGTAATTATTTTATTGACCCATTTAAATTTATTTTGAAAAAATATTTTAAACAAATCAATTAAAAGCCATATGTGGAAATTGTAAAAAAATTATAAAAAAGAAATTGTTAAAAAACATTTTCTAAGTTGAAATTAGTTTTTCTTTAAAATTTTGATTTAATTTAGTTATTCATTTTTAGAATTGTATGAATTATTTTAATTAAATTTGTTAAATTTATTTTAAGTTTAACGATTTTCTTAATTAACATTAAAGAAAAATTGTGTTAAACAATATAAATAATTTAAATATTATTATAAAATGTTTTTAAAATATTAAACAAAATTAATAAAATTTAGTTAGAAAAACTAAATTCAAATATTTCTAAAATAAAAAAATTAAATTAGATTAAAATTTTAAAAATACACTAATTCTATTTTTCACTCAAGAATAAAAACATATTTAATTTTTTTTACATAATTTTGTTATATGTTTCAATCATTTGAAAAGATGTAAGTTCAAGTGAACGGTGAAAAGGCGAAGAGAGAGCGTTGGGTGAGAGAAAGAGAAACAAGATTTTGAGCATCATTGTCGAGTCAAATTCAACATCAGTTACTTTCCAGCATGTCATCAGAAGCTGCTTCTTTGGTTTCCTTGTTGTATCCACAACAAACAAAATTCACAACTTCCAAACAAAAATATAATATAGACTCATTGGTATGTTACTTTTTGGTTACCTTAGACTTTCAAACGCTGCTTATTTATTACAACATTTGTTTCTACGTCCCCTTCACTTCCCCCTCCACACTCTATAGTAAATGCTTTCTGCACAAAACGGCATGAATCTCAATATCTGCTTTGAACCAGTTTCTCTGTGCTCTGTGCTTCCTTGAGTTTTCGCCTTTGCATGCAGCTCTGCTCACTCCATCAGTGATAACTTTTTTACCTGAGATTAAAAGATCAAAAGGGTATGTGAGTTCACCTTGGTATCTGTAATTTGGTGTCTGACAGGTTTTACGTTTTTTTTTTCGTATCATTTTTCACTCAGAAATGTTCATTTCTTTACCCCTTTAATGCAGGACTTATGTTTTTGGGTTTCAATGCTTTGGGGCTCTTATAGTTGATACAAGTAAGGGTTATTCATAGTTATTGTGCGACTTTTGGCTTCTGTACTACAAATTCTTGGTCATTCTGTTGTTTTATGTTTTATTTACTTTTTGTGTTTTGCTTCTTTTTGGTTCTGGTTTAGAATACTGCTAATAGTGATTTTACTATACTTGAATAGTATTATTACCTTTGGTGAAGTTTCGGTGAAGGATATTTGTTAAAAAAAATATCAGGCATTCCAAGAGAAATTCGACAAAAAGGAATGGAATGTAAGAGAGGAAAAGAGAAGGTTCCAGCCAAAGCAAAAAACGTAAAAACAGCAAGGAAAATTAGAATTGTGTACACTGACCCTGATGCTACAGATTACTCAAGTCAAGAAGAAGAAGAAGAAGAAGAAGAAGAAGATGATGATAAGTTGTTGAGAAATGGCTATGAGGTAAGTGGTTACTCCAAGCGGGTTGTGAAGGAAATCTTGCTTCCATGCATGCAAAGCAAGTTACAAGAGAGTTCATCACAAGATGTAAACAGTGAAAAGATGAAAGCAAGTCCAATCGATTTTTCAAGTGGGAGGATGAGGAAACCATCAAGCGTGTACAAAGGTGTTCAACGTAGGAAATGGGGGAAGTATGTAGCAGAAATCAGAGACCCTATTCAAGGGGTGAGAGTGTGGCTTGGTACATTTGATACCGAACAAGAGGCTGCTATGGCTTATGAGAGAAAGAAGAATGAGTTTGAAAGGTCGAGAAAAAGGGATGCAGTGGCTTTTGACAGTTCCAAAGAAGTGTTGTTTCATGCATCTCCATCGTCAGTGCTTGATGTCTGCACTACAAAAGCTTCACTAGATGTTAGTGATCTGAATGATTCAGTCAAAGAAAATTTCAATGTGGAAAAGGTTGGTGAAGGAGGAGGCACTGATGTGGAAGTGGAACCAGTCAACAGTGAAGATAATTCAACACAACTTTTGCTGGAGGAGCCAGTTATGGCATCATTGTTTGGATATGATGGTTTCTATTTGGATGAAGCAGAGAAAAGGGGAATTCTGCTTGATAATGAGTTTCATAATTTCTTGGACAATGACATCAAAGGTGGTTTTATGTGGAATGTGGAACATGGGGAAGCCACTGTCCTTCCCCCTGTGGACAGTTCTTTTGATGAGTTAGCTTGGATTGATGAAACTCTAGATTGGGAAAGCTCGTGAAATTTTTTATTCACTTGTTTGGACCAGTTTTTGCATTAGTTTTTCTGAAACAAAATTTTTTTCATAAGTCAAAATTATTATGTATAACTTACAATTATAAGTTTAGATAGGCGAACTTCTATAAATTACTTTATTCATAAGTTGATTTTGATTTAAGAAAAAACTATGGTTTTTACTTTTCTTTTATAGAAGAAGTTTATGCAGAAACTCGTTTAAATAGGTTACTGGGTGCAGTTATTATGGAGTATATAGGTTAACAAAACGAGTTTTAGCATATTGCATTTTAACTGTTGAGACTTGAGGCTTTGTTTCCATTGTGAAGAGCTCTTGAGAATTTTGCTGCAGATTGGAGAAACCGTTTTGTAGTTTTTCAATTTTGTTAAGAAACTAAATCTGTTTCATATTTTCTTCAGTGTGTCCTAATGTCTTTGATCTATTTCCTTCTTGCTTATTATATCCACTTTGAAAAGACATTGCTCCTGAGTGTGTACTTTATTTGGTTTTGGCTACTGTTATTGCATGGAAAATCAAAACAAAAAGAGAATGCCAAAGTAAAGTTAAAAGCAAAAGCATTACAATTGCAAAGAATAAATGTTCCCCGCATGAAAAATTTAGCCACTATTTTCCCCTAACACATAAGCACAAAAAATTAATTAAGCACGGATCATTTGAAAATATCCTTGTTTATTCCTGTTCTGCTCGTGGGGTGTCTGTCTGACAACGAGAATAAAGGAGAAAAAAAAATCCAACTTCAAAAATATTAGAAAAAATATATAAAATTTTCAATTATGTATAAACTAATTTTTCTTTTTTAGAGAAACCTTATGGAATAGTTCATCCAAAAAGACCCAATCTACAGAAAGATGCTGATTCTCATAAAATCTCGTGCAATAGATAAAAAATCCTTTCATATTTTCTTCAACAAGTTTAAGTGTAATAACTCAACGGAAAAACAAGAACAACCTAAACTTGTGTTAACAAAGAGGAGAGAAACGAGGGGCGTAAAAGGCAATTACTCATAAATTGATAAATATTTCACTATTACATTTGGAGAATTGGTGTTTCAATTTTGAAGATGCTGCATAAAACTCTACAAAAGAGTAGTGAAAATAGAAGCAAATTTGTCTTTGAATATCAAAATATCTTAGGTATACTAACTGCTCTCTGAACATCGTAACACAGCAAGTTCTTGATGAATTTTAAAGCACTTTCAAGTTCCACGCAACATCAGAGCTAGAAAGGAGGAATTTGCAGATCGATTGCAAGACGATGCTTATCAAGTGAAGTTCACAGCAAGATCTCATGATGCTCCTTCACGGCTAAAGGAATTAGAAGAGTATGAAATCTTGAAAGGGAAAGAGGACATAATGGTAACCATTCAATGAGAATTACCACGGCGGTGCAATGCTTTGACTCTCAATCTCCATATTTGTTAATCAGCTTAAGGTTCAGACCTCAGACATTGTTGTTGTTTGCTAAAAGCCAACTCACATACAACAGCTAGGTGATCACTTCCCCATTTCTACAAGGCATAATAATCATAAAGATACTAATAATCCAAATCCAAAATGGAACAAGATACATCAGCGCATTACAGAGTATGGTTTCAAAGAACTAACTTTAAGTAGATTACCTCACTGGGGAGTCCTCCAGATCTTCTAAGAATATCAATTGGCAAGGTTTCAAGAACTCTAAGTGGAACAAGATCATCGGAATGCCTGATTACCAATGACATTGGTCATAACTAACAAACAATCTGTAAATGCATATAATTTTTGGCGTTTGTTAAACAATATAATTACCAGATATAATCAACAGTTCCCATGAACTTGGAGTGGTATGATGTTGCCAAGGGCTCCCCAATATCATCTCTTGTTCTATGGTCTCCCTGCAGCCATAAGTACATGAGATTTATGAAGATGAAGTGGGAAGTATCAAGACTGTTTGAATATCCAACTAAAATCTTTAAGGAGTTTCCCATATTAATATTAGATGCACAATCTTTATATCACAATCACAAAGAAGTTGCAGAAATAATCGATTGTAACAATTTTAGCTGACAGATTAAAACAGCATACAGGAACACCACTATAAGCACTGCGGAGTTTGAGCTGGTGCTGAAGTTGAGTGATTCCTTTTGCTCCTGTTGCAATTCTTAGTTCTTCCACACTCCATCTATATAGCAATTGCCTTGAAAGAGTCATCGAAATGCTGCACCAGATACCCAAATAATTATTACAGAACGCCCTAATATCTAAAGTTTGCCATAAACAATGATGATAACCCTTCCCTCTAAAATTGGACAAATAATAACAATACTTGAAACAGAGGCAAGAAACTGGATAAGTGAACATCTTGGTTTAGAGGAGAGTTCTCAGCTCAATCAATTATATAGAATCTCGTAATTAGGGAAAGAAGATTACAAAGTCAATTAGATGTTCTATAGCCTAATTAGGTGCAGCAAATAAAAAGGATATAATACAACAGTTTACAGCATAAACAAGGAAATAATCAACAACAACAGTAAAGGCAATAATATCATTATATCATTAAGAACAACAAAAGACCACATTATCCATATCAACAAATAATCTACAGTCTCGACAAATAAGTGGTCCTTAATCTGTTCCAGATTTGATAATTGTGTTGTTCTTTTTCTATATGAGAGAGTGGGGAGGGGAAGTTATGGCAGATAATAACCAAAACATGAAGATAGGAAAGACATAAAAACTACCTAGCATCATCACGAATCTGTGATCTGAAGAGTCTGTTGGACTGGATTTCAAGCTGTCCTGACATATTTCGGCGATCATGTAATTGGATGTCTAACTGCAATAAAATAACCACTGAAAACTCATTCATGGTCCCCTCTCCTCAAAGAACAAGTCACACCTCTAACTGTATTTGGATTTTTCCATTAACTGAAAGGAATGGGACAAGTAAGGATGAACTCAACATGGAGGGGAATTAATGACACAAAGCTAGCTTTTCTTTTGTTCATAAAATTAACAAGGGAAAGGAACCTTTGGGTTCCTCTCATTCCAATCAATTTCCAAGGGAACAAAAATTGATTCTTTGAAAGAAACAAACAGCAAATAGTTCCTCTTGTATTCTTTTACCATCCTATCTGTTTACAAACTCCCAAACAAGGGAATATGTTCCCCTTTTCCTCATACCCTTTCTGTGCCCCCATCATCTGTAATGTAATCCCGATTAATTATTTACTGATGGTTTGAGACACTACATATAGTCAAATTTCTCAGATACCTCACACAAATAAGCTAAACGGCTAGAGAATATACCATGACAAGATGACAAACTCACCTTTGATGAAGACAGAAACTTGTATATGGCACTCTGAAGCATCAGATGATACGAAACAAAAACAATGAAATAACAGCACATTAGATAACTAATCTGAAATAGATAAACTACTAAGTATAAAGCAGTATCATACCTGTGGAACACTATTCAAATCCCCAGCAATAATAACAGGGATGTTGCCCCATTCTTGTGACAACTTGTAAGCTTTATCAAGTAAAAGTCTGACCTGTCCATTGTCATGTAGTAGTTTTCCATAATAAGAAAAATATTAGACAACTTAATTAACTAGAGACAATTAAATGCATTTATTATATAATATTAAAAAGTTTAAAAATTGAATCACATGCATAAACACAAATGGCTATACATGTGAAAAATAAGTATAGTGATACTCATCTAGTTAAGAAGTACCTGGCCCAGTTTGATGTCACCACGATTTGGGTTGAATAGCACATGTATGTTTCCCACAACAAATCTTCTTTTTCCTGTGGATGGTTCCCTATAGATGACGATCATATTAGTTGCTAAGTGAAAAACTTAAAAAATCACTGGCCGTGAAATAGACACCATGTGTGTGTGAGAGAACATATGTGAATAAATGAGTGTACATATCAATCTTTCCAAAATTTTCAATTTTAAACGTGCTAAAAATTAGCGATGCAATAAAGTTTCAAGAGAAGGAAATAACAGAAACAAGTCACCGGTTGGTATGCAATAATTTAGTATACAAAAGTAAATACAGTCATTCAAGAATACTGGAATAGAAGCACAGCCAAGTGCTATGCAAAAACCATGTCAAAGACTGCAAATGATTGTGTTCATGTTACCCATCTTAGACATCAAAACTTACATTGTGGTTAGGTTACATGCGTTGGATTCTTTTTTATCATGGTTTCCCTGTAAATTGATAATAAAACAGAGTAATAAGATATAAAAACGTTTGGTTTCATTGCAGCAAGAACACGTACATGTATACAATAGAATATAAGATGGGGTGGGGGGAACTAAAAATTTTGTATAACAGATCATAAATCCTTCTAGTGAAAGACAGCAGAGCAAATACAAAACACAGGATGGAAACAACTTAAAGATAAAACTAAACCCAAAATACCTCCAAAATACACAGCTGGGCAACATTGTTACGCATGCCAAATCTTTGGAACTCTATATCTTCTTGATGCAAAAGATTGAATCTGCATTCACATTACAAAATATAATTAGGTCAAATTAAGGATTCGATATTTTCTCAATTGATAAGTTCTATATTAGCACATTTTTTAACTGTTGATTTTCTGTTGCATCAAGAAATACTTACGCACTCATTTAATTATTGTCAAAGGACAACAATGTAAATAAATTGATTAATATAGGGTACAAAAACTCAATTACGTAAATGATTTATGGGTTAGGTAAACCTACAACTCGTCTTTCCAAAATACAGCACATCCATCTTTTGCTTCCCCAGTGCGAGCCTGTGACAAATGAAAACAATGATCCACATAGGTACTTGATTAAATATTAGGAGTTTTAAAACTAACATGATAGTTTAAATGTGTATGTAATATACCTTATAAGTACCTTTAAAGCCACTGTTCTTGAAAAGATTGTCTAGATCATTAAAATGATCAACCTCCTTCAGACACAAGATTTATGAGAAAGCAATTCTTCAAATACAATTCTATAATGCAGAAAATTAGCTTACAATTTCAAGCAGAGAATAAATACTAAATCGGGTACATCTAAGCTGTTTGATTGTGCCAACTGGAATTAACATCAGTGTAACTTGTGTCTTTAAAGTTGTATGTTACATATGTAATTAAAAATTTTCATCATATGTATTTGTTCATACAACTATTAAACTAATTTATGAATGATTACATATAATAGTAGTTATTAGTTAAATCCAAGATGCTACTGACAAGATTCTATAAGATTTCGAACCAAATCTTCTATCTAAATCAAGTTATTAATTACATATAATTAATGAGTGCAAAAATTTTCGAACTTATTTTTAAGCTCTTATGATATTTAAGAACATACTTTAAAGCTCACATTCAATCTTGTGAGTATTCACATTTTAAATGGTGAATTGATATAAAGATGAATAATAAAACAGTCAAGGTGAACCATAAAATATGTGAAAGGATGGTAAAAATATGAGAAATAATATGGCGATGTCTTGGCTAATAATTTATGTGCAAGGTAGGATTTAATTGAAAATTTGAAAGTACTTTCAAGAATCAAAATGACAAGCAGTGGTTAAGTGTAAGAACCACATTGAAAATGACATGATAACATGTCATAATTCTTGAAAAAGTAAGATTTTTTTTTGAATAAATTTGGACAGTCTAAGGTCAACCACAACCACAACTTCAACCAGCGTGCCATGTTGACATAGGCACTACCTTTCGCATAGCTCTATTAATAGAAGGATAAAATTGAGTAATCTTCTTTACATTCAAGGAATTTTTAATAATTATGTTGCCTTCATAGACTAAAATGACAATGTCAAGCACTTTCATGGACATATTTGATCAATCACCAGTTGTTCTTTTCTAGCTTTCAAAGCTTAATAGAGATGCATAAATCCTAATGATAAAAAATGGTCGAAAGTTGTAACCAGTATTCAATTTATAACAGCTGGAAGGACTACCTGGAAACACAGTATGCTGGCATTATAGTTGTTAATCTCTTCAAGTATGAGCCTTTTCCGCTTGTCCCACTCCAAGAACCTATGTGGAATATTAGAATACAGATCCGGATGATTTGATGCATTTTGAACACCAAGTATATTGTATGAAACAACCACAATCTTATCTGCAAGGGAAGGAACAATTTAGATTAGTAAATATGAGATAAACACTGTCTAATGTGAAGTCTAAATGACACAATTAACAAGAGCACCCAAATGTAAAGTATTAGCTATCTTCATCATGGACTGTTGGTTATTCGGGGGTGGGGTTACACATGAGCAAGCAAATCCCATCTGTACATTCACACCTTTATTTTTTTTAAATATATTTTGTTGCCCTCTCCTTAGACAGCTGAAATTTTCAGATAAGGCACCAAGCAAAATGTATATGAATATGTAGATTGTAGAATGGAATCTGGTAATTAAATTCTTTATTATTTATATTTGGTGACAAATTGACAATCTCGACCACAGAAACGTAACATTAAAATGCTTACTTTTTCCTAAAAAGAAAAATAACTATAGCAAACAGAAGTCACTTTTCTACACAAAAACATACCCATGCTCGGAAATGTGCCCACACGGGTGATGAATTTGTATGACATTTGAATACATAATTTCATAGTGAAATAGAATTCAAACTAATTATTATTTCCCTAGAAGCAGATAACCTCGTAATTCTGAGTTCTTCTGGCCCATGCAATTAGAACAATCTTTAGAAGAGAAAACCCATCTCCTGGCAAAACAGGGAGATTCCAGCAGAGGTGTTTTCTGCTTTGACGAATAACAAGTGCTTAAATTTTCTGGAGGAGGGCTTCCTCGATCGTGGCTTGCCATACCACCCTCCAGGATAGACGGCAACAGCACATGAAATCAACTAGGTTTAGAATTTTGTATTCACTCAAGAAGATTACTTATTGGGGACACACAGTAAGGTGTCATTGATATGCGCCTATTTTACATCCCCTTTCCATATCATCATGAATGTAGCATACACAGGAACAATCACGCAGAAGCAACACACAACTAACAAATAACAAACCGTTTAGGCGTTTACCAATTGTCACACTCACACACATTAATTAATAAAAACGCCTCTTCATTTTACCTAAAAGGCAATCAAATGAATACATTCCCCAATTTTCAAAAATAATATTGAAAGCCATCAATTGGAAGCTATCCTAATCAATTGTACATGCCATTTTCAATATTCCAAAAGACTACGAATCCTCTCTCTGTTCTTATCTCTTCAAATTCACACACAGTATTAGAAAAACGGAAGACAATTGGAAGTGAATGCAGATTCAAAGTGAAACAGAATTCAAATTAAGGATTATTCTGACCCGTGCAATTGGAAGAGTCTTTGGAAGAGATAATCCATCTCCTACTCCGACATTCAGACTGAGAACGTCTTCTTCGTTTTGACGGAGAATTTTCCGGTGAATGCCTCCAACGCTTGCGCCGAACCATGTTTGCACCGCTTCTACTGTTCATGACCTCTGTTGATAGTGTTCAACGGATTCTCTTTTGCTAAATTATCGTTTATCTTCAAGTTTAGATTAAGTTTGATTCCTTATGTTTAAAAAATGCAATTTAATCTTTAACGATTTAAAAATGAATTAAATGTTTTCTTTTCTTTTTAAAATTAATCCTAGCCTTAAATTTAATACAATAACTTTTAAAATAGTAATAATTAACATTTTTTATAAATATGTTTACATTATAATGATATTACTATTTCATTAAGAGACAATATGTAATTTGTATCAATATTTATATTTAAAACAATAATTTTTCTTTTATTTATTTACATGAGTATCAAATTTATTTTTAAATAAAAGGACTAAACAAGAGTGTAAAATTATTTTGTTTTATCAACTAAGAGTATAAATTATTATTTTAGATTACAAGTTTTATCTTTTATAAACTATTTCATTAAATCGATGTTTTTGCTAGAGATAATAATTTTATAGAGAAATTTTATTGAATATAAATGGGATTTATAATTGTGTTTAAAACTTCTTTTTTAAAGATATCGTTACTGATAAATAAATAATTTATATATATATAATTTATATATGAACGTATTCATTATTTTTTTTATAGTATTGATCATTTTCACATTCATACACTAGATTGAATAAATTAATTATCTTCCATTATTTGTTAAACAACTTATTCATTTTTGTGGTAAGATTAAATCATATAGACATATTTCATTCGGTCTACAAACATTAAATCTAGAGCGTAGAGTGATTTCATTACACAAATAACTGTACCATGAAGTTATGTTCTAATGATGTCAAACTCTCTTTCTATTATTTATAACTTGATGTGTTAATTTACATGATTTAAAATATTACTGAAAGTAGAATATTTCTTTCTACAAATAATGTTGTGTTTAATATTTCAAATAACAATTTGGATAAACATATCAAATCATGTCTATTTAAACAAAAACCATCAATAACATCTCATTATTTATATTCAAATAATATAAACAAATATTTAAAATCACTTCAGCTTTGAGAGAGGATGAAGTATGGGCAAATTATGCATAATTAACAATTATGCAAAATTTTGCCAAAACTAAGTTCAATTTTAAATTATAAAATTACTTATAAAAAAGCAGACTTCATATTATAACTAATATTTCTCAATTTAAATATGTCAAACCTAAAAAGATGAGTGCTAAATCAATAACAATATAAATATAAGTCATATCAATTCAAATATTTCTAAACAAATAGTCAACAGTAATATTGACTAAATCAAATCAAACTTCAAAACAACATTCTTACATTACATTTCAAGGATGTGTTCCAAAATTTTTAGAAGTCTTAACTACTTTGAGAAAGCTTATTTCACCAACATAGCATATCTATATGAACTTAAACTTGTTGATATACATATATCATGATTAGACACATTATTGGGTTCCCTAAAAATACAAGATTTCAATGTGAATAAAATAGATGTTTAGATAACTAATTTCAATGAGAACATAAATGTAATATGATAGAACTTATAGTCATGATAAATCATCCACAAAATGAAGAAATGAACTAATTTAGTCACCAATGAAGCGTCCATCACATAGAGAGAAGTTGTACTTATAGGTTTTCGAGAAGGAAGAAGATGTTTTCGAGAATGAAGAAGTGAGGAGAAAAATGTATGCAACTTCTTAAAAATTCATTTACGTCAGACTCCTTGTGATTAAAGGTAAAAAAAAATTACTCTTATTTACAAAAATACCATAACACTTTTTTAACTTATGATCATTAACCAATTTTCTATTAGTGTATGATTTACAAAATTAAAAAATAATTAATTTAAACAATATATATATATATATATATATATATCTACTACGATATTCTAGACACTAGACTTGTTTTACATACAAGGATTCTTAAATCTTAATTATTAAAATCACCTTTCTATGAACTTCATACCAACAAAGTTACAATCATATCATCACATGTGAATGCATTATTATTCACTTCACGTGTCACCCAATCCATACCATTTTCATCCTTGTCTTCATGCATGAACTAGTTGGCCTTCAAAAGTATAGAAACTTGTTTATTTTATATATATATATATATATATATATATATATATATATATATATATATATATATATATATTCCTTAATCTTAATTTTAAGTAATTAGCTCAGAAATTTCAGAAGATATTGTTAGCTACTATATGCTCATATGAAATTGACAAACAAATGAAAAATACTATAGTAAAATGAAATTTTAGTAGATATTATTAGATACTATATTGCATATTTTAAGAAAAATTTTACGGATTATGTATTGTAGTCTTATCCACTTGGAATTGGAACGTCTCATGAAAAAATATCTGTTATCAAATCCTGTTTCTTCTTATTATCTAAATAAAATAAAGCAACATTTTGTCACCTAGTTAAGTAATATAAAATATATGAATTGAAAGCATGAGAGTTTTCTATTATTTTATCATTTTATTCCTTATTTTATTTTAAAATCCTTATTTCAAATTAAAATTTATAATTTTAGTTACAATATTGATAATATAAATATTTTTACGTTAGTATCTAACCATAAATTGATATATGTAACATAAGATTATTGTTTTTTTGAAGAAATATAGAACTATAAAAATCATATCTAAGATGATATTCATAAATTTATTAACAATGGTCAATTTTTGCTCAAAATTAAATTTATTACAATAAATAAATAAACAAACAAACATTTTCATCAATTGCATCACTTTGATAGCTATGTAATATCTCAGACTTTATCAGTTACAGATCGTGGCATGCATATTCTGAGATTCTGCCATACGAAAGAAAAATATCTGAATAATGTTACGTTCATATCTCATTACACACATACATGTGTCATAAGCTAGCTTGCTCCTATGGTTCCATCAAACTTGAAGATTTTATAACATCAATGTCGAATTGATATTAACATTGTACTAAGATTCTCTCTACACTGCCCCGAGTTACTGCATAGAAGATAGATAGCAAAGAATTTGTTCCCTCTGTGCCTGTCCAAGTCCCCTTTTTTCCTCTATTTGTTTGCAAATTTACGCCAAAGGATAAGATCGTAGGAGCACCCATGATGGAGAATTTAATGAAAGGAAAGTTGTAGAAGGGTGCCAAGGAAGAGACTCGTCACTGTTCATATAACATTGCAGAACCAAAACAGTCTCAAAAAGCAACCTTTTTGGCTGCATCTATGTGTGTCAATATATGGTGCAATTTGTGGTTTTCATTATTAGTAGAAAATATATGGGCCCAGATAAAATGCAGGAAATTTTATGGTAAACTATTCTTTGGACACATTCCTAGAATGTCAACATTTGTGGCAAATTTGTTACAATATCACTGTCTGATTAATTGCTCTTATGTTATGTTTTCACATCATAATTGCCTCCCATGAATGGAAATTTGAGCTAACAAAGCTAAAAATATAAAGATGTATGAACACAACCATTTCACTGTCTTGGTTGGTTTATATGCACCAATCAAATATAAACAGGTCAATGTTTATATTAGAAAGTGAATTTTTAAGTCTAATTCTTTCCCATAAAATCGGAGGTTTGCACCCAATTAAAAACTATAAATTGACCTTATCTCTAGTAGATGTGGGACTTTCAACCGTTTACAAAAACTCTCAAATCAGAAAATCATGTGATTGGATGGTTCTCTTGGTGGACTTTTTTGCTCAGAAATTTGAGCCACCAGTGTAAGATAAAAAAAAGGAAACAAGGTGAAATCCCAAACTTACCAAATTTAACCAAGTTTGGACACACTCAAGTGGAAGAAAACACAAGGCATATAGATTTATCTGTGGTTCAAAATTCTCTGAAGCTTAACTCCACCAGATTAGTCAAGCTGAACCATATGTTATTCAAACGTAGGGCTGCATCTACTGGTGCAAAATGCATCATTGCAAAGGTGAATGGTTGAGAAGTTAAAGACAAACCATAGGGGAAGTGAAAGCAACGTGAAGTTAGGACCGCAAAAAGGAATTATTGAATTACAGTTGCAACACAACAAAAAAGGTCTTACTCCAGCACACACCAACAACACTGACACTGGTAGTCACTCACAAATAACCTGCATTGGATCCACCAGAAATCCCATAAAAGGAAAGCTAACCAATAAGAATTCAGAGAATAAGATGAACATCAAATCTCCAGCCAATGAGCATTGCGATGAGACCAAATTGTGGGTCCTAACACCTTCACTCAATGTCTTGTAGCAATCTTATACATGACCAAACCATAATACTAATTACATAGTATAATACTTTCTACTTAAACTAAAGAAGAAACCAAGTAAGAACAAACTATAAGACCCCACTGTGCTTCTTTCTCTTCACATTCTCAAACCCATCATAACCAATAATTGAATTTGAATAATCTGGGGGCTCTCTAGATCTATGCAGTTATACTCCCTCAACATTGTTATGATCCTTTGTTGGTAATAACCAGTTAACTGTTCAGTGCAGTTCTCTTTTGCAGCCAAAAATCAGTTCCTAACTTTGACCAACAAAATGAAAGAAGCAAGTGCATTAGGAGCTAGAACTGCTCGAGCATGCGAGAGCTGTCTAAAAGTAAGAGCACGGTGGTTTTGTGCTGCTGATGATGCTTTCCTTTGCCATGGCTGTGACAACATGGTTCACTCGGCAAACCAATTAGCACGCAGGCACGAAAGGGTTAAGCTTCAAACTGCATCCTCTAAGGTCAACTACTCAGTGACCCTTAATCAGAACAATAATGTAGCATGGCACAGTGGATTCACACGCAAGGCAAGAACACCGCGCCACAACAGCAAGCACGTAACGGTGCAGCTACAAGAACAACAGAAGAAAATAGTACACGAAGAAGTGTTTTTCAACAACACCATTAGTCTTCCCCTTGTGCCAGAGCTTGGAAGTGAAGAAGCACTGCATAATTATGAGAGTGAGGAGCAGCTATTGTGTCGCGTGCCCGTGTTTGATGCTGAGCTTTGTAGTGTATACAATGAAGTGAAGGAAGAGGTTTTAGCTGGTGAAGAAGTCTTTGACTTAGACAATTTTTCTTCCGAGCTTCTGCCATCAGATATGGATCTTGCTGAGTTTGCTGCTGATGTGGAAAGCTTACTTGGAAACGGAGCTGACGAGGATTCATCTGAGCACGTGAAAGGATCAGAACTGCTGCTTGATTGCAAAGAAGAAGATGAAGAAATGGATGCATGTGTTGATGCAGTTGGAGCCAAAGAAACAATGGTGAAGGTCAAAGATGAAGAAGAACTTGATTCTGATACACCTTGCCATTTGGATTCGATTATTCTTGACATGAACAGCGAGGCCTTTAATTGGAATGATATTGTTGAGTCAGAATCACTTGCTCAGGAACAGGAAGAGGAGGCAAGTACAGTGGGAGCCGACAAGAAGGACATGTTTTTGAGGCTAAACTATGAAGATGTTATTAGTGCTTGGGCCAGTCAAGGTTGTTCTCCATGGACAACAGGAACCCCACCAAACTTCAACTCAGATGATTGCTGGCCAGATTTCTTGGTAACTTCTTCTCCCAACCTTCTTCTTTGCTTATGTGACAATGTTAACTGATGCCGTTTTTGTTCAACTTATTTCATGATAATAACTTTTCAGCTTCTGAGAGGACTTAACAAAAGTTCTATAATGTCATAGTTGTTCTCATATCTGACTACATGATGAGGAGGATTGTGTTATGCCTTCAATAGTCAATACAAAATTCGTCGATATACCTAAATTATAGGATTTTTTTGTTATGTCTTCGGTAACCAAATGTCAAATTCGTCGATATACCTAACCTGCAAAATTTGTAGGTAACCAATGATAGCTCCGGAGACTTCAATTGGTAACTTCTTCTCTCAACCATCTTTGCTTATGCAGTGATGCCAATTGTATTTAGTTTAACTTATTCTATAGTTCATCTACCTATAATACACTATGGCTAAAGGGAATTGTGTTATACTTTCGGTAATCATCCATAAAGGGTTTGCTCTATATTTTTGGTAACCAATGCTGGTCAGAGTTATTGGTAACTTCTTCTCTCAACCTGCTTTTCCTATGCAAAAATTTCAACGTGTTTGGTTTAACAATAAATTTTTCAGTTTTCTGAGAGAACTTTAAAAAAGTTCTGCGTATAAATATCACAGTTGATCTCATATATTTGGCTATAGAAAGAAGATTGTGCTATATCTTCTTCAATAATTAGTCAATGAAAAATTCGTCGATATACCTTACATGAAAACTTATAGCTGGTAAGGTAATGAATAATTTCTTGGTAGACTTCTTGGTAAGTTGTTCTCTGAACCCTCTTTGCTTATGTAACAATATCAGTTGTCTGTTTCGTTTACTTCATTTTATGAGAATAACTTTACAGTCTTCTGCGAGAACTTCAAAAAAGTTCTACCCATAATGTAATTGTCGATCTCACATCAGGTTAAAGAAGAATAATTGTGTTACATCTTCAGCAATCAATACAAAATTCGTCGATATACCTAATATTGTAACGAACTTTAACATTCTTCTGAAGCTGAAACTTGATAAAGGTGACTGTTTGTATAGTGATATGCAAGTTTTTTTTGTTGTTAAGGGTTCGAATGGAGGGGATGTTCAGTGCTGTTATGGGGAAATGAAAAGTTTAAGAGGGCATGCAGATGGTGGAAGAGAAGCAAGAGTGTCAAGATACCGAGAGAAGAGAAGAACTCGTTTATTTGCAAAGAAGATAAGGTATGAAGTGAGGAAATTGAATGCTGAGAAAAGACCTAGAATGAAAGGTCGATTTGTGAAGAGAACATCCATTGCTTTGCCAGCATAGTTATCATCATCAATCACCACTGACACCAACAAAGTAATCAAATTAATGGTTAACTTTTCCAAAGTTTGATTTTGTGGAAAGGTTAATTAGGTTAATTGATTATCATTAGATACTTGGTTTTGCCATGCACGTGCAATGCCGTCACTAGGTCAGGTTTCTCTTTCTTGGGATATTTATTGATTTCTCTAGCAGGTCTTAGCTAGCTAGTACTAATGGTAGCTCCTCTCAGCATTTTCATGGCTTTGGTGTTCACTTTCAGAAGCCCTTTTTCAATATTGGTTATATATAAGAAAATGTAATGTATGCTGATGTTATTTTGTATATGTCTGTTTTCCTTAATTAACTCTTTGAGGTTACTGATTAACAGTGTTTAACAGATATCAGGAACTTAAATATCTACAAGTTTTACATCTGCTCCTCCTTAGCAATATTCTGAATAATGTGCTTTGCATAGGAAGAAGAAGGAAAGCGACAGGTGAAATGGACTAAGATTAACATGTCTGAACAAATTCACTCTCAATCTTCTAAGAACTGATGAATGGGAAATCTGAAGTTTATTCAATGGTGGACACAGATAATATATAGACTTGTAGAGACTAATTAACAAGCACATAAAAGAAAATAACGTTAATAATGAGGGTTGCATAGGTTTAGAGATTTGTAGAATAACTTAAACTTAGTGAAATATGTTGTTATATATAAAGCAGCTTGATGTTATCTTCTTCACATGCAAGTTTGGTTTTCTCTTTGTTTCTATGTGAATATGATGTGAGGTTGATGCAGATAAACTTCAAAAAAGTCAATGTAACAGTTGGGCAGAACCTCAAAATGGCAAGTGGGCCTTTACATAAATTCATACCACATTAACCTTTGTGGAGACCACCTTCCTATACTTTACTTTATGATCATCACTTTTCTCTTTTCTGGTACTTCCTTGGGCAATTACAAAAGATTCTCCACACACAAAATTACATAAAAGTTATAAATTTAGTAAGAAAAAATTTCAACTATTAATATACTTTTTTCTAATTTTTTTCAAATAAATAAAGCAAATCTGTAACATCCCAGAATATAGTAATTACCATAATCAGAAGTAATTACATTAAGTAAATAAACAATGCAGTCTTACAGAAAAACCGAACGAGCGTTAAATGTCGAACGGTCAAAATGTACAGAAAAATAACGAAAGTTACAAACATACAAGAGTTCAAGGACGAACGGCTTTACAAAACTACAACCGAACGTCCACAAAATAACTTAGCGAAACTATAACACACGAGCGAGCGCTCTAGGGCTCGGCTTTAACTTCAACGTCCACCAGAGTTGCGTCCTCCAAATTTTCTTCTTCTAGCATTTCTTCAAGGGACGCACCACCATCTGCTCACATCCACACGGATGATCATTGCAAGGACAGGACGAACGTACATAACCAGATGACAACCCAAAGAAGAACGAAAGGGTAAGCTTAAGTAATTTAAATTCGTACTTCAACATTTCTATTCAAACAAAACACATAACCTCCATACATATAACATCATACAAAACATAAATCTATAAGTACTAGACCGACCGTCCGGACTGTATGAATCTGTGTAGTTACAAGCGTCCTTGCACCCGAGTGATGTAGTAACTGGGATACACCAAACAGCTGCCACTCGAGGTCAGTCCGTTCTTACGTCGCCCATGTTAACTTATGGACTAAGGACCTCCTGCCGTTCCCACACATGACATACTTCCTCTATATGAAGATAGTATTCACGGAACATCAGGATGGACAGCGAGTCTTAACTTATCCACAGTCATACTTTACCAAATTTAATATTCAATATACATCAGAGTCGTCCCTCCAAGGAACGCTCGTTCAAATACCAAAATCATAATTTCACTTCTTATAGTGTTCGCACACCTTAATACTTCCTTTTATTCACATTTTCATTCTATGTTCCACTCCCATAAAAAGACGAACGTTCAATCCTCGACTAGGACGAACGTTAAGAGTGAGACCGTGGGGTTTCTTTTTAAAACAATAAGGTTGACGCGCTGAACATGACGAACGTTACTTTTGCTAAAATCGGCTGAACGATCTGACTCATAGCTATATAATGTGAGTGTTTCAGGATAACTTAAATTTAAAGACTTTGATCTAAATTTAAAAGGATAAAGGTATAACCAGATGATTTATTTTAATACTCTGATAACGTTTGTTTAACAGGATCGACCCCCAGTCAATGACCGCAAGCGAATATTTATTTACTAAAATCTGATACGAACGCTTTGTACGTACGTTCTGGAATCAAGGATATTGACGAGCGTTCGGTATAAGACCGTACACTTCTTAGGACGAACGCTAAGTATAATACCGAGCGCTATTAGGACGAACGCTCAGTATAAGACTGAACGCTACTTTAAGACGAACGCTTGGCATAAACCGAGCGCTTATTAGGACGAACGCTAGGTGTAAGACGGAGCGCTACTTAATACGAACGCTTGGTATGAACCAAGCGCTATTGGGACGAACGCTCAAATAGCATTTCAATTGGGGACGCTCGTTTTAAGACAGAATCCTTTCCAAATGAAAGAACTTCACTTTAAATCATTTTCAGAGAAACCGAACGGTATATGACCGTACGATAACGAAAGTATTTTATCATATGACAGGATCAGTATATTTCATATTTTTATCTTCATCTAAACTTAATATTTCTCATACGATTCATAATCTTAAAATCTTCCGTTTCATCATTTAATTCCCATACTATATAGATTTCACATTAAATCATACTATACAAAAATTGCCCAGTATTCAATTCATGCATATCAGCCAGCGCATACCATATTCATTCATGCATAACAGCGATCGTTCAAGCATACTCAAACACAGCATACAGCTCATACTTTCTAATTCTATCATGCTCGCACACAATCATATACATACGAATCAAATTATTAAGCTTCCCTTACCTGGATAGCAGTGAACTCCCAAATGCAAGGTTTTGGTTCGACCTCTAACAGCGTTCTACACTCAGGTTCACTCAACAAATTCCACTTAGTCTAAAACACCAAAAATCATAACAACTCAGACTTAAAACCCATGCATGCAACCAAACTAGGGTTCGCATGAAACCATAAAAGATAAACGGTTGACGACGAGAACTTACCAGTTCCGATCCAAACTCTGTTCGGTCCAAAAGGAGATCACAGCTGGACGAACGTTCCTACGGCTCTGAAACGTGATCGGAGAAGCAACCAGTGAGTTACAGAAGAGAGAAGTTTAGATGTTTTAGAGAGAAGTTGGAGAAGATGAAGAGTTGAGGTTCTGAGGAAAGAGATGAGAGGTTCAGGTGAGAGGAAGAGTTTTTCGAAACTCAAGTTTTGTTCAGTCCACGTTCGAGCGGACGAACGTCTCTCCATCCGACACCTGCACACTCACTCTGATTTCAGAACCTTCCAACGTGACAAGTGGCGCTCGTGCATGCAGCGGTTGGTGCGTTTTTAATGCACTGAACGTGTGACGAGACGCTTTTATGGAAGCTGACAGGTGACTCAGCAGTGTAATAATTACCGATTTGACATGTTAATCACGTTTAAAATTTCGAGATCTCACAAAATCAAAGAAAAAATAAATAGATAAAAAGAAATATATTTAAATATTTTCAAAGTGAGTACAAAGAAACCCACGTATACTAACATTGAATTGTATTAAAAAAACGAATTATTTTGAAAAAGTACACTAAGTCCTAAATTATTTTATTAATTTAGTTTTAAAAAATTAAATGGCTGCTAAACAGAATTGTTTGAACTAAATTCAACTGTATCTTATCATATTGAATTTTTTTCTTAAAAATAGAATGTTCATTATTGAAAATTCAAACAAATCAGAGTAGTTTAATTTAGTTTAGTTTATTCAAACTATGAATTAATTTATTTAAACCATTGTACAATTGTATTAAACTCTTTTAAATTATTTTTGTGTTTAATTCAATTTTAGAATAGTTTAATTAAATTAATGTATTTTCTCTATTCTTAGTATTCATGCTCACAATAGGGTTCTTCTCTTTTTGTTGAGTTTCTCACCATATGATGGTTAACCTTATTTTTTATTACTATTCAGTGTACAAATACATTTTATTTATAACATATTAACAGAAAATTGGGGTTTGAAAAGTTTCTGTCTTCTAATTCAAATGAGAGGGTTATTGCCTAGTTTATGGTGCCAACAATTAAATTATGATCCTTACAAAAAAGCTGTTAATTAACTTAATATAGCCAATTGTATCTTGCCCGAAATAAAGGTGAAAGGTGAAACGGTAGTTTTCTAATTCATAAGCTTTTAAGTTTTTAACATACTTCTTTGTTATATGCGGACAACAAAACACTTATATATTCTACACTTTGAAATCTCCGGCAATCATGCTTAATTAAGAGCTACTACTTTTTTCAAATGGATAATGATACTTTGATAACATTCTAACATCATTTATGTGTCATTTTATGATTGGTCCACTATTACTCCACAATCAATAATAATAATCATAAACACTCACATAAACCAATCACAGAATGACACGTAGATGATATTAAAATGTTATCAAAAAAATGTTGTCAAAGTATCATTATCCTTTTCAAATACATATGAAGCTAGACTAAGCATGTACCCCATCTCTTATTTCTTTTTTTACATCAAATCGAAAATGCAACATTTTCAGATGTTCTACTCATGCTTCTTCATCTAGCCATAACCTTTTAAGAGAAATCCAACTAAATGCCAAGTCAATCTCATGATGCATATGAAAGGTCATATAACAGCATCTGTGATTTCCCTTTCATTGGCAATCGTTATATCAAACATTCTCTGCAGTTATTTCTCACTACATGTGTTCCAATTAGTTTTGTTCACCTCTGATTATCGCTTAAATGTTCCTCCACCATATCCAACATGTCTCCCTGCATTTACCTCTGTTCATTCACACGAAAGAATCAAACCACAAACATCATAATACAAAGGCATTTTTTTTCACCCTTCCAACAAGTGGCTGGGTTAGGGTGAGGAATATTCTTGTCACCCCTCACAAATCCAACACAACAATGAAATCTCGAGCTTAACAAGTCGTTGGATGGCATTTGAGTTTCAAAACATCTTACTTTGAATACGAGGAATGCACTAAATGTACAATTTTATTACTAATGAAACACTCGTCATAACAGGGAACAAAAATAAACTTATTTCATAATCTGATTCTGATGCATTTTGACCATAGCCTTTCCATCCATACTTGTTTACTTCTAAATGGTAACAAGCCAAGCAAAAATAGCCGATGCCAAGTAAAAATACAGTTGCAGTTTGCAGGAAGTTCGACTAAACAAAAAGAACATAAACAAAATAACTGCAGCATAGGCACTCCTTCACCCATTATATCTCATATGGCAGTATAATGAGTTGGATAGTCAATCTTTCCCTGTAAGAGAAACAAAACTTACTTTCATTGATAGACAAAATGATTGCATCAATGAAAACTATTTTAAAATAAAGAAATATTACAACAAAAATAGTGTACGTGACATTTCGAATTAAGATTCAGATGTTATCAATAACTCACCCAAAGATATTGAACTTATCAAATTAACCAAACAAATGTTCCTCCGACCAAATACATCAAATAACTCCAATGATTAGTTCTTACAAATTTAATAGCAATGCAAATGAGCCATCAATCATCACTTAGTGGAACAAAAGTTGGTAAGATGGGGGAGAGGGAAGACCAGCTATATCTCATGCAAATAGAACTTTTAACCATTTCAACAACTCGATTTAAGCACTCATCACTTTCTTGAATTTATTAGAGAAATTCGCTTTATTACTGTGTCGCCAGTCATCTACATCGGCGTCATTATAACCAGAAATGAGAGGGATCTCTACCAAGAAGTTCATGGTGACAACATCAATGTTGACAGCAATTCTTCTCTGAAAAGCTGTCAAATGTCACTTAATTTAGGCCCTAGTATCTATCGTCAAAAGAGTTAATGCTGATTTATTACCCTCAGCAAAGTTCAGAATGCTCAACAACAACTTGTCGGATATCCTAACTTTTGACATGGAGCTCAAATTCGTTAGACATGATAAGCATGAAGAGTCAGCAGAAATATAAATACTTCACTTGTTTCACTAGTCACCAAGTACTTATTTCACTTGTAAGTCCATTTTTTTTCCGGTGGGATTCACTTAAGAACTAACTCCACCAATGATCTCATTGTCGTTCCAAATTCATGGTTGCATTAGGCCATCAAAAGCCAATATAAAACCAATAGAAACCATGAACATAAATCACTCAAGAGGTCTAACTAAAAATGAATTAAAATTGAAAAGAAAATAAGAAACAAAAAGGAAATAAATTCCCTCGTAAACTAAATCAGCTACTGGATGAGTTAAAAAACAATTTACGCACAAGCTAAGTTTAATTTACGAAAGAGCTTACTCATTGTTCATTCTAGTTTTCTTTAGCTAACGTGCTTCCAGAAAGGTTTATTCAAATAAATCCTAGGCAAAGATGAGGTTTGCATTACACCATCTCCATTCAACCAAAAATAGCCAAAACCCAAAAGATGAATAGCTCATTTGACGATTGATTCATTTAACAATAACAATTCATATAAAACAAGAAAAATGACAGAAATAATGTTTGAAAGTACCTTTTATTTATCCACAAGACAGTCATTCAGACTCAACCGGCTCAACCTTAGGAGCTGTATCATAAAATTAAACAATGAATAAGGAATCACAAAAAAATCATGACAATGAACCACGATTACAAACATCGTTAATGAAAATCACCAAACGGATCACACCTCTGTAGTTGAAAACAACAAAATACGTAACGGAGTTTCCACATTGCCCAATAATTCCCAAAAATAAAAACCCTAGAACATTCAATTTGAAAAAATGGTTTCAGAAATTAAGTGACTGACCATGGAGAGAGGGATGGCGACCGTCCTTGCCCCAACCGATACCACGTGTGGATTCGAGGTACTGGTTGACGAGATGGCGGCACTTCTGAAGGTGGTTGATGCCTTCGATGCGGTAGCACCAGCGTAGCTTCTCTCTGATGATCTTGGCCTTCTCGATTTGAATCCACTTCTCTCTAACGATGTACTCCCTCATCTCCAGCATCGCCACCGGGTCCTTGTACGGATTCGCCGGATCGAAATCGTCCGGCGGCGATTCGTCGAACTCCACATACCCCTTCTTCCTTCCCATTCTCACCAACGAGTTCTCTCTCCTGTCTCAACTCAACACAACTCAGCTCAACTCGGATGCTTCCGAATTCTGATTCTATACCTGCACTTACCTTCGGATTGGGCTTATTGCAGTCAAAGGCCCGTTATTATCGGCCCAATATATATAATTTTGCTAACTTTAGTGCTGAAGAGCTAGCATGCCTTGTGTATTGATGTAATTGTCATTATCAACTTACTTTTCTTTTGTATATATTTTCTTTAAAATATAATTTTTTAAAAAGTAATAAAACATATTAAAATTTCAACATTTTCTGAAAAAATATTTTTAAAATTTAATATATTCCGAAAATCAGAAAATAAATTTGATATACATTGATATGCATATGCTCACTTTGTAATCTTTTTAAGAAAATCAGAAAATAAATTATATTTTTTTGGAATAAAGCTAAAGAATATGAATATTATAAATGTAATCACACTTTAATTACAAACTTTCTGAGAAAGATAATCATTTAATTATTTTTTTTACTTTACTGTTTGGACATAATGCAATGTGAAGTGGTCATAAACTTGTATTATTGTAATTTATAAGAATAGTATAAAAAATCTCCCATAAAGAACGTACATCTGAAAAATCTAAAACATAACATAAGTAAAAGGGGTGAGAATAGAAAAAAGATTCACACCACCTATCTAAATCCAACAATCCAAAAACAACACCAACTCAACTAAACTAAACTATTCGTTTTGTTGGAGGAAAGGACCGAACTAGCCAGAAAGATCGAGCCCTACACGTGGCAATACAGCAGTTATTGATTTTTTCAATGGTCTCCACCCCAAAGTCAACCGAAGCTCAATTTCTTCATCATTGGCTCGAGCCGCCACCATGACATTCTCGCTGCTGCTACTATCGGCTTCCCCACCAATGATTTTGTTCTCACTCGTCCGAGTCAACCCAGACTCCGAGTCCTGACTCAGAGAACCCTGTCCAAATAACTTGCTTCCAGCCAACTCAGCCACGGTTGAGTCCACTTTTGGCTTCGCAGCGCGGCGCTTGAACTTGCTGGCCCGTGACTTTACTACTTTGAGTGCACCAGGGCTGTACGATTTATGACTCTTTGCCACGTGGCGAATATCGCAAGCCTTGAAATCGAGGCTCTCCACTCCATCAAGAAGAGCCTGTTGAATCGGCGCGCCACTGAGAACGGCTTTGGCAGCAGCTTCACAGAGGTGCCAATTTCCGGTCGAGAGTAACCCGGTCGAGCCGAAAATCGGGTTCACCATCCTACCGCAAGCTTCGTAAAGCAAAGATTTGAATACCGCTGAAAAAAAAACAGAATAAAAAAAAAATTAGCCACAAAAGCATATTACATAAGGTAAAAATTCATAAATATACTAATTACAAATATATATATATATATATATATATATATATATATATATACTAATTCGTTTAAAATCGTAATTTAAATATTTCATTTTTCACGTACATTTTAATTAAATTAAAGTATTTATTTTTTGGTTGTGTTTAAGATTTAAATGGGTGTACTACCTGGTTGGAGATGGGAGGGAGCGTTGATGAGGAGGTTGAGGAGGCCTTGACGGCCATAGAACTTAGCGAGAAAGAGGGTGGCGTTGGACTGAGAGTGAGGGCAACTTATCCATTCGAGGGACCTTCGAATGGGGCAGTCCGCCGTGCAGCCACGGCGGAGGACGCGGCAACCATTGCAGCTGAACCGCATGCTGAGTTTGAATAGGGTGAGGAGGAGGAGAAGAACGAGGATGAGATGTGGTTTTATAGTGAAGATGAGAGAAGTGAGTGGGTTTAGAATAGAGCGCAGCTGTTTTGGGTTTCCAAGAATATGGCAGTTTTGTTTTGGGAATGGAGAGTGTGGTTTTGTTTGGTAGAACAACTGAGAAATGAGGGTCCCATGTTGCGTTACCCAACAATGAATTTCGTTAATCAATCTATGTATCATCATGGCCAAATTCCCACGACATAGTTTCCCGGTTTTCTGGGAACTCCGTACACCGGTTTTTCATTATTCTACTTCCACTAAATTTCTTAATATTCAAAAGATCGTATTTCTCAATGTATATATTTTGACTTTATAATAACTCTTTCGGTTGGTGGGTTGAGGTTGATAATTTTTCAAATTTCGTTAGTTCAATTCTTTATACTGATCATTTGTCTTTCAATTTATTCGGTTTTAGAAGATATTTTAACGTGAAAATTAAAAAAAATATTTGATAGTTTTAATAATAAATGTGTATTAAATGTTATTAACTTATTATTATATCTCAAATCTATATTTATAAATTTTAAAATGAATTTTACATCAGTGACAGACTAATTACAACTTAATTAATAATATCATTTTAATTTAAATTAATTATTATCAATTTTAATTATTGTTTAAGATTGATCTTTCTGTTAAACAGATCAATTTATTAAATGTTTATGACCGGTGGAACCTTCAATCCTAGACTGACTTGAGAGTCATTTTATAATCACTATTATAATTTCTTTTAATAATAATACATATATTCCAAATTAAATGCATATTCTTTTATAAACTCTAAATGACTTCCAATTTTCCATAGTAAAATACTAATATATAATTAAAAGAAACTTACAAATATATGAAATCAAGGCTTTTGTAAATTAAAAATGGTGTTTTAAGAATTTATTAATCATTAAAATGACAATGAGTTAGGTAAAATACTTTATCTATAATAGAAAATTTGTTTCCACTGTTTATCGAATACCAATTTAAAATAAAATTATAAAAAATAAAAATTAAATTAAATATTTAGTTTTAATTAAATTTAACATAATAAAATAAAAATTAAATTAAATATTTAATTTTAATTAAATTTAACATAGTAAAATATAAATTAAATTTTAATTTTAATTTTTTATAAATAATAGATATTCACAAATATGATTAGTATCTAAAGAATATTAAATTATCTATTATTTATTATCTACATATATCATTTATACTATTCACTCACCACATATTATATTCACAAATATACATGAATATATTTTTGTCATCTATTCAACTTATTATGATCGGATCTCTTATATGTCTTCCTAGAAACTTCTCAGACACCTGTTCAATATAGATAATGATACTTTGACAACATTTTTTTGACAACATTTTAACATTATCTACATGTCATTTTGTGTTTGGTTCAAAATTACTGCATAATCAATAATAATAATCATAATTATAGAATGACACGTAAATGGTGTTAAAATGTTATAAAATAATGTTGTGAAAGTATCATTATCCATTCATTATTAATCACATCATATATTTTTTATTAAATGTGTTGGGTTAGGAAAATATAAAGGCATTGATATAATAAATACTTGCATATTTTTAAGGAGAAAAGTGGTATTATATTTTTAGGTTAATATTTTGATGTTAGAAGGCGTAAGGTGGTATTTGTGATTGAAAAGACGAGGAGGGAATGACTGTGGGCGTAGTGGTGAAGGGAGCCAATGGTTTTGAATGTGAATGGGGCCCACTCCTATAAACGCGGAGACTACATTGTATTTGGAACAAACGACATCTCACAATACAACACATCACTTTTTCCTTCTTCTTTTGTAGTCTCCCTTTCCGACCTTCTTTCACACGCACTTTTCTCCATTTCTATCATCCCGCCAATTTATAACAGAATAAAGATATTTTATAACATTTTTTTTACTAACATTTTAATATTATTTACTTATTGATCTAAAATTACTTTATAATCAATAATAATATTAATAAATACAAACATGGACCAATCAAAAAATGACACGTAAATAATGTTAAAATATTGTCAAAAAATATTCTCAAAAAGTATATTATTATTTATAATATTATCAATTCTTTTTAACAATAATGACAAACATCAATTAAAAATAAAGTTAATTTAAAATATATTTTTTAATATAATATTAAAATCATATAATCTATCATAATGACATTTGTTGTTTATTAAATTTAAAATCTACTTTTTAAAAATATATAATATCAAATAAATATAAAAAAATATATTTTTATTTTTTTAATTTTATTTCTGTAGTCGTCGGCTTCTTTCTGTCTTCTTTCTGTCAAGTGATACACTAATACACGTTCGAATAGAACAGATAAGGAAAATTATTTCATGATTACAACTTAACCGAAGAATTATGAAACTGTTTTAGCAAAAAGAAAAGTCTTCAAATACTTAAAAATTGAACAATTCAATTTATGTACACCCTCAAAACTTTAGAATATTAAAAAATTGAACACTAATATAATTGAATGTATTAATGTATAGTTTTATTTTCTCTAGCTAGTGCATCTCTCTAATTTGAACTTCACTTCATGCCTCTTTCCTAGAACATTATTATAATTTACGTACACCCTCAAAACTTTAGAGTATTAAAAAATTCAGCCATTGAATATAAGCATGCAAAGGCCAACCATAGTTTATTAATTCTTAAATTTCTTGAGGTAAGCAGAATCCAATTTAATTATTTATTAATTTAATAATACTTACAATAATTTAACCAAGTAATCATACAGATTAAAATTATTGAAGCATTATTAGAATAATAATTTACCCTAGCTAGCTAACCTTTCTCAACATCTGTTCTTCTTGCATACATTAGTATTGACTTTTTCATTGTTACCTAACAAAAAAAATATTATTGTACTATTACCTTCAAAAATCAAGTTATATTAAAAAAAAAAAATAGTTATACATTCATATCCTTTAACTTAAAATGTTTGAATTTGTTTTCTATTTTAAAATTTCATATATTTTGATCTTTTTAACTTATAGAAAAATGAATATATAATATTTTTAATTCTACAACATCCAATTTTTTTATGTGTTAAACTATATTTTAAACTGATATTTGATCTATAATATTTAAATTTAAATGATGCAAACTACTCAAATATTAGCTTGAAAGATCATTTTATATGTTAATTTTTTTTTTACAAAATTGAGTTAGAATAATTATAAAAATAAAAATAATTTGATTAGATAGGATAATTTACAATATCCAAAATCTAAATAATGAATATTTTTTTGACTTAAAAGAATTAAAATATTAGATAAGAATCAAATCATTTACAGTATTAGATCTGTCTAAAATTATTTAGCCTAAGACTACAATTTCTCTGATCATGGCCTCAGTGAGTTTTCCATAAAATTTAACTAGGATTGGTTATTTAGTGTGAAGCTTATCATCAAATTTAATGAAGTTATTTTTTTTTAATTCACAAAAGGTGAGAGAAATTGATACACGTATAATTTATAAGTAATTAATCTTAATTGCTTAGTGTTGTGATGATTAACAACTAAAAAGGTTGTATTAGTTAATCCTGGACACTCCAACAAGCAAATAATTATTAACCATATATTAATAATTTATTGAAAAACAAAACTATTTCATTTCAAATTAAAAGAAAGCTCACCAACTGTTCTATCTTATTTACATGATTTCCACCTTTGGGGATTTAAAGCGTATATAAAGTGTTGAAAATATAAATTTATTTATTTGATCCCAAACTACACGTAATAAAAATAAATTATGTTTATATTTAAAATATAAATATTTCAGTGTTTTTTTTTCGAGAACATTAACTCCCAAAAATTTTACCCCTATAAATAACTTTTAACTTAATTTCTTCTTAATATACGACAACAAATTAAAACAAAATTTTCAAAAGAAAGCCATGTCTGACACGACATCTAGTTCATCATAATTTTGTAATTATTGAGAATCAAGTTACACTATTATTAATTCATTGTTATAAATATAGTTCATATAGTTTATGGTAAGAAAATATATTCTGGTCATGTACTTAATGCAGTATATTAAAGATATTACTTTATGCTCAAAATGCCTCTATTTTCTTTCATTCATATTATCACTAAGAATTACTAAAACTTGTTATTACAAGTTATATAAAATTAAGTTACAATAAATAGAGAAAATGTATTTTAAATTATCATGCAATAAACACGACAATATGATCATTCTAAATATATATTGTATGCTTAAGAAGAATATGTCTAGATATGTATCAAAAATCATAAAACATACATAACTGTGACACTGCAGATTTAAGAACATATGTTTTTTATATCATTAAAAAAAGTATAACAATTGTAGTAAATTACTTCCTATAATATGAACAAATAAGAACAATTTCCATTTTTGGTCATAAAGGGATATCACTTGTATGCTTTCTGAATTACTATTGCTTATATATGTCTCATGCATTGAATTGGAATGAAAATTTTCAAAGATTTGGATATTTGACTTATTTGTCATCATAAATAAATGTCCTAGAATATTGATATTTTATATATATATATATATATATATATATATATATATATATAATAAACTAAATTTCGTGGCTTTATATATAGCTTTCAAGTCCTTTAAGATAGTCAAAGTTCGATGATGAATTTTATATGCTGAAATAGAGCTACATGCCCTAATGAAGATACTGGGTATTACTATATGTTCTTGTGTTATCATACTTTTAAGAAATACACGTTCTTGTTAGAATATTTTGATTAATTCTTATAAACAACATGTCTCTATATTCTAACCTCTTTTTTTTAAGATCAGAAGAAACATTTTTGAAATTCTTCTTAAGTTTAATAATTTATATGGAAGAAGAAATTAGTTAGGTATGAAAAAATATCCTTTAAATTGAAAATAAAAATTGTTAGACGGAAATGAAAAAGTTTGACATTTTTATAATAAAATTTTAGGTTAGAAATGATATTATTCACTTTGAGTATGACTCCTATGTTTGACTATCAATAATAAATATGCATCTCCAATTACATCAATAATCATTTATTAATTGTTAGGATTTCCCTTGACTTATAATAGAGTTGTGATTTTTTTTTCTTCAACACTTTAAGATATTGAGATTATTTTTTTCACCTTTTATTTGTGGATATTTTAAAATTGTTTTAATTGTGAGTTATTTTATTTTGGTGGAAATGATAAGAAATGAAGAATGTGTAATAAATGAACAAGATAAAATTATATACTATTTACTTTTGTTTGAGATTTTGGTTTATAATTTTAAAATAGATCAATTTAAACCATGAAATAATAAATACATAAATAACTCTATTCTCTAAAGTGAGAAGAAACACTTTAAAGGATCCAAATTCTTTTTGGAGAGACATTCATGCAATGGTGTTCTTTCACTACAATGATTGTGACGCAAATCATTCATGCAATGGTGTTCATGCAATTGCTCTCCTATTTTTGAGGAACCCCTTTTTCTTTCTCTCTCACAAATCCAAACCAAAATTTCCCTTACCTGATAAATTATTATTTTTATCATATCTAACTATATTCACGCAGAAAAATCCAATTGATATTCATCTGGTTTTGACTCAACTCTCGCCGCAGCAAGAACATTTCATCAATGTTAACATTTTCAAGGTTGGATTCTCTGGTTTTGATGCTTTACACAATATCCATGTTAGTAGCTTTGATATTCATGGTGAGATGAAGCTTGATTAAATTCAAAATGTGTTGTCTGCAACTGATACTGCAAATTGTTTAAGGATGATGTAATATTATTTGAGCATAACTGTTGAAAAGTTGAGCATTTACGACAACATATTGTATAATTTAATCCTTAGTACCAGTACCATGATTTTTACTATTGCTTTAATGGAGGTAATTTTGACATGATTTTACGTTTTGAATAGTTTATTGGGTGATATGAAACAATGGACGACATCATTGTGATGCATCTACGCATTAATGTATGAAGTGTTGTTTCAACAAAATTCAACTATAGTGATGAATCCACCATCAAATAACCACAATATAGAACCAAGAGACCTGGGAAATTCAGGTTCAAATATCAATAATGGAGTTAACTCACCCCAGAGGAAGGTTTTGTCAGGAACAAAGCTGCAACGTGTTTTACACAGTCCACTTATGGCAGGTACGATGAAATTTTTACCTTTTCCAGCATGTTTCGATGCTTATAAACATGGTGAGATGAAGATGAAATACCAAATTTTTAAGCATTTTTCATATGGCTATGTTTTGTGATTCTGAAAACCAAATATTAGTGTTTATGATACTTATTTCGCATCTTATGCAGAGCCATCACCAACGTTAATAAACCAAGTAGGTTCTAACAAGTTTCCCGAGGTGTTTCGAGTAAAACAAGGAAGCTATGCTGATCATCCTTCAGCCAAAATTTCAGAACTGATGAAATCAACTAGCTTGGATGTAAGCTCTCCTGTTCTTTTCTCTCACCCCCTTCAAAGATTTGCACAATTCACATTTTTTCTACATCACTGATTTGTTTTAGCATTTGTTGTTGCAGAATGCTCCTACTCAGTCGCTTTTGAGTGTGGTGAATGGTATTTTGGAAGAAAGTGTTGAAAGAAGAAATGGCGAAATACCCCAAGTAATAAATAAATAACAAATGCATTCATGAAAAAGAACAGGTCTATATTATTTGGATAAATTTACTCATAAGCACTTCTGAGAGAAGAAAATAAGGAAAAGCTTATCTATCTACCTTAACCTTCAGAGAAGTTAAACAAGAAGAACTTTTTACATACTCAATTCATTTGGGTTTTATCTTCATCAAATATTAATGGAGAAGTTTATCCTAATAATAAGATATCAGTGCATGCAAAATTTTCTACACATGTAATTTAAAGTGTATTGTGTAACAATGATGTTTTATATCTCAGCGTGTGGCTTGCTTATTGAGAAAGGTTGTGCAAGAGATTGAGCGACGTATATCAACTCAAGCAGAACATTTAAAAACTGTACGTTAAAGTTGCATGATTTTCAAAAGCTGGTTAGCCTTTGTTTTTCTCAGTTGTTTTTTTCACTGTGCTATGTTCCTTTTTACCTTCAGCAAAACAATATTTTTAAGGCCCGTGAAGAAAAATATCACTCAAGAATCAGAGTCCTTGAAGCTCTTGCATCTGGAACTGAGGAAGAAAGAGAGGTATACTGAATAGCTTTGGATATCATTCTGCATGTGAATTAATACAAAGTACATATATCAGTACAAAATACAAGCTTTTCTACTTATCATAGGAACCTTTTTCTGACAGATTGTTAGCATAAACCAACTTCAACATTTGAAGGTAATGTTTCTTGCTTACAAGTAACATATGTATGCACTTCTAGACATAAAATATGAGAGAATCCTATTAAATTTTTGTGTTTTGTAGCTAACAAAAAAAAATGAATCATGTTCTTTGGCCTTTTCATGTAGACTGAGAGGATTGAAAAAGAAGAAAAGAAGGTAGATGAATTAAAACAAACTAGGATGACTAAAATGCAAGAAGAAAAGGAAAATGATGTGAACCTAATTGAGAACACTAAAAGGGAAGAAAAGAGGGAATGCGACAAAGAGGTTATGAGATATATTAAAGAGTTGAAGGATAAAACTAAGGAAATTTCAACATTGAAACAAAAGCTAGAAACGATGAAAAAAACATACGAAGTACAATGTTCACAGATGGAACAAAAAACTAAGGAGGAAAATAGAGCAGATGGCAAAGAGATTAATAGATATATTAACGAGTTAGAGGACAAAACTATGGAAATTTCAGCATTAAATCAGAAACTAGAAACAATGAAAAAAACGTGTGAAGAGCAACGCTTAGAATTAGAAGCAAAAGCCGAGGAGGGAAAGATGACAGATGTAATGAAAATGTTAGAGGACAAAAACATTGAAATTTCAACGTTGAGGAAAAATCTAGAAACACTAGAAACAATATCAAAAACATATGAAGTACAGTGTTCACAGTTGAAAGCAAAAGTTGAGGAGAAGAACATGACAGATGGAACAGATTCTATCAGATATGTTAAAGAATTAGAGGACAAAAACATGGAAATTTCAACGTTGAAGCAAAAACTAGACAAAGTAGAAACGATGGCAAAAACATATGAAGTAGAGTGTTCACAGTTGAAAGAAAAAGTTGAGGAGAAGAACGTGACAGATGGAAAAGATTCTATCAGATATATTAAAGAATTGGAGGACAAAAATATGGAAATTTCAATACTAATCAAAAAGCTAGAGACAATGAAAAAAGAATATGAAGTACAATGCTCACGGTTGGAAGCAAAAGCTGAGGAGGAAAAGAGCGAAGAGGGTAAAGAGGTTAGTAGATATATTAAAGAGCTAGAGGACAAAGATATGGAAATTTCAACACTGAGGCAAAGACTAGAAACAGTGACAAAAACATACGAAGTACAATGCTCACAACTGAAAGCAAAAACTGAGGAGGAAAAGATGGAAAATGGAAAAGAGGCTATCAGTTATATTAAAGAGTTGGAGGAAAAAAATAAGGAAATTTCTGCATATAGGCAAGAATTGGAAACAATGAAAAAAACATATGAAGTTCAATGCTCACAGATGAAAGCAAAAACTGAAGAGGAAAAAATAGCAAATGGGAATGAGACTATTAGATATATCAAAGAGCTAGAGGAAAAAAATATGGAAATTTCAGCATTTAAACAGGAGCTAGAAACAATGAAAAAAACACATGAAGTTCAGTGCTCACAACTGAAAGCAAACGCTGAAGAGGAAAAAATGGCGAATGGGAGAGAAATTATTAAATATACCAAAGAGCTAGAGGACAAAAACATGGAAATTTTAGCATTTAAGCAAGAACTAGAAACAACGAAAGAAGCATATGAAGCACAATGCTCAGAACTGAAAGCAAAAGCTCAAGATGAAAAAATGGCGAATGAGAAAGAAATTATGAAATATATGAAAGAGGTAGAGGACAAAAGTATGGAAATTTCATCATTTAAGCAAGAACTAGAAACAACGAAAAGAACACACGAAGTACGATGCTCAGAATGGGAAGCAAAAGCGGAGGCTGGTAGAGAAGAGCTGAAAGAGAAATCACAAGAATACGAAAATTTGTTGGAAAAACTAAGAAATAAGGTTAAAGAGAATGAAACCCTTTACGAGTCAAAATATCAGAAGTGGATGCAGAAAGAGAACCAGATACGAAAAGATGTGAATATTCAGTTCAGTTCCATAAAGGTAACTAAACTTATATACAACGAAATGTCAATCTTATTATAGTGATGTCAACTGTTACAATATTCTATCGAACTTGCAATTCAGACATTGAAATTATCATGGGAATCTATTAAGCAAGATGCTTTGAAAGAGCAAATTATTTACTCTGAGGAATGTAAAAAGTTAGGTATGTTACATTAAACTTTATGCTCACCCTCCAAATTTTCTTGTTTTCTTTGACCAGTTAATAACTGTAGTAACTTGTTTAGGTTTAAATCTGAAACCACTAGTAGATGCAGCTGAGAATTATCAAATAGTTCTTGCAGAAAACCGAAAACTGTTCAATGAAGTTCAAGAATTAAAAGGTAGCACTGTTTATGTTTGTCCAACAGTTAATAGATGGAGGTATGTGCTGTGAATTTACATGGGACTTTTCTCTGATATAGGAAATATAAGAGTATATTGTCGACTTAGACCATTTCTTCCTGGTCAAAAGGAAAAACAATCTATTGTGGAACACATTGGTGAAACTGAGTTGGTTGTGGCAAATCCTTCCAAACCAGGAAAGGAAGGCCTTAGAACATTTAAGTTCAATAAGGTCTTTGGTCCAACCTCAACTCAAGGTTATATTTCTCTATAATCTCCATTTTATCATAAGGTTTTGAATGGATGAACTTTTACAACTTCATAATATAATATCTATGCATGTTGACTCCATTTCTTCATTTGGATTTTCTCACTTGAATGATGTAGCTGGGGTGTATGCTGACATACAAGCCTTCATACGATCAGTATTGGATGGGTATAACGTATGTATATTTGCTTATGGTCAAACTGGTTCAGGGAAAACTTTCACAATGGTATGCAACTTTTTCTCAGCATATTGTCATTGGGTTAACCATATATGTTTTCGTTTTCATCACTATCTCAAACTTTGATTTTGTTATGTTTTTATATATGTTGCCATTGTTTTTCAGAGTGGTCCAAATAATGCAACACCCGAGACTGTTGGTGTTAACTATCGAGCTCTTAATGATCTCTTCAGCATATCTACAAGTAGAAAAAGCTCAATAGAGTATGAGATTGGTGTTCAAGTAATTGAGATATACAATGAACAAGTTCGAGACTTATTAACAACTGATGCTTCAAAGAAATATCCTTTTTCTAGCATGAACTTCTTTTCTCTTTCTCTTACTTTTTTAGAGAAAAAAAATAGCATGTGATGTCTCTGAACGATGATTTCCTTGATTTACACACACTTGGGATACTGAGTAATGCTCAACCAAATGGATTAGCAGTGCCTGATGCTACCATGCAACCTGTGAAATCACCTGAAGATGTCATAAAGCTAATGGACATTGGTCTGAAAAATAGAGCTAAGGGTTCGACAGCTATGAATGAAAGAAGTAGTCGTTCTCACAGGTTTGTGTTTTCACTCTCTTCACAATTTAACAATGTAATAATAGCTTTCTACCATAATGTTTCATTAAATGTGTGTATACAGTGTTGTCTCAATTCATGTTCGTGGGATGGATAAAAAGGCTGGTTCCTCTCTTCATGGTAATCTTCATTTGGTAGATTTAGCAGGAAGTGAAAGAGTTGATCGCTCTGAAGTAACTGGGGATAGACTCAAGGAAGCACAACATATCAACAAATCACTATCTGCTCTTGGAGATGTCATTTTTGCACTTTCTCAGAAGACTGCTCATGTGCCATATAGAAATAGCAAGCTCACTCAACTTCTGCAAACATCTCTTGGTAAAATCATCATTTCTTGTTGCCAAGATGTCTTGTCTTGTCTAACTAGCATCCTCAAAAAAAAGTGAAAAATTAAGGTTTTCTGTATCAATTTTTTCTGATGAGGTAACATTCTATTTTTCGTCGCACAGGTGGTCAAGCAAAAACACTCATGTTGGTCCAAATTAATTCTGATGTAAAGTCTTTTTCTGAATCTTTGAGTACTTTAAAGTTTGCTGAGAGGGTTTCCGGAGTTGAGTTAGGAGCTGCTAAAAGTAGCAAAGAAGGAAGAGATGTTAGAGAATTAATGGAACAGGTGCTTAAATTTATTTAGATGGTTCTTACTTCATTTTCAATCGTTTTAGATGAAAGATGAGATACACTTGCGTTCACTTGATACAAAATACAAAAGTAAAATGATTATAAAAAAATAAACTTTTATATTTAAGGAACCGTAACATAACGTACTTTTATATTTATTTTGTTGAAAATATAAATATGAATATAAGTTTCACATTGGATAAAAACTAAAAAATAAAACACTATATAAAAATGAAAGACCCATTAATTCATTAAGGTTTTGGATAAAGAATGATATCATTCACGTATATAATTAGTTAAATATAGAAAATCTATGTATGTCAAAATATAATTATAATTTTCTATCGTTTATGAATATATCAAATACATTATTTCAGCAGATATGGCATCTATTTTTTCGTAGTCTCTTATAAGAGCTTGTTCAAATTTATACTTGAATTTTCAGGTGGCTTCTTTGAAGGACACTATTTCGGTTAAAGATGAGGAGATTGAGAAGTTACAATTACTTAAGGATCTAAAAAATGTATATCCTGGTGCTAATTCTGAGAACGTTGAAACTGCCTAATCAGTTATGAACTTTTCTCAATCAAAGAGGATCATTTAGAAAGAGAAACCAAAATCATAAAAAAGTGGAAAAGGTAAGAACTTTGAAGGTAGGTTTATGATTATTGATTTGCACATTATTAGGGTTTTTTTTTTCTTTCAAAAAGAGCATACAATTATCTAATATAGTAACGACTTTTAGTTTGCTTATTTGTATTTGAAGTTCAACCCGTAAATATTATATATATTTAATCCTAATGTCAATAATAGTTTTAAATATGTTTTATATATATCCTAATTTTGAAATTGTAGAGAGGAAAAAGTGTAGATCTAAGGACTACAATTTGATTTAAAAAAAATGTGAGAAAAAATCTTTTAATTTTAATATGTTGAGAATTAAAATAAAAAATTAAAATTTCTAGTTATAATTATGAAGCTTTTATTTGTTAAATGCTAATAATTCTTCCCTTCCCAATAACTACAATGGTTATAGAATTAGATTCTATCACATTTGTAACTAAAATTTTCACCATGTTTAACTTTTTTTATAAACTCTTCTAAAATAGAAAAAAAAAATTATTTCTCGTTAAATTGAATTTATATTTAAATTATTTTATAAATTTCCTCACCTAATTTTTATGAATTTTTATTTTTTTTAACTTGTGCACATAAAAAACTCAAATACTTTTTTTTCTGTTTTAAAAATATTTATGGAAAAAATTGTTTTCTAGATGTCTGCTAGTTCTTTGTTTGTTAGAAAATTCTGCTAATAAAGAATTCAACTTATTCCACAGTTTTTTTTTTTTTCATTTCAGGTATTTGAAGCAAACTTTAGAACTGAACACACCATATCTTCAAAACTGTAGCAGCAAAGTAGGAGGCAATGTACATATCTTCAAAATTGTAGCAGTATATATATATATATATATATATATATATATATATATATATATATATATATATATATATATATATATTGTATTGTCAACACAAGTTTTTATATACATCTGAATTTTTCTCTCACTTACCCTACTTCATCGTACATTTATTTTCTAAAAGAAAACGATTTAAGTTTTTCTAAATAATTAGAAAAATAACTATGCGTTTTAGAGAACTAAAATGATAATTTGTTGAATGACTACAAATTAATTATTTTCAATTAATTAACTAAAAATATATTTAACCCAATTAAGTATATTTACCTTAAGAAAATCATATAGTTATAAAATTATGGCAATATAATAAAATTTTCCTACATATAATTTTTCCGCTTATTAATGCAACATTTATTTATTTAGTTTCTTTTTCCTTGTTTTGAATTTAAAGTATTTTTAAAGAACTTTTCCATGAACTCGTAAATTTTTTAAAGATAATTTTTTGCATGAACTAAAAATAACTTATTAACAAACTAAAAATAAATTTTTAAAAAATTATACGAAATAATTTTTACAACTTAATTTATTATTAGCTTAATATGAACATACTAATTTTATTTTTTTTAAATTATTTAAAAAAATTATCCAAACAAATAGTATTCTCATTAAAAATTATCAAGTACATCTTATTTAACATAAGAGTTCAACAAATGACATAAATATGTATTCTAATTTTAAATGTTAATATATTTAAATTAAGCATACTTTTAATGAATAATTTACATGTAGAGTTGCTAAAGTTAATTTTGTTCATTATATACAAGTTTCATGATATTCCGGACAAATACTTTTATGATTGTGTTGTGTTTGTTGTGTCTTTTTCTCTTATAGTTATAAGAGACTAAAAAATAATAAATTTTATTAAAAATAAAATATAAATAGTAATAAATTTTATTAAACTAAAATAAATGTAATAAAATTAAGAATTATTCCTCCATAAACATTTTTTATCCATAAAATTAAGAAATCATAAAAATATGAACAATAGTAAAATAATTTATCTATTTATTTATTTTTTAATTATATTAAATATTTCTTACATTTAACTTTTCTCTAAAAAAAACTTTAAAATAAATATTCCGGAATTCGAAATCTGGTTATCTCGCGGTTATGAGTTTCACTTGTGAATATGTTGAAGAAGTTTGCAGCAGTTTTATTTCTGTTTTGAATAATATCTTGGTTTACCAAATCTTTAGGGATATTTGCTAATTTTTCTCATTTCTGTAACAACTATTAGCTTTATTTTCGGTGGGTAATTTTTAGTAACTGTCATTTGGCTATTTAAAGCCATGTTTACAATTAATAACAATTTTCTCTCCATTAGTGCATTTACAATCTTAATTCTTAACAATCTGGTATTAGAGCCCCTACTGGACCCGATACTTCAAAGCAGCAGTCTTTGAAGTTTTGCACCAGCAGAAAATGACTATCGAAGGGAGCTTTGTCCAGCCAGCCATCCCACGCTTTGATGGTCATTATGACCATTGGAGCATGTTAATGGAAAATTTCCTTCGATCTAAAGAGTATTGGGATCTCATTGAACCTGGTTATGTAATCCCAGCAAGCGAAACTATACAAACTGAAGCACAATAAGAGAAGCAAGATGAGATGCGACTGAAAGATTTGAAAGTTAAAAACTATCTCTTTCAAGCGATTGATCGAACTGTTCTCGACACCATACTCAAGAAAGACACTTCTAAAGAGATATGGGATGCTATGAAGAAAAAGTTTGAAGGCAATGCAAGGGTAAAAAGATCTCATCTTCAAGCTCTCCGCAAAGAATTTGAAGTTCTTGAGATGAGATCTGGTGAAGTAGTGATAGAGTATTTCTCCAGGGTCATGCCAGTGGCCAACAAAATGAGAACTTAAGGAGAAGTTATGTCAGACATTAAAGTGGTTGAAAAAATTCTTCGTTCTTTAATTGAGAAGTTTGATTACATTGTATGTTCCAAAGACATAGATAATCTTTCTGTTGATGAGTTACAAAGCTCACTAATAGTACATGAAAAAAGTTTCGTAGACACAAAGATGACGAACAAGCCTTAAAAGTGACCTTTGAAGAGGAAAGAAGTCATAGTCGAGGTGGCTACAAAGGAAGAGAAAGAGGACGGGGAAGAGGAAGAGGTCGAACAACTTTCAACAAGGCAACTGTAGAGTGCTACCAATGCCATCAACTTGACATTTTTTTTATGAATGTCCTCACAACAAAAAGGCAAATTATGTGGAGGTTGATGATGAAGAAGAAGAACTACTTTTGATGTCTTACGTGGAGTTTCCTGAGACTAAAGGAAAAGACGTTTGGTTTCTTGATTTAGGATGTTCTAATCACATGTGTGGTGATTCTGCTATGTTCCATGAGTTTGATGCAAACTTTCGACACTCAGTAAAATTGGGAAACAACACCAAGATGACAGTGATGGGAAAAGGGAGCATCAAGTTACTGGAAGATGGAGTAAACTTTGTTATCACTGGAGTTTACTATATTCCATAATTGCGAAATAATCTCTTAAGCATAGGGCAATTACAAGAGAAAGGCTTGACCATTTTGATCAAGGGAGGAATGTGCAAAATATTTCATCCAAAGAAAGGCTTGATAATTCAGATCAACATGAGTGCCAACAGGATGTTTTTCCTGCTGCCCCAATCTTTTACTTTCCATCAAACACAATCTGACCAATGCCTTCATACACACACTCAAAAACTATCTCATCTTTGGCACCGAAGGTATGGGCATTTAAGCTATAGTGGCTTACGAACATTATTGAACAAGAACATGGTACAAGGACTTCCTCAACTCTCTATGTCAACAGTAATCTGCATTGACTGTCTTAATGGAAAGCAACATCGTGACTCCATTCCAAAACAAAGTAATTGGAGAGCAAGTCAGAAGCTAGAACTTATCCATGCAGATATATGTGGTCCCATCTCTCAAACATCTAATAGTAATAAAAGGTATCTTCTATTATTCATTGATGATTATAGTAGAAAAGCATGGGTGTATTTTTTGGCAGAAAAATCAAAAGCGTTACATTCTTTCAAATGTGTTAAGATTATGGTTGAGAAAGAGATTGAAATGTCTATTAAGTGTTTACGCACAGACAGAGGGGGAGAATTTCATTCAACATAGTTCCATGATTTTTGCAAACAAAATGGGATCAAAAGGCAATTAACCACTACTTATACTCCACAACAAAACAGAGTTGCCGAAAGGAAAAACAAAACAGTGATGAACATGGTTCGTTCCATGCTATCTGGTAAAAATATTCCCAAGTCTTTTTGGCCAGGCAGTGAACTGGACCATTTATGTCTTAAACAGATCTCCTACATTAGTTGTGAAATATGTTACACCACAAGAATCATGGAGTGGAGTGAAACCCTCGGTTGCTCACTTTCGGGTCTTTGGATGTGTAGCCCATATGCACGTTCCAGAAACAAGAAGAACCAAACTCGATAATAGAAGCATCACTTGTGTACTGTTGGGAATTAGTGAGGAATCTAAAGGCTATAGGCTATTTGATCCTATAGCTAAAAGAATTCTCATAAGTAAAGATGTGATTTTTGAGGAAGACAAATAATGGGATTTGGATGGAACACAACCTGTACCAGATTTAGAATGGAATGATGATGCAGGTGAGAATGATGCAGAAATAGATGTAGGTGAGAATGATGCAGAAATAAATACAGGTGAGAATGATGCAGAAATAGATGCAGACAACAATATTGATGTTGGAGAAGAATTCCAGTAAAGGAGAAGATCTTCCAGTGAAGGAGAAGATCGAGTACGAGCATCAAGAAATAAGCAACCTCCTACATGGATGGGTGATTATGTTCCTGGCGAAGGTTTGTCGGAGGATGAGACCCATATGACATTAATGGTGTCAAATGATCCCACATGTTTTGAGGAAGCTGTGAAAGATCCGAATTGGTGATGGGCTATGGATGAAGAAATCAAATCCATAAAAAAGAATCAAACATGGACACTCACTACAGTACCTATTGGAGCTAAAATAATTGGAGTGAAATGGGTCTACAAAATCAAATACAATGAACATGGCAAGATTGATAAGTACAAGGCTAGATTAGTGGCCAAAGGGTATTCTTAAAAGCATGGAATTGACTACACAGAAGTTTATGCACCAGTGGCAAGGATGGATATAGTAAGAATGATTATTGCTTTAGCTGCACATAAAACTTGGAAAATTTTCCAGCTAGATGTTAAGTCGGCTTTCCTTCATGGTGACCTTAACGAGGATGTTTATGTGGAGCAACCAAAAGGGTATGAAATGAAGGGTAGTGAACATTTGGTTTATAAGTTGCATAAAGCTTTGTATGGCTTAAAACAAGCCCCGTGAGCTTGGTTCAGTCGAATTGAAACTCATTTCATTAGTGAAGGATTTCAACAGTGTGACAGCGAGCAGACATTATTCACCAAGAGAAACAACGAAGGAAAAATTATCATTGTAAGTATTTATGTTGATGATTTAATTTTTATTGGTAATGATGAAGTCATGATGTCTGAGTTTAAAAGCTCTATGTTAAGAGAATTTGATATGTCTGACTTGGGAAAAATGAGATTTTTTTCTTGGGATTGAGGTGCTACAAAGACCTGATGGTATTTATATATGTCAAAGAAAATATGCATTAGAAGTTTTGAGCAGGTTTGGTATGCTGGAAAGTAATCATGTAGGCACATCAATTGTTCCAGGTTACAAAATGAGCAAAGATGGAACCAGAAATTTTGTTGATGAAACTTATTACAAGCAGTTGGTTAGTAGTTTGATGTATCTCACTGCCACAAGACCTGATATGATGTTTGTTACATTTCTCATAAGTAGATATATGGCAAAACCATTGGATATTCACCTGCAGGTAGCTAAAAGAGCCTTACGATACTTGAAAGGAACTGTGAATTATGGAATTTATTATAAGACAACAGAAAGTGGTGAGCTATTAGCTTTCACAGACAGTGACTATGCAGGGGATATGGAAGATAGGAAGAGTACATCCGGTTATGTATTTTTAATGGGGTTAGGTGTTGTCTCATGGTGTTCCAAAAAACAACCTATTGTAACTTTATCAACCACAGAAGCAGAATTTGTAGCAACTGTTGTTTGTGCTTGTTAAGGAGTTTGGATGAGAAGAATCTTAAAAGAGTTGGTCATTCTTATGAAAATTGTATAACTATGATCTGTGATAACAACTCAACCATTAAATTGTCAAAGAATCCTGTTATGCACGACTGCAGCAAACACATTGATGTAAGGTTTCATTTCTTAAGAAATCTTACTAAGGAAGGTACAATTGAATTAGTTCATTGCAAGAGTCAAGATCAATTGGCTGATATAATGACCAAGCCATTGAAGATAGAAGTTTTTCAGAAGTTTCGAAAGTTACTGGAAGTGTGTGATATGTTTGATATAATTTCTGATATAAACTAATTGTTTTATAACATTTAGTTTAAGGGAAGAAATGAAGAAATTTGCAGTAGTTTTATTTCTGTTTTGAATAATATCTTGGTTTACCAAGTCTTTAGGAATATTTATTAATTTTTCTCATTTAACCACTACTAGTTTTATTTTCGATGGATGGTTTTTAATTGTTTAGTAAATGTCATTTCACTATTTAAAGCCACGTTTACAATTAATATTAATAATACAGTCATTCAATTTTTTAAACATCAGTGCATTTAGAATCTTAATTCTTAACATATGTATAATTTAAAAGTTATTCCAGATAAGAATCACGAACAACATGATTTCGTTTGAACATGTTCATGGTTTTTCTGAAATCAATGATTATATTATATAAATAAGATCAACTAGCAATTTAAATGCTAAGTAACACAATGATTATGTAATGGTGTTATACAGTAAAATGGCTTCGAAGTATTTATGGAAAGCCATTCCCTATTATTAAATGTTGCATAGCTAATTTAGTTATTAATAACAACATAATTAGGTAGAGTGTGTTTTAAGTCTCTTTTAAAAAATTAATTAGATAAAAAAGCAAATTAATACATCAACAAAAAATACATTTTATTATGATAAATTTTAATTCATGATTTTTAATATCATTTAAAAAATAAATTTAGATAGTTTAATTTTAAAAAACTTACTAATAAAATAATATTTTCATTCACTTATTATAAATTAATTTTATCTTTGAAATTTTCAATATTTTACACATAAATTAATATATAAATCTTCATTTTTTTAACTAATCGATTATGATAACTTCCATGAATATACGCATATAGTTAATCAAATATCTAATTAGAAAATATTTCTTTTAGGCAATTAAAAACTCGTTTTTTCTTACTTTTTGAAAAAAAAGTAAAAGATAATTTACAGAGAAAGACACTCTGAAAACTTCACAAAAATGCTACAAAAGGTCATATATATTGTTTTAAAATACTCTCGTAGTTATTTAAAAATAATGCATAGAATATTTGAAAAAAAAATAATAAAAATTGTAAAGGTTACTTAAAATTATTGATAGTCCACAATGTTTATGAATCCGTGTGTCTATATAATTGATAAGATGGATAAAAAAAATTTAAAAAAATATTTGTAAAATTTTGTAGGCAGTTTAATTGATAATATAGACAAAATATAAATTTTTAATTAATAACTTTTAAGATTATTATTTTATTTTTGTATTTAAAATCAATTTAGAATAAATGATATTAAATTATTTATACATACTATTTATGTTTAGTTATAGCGTCATTTCCATTAGAATCTAGAAAGTCGAGTAAAAAATAACTACGAATTATTATCTTAAAACACTCTTAAGATTGTGGTGTTTTGCTCTCTATAGTAACTTTCACTTTCATGCATATCAAGTATTGATTTAAATCTTTTTAAGAATACATTATGATAATTTAAAGATGATTAGTTTGAAGCTATGTTTAATGTTCAGTTTATGTGTCTTCATCAATGTAAGTTTATTTCTCTTAGTAAACTCAATTTGAAATGAAAGCTCTAAAAACTTATGTTTCAAAATGAAGAGCATTGAATATATATGTTTTTGCAAATTATTATGAACTATTTTTATTCATTGTTTTAAAGATTCAACATTAAAAAAAGGGAAATAATTATAATTATTTAAGAAAAGGACATAACTATCAGAAGACGCCAAAAGAAATAATGAAGAAAATAATTGAACACAAATAATATAATCAATGCTTATTATTAGTTTCTTAATCATTTCCTCTATAGTATTTCTTTCTCCCTCTTTTAAAAGCAATATAGTATTGATATATGGGAGAAGATAAACACATATTTTTTCTCCCATTTCCTCTATATAGTTATCTATCTTTAATTAAGAACAAGATAATTATATATATATATAAGAGTAATATTTGTTGATGAAAAAAATCACCTACTAATTAATTTACTTATAATTTGTTAACAAAAAAAAATCATCAATTTTTTAATTGACCTATAAATAAGAATTCAAGAATATAGAAATGACAATGTATTTTTTTTAAAATAATATACTTTTCTATGAATGCATTTTTAGAAGGTAAAACTTAATTAATTTAAAAAGTGATAAGTGTTTTCCTATTTCTTCTATACAAACTTTTCTTTAAACAAAAAGGAACTCATGCAAGGTAGAGGAAAAATAAACATATTTAGTAATTGACCTATCATTTTTTTAAGGAAAGATGACCTATCATTACTTAATTAAGAATTCAACTACATAGAAATGGTAATGTATTAACATATTTTTAATGTAATTTTTGTTATTAATTTCTTTTAAAAGGTGAATTTATTTTAGAAAGTTATTTACTTTTCTTCAAAAATAACAAAAACAAACCATACTATAAAAATACGTAAGCTTAATTATTCATTTCCTTCCCGTAGCCGGATAAATTTAACCTTTTAGATTTTACACTCAATTTTAGTATATACACACATACTATTTTCATTTTTTAGTATCTATAAATTTAGAATATAGAAATTAAAAGAGAATAAAATAAATTATTTTACGTAGAGATATTAAAAAATAAAATTTATGCATCCTCAAGAATTAAACGTTAAGAATCTGAACTTTTGTAAACTTCTTGATATAGGTTTAATTAATCTCTACAACTAAAAAAAAACAGTAATTAGAAAAAGGAAACAGTTTTGTGATAGATTTTACATGTTTTAATTAATAATTATCACGTAACTCCCATGATATAGTCGCAATCTAATCTTACACACTCATTTTTGTATCTTTCTAAGAAGATGATAATGACACGATGTTACCAAAAAGAAAGAAGATTATTCAACTTGAATAGTTAATTGCAATGCAAAAATTCCTCAGAAATTTCTCAGAAGCAATTAAGACAGTAGCAGCAAGCACCACCAAACAACGCGCTTTCTCAACTTGCTTCTGTAAACCCTTTATTTATACTAATAAATAAATGAATGCATCTCATATCACAACCATCACCCACCAAACAAACAAACCCTTATGCATGCCACTTCCTTCTTAACCACTTTCCACCCATCACAATAAAGTAACAAGCAAAAGTTTCTGCATTTGTGCTTGTCACATTACATACCCCACCTTCTTTTTTTCTCTCTATATGCTTCAAAATCACTTTTTTCGTCATTTATCCAACCAAACAGAACTTACTTATTTCTCCCACTCACCCTTTCACACCATTGCACAGACACCTCTTCACATCACCAAATAGTTATCAATCCACATTCTTGCATCCTCAAAAATTCAAAAGAAAAGTCTATCATAGTATCTATCAAATGAATTTGCAGACAATGAATAAAATATTAGCAGACAAAAGCCTCCAAAGCTGACCATATCATGGTCTATGAAGCTTCCTATGATTCTCTTACAATAACAAGTCATTATTATTATTATGATTATTTAGTTTTCCTCATTAGACTAATGACCCATTACCAGTTGTAAGACAAGCAATATTCATCTCTGTCTTTTGATCTTAAAGTTTTGATCTTTTAAAGGAATACCATGAATAAAGTATGAACAATATTTCTTTCATATATTGAAACAGGTGACACCTGCAAATAGGGCACCCACAAAAAATATATTTTACAAAGATTCCAAAGATAAGTCCTCAATTTCTCCTCCACAATACAATTACAAAAGGAGGAGCTGAGCTTGAAATGACATGAAAGTTACAAACTCTGGATCCATGAAACTCACAAGAAAGTTTCATTCCATCATATATATAGACCTAACAAGAGAGAAGAAGAAGACTTTTGCTTGCCTTTTTCTTTTCCTTGATTTGTTGTTGTTGTTGTTCCCTTTTCTTTATTATTCTTCAAAAAGGATAAAACTAGGAAGAAGAGAAAATTTCCACCATCTCTCTCAATTATACATGACGACACCTTAATTAACTCATCAACAACTTCCATAAGACCAGTATATACATATAATACAAATAAGATTTAAAATTAAGATTAGCTCCTTAGTCCCAAAAATCTCCTCTGCTCTTAGAACTTTGGTGATTCTTAATCCTCCTTTCTGACTCTTCTGCTTTCCTTTTTCTCTGTTTAAAATTGAATTAAGCAACGGCAGAAATGCTGCAGTTGCGCCTATCCCTGCTGAGGCAATCAAAACCTTCGATCCTCACTGCAGCTGGGGTGTGACCAAACTTCATCCTCACACAACCTCTGGCTGAGGAAGATGGTGAAAGGGGTGCCAAGCTGAATGGACCAAAATTCTCAATACCATTACCAAATTGCTCATCTTGAATCACAGGGTTTGAGGCTCTGCTGGGTGGAGATCCACAGTAAAATGGGGGTGATGAGGCCAATTGCCCTCCAGATCTCTGCAAAACACACCAAATTAAACCAATCTTTCGTTAGATTTCACACTTCTTTCACTCAACAACAACAAAAACAACACCCAAACCACATGATGGAGATGTTATCTCAAAGAAAGAAACTTTCTTTTCAGATTGAGACAGAAAAAAAAATATACCTTAGGGAGAATGATGTCCATAAGCTCAGCCCCAACTCCTGAATCTTCAATTTCTGATTGGTAGCTGTTGATTTTAGCCAACAAATATAAAGTCAGAAATTTTACAAAATGAATTGATTAGACCAAAAAAATCCACAGCAAAATTAAGAAATTAGATATATATATATATATATATATATATATATATATATATTAATTAAAAAAAGAAAGAAAACAGAAGAGTGAATACTTGATAAAGGGTGGCCTGAAGGGTCTGATGTGGTTATCAAAGGTTGAGTGGTTCATGAGGCCCAATCTTCGAGGTTTAGGGCACACCACTGATTCCATCCTCATCTCCTCGCAGGTTGTCAAGGTCTTCTTCTGCTGATAACCACACTGATTCATGTTTTTTCCTTTTTTCCCTTCACAACTCAACCGAGGATCTTGACAAGGAACACCTGCAACATCAAACACAAACAAATCAATTATTTTTCCCCAGGTTGCTCTCAAATCTGAACAAAAATAAACCAAATCTAAAAAATTCATCAACCAAAACACACAAAGAAACCCCTTTCTTCGAAATTTTCTTTCTTTTCTCCCCAAAACTCCTAGAACACAACCAAATCGTAGAATTTGAGACAAATAACAAAATACTCAAAGACCCTTTTGTTAAAAGCCTTTAAATTCAAGACTTTGAAGCAAACAAAATATTCCCAACAACCTTAACCCAGATTTGAAATCTTTGCAAAAGCATAAGCTTTCAAAAGCTGCCTTAGTTTTAGAGAGAGAAAAAGAGAGAGAGAGTACCTGAGCAGACTCAGAGGCTCCTCCAAGAGGAAAAGAGGACAGAAAAACTGGGTGAATGTATCAAGGGAACAACCAGAGCGAGAAAGGGAAAAGAGGTGGCTGGGTATTCATAGCAGATGACTGTGGGAAAAAGAGAAGAAAAACACGGGAGAATGATAAAGTGAAACAGGGTGCAGGGGTTATAACATGAGACCGCATTCATAGACCATGTGATAAATCAATAGTGGGGTTAGACTTTTGATAGGGTGACGTGGCAATAGATGAGACATGTGATGGAAATGGCAAGGGACAGGGAGTGTGTGTTTTTTCCTTTTTGACCTTCCTACATTCATGAACCTCTGTGTTGTGTTGTGTTCTCTGTCCTCTTCTTGTACGGTGCATAAGGAACACCGCAAAATATAGAGATATCAATGACAACAAGATGCTCTTTCCTAATATCATAAAACCTTTTTTTTCTAACATTTATTTTTATATATTCACTCTGATTGTAGTAGATTAGACCTATGTCTTCACATCAAATATAAATTTAATTTTACATGATACTAACAATTTTTAATATGAGATTGAGAAATAAAAAAAAAATAATGAAAAATCTAATTATCATAAATTGAACAATTATTTAACACAATTTTTTTCGCAAAAATTTATTCAATAAATATAAAGTGTTACGTACAAGGTATTTTAAATTCGGATTTACTACACATGCTAAATTACTCTATTTACAACTAATAATTTCCTTTTTCGTATTGTAACAAATGTAATTGGAAAACATTAATAATTATTTTGCTTTATAAGCATTTAAAACGAGAAAGAACTATATAGAGTGCGCATTGAGTTGTCTGTATCTTTTGCTGATGACAATTTTGGAAACATCATCATAACGTATAAAGGAAATTATGCTTATCAAATCTCTTTAGTGACATTTCCTTTTAATTAAAACATGCTAAATTGATTATATGCACTATTAATCTATGTAAAAGGCATTGTAATCTATTATAAGTTCTAATTAATTTACCTTCTAATACATTCTACACTTCATTGATGTTAAATTTAATTGCTAATTTTTCACAAGAATTGAAGATTTAATATATTTTTTCCTTTCATATATCCTGAGCAAATTATATAAGTATAAACTAATAGAAAGATGTAATTATATATCTATAAAAAGTAGTAGCTGAAAAGGAAATATAATTACACTCTATTTACTGACTCAATTAATTCCTGACACTATTATTCACATTCAATAACGTGTAAAATAATTATATACACAGTACCTTCGAATAAAATTTATCATGATAAAAAAATATTAATAGATAATAGATATAAGTAATTTTGAAACGGGAGGAATAAAATATAACTCATCTTCATATCAAATATTCTTAATCTATTTATTAGCTAAGTTGATTTTGTAATATTAAATTAAATTTTAATTTTAATTTTAACGTTAACATTAACATGATATCAAAATTATAAACTAGAGTCTATAATAAGTTTTTTATTAGATTTATTGTTTTATCAATTATCAAATTGTTTAGTCACACGTTATATATTTATATATATATATATATATATATATATATATATATTTAATATTATAAAATTATATTTACATTAATTGTTAATTATTTTATGTATATTTTTTACGATAAATAGTTAGAATAAAGTTGCTATAATGGGAAAAATATCATCAATTGAAGATTATACTTAGAGTTTATTTTTGCTAATTTATATGATATTTAAACTAATGAAATTAAAATTGTTTTAACAAAAATAAATATATTTAAATTAATTTTATTTTGTATTATATCTTAAGATAAATTTTTTATTTAAATTTGTATTTTAAAGAATAATTTTTGAATTATTTTAAAAATTTATAAAAGAAAATTAAAATATGTGTAAAAAATACAAAAAAAATGAAATGAAATTATTTATAATTTAAAAATAATTATGTGTAAACTGATTTGTAATATCTTAGGTAATTTTTTCAAAATTTTATTTTTTATTTATTTATAAAATATTTTAGCTTATAAAAAATTTAACTTGTTTATTTTCTTTCAAAAAACACTTACATCTTAGAAAGAAAATCTCTCAAACCCATTATACAATTTATTTATGGTATATTTGAAAAGAAAAAAAAAGCATTAATTAAGCACATTCAATTTTGTAAACAATCACATCGGGTGTATAACACCTCTTAACCTATTTGTGTCGTTTATGTAAAATGCTAAACATTTTATAATTTAAACTTTTTATTTTCAAAATTGAAAAATTTATACAATCCATACCAAATTCAAATCCAATCAGTTAAATTGAATTAAAAGTTTAAAAATATAATTTTTGATTTAAGATAAATTTATTAAAATAAACTTAAAATAATATGAATTTGAACAATTGAACTCTATTTAATCATAATACAAAATTCTTGAAATATATCTAAACTGTAATTACTATTAACTTATTATTGAAAAAACAAGTCAATGTGAGTTAATAAATGTTATACATGCATGGTTTTAATAAATAATTCATTTTAACTAGTAAATTTAAAAAATAGAGTAAAAACTATGAATCATTGAAGTTAGAGAGTAACTGTGTATTATATAATGTGATATCTAAAGATGATGTGAAGAACTATAAGTGTATTATTATTATTATTATTATTATTATTATTATTATTATTATTATTATTATTATTATTATTATTATTATTATTTTAGTCTGTACCTAATTTTGAAGTTGTATAGACACAATCGATCCATATGGTAAATGAATATATATTATAAGCAATAATATATAATGTGTGATGTACTGAAGAAAAGGAACCAAACAACAACCAGATGTTAGGAAATACATATCAATAGTCACTACATGTTATATAATAAGCCATTGAAGTCCAATCAATACAAACTCCAACAATTAATTTCTCTTTATGTGACTCTGTATTTTACTTTATTTTTTTATTTTGTTTTTCTGTTCTTCTTGTTATAGAAGAATATACTGAGAATGATTTGTAAAAACAACAATATTATTGAATTGAAGATGTAATAATGAGTAGAGGAGTGCGGGAACACCAAGCACAAAAAAACAAAATGCAAAACATCGAATCTCTTATCTGCAAAACCAAAGCCACCATGGTCGCATAAATTAAAGGCAAAAGTAGCATCCGTGCTTAGTTTAAAAAGCTTGCTTCACATATCAACCAATCTTTCGTTTAGGTTCCACAAATAGACAAATTATATCAGTTAAGTAAACCATTCCAAAACAATAATATCTACATGTTCAATAATAATGACATTTTTTTTACGGATTATTTATATTTTTATTAATTTAAATATAATTATACTTATCACAGTCAATAGTCTTACATCGTTTAATAGTCAAAGTTAAATATACTTTTATTTCTAGTCACTTTTTAAAACATTTTTTTAAAGACAAAAATCGTAATAAACAAATTTCCAAAATAGAAGTATGTCAGACTTGGAATTGAAATAATATTTATAAATATACTTTTATTTTAGTTCTCTTATTTAATTTTAAAAATAGTGATTACATGTTATAATTTATTAGTGTAATATATGTTGATAATTCAAGTGTGAGTCCAACCATATAAGGTTGAAAATCCATTAACTTATTGTCTTAAGGGATTGACACCATTTTTTATCCAAAACCTTAAGACAATAAGTTGATGAATCTTCAACTTTATAACTTAACACTTTAGTTATCGAAGTTATTGGAATTTGTAAGGTTGAGTTTTAATGTATATGTGTGTGACTTTTTCTCATTATTACCAGGACAAGGATAGCTTTCAAATGTTTTGTGTTAAGTTTAATTTAACAGTTAGTCTAATTTAATTGTAGTGTTGCAATGTTTCTTATATTTTATATATTTTATTTAATTTTGCAAGTACTACAATCTTCATGGAAAGCTTTCAACAATAAGTCTTTTGAATATAAAATTGTCTATATATCACCGTAAAGCATTTGAAATTGTTTCTATGAGCATTTCAATGTTATTTATTCTTACGTTACATTTAATGTTACGTTAAAATTTCGACCACCCATTTTGGACATTTTGTGTTTCATAATGCACCTAATGTCCATTGTGTATTTTTTCTATTCCAGCCTTTGTGTTATTGCACATTTTAGATCGTTTGATTTATTGGTGTTCTTAACAAAATTATTGGTTAGAATCAAGTTTCAAACAGAAAAGAAAAAACTTAAGTAATATAATATGAGATACTACTTAAAGTCTTCATCCCTCTCATTAAATCCAATACTCCGAAATGAGTATTGATTTTTGAGGTATTAATTTATTCATAAGAAAAAACTTATCAATTACAGCCTCCTTAAGTATTAATTTTTGAGGTAATACACAATTGATATATAAAGACTTTCATATTTAAAATCACTTTTTAATTTCGACATATAGTATAATTGATGATTGTATGATTTTCTTATTAAAATACATTGTTATATGGTTATTCAGCATATTAATACTAACAATAATATTTGACCAGTTTTGTTGGAAGTCCTACGTCGATTAGAGATAAGACTAATTCATACTTTATAAGTGGATGCAAACCTCACTCTACAAGCCGATTTTGTGGAGTTGAGTTAAGTTTAAAGTTCATTTTTAACAAATCTTGCAAAAATACTTATTATATGGAAGTTAAAACCATCGTCATTTTGATAAATTTTGAATGACAATTGAATCAACAATAATTTGACTAGTATCATCTAATAGCTTATTTCAACCATAATTAAAAACTTTTTTTTTGTTAGATTCTCTTTAATTACTTGTGATCATTTTGTTGATAAAGAAAACTAATAGAAAAAGATATTATATTTACGATCCAGACATTTAACAAAATTTAGAATACTAATTGGACAGAAGTGAAAGAAGTGAAAAAAGTAATATGAATTATATGAAATTATAGAAATAATATTATCTTTAAGGGGATAAGGTGTTGATGTTTTAGAATACTAAACCTTGGAGTTGGAATAAACATCCTAATACAAAATTTTCATCATATTCGTGTTATGTTCAATATTCTCCCTAATACAAAACATTTTTTTAAGAGTTTCTCGTAGGTTTGTTCCTTTAGAGTGCTTTATTTGTCAATCATAAGAGATTTTGGATATATGACAACAAATATCATGATGTTGGATTTTTGATAAAAATATGATGTAAATGAGAAACATTTGAAGTACTTTCTAAATAAGTTATAACACTCTAAGTGTTCTGATATAATTATATAATTCTTAGATGATAATTAAAAACAAAATAAAATGTTTAGGACTATTTATATAAACTGTAAAAAATAGCATGTGTGATTGGTTGAACTTATGGTTGCAATATATGTACTAATAAATTCTTAATTACACTCCATCAAATTGATATCGAAGCTTTTACAATCCATTTTAATATGATGTGCATAATTTTTTTTTTCAAATGCAATATTTTGATATAAAAATAGCAATATTTTTGTCATGTCTCCAACAGCAGAAAATGCATCATTATACCAAAGATCTGCATTTCAGATTCTCAATTTTACTAATATATTAGATCATTAAACATGTTACTCTTAACGAACAGTTCTTGTAAGTCAATCATCGAACAACCAAAATAGGTGAATGGATAAATAACCAACAGTAAAAGCCTTCTGCTATAACAAATTTTCCTTTTGATTCTCTCAAAGTTATAGAGTCATATGTTTTCTTATTAAAGAAATATATTAATCCTACAAGTTAGTTATTTAATGACTACACATTATATATATATATATATATATGTTGGTCAATTTTGACCCTTTCAAGAAAAAAAATCAAGATTGACAATAAAATAAAAAATTTATAGAAACACATAGTTGATGAAAGAATTTACTCTTGTCATGAAAAAGAATAAAAAAGGAATAAAATGAATTTTTTTTTATAAATTATCACAATTTTTGTAATGTATATGACCAATTACTTTTGGTCATATTAATATTGATTTCATCCTAAAACAATTTAATGTATAATATATCCTAAGTGTCGTCTATCGAGGATTATCACCTACTGAAAGTTATGTGTTGTCTACTAGAATCAAGTATTGTCTACCAAGAGTTATGTGCCACTTACTAGGATCATGTGTCACCTACTAGGATCATGTTTCGCCTACCAAAGCTAATAGTGAACTCCTTACTAAGTAGTCTAACCGAGTACATATCGGCTTGTTCGACTACCAATCGATCTGTCCGACTACTAATTTGTCTATTCGACTACTTAACGGTTTGTTCGACTATCTGTCGGTCTATAAGTCTACCTGACTACCTATCGACCTGTATTTTTGGTGAATTTTTCCTTAAATTCTTTTATTATAATATATTCAGAAGCTTAAAGATAATATTATTCCTTATCCTCACTTTTCTTCCAAATTTAGTATATTTTGGTATAACAAAAAATGGTTAGTAGTGATCTATGAATTCTTTTTTCGATTTAAAATTCTTGCCTTTTTTTTAAGGAAAAAGTAGAGGGCGCAATGAACAATGGAAAAGTTTGAGAAGCAATGTGATTATTTGGCTTGACATGGAAAGAAAATTGAGTGTGGAATAAAGAAGAATGTGATGGTACAAAATGATGTATAACTGCATAGACCTAACTTGTGTTAGCTAAGAAATGAGTCCACCATGTTAGGTAGGTGATTGAAGTTCATGTTTCTACCCCAACAACACCTCACATGATTGCACTTCACACCCTTTCTAATATGCACATGAATGATAATCACAATAAGAAAAAAAGAAAGAAGATTGTATATAGATATATAGATGTAGGAAAATAAGTTATTTTATGAAGGATATTAATGAGGCATGAAAAGGAATCCAAAGTGTAAAGTGGGGCTTATATATTCTATTTCAAAAGTGGAAATGAAATGACAAATAGCACTTTGAATGTTGGCAATGGCATGTGATTCTCGAATGCACACTCTTTTCTTTTCTCCCATTTCTTCTCTTTTTCTGTTGCTTTTATATTCACATCGATTCAATTCCTAGGGACAACTTCCTTTCTACCTTTCACCTAATACTTTCTAACTTATATTATAACTATTATGTTTATTATTCTATTTTTCACACATTTTTTACAATTTTTATTATTATGTTAAATTTCTACGGATAGTAAAACATTTTTATTTCATGAAAACATTCAAACAAGTAGTAAAACAACGTACCTTTTGCAAATAATAATAAAATAATGATATCATTTTAATTTCGTACTAACAAAATTAAAACAGCAATTTATTACATAAGTTAAAATCATGTTACTATTTTGATATGGTATCAGAATAATTTAAATCCTATTTTAATAACAATTTCACTTTGTCTTACCAATTGTATTTGAATCTTTTTTATTCTCACGATCAATGTTCTCGATGTGAACACATATTGTCTTTGATTTAAAAAAATGTTTTAAAAGTTCTATATCTAAAAATTAAACCAATTTATAATAGTCGGGACAAACTTCTTTTATTAAGCTTATCTAATTAATATTGAGTTAAACTTATATTCTATTATTTTAATATGAACCATTCAAAGTTTATGATAGTCAAAATTTAAATTTATTGGACTAATCTAAACAAACTTTATTAGGTAAATTTTATAAAATTGAGTACTTATTTTTTAAACTAGATATATACTTATTTTATTAAAAAAAAACACTTTTCAAGGACAAACAAACCATTCTAATATTATAAGAATTTTAATTAATTGAGAAAATATGTAAAAAATGAAAATTTTAATTATAAATTCTGTTAAAGAAGTTGAATAATTGAGGGCAAAATATATAATTAAGATTAATGTATTTCATTTTTTTAATCTTTGTCTCGAAAAAATATTTAAGTTTATCGTACTACGAAGATTTTTCTTAATTATTTTTATCATATAGGCAACATTTCCATAGATTTCTACCCACCTTACTTCCTATTGTTTATTATATTTGTTCTTTAGAATAAAATGTGACACGTCTAAATCTAATATCTCTTATTTAAAATGAAATTCTTTTTAGTTTTTTTTTTCTAAATAATTGATGGGCCATCATCTAGCACGTTGGAAGGATTTGTAAGATCTAATTAGTTGAATATTAGATTCCGTCCATCAAATTAAGTGTTGTTTAAAGTCCATAATTATTTTTAGAAAGAAGCTAGTGGAATTTAGATTGAGTCCAAAAGCACTTTTGGAAGAGTCAAACGTGCTTTAATATTCTAATGAATCAATAATTTCGTCGAGTTTCTTTGACTTAATGGTCGTACTTTTACTTATTCAATCTATAAAGCTAAGGGACAAAATTATTCACAAATCATTTTAAAGTTTGATTGGAAAACCTAATTTGAAGACTGAAAATATTATCTTGTTCCGTTTAGGGTTTCATTACCATTTTTTATATATTTCTTTTATTTTTACCGAAAATTATAAAAATAAAATTTGTTCAACCAAAAGTACACAAATCCAAGAAATCTTACCTCAGATATCATTACATATCTAAATATCTTCCAAAAAGCTATTTCTTCATATCATATAACATCATAGAAAAATTATGTTCCTAATAAGTCCTATTGAACGAATAAATAGAGTTTCCAATCTTAGAGTGTTTTTTATTTATTTTCTTTTTATGTCTCTTAATTTTATATTTTTATAAATTTTATCATGTATTTTACTATTGAATTTTCGATTTTTATTGATCTGTGAAATTTCTAACAGGACAAGAAGTTTAAAAAGAAAATGAAAACATAATTTTATTACTAGTTACTATTTTTTTAATGGACGTCATATTAACCTTGTTAATTGTACATTATATTTTTCATGACCCGTTATTATTCTGTTCAGAAATTAATGGGACAATAAAGTGTATGAAAATAAAATTTTGATAATAAAATGCTTGGACAAAATTTAAATAGTAAAATGAACAAAATAATATGTAACTAAATATTTTATTTTCACTTTTTATTTCTCATTCCATTTTATTTTGTGAATTTTCAAAGTGAGATTATTTAATTATATTTTCAAAGCTAAAAATAAATTGAAAAAGTAGAAATTAAACACACTTTTAAAAGCTTTTTTCAAGGACGATTTCTTTCTTGAAGACAATGCTACATTTGTGGGCTGGGAAAAACATGGTTTAAAGATGGGCCTCAGTGGGCCGTCTCAGTTCTTTTTTGTATTGTTTTTTGTTTAAATATTTTTTTTTTCTGATAAAAAAATAATTATATTTCATTAATTTTGCATGGTTTTGGAATCAAATAAAGGGCACTGATTGAACTTTTACTTTTCTGGTTGCAGGCAATTCAGACTTAATATATTTAAGATTTTTTTTTTATAAAGATAAAGAGTGATTTGATGATTAAAGAAGAAAGATAAAAGAAATGTAAGATTGTAAGAGAACTTGATTGAAGGCTGCTCTCTAAAAAGCTCCTACAAGGAGCTGTTGTTGCTCCTTTTGTTTTATAAACAGTGAAGAAATTTTAAAGTATGGAAGTCTGAGTATCTCAAATACATAAGAAACATTTCACAATATATAGATTTAAGAAAAAAAAAACTTGGTCACTAATTAATTCAAGTAATAAATAAGATTATGCACTATTATTCAAAATGTGAAACATGATATAATATAGTACTTAAGTTGTTACATTTTATAGTTTTTTTTTAATCTTTGTTGAGAAATCTCATTGATACTCTAAGAATTTTTTAATTATTATTATTTTTTTTCATTTACTAAACTTGAATGAAAGATTTTGCTTATAGATTTAATTAAAAAGTAAGCGACATGAAAAAATGTATATGACATAGATATATATTAGTTGATACCCTACATGCTACGTACTTTGATGCATGATTTATTCCTTTATTATCACCAACTTTTATCTCTTTGACAGAACTAAGTGGCATACCTTCTGTAATATTATTTTGAAGAAAAAAGAATCACTAACCCTACCATTCCTTAATCTTATGATATACTACTTTTTTTTTTCCCAAGAGAGGAAGACTATACTTTTTATTGAACTACATGTGCTTCAGTCTTGTTCGTTCTTCTTTTGATTCAGCTTAAGACCCTTATAGATAAACCCTAAAAGCTAAAGCACACTAAAGCTGTTCATTCTTGTCTCTATCTTGATTCCTTGCTTTGTCTCTGCTCTTTCACTTTCAACATTCATCAAATGACATAAGCATTCATCTTTACCCTTCTTTTCCTCTCAGTTTCAGGCTCCAAAATCCATGCCACCCCACATGTTTCACTTTGATCTGTAGGGTCCTTCTCTTTAACCACAAACATATATTTTATTTACAAAACAAAAGGGTGTGTTGTGGATATTCCTTTGGTGCAGCCATGCACATTCATGATCCAGTCACCAAGCAATATACATAAACCTTTTTTGTGGGTCAATGTGCAGGGAAAAAAAGTGGAGAAGAATCTCTTTGTAGTTTTCCTTCCACCACTCTTACTTTCCTCATCTTCTCTTCACACCAATGCAACTGTTCCTCACTTAACTCACTCATTCTCAAAACCCTTGACACCACTTTCAGGTCTATCAGTGCCATCAAAATCTCCATCTCTTCTTCTCCCTTCAGCTTTCTCTTCCTCAAGCATTTTCTCGAACGTCCAAGCTCCTTCACTTTCATCTTCTTCTGCATATACACACACAAAAGTTGTTCATGTCAGCTATCATTATTAAACTATAGGATATAAAGTTATACAGATAATATATATAAATATAATGATATGAATACTGATCTGTATGGCACTTAAGAAAATTATTATTTTAGTTAATTAATTGCCTTTTGATTAACTTTCTTGATGAGGCGTAGAAGTGTTGGATCAACCAAGGGTCTTCGGTTTCTCCGAAAGTAAGCTGCGAATATCTGACTTGGTTTCTCTTTATCAGCCTTCAGAAAACTCATGAATGTTCTGATCCCATCTTCCATTATCGTAAGAAATGAAGCTGATGATATTTTTGACTGAACACCGTTTTCTTCTCTCTCATCATCTTCTGATTCTATGTTACAGCACACACAAAAGGAAGTCATTAATTAGTTAATCATGCATCACAATGCCATAGATAGTTATCATAAACAATAATAAACTTATTGTGTATATATATCAACTTTTGACTTTAGTTTTAAAGCTAGTTAAAATGATAGTTTTTGTAAAGTTGACAGTCTCAAGAACCAAACAAAAGCTTTACCTCGATATTCTGGTACTAGTAGCAATTTTGGAGCTAAATTCCTCACTCTAGCATAGATCTCTGGTCTTCTACCATGCTCATAAGGCTCGGTTTCTATGTATCTCTGCAACAACACTTGAAATTGTTGTAATCTCTGTGCAATGGTGGCTGGACAACCCACATCAACATCATGACTTCGTGAAGCTCGCTTGGATTGAAAATTCTTGTAGTTCCAATTAAGAGCTTCCCATGTTGAGCAAATTTGTGCAACATATGCTGCCTCAAGTTCATGATATGGGTTGTTACGTGTATCATTTGGTTTCTTGTTCATACTTGAAAACTTGAACACAATGCGCTCTGAAATTGACCTTGGAGATACCTTGATAGACCTTAAAGATTCTGAAATTAATCAAGTTGTTAATATGACAGTGAGATAAAAGTAAGGCACTAAGATCACTTTCCACCAATATAATCCTTTATTTAATCTAATGATAAATGCATTAAAGAAAAAAGATTGGTGGAGATCTTCTTTGTTCTAAACATCTAGAGAGAAATAGCAAGGAATGAAGAAAAAAAAAGACAGTTGATTTACATGATTAGATAATAATGAAATGATAAAAAAAGAAATCAAGTATGTTAATTAAGTGCTTGTAACGATTTGAGTGTCCAAATATAAGAATTCTTATACTATACTAATGTGGTTTATTTGTTCACATATATAATTCATATTTCTATCGGTATACTGATATTTTTTAGAAGTGAATGGACCGAAAAATGGGAAAAAATTACCAATTTCTTGAAGTTTCTGTGCACTAATTCTATCTTGGAATGACATTTCTTCATCATACTTTTGGAAAACTGTGTATGATTCCCACTTGGGACAACTTCTTCTTGATGAGGAAGAAAAAGGGTCATCAGTTCCAGAATCTCTGCAGTTAATAGAGCTCCTCCACTCAGAGGAACTCTTAGAAGTGGATCCAACAGTGCATGAGTCACCGAATATTTCTTCATCATCCTTTTCCTGAACAATGAGCTTCTTGGCCTCCAATTGGGTACGATCATAGACCAAGAATCTCTCATCTCGTGTGAGGCTTTCCTCTTGCAGCTTCTTATTTTCAACAATTCCAATTCCAACACGATCTTCTGCACAGAAAATAGAATCAGCAAGAGTTGGACCGTGTGATAATGTTGCATGTGAATAATGTAACAAACTATGGTACGTAATAGATACCGTCACAGTTTTTGTCACTGTCTGGTGAGTCACTTTTGTAGAGGTTCAGGGTGATGGGCGATGTGGGCCTGCTTTCATCAGGGACAGAATTTGGAACAGAATCAGCATCTTCAGCTGGAAATTCTTCTACCTCTTGTACATTTTCTATGTCTGAGACCACAGGTGACTTGTGAAAAGACAAGGTTTCTGTTGAATAGTTTTCTTCTAACTCTTCTTCAACAAGGCTATCACGGGGGCTTGTGAATTCATCAGAAGAAGAATGAGTCCTCAGAGGCTGGTCGTTGTGCACAAACAAAAGGGTTTCTCCACCACCAATGATGTCAGCTACCAGGTGATCTGACTCACCAGAATCATGCTCATAAGAGTATCTTTCTTGAATTTCTTCTTCTTCTTCTTCTTCTTCATCGTACTCAGAAGACACATACTCATAGTGGTGATCTCTGCAACATGCAAAAAGAAAAGGTGAGTTAGGTGGTGGAGGCAAGTGAAGAAGAGAAAGATGTGGAAGAAGAAGAGCATAAGAAGACCTTTGGAAGATGGTGAAGCTGGCAATGAAGTTCAAGAAGTTGATAAGCAAAAGGGAAGAAGAGAAGAGGAGGAGAAAGAGAAGGTGGAAGGAGCTAGAGACATTGTAGAAGAGTCTAACAAGAGCTTCTTCTTTGGAACATGGCATTTTGTTTGTGGTTGATCCAAAGGACTCCTCCACTAAGCAAAGCAACTACTAAAAAAAAAGTGGACTTGGTTGCTTTCCTTAACATATTAACATCTATCACTCTCTGGCAACATAGGTAAAAAAAAACAACAGAAGTGTCTAGTATATCCCCACATGTGGTTTTATGTTCCAATTGTAAGATGAAAGAACAAGGGCAAATCTGTCATGTTGTCCTCCATGTTTAGAAGATTGGACAATTGTGGTTCCTCTCTTACAGTATGATCTGCTGGTCTTCTACAGCTGATATATTGGGACTTGGATATGCCTTTTATATGATGAAGGACATTCCCTTGTACAATAGCAAATTTGAGAATTCATTAGTGTGCTTTCACTTGTAAGATAAGTGTGTGTTGAATATTTCTCCTTTATAAAAGAAGTAAATTTTGCTAACCATTATATATTAAAAATTTTAGATGGGCACCCTTCATTCTTTCTATACCTATACACCATCTAACAAAAAAAAAATACTTTCCCTTTTATAGCTAAAATAAAAATATTATACCAATGGGTAGGTGTATACTACAAACTCAAGTGTATCATCACTTATAATATACATCAGAAACAAAATAAATAAAATAGTCTTTTTATTATAAATTTTAAGGGAATTATCTTGATGACATTATATGTTAGAATATTACCATTTATAATTTAATTTTCTAATCTTATTTGTATAGTTAAATGTTTTTGGTAGAGTTGCATAACCATGATCTAATATTGTTATTTATATCAATTTTGTGTTTATTTTTTATTTTGCACTCATAAAAAGTTTTTTTTTTATGAAAAAAGATTAATCAATAAATTAAAAATAAATATAAAGGTATCCAAATTCATATACGAGTTTCCTTGTCAAATTTTTTAATTGTCTTCATGTTCACTACCATAAATTATGTAATTATTTATGAAAAAAATTCACTAGTAAATCAAATTTTCACTAATGAATTCTACGGATATATTTTAAACCAGTTAGTAAAATTTATAAGTTAGATTTTTTGACTAATGGTATCTATCGATAATAAATTTGTGAGTACACCGTTGTAGAATGGACTTTCCACAAAAGTTAAAACAGTTCTTTAATAATAGTTTTTGAATCATCGTAAATGTTGACGTTGTTAAAAGTTTAACAAAAATAACAACGGTTAAAATATTCGTTGTTAAAAGTCTTAAACGACGACGATCTGTCGTTAAAAGTCACCGAAACAAAAAAAGAATAACGCCTTGCATATCAAAATGAGATTAACAAAGGTAATCCAACTAGAGTAAAACAATAAAACATCTCCATTTGACACATAAATTTTTCATGGAATAACCATTTGCTTGTTTGTGAAGTTGTAAAGATAAATTAGAAATAAGTAAACATTTTTTAATAAATATAAAGTTCCAACCACCATAGGTGATGAAGAGGAGACTCACGGTGAGGGTTTTGCAGCACGGTGGAGGAGTCTCACATCGTAGTGTGGAGAGCTTCATGAAGAAGCCTCATGGTGTGGGTTTTACATCTAGCACGATACGACAAAAACTTGTGGTGTGTAGAGAGATCGATAGTGTTTTTCGATTGTAGAGATTTGTGCAGAGCAGTTTGTGACTAGTAGATGCTTTTATAGGTTCACCATTGGCAGTAGCGACAATTGTGAGATGCCAAAGGAAGAGAAAATGAAAGTGAAGGGATAAGGAAGCATGTGTTTTTTTTATGAAAGTATTGCACATTCGATGACAAATATGTATATAACGGTCGCTATTTCTTATATGTCCCACTTTTAACAATGAATCTTTATATAATCGTCATCATTTCTATTTTTAACAATGATTATTTAGATAATTATTGTTAAAAAGTTAGCAGAAATTGTACTTTTGTCATTATGCATTTTTTTTACTACGATGGCTTGTTAAACATCGTTAATTGATATTTTGAAAATTCCTTTTTACACTAGTAAATTCTGTTCGTAAAATTTGTTTATAATATTTGTTAGTAATTAAATGTTTTAGTAATTTGTTTGTAAATTTAGTGGATAAAATAAGTATTGAACTTCCTACTTTTGAGCTTTGACCATTTTAAAATTCATGAGTAAAATAAACGTCAAACCTAACGAGAAGGAGAAAAAAGAGTAAAGAAGAAGAATAACCAAATTAAGATAATTACCAAAGGTTTATTATCAACCGATTTTAATATTTAGTAATTACCGATATATAAAAAAATAATTTATGATATTTATTGAAAAATATTTTATTGATGAATTTTTTATTGTTATTTTTCAGTTAAAATTTTTATTTTACCTAGAAAATTTTATTATTGTTGACAAAATTTTGTTATTGGTAATTATATTTTTTCTTGTATTTTCTATCTAAATAATAATGAGTTTCATAAAATAGTTATAAGTTCCTCGAAGAAATATTTTACCAAAAAAAAGTAGAGTAAAATGTTGGTGTGAATATGTGAAATTTATAGTAAAATCTCTAAGAAATTGTTGGAGACAGACTCTAGTTACTTATAAGATTTTAGCACTTAATTGAGTTATCATGTGCTGATATAATTACATATTAGAATTTTAACTCAAGTGTTTATTAGTAAAAAAAGAATAACGAAATTAAAAATCAAAGTGGATGTGTTCGTGAATAAAATTGATAGGTAATATGATATAAAAGTATATATTGACTCGTGCATGGCCATATGGTATTACATAATTATGTTCAAGTCTTTTCTCTTTTGTATTTTAAACCATGACTTAGGAATTGGTTTGAAACACAGTTTTCCTTATTAGCAGGAAAAAAAGAAAAGGAAAAACAATAATTTCGACAACACTTTCCACAAAAAACGGGTAAATATTGTTTTTAGTGCACACAATAGCCAAGTTTGTAACAGTGCACTTTTATTTTTATGTGTCACGTACAGAAACAAATGCAGAAAGAAGAGACCAAAACCAAACCATACACTAAGGTTGACACGTATGAACTTTACTCTGTACAAAGAATTATATGTTTTTAATAAAATTATTGTATATTCGGCACGCTTGCATAAATATATTAAGGATAATGATATTTCACGGTATTTTTTAATAATATTTTAATAATATCTACGTATGTGATTGGTTTATTTAGTGTTTAGGATTATTATTATTGATTCTGAAGTAATTTTGGATCAATTATAAAATGATACGTAAATAATATTAAAATGTTGTCAAAAAAATATTGTTAAAGTATCATTGTCTATGTATTAAATGCTTTTTTTCACCAAATTAAAATATCTTAAAATTTTTGTCTGGCAAAGGTTTTGTCTGTGTAGAGTTTTGAGTGAGATCTTTACCTACCGAAGGAATAAAAGCCTTTTCAAAAAGACGACGTCAATTGCAAGTGCTTTTAGCATTATTAAGAAACTCCTTTAATGGCCACTTTTTAATTTATTGACTTTTATAGATTATTAGGAATTTTTTTTCTCTAAACTAATTTTTTTATTGTTCAAGTACAATTTTTTTTTGAAAGACTGAATTTTAAATATTTTTTTGTTAATTTTACAGATTATTTACTACTAAAGTTCTGTTTTCTGAGAAATGAATTCTTAGTAATATTTTTTTTTTAATTTTATAGATTTATACACTTATTCATAGTAATTAAAACTTAACTAAACCTAATTATTATTTTGTGATTTTATTTTATTTCATAAAGTTTGTCTGGCTTATTAGTTGTTGACACAACTTTGTTTACTACTTTTAAAATGAAAAAGTTGGGTTCACTTGTGTATTTGACAAAGTCTCCTTAGCACCACAATGTTCCGATAATAGGAATTAAAACTGTGTAAAAAAAATGAAAATAAAATTGTACTATATGACTGTTTAATCATATCGTCTTATCAGTGTTTATTCAAACAAACAATCATACCATACAAAAATAATATACATAATTTCAGAACCAGACAAAAGTTAATCAACAAGTCATCTATTTTAAATGTTTGGTATATATATTCAGCTGTTTTTTATTTATTTCTTTTTCTAATTAAAAAATTGTTTTCAGAAATCAGAATCCAATTGGTTTTGCTAATTTCTCAGCCTGGAAAGGTAAGTCTATGAGTTTGTTCATTTCTTTTGTTAATTTCTCAGCCTCTATTTTTCATCTCATTCTTTAATTCTTTTTTTATTTATTTTCTATTTTTTTATTTCACTGGAAAATTACATGAGATAACATCATTTCCCACAAATAGGTCGATTAAAAAATAACCACAATTTTTTCTTTTTTCTTTTGCTTAACCAGTACAAACATGTTTTAACCTTTAAACTATACAAACTCAACAATTTTCCAATTCAACAAAGTTTGTATTTGTTCAAGCTTACTACATAATATGCAAAGTCCAAACATCATAAGCTTTTTCATTTGTAAGTTTTAATTTCCATTCTAAAACTACTAACAATTTTCACCACAATTAAAACATGTTCACAAATTCATATATTTATCCACCATCTAAAAAAGACATTAAATTGTCATCATCATAATCTCATCATTTATATATGTTTATATATTAATATCTCGAAATACAATCCAGTAAATGTTCACAATAATATTTTATTCCTGCTCAAAATCCATCATTATATCAAGCTACACTCACATTATCTAGGTCTTCTATCACAAAGTACTCACAAATTTTAATTAGTTTTTCTTAACTAAAATTCTAGTAATTCTAAACAAAGTCTCAACAAGTCTTAGTTTAACATAAGAAACTCAAATCTGCTCATAGAAAACTTCTTTTTTTTTTTTGACAAAAAAATAAAATACAATTATAGTACTTAAAAGTACTCCAACCCATGTCCATAATTATAAAAATGTACAAAAACAAACAAACAAACTATAATTATATATTTCTTTGTTGATAATAATAAAAAATTTTAAACAACATATGTTTCATATGCCAAGTATCATATATAGAAAAATAACAATGAAACTTATATTTAGCGTGGATGCTTACTTTGAAGCTTAAAACTATTTTGATTGGTGAATGTGCATAAATATTCAAACTTTGAACTTTGAAACATTTTTTGATATTATAATTATCTGTACTGAAAACAAAAGGTGAATATAATATCACATATACATACATGTCTATGAGCACTTAAAATGCACCACAATAAAAAATCAAGACATTAACAATATAATAACAATAAAAAATTATCTATAAAATGAAACACGGTTTGACGAAATTTCAGGTGAAAAAAAGTACAATATTAAGCTGATAGAAGGAAGATTTGTTGTAGTTTAATAGGTTTAATTTGAACTTCGAAAGAGATAGAGAGTGAAAGAGATCTAGAGAGAGAAAGGGTGAATGTTTGAAAACTTGAATGAAGACAAAAAGATAGAAGGAAGTGAAAAATTAAGAAGAAGAAATTACAACTAATGCTCAATTTTAATTAGGTTTAAAATTTGTAAACACGATATATAATACTAAAGGACAGATGTATGATTAATTTCAGCTTGAACTACCAGCAAACATGTGCCAAATAGAACAATTCCTAATTTGATGTCTGGCTTTTTGACTTTGTGGTTTATGCTTGAGTTCCCAATTGCCAAATTTATTAAAAAAATAAAGGTATTATTGTTAGAGAGAGAGAGAAGAGTATGGATACATGTGTTCTTCTAGAAACCCTAATGTATGCATGATTACGTAGAACACTCACAAATTCCTTGTTTAGGATTGACATTTTAGGAGAGGCCATAGTTAAATATTAACACATGAAATCCTGGTCAAAGAGAAAGGGTTACCTTAAGAATATGAACACAGTGTCGCGGGTTGGTCACCATTTTAACCACTCGGTAATATTAGTCACAACACGCACATGAACATTGGAAAAAAAAACTTAGGTACATATGAACAGGAAATCAACATTCTCGTAGGTAATACCGACATTTTTCACATAGTCTTTTTGTTTGATTTTACATTGTCTCTTTTTAATTACATTTCTGTTTGTACATGCTTCCCATACAATATATGCATGCATCATTTTTATCTTATATAAGTTGCTGTTTAAACTTTGGTTAATCATAACTGATACATTGTTAGAAATCTGGGACATATGTGATATACATCAGCAGTTTTCCTTCACTGAATATATAAAATTAAGAAAATTAAACAGCCTTTGGAAAAAAAATTATCTGATCAATTACTGGTTTAGGTGATTTGTTGGAGAAGAAGAAATGAAAATTTTAGTAGTAGAAAATTGTTAAATATAGATAAGTTACGAGTAACTTTTAATTATAGTGTATAGTATAACTCTTCAGACAACGTACTTTTTTGCTCACCGAACAATCAACTCTTCTAAAAGAATGAACATTGTTTCAAATCCCAGAGCACCACTGATCGATCGGTTAACATTTCCACACATGACCGATCAGTAGTACATATTAAAACCATCATCATAAATCCAACATGTTTAACAAGATTAAACATGTCTATGAACTCTTGGACCGTAATTGGATCAATCCTAATTAAAAGTCTAGTTCGAAACCTATAAATATAGATATAAGGTAAAGAAGGATATGATTGCATTTATTGTGAAATTAAAACTTTACTACAATAATTAATCAAATTCATTAACTAACTTAATTATTGACCCATAATCCCAAACACATAAAAAAAACTTTAAAATTGATTTTTTTTAAAAAACAAAAATTGATTTTGATCTTTCCATAATAGTTAATTACTTCGATTTATCTCATCTTTCTAACTTATTTTTCTCTATTTTTCAAACCAAACCACATATATTTTTCCTTTTATTTATTTTTTCTTTTCTTCTCGACTTATTTTCTTCTCTACGTATCAAATACACCGTCAAAATAAATACAAAACTTGTAATTTTAATTTCCCTGATGACGGTGTGAGTGTGGACAACACAGAAGATAAAAGTTCAATATTTAAAAAATAATTAAAGAGAATATGATTCAGATGAGTCGATGTTCCCATTGGGATTAGCGTGAAAGATTTATGTGGTGGGTAGAAATGGGTGAAGGTGGTTGGACAGGATCACAGAAAATATATTTGTGGAAATTAATATATCTCAAATATGGTGTAACAGAGACTCAACCCCCTCGTGCACAGACATTATCATATCCACTAGTCTTCCCTAAAATTTCTCAAAAATATAACATCTTTTCACATTACGTATGTACATAAATATTGAAATGACACATAACACACAACATTGATACAGTCAATGTTTAGGTTTGTTCAGTAAATACACGAAAATCTAAGCAACAATTAGGTAAATCTAAGCCCTTGTTGGACTATTGTCAAAAAAGGAACATAAATGTTTAAGAATGTGATAGCTGTATATTTAACAAAGATATATGAAGAAGAGTGTGTGTGAAATGCTTCTGGTTGAAGGGTGAATAATAAAACCTTAAAGTGAAAGGTTTTGATGGTGTTTTTCCCATATATTTGAGGTACACCCTCTTCACTTTCTTTAAACTATAGCTTCTTCAGTTGAAGAGGTATCAGAAGCTGCTATACTGCTGCTGCTGCTGCTGGTGGTTTGATCAATCTGATGGAGGAAAATCTGCCTCCTGGATTCAGGTTCCATCCTACAGACGAAGAACTCATCACATGTTATCTTACAAAGAAGGTTTCTGATTCTAGCTTCACATCCAAAGCTATAGCAGTCGTTGATCTCAACAAATCTGAACCATGGGACCTACCAGGTCATTAACTTCACATCACAATTCTTTTCTCAGCATAATCTCTCCTCTTATATCTATCCATGATTTCTTCTTATCTAACTCTCCTTCAATTACTAGCTAGCTTCTGTATTTTGTTGTACATGGCTAGATGAGAGGCTTTGATTTTTCTGGACAAAATCTCTTTGTATATTTATGACGTAACTTGTTAATTTAAAAATATTTATAGAGAGAAATTTGAAATTGATTACAACGGAAAAACAGAATGGAAGGAAGTCATTGATTTCATAATAGTTTTTCAGTTTCTTTCACCCCAGAAACTTCAAATTTCTAACTGATGCATATGTACAAAACATAGAATAGAAGTTTGATCCATTCTATTTCTGCGGCGTGGCTTACCAATCATGCATATGATATATATATATATATATATATATATATATATATATATATATATATATTATTTGAACTCTTAATTATAGAGAGAACATAAAATAATGAAATAATGATAAGGATGATTGACATATTGATGTTGTGATGGAACAGGTAAGGCTTCAATGGGTGAAAAAGAGTGGTACTTCTTTAGCTTAAGAGACAGAAAGTATCCAACTGGACTTCGGACAAACCGAGCGACTGAATCAGGTTACTGGAAAACAACAGGAAAAGACAAGGAAATTTATCGTACTGGTGTTTTGGTCGGAATGAAGAAAACCCTAGTCTTCTATAGAGGTAGAGCTCCAAGGGGAGAGAAAAGTAATTGGGTCATGCACGAATATAGACTCGAAAACAAGCATCACTTGAGACCTTCCAAGGTTAGTAACTTCATGCATGCATCAGATTTCACCAATAATATTTCAAGTCATATATGATCATTAGGTTTTTGTGGTTTGAGAAATCAACTTTTGCTATGATATGTTTCCTTTTGTAGGATGAATGGGTGGTTTGCAGGGTTTTCCAGAAGAGCTTACTGGTGAAGAAACCACAGCAAACAAACTCATCACAACCAGATTCTCCATGTGACACAGTCTCAGTGGTCAATGAATTTGGTGATGTTGAGCTTCCTAATCTAAATAGCATTGCAAATTCTTCAGGTGGACTCACTGACAATATTTCAGGACACAGTTTCATGAATGCTGATATGAGTAATAGTGTTAACACAAGCATGAACTTGGCAATGAATTGGGCAGTTGCAAATGATGTTCATCAGGTCCCCTCTCTTCCATCACTACCATGGCCTTCTGGGTTGCTAAGTCCAAGCATTTCTTCTGTAAATTCTTTGCTTCTCAAGGCATTGCAACTTAGAAGTTATCAACAAAGAGAAGCAGCAGCAGCAGCAGCAGCTACAGATCAATTTGCATCATTTATGGGTCAAGGAGTTTCCCAAGTTGGAACTGACCTAAGTTCAAATCTGACAGCATCTTCTTCAAAAGTTCAAGAATGTATGCCACAGCAGCAGCAACAGGAGCAACCATTCAATTTGGACTCCATTTGGTGAATCTGTTTAAATCAGGAAACTAACATTGTGTAATTACATCAATCCTCCAATTTCCATAAATAAAACACCACCATTTCCAAACTGATATGTTGTAAAACCTGTCTCTTCTATTGTAATTATGTGTCAAAAATAGACTGTTTTTAATCACTGTTAAACTCCTTCAATGTTTTATCACGTAGAGTATTTCAATTATCTTGAAATTTCATGTTTTAGAATCAAGTTCGACATAAAAAATAGAGAAAAAAAAAACTTGTTCGTATATTTAAATAATTCATAAAATGGAAAATGATGTTCTAACAACCATATAATCCATTTCTATCTTGTAACCTCAGCATATGAAAATAAAGGATATGGATGAATATTTATGTGATTCAAAAAAATAAAATAAATTTATATATATGTAAGTTAAAATCATTACATACAAATTACAAAAAAAAAATTAAAGAAGTTTGGATAATCAAAATTTACTTTCTTTAGAGAAATTTAATATAAATCCTGAAAGGGATGTTGAAAGAGAGAATAATTAGGTAAGTGAGATTTGGATTTAGAAATGTTTATTATTTGTTTGTATTAATATTGTGTACACTGGCGGATCTATCAACCCTTCAAAGTTTTGGACTGCTGGTTAAAGAGAAGGAATTTTAATCTATAATTAATTAAGGAGGTTTGGGAGATGATACGGGTCAACAAAAGAAGGATTAAGACTTAAAACAAAAACTAAAAAGACTGAAAGTCAATTAATAATAATAAATTTGGTAATATACAAGTTAAACAAAAAAAGTTGATCTCGAACATTAATCTTTTGGATAGAAAAGAGGAAAGTATGAGTGTTAGTTATAGATATGGATGAAAGGAGATATAATAACTAAATGTTTTCATATCAACACTAAATTAGATAAGAAGGACAAATTTAAAGATAAATGGGGATAATATAACTTTTTTTTTATTAAATGTCTTATAAAGTGTAACTTATTGTTATAGATGGGTAAATTTTGGCAAAAGACTGTTTTAGTGATTTTTTTTAAATGATTGAAATCGATAGATTTGAAAAAAAAAATTATTGATGAGTGACATCATTTCATTAATGATAGGTGAAAACAATTTTAGTGTAAAGTATTTTTAAATTGAAGTCGTGTTGATGTAACACGGTTTTAGTTTATTGTATTTTAACTGAAGTCTTATTGATACAATTTTATAGTTGAATTTTAGTAAAAGTTGTATCAAGATAATATAATTTTAGTTTAAAATATTTTTAATTTAAAATTGTATCACCTTTGACATAACTTTAATTATAAAAATATTTTAAACTAAAGTTGTGTTATATTCACTTAATTTCTTCACATTTGTGTCATCTTATTTACTTTCATGATTTTTTTTTATTTGTCTGTTTCAATAAATTTTCTAAAAAATTACTAAAATGGTGCTTTTTCCGTGAATTTAAGCAATACATTATCCTTTGGTCCAAATAATTTATTAAATTTTTATATTAAATTATATAAATCATAAATGGCAACTAAGACCAGAGCCAAATTATTTGATAAAGTAATGGCCCATAATTGTGAAGTGTTTATAAAAATAAGCACAGGATCATCAAAAACTTGTTTTAATTTTTTTTAGAAAAATGTCCAAGAAAAATACTTTTTTATAATAAATGATTAAAAACTTTTTACTTTTAAATAAAAAAACACATGAAACCAATAAAAAAAATTAAATAAATGTATAATTCATAGTGTTCAGAACTATTAGAAAAAAAAATACATGAAATAATTGTTAAGTAGAAGTACATGTGTACATTTAAGTCAAATTTAATGAAGAAATATTTTTCATATATCATACTAAAAACACTATTAAATCAAGGATTTGACAACACTTTTTCTACAACATTTTAACACCATCTATATGTTTTTGTTCAAAATTATTCCATAATGAATAATAATAATCATAAATACTAATATAAAACAATAACAAAATGACATGTAAATGATGTTAAAATATTGTAAAAAGACGTTATCAAAATATCGTTATCATAAATCCAGCCTCAAGATATGGTTACTTTTGTTGACCACCTAATCAAACATGTCTAATCAATTTCAATTTTCTAAGGTTTTAAAATGACTCATTTCTAGAAACACATAATTGAAAGCTAGCTACAGGGAGATAAGGGCATTTATTAAGAATGCAGTGAGCTGAGTCAAACTGAAGAAAAGAAAAAAAGGGTGTTGGGAAGAATATATACAATAAATAGTAATGTTGTACAATACCTATGAAAATGGCATCAATGGAAAAAAAATAATACAATGTCTTTCTCAACACTAAATAAGGAAATTACAGTAATTGATTACTGATGGAAGCACATGCATGCTCAGACCAACTCAGAAAAGTCTTCAGAGTGTCAGTTTTTCAGACATCTTCATCTGAATCAAAGGTTCCATTTTCAAAGGATAGAGTAAAATATTTTAATAATTTAAGTTAGTTGTTAATTCTTTCATAATTTATAATTTGTACTTTTATGTTGAAATTGTTTTAGTTACTGACTTTTAATCATGAATTAACACTACAAAAATAACATAATATAATAGAGGTTATTTTCTGTCTGTTTTAAACTGAGTGAAAACTTTCGTAAATGACTGCACTTTAGAAATTCCTGTAAGTGACGATAATTTTTGTAAAATTCTCTGACGGTTACAAACAAATTCATCGGAAATTTTTACAGATAATAATTTATTTTGCTAATTTTTCTAATCATGAAAAATATATTTATCAGAGTTAAAAACCATTAATAATATGAAAAAAAAATCTCTAATAAAATCACATATTTTTATAGTATAAGTGTGAAGTAATTGTATGCCCTAAGTGTTATGAAGTATTTGGGAAACAATAAAGAAAAATAAAGTATGTGTTTGATTGGGAAAAAAATGAAAATATTTCTAAAATCAAACTTTTGACTAAATAAACGATTACAAAATAAAAATTGTAAATACATATGTTTGATGCATTGTATATGGTTAAATTAAAATGGGTGGAGTTTTTAATAAGCCAACAGAGGTAGATGGACGAGAATGCATTGTATATGATTATTTATTATTAAATTCAGTCTTTATTCTAACACTAATATTATAAAGCCAAACAAACAATACTTTATAATTTTTTACTTATTATTTATCTGTGTCGACCATTAAAACGAAACATGAACTTTAATATTATTTTAGATTCTTGTAAGAAGATATACATAAAGAAAAATTAACACTAACGAATTATGAGCAAAGTCATAATAAAAGATTGTGATATTATTTTTATTTTAATATCCTAAACGAATGCACTATGAACGTTTTTATATATATTCTTATAAGATCGAACGTATTTTTTAAAATTGTTTTTCATTCCGCAAATTCTTATTATCCAATATTTGTCTTTTAAGTCTTTTTTAAGTCTTTTTATCAAATGATGGAATATAGGCAAAATTCTCCTATACAAATTAGTATTATAGTCAAATATTTTAGTTAAATTTGAATTAATGCAAAAAGTGAAATTAAAGTATGATTGAGATAATATTTATAGGAATGTTTTATTGATTATAGGCGATGATTTTAGTTATGAGTTTATTGGTCCAAAGACTAATGGTCAGCTCATCTGTGAAAAATTGTATTTATTTTTTTATTAAGTTATTCATTGTGAAAATATCTCGGACACGTAGAAATAGATATCAATAGACGATATCCTAACCCAAAGAATGGATGTAATCTTTGATTCGGAAAACATAATATTCAATACCCGATATTTCACACTTACTAGTGAATATTAAACTTACCCATTCATACGTACAACCCAAAGTATCCCTCGTAAGTATTCCATATGTATCAGTAACTTATCGTAGAGTATCTGATAGTGATCCTCTCAGTTTTACTAATTACAATAATCTAGTACTAGGTATCCAGTAAACGGTATTATATTTAAAAGCTATAAGTAACATGATCGAATACCACGTATATAATATAATATTATATTACATTGTATGCTTATTCTTAAATTTCTAAAAGTGTGTTCAATTTCTTTCTCTTATTCCTTATCTCCTCTTTTATGCATCTAAAAAAAACAAAAGGTACTGAGCTTGATACATGCACATCCAAATTACAGAAATAGTATAGTAATCATAGAGTGCATTTAAGATGTTTAGTGATTTGATATTTATACATATATAGTATATAGTACGTAAAGAGCTAGGTAGCACATTAATTAGCAAGAGTGGTGAAGAAGAGTGGATCCAATGTAATAAATGAATAAGGTGAGAAAATATTAACTCCGCAGCAGCTTGTAATTAAATTCTGGAACCAAACTCCTCTGATATACTGACCTAGCCACTACCATCTAACCAAATGTAACTTAATGCATGTCACCCTTTTCTTCAGGAACCTCTCTTTCACTCCTTCATACTATAAATTTTTCCTTCTTTTTCTTCTTCACATACATTACCATAACAAGAGAAGAGGAGCCATGGTTGGAAGCAAAAACCAAGAAATTAAATATATGAGTGATGACTTGCAAACCATTTTTCTGGCCAACTTGGATGAGGCACCTGCTAGAAGGCGTGCTCGTGAGGCTTTTAAGGATATTCAACTTGCCATTGATCATTGCTTGCTTAGGGTAAGTATTGTATTTTCTCTTTATCACATTAAGCTATGCTTCATTTCACTTATATTCTCTAAAATATCCTCTTGAAAGTAATGTTGGTTAACATATTCCACAAAATCATATATTGTAGTTGAACTAACTTCTTTTTTGTCTTCATCATGAAAAACAATGGATTATTTATCACTCTGAAACTAGTCCAAGTACATTGCTTTGGTTGAAAAAATGAATTTTGAGTTGAAATTATACAACATTATACAGTTTTTGTCTTGATAATTTTTTTTTTTTACTGAAATTTGTTACTGATTTGTTTTTGTAATGAAAACATATGAGCATAAGTTAATGTAAAATCAACTTTGATAAAAATTAATTTTATCAAAAACATGTACTAAATTTTGAAAGAGACTTATATGAACAATGCTCAAACTCATCTACTTGTACGTCTTTTGTTTAGAACAATGAGGGCCAAAAAGGATGATATTCTGCATATTAACTTCATCACATTGTAGCTCATACTTTTATTTCCTACAATAAAATGTAAAAAAAAAAATAGAGAATATTATTGTAGCTCATTTCTGTTTTTGAAATTTGCTGCAGTTACCATCAGATGGGGTGAAGACGAAAGAGGTAAAGAACTATGATTCTTATATGCTCTCATTCCATTTATGCTCAATCTTTATGGCTCTAGTTAAAGTTGACTTAGAATTTAAATTTGGAGGGTGAAGAACAAATTATAAAAGTGGGATGAGAAATTTCCAATACAAAAAAGTGTGTTCATGTGTAATTAAGCATATTTAGTCATTAATTACATTTTATGAATTTCTAAGTAATAGTATGACACAAGACTTATCATTAATTTGATGAAATAATTTCAAATATTTGTTTGTGTACAGGTTTATGAAGTGAACTCCAGAGGAATAAAAATATTCTCTAAAAGTTGGCTTCCAGAAAGTTCTCCTTTGAAAGCAATCATTTGTTACTGTCATGGATACGCAGACACCTGCACATTTTACTTTGAAGGCATGAAAAGATCTATAATAAATGAGAGATTAGTTTAATATGTTTATGCAGAAAAAGAGATAGATCATCATGTGTTTCTTGTTTTTAGGAGTTGCAAGGAAGTTAGCATCATCTGGATATGGAGTATTTGCATTGGATTACCCTGGATTTGGCCTATCAGATGGTCTTCATGGTTATATTCCTAGCTTTGAAAATCTAGTCAATGATGTCATCGAACATTTCTCAAAAATTAAGGGTAAGATCTAATTTTCCATTATTTCAAATAATTCTTTATAGTGTCATTATGGGTTTTCTCAAATGTTACATGAAGTCATTCATTTAGAACTTTTAATTAGAAAACTTTAGTATAATTGAAGAACAACACAGACAATATTTACAACATTTAGCACTATCACATTCTATCAAATCATAACTAGAGTTTTATTTAAGAAGTTTAATGCTAATTGAAGAACAACACTGGAAATAGTTAACGAATTGTATTTAAATTTTGTCCTAGCACAAATCCATGCAGTGGTTTGTCATTTTCAGTTGAATAATGGTTAAAAGTTTCACTTCGACTAGAGATAAGGCCAATTTAAAATATATAAGTGTATACAAACCTCACCTTACAAACTGATTTTGTAGAGTTAAGTTAAGTTTAAAGTCCACTTCTTAACTATAACGTGTAATAATCGTTGAATTTGGATGACAGAACAAAACAAGTATCAAGATGTGCCAAGCTTCTTGTTGGGTGAATCAATGGGAGGAGCCATTGCCTTGAATATTCACTTCAAACAACCTACTGCATGGAATGGTGCTGCACTTATTGCACCTTTGTGCAAGGTTTGAATTTAAACAACTATAATTATTACTTGATTGCTCTATCCATATGCAAGAATACTAACCAGTTTTCTTGAGTAGTTTGCTGAGGATATGATTCCACATTGGTTGGTGAAGCAAATACTAATTGGTGTAGCCAAAGTTCTTCCCAAAACTAAGTTAGTTCCACAAAAGGAAGAGGTGAAAGATAATATATTTAGAGATCTGAACAAGAGAAAACTGGTTGGTGTACCACATCATGTTTGAATTATATGAAATTAAATACAGTAAATAACCCATTTCGTTTTCTGTTCATGATCTTTATGTGATTTTCTCCAGGCACCCTATAATGTGTTACTCTACAAGGATAAACCAAGACTGGGAACTGCATTGGAGCTGTTGAAAGCCACACAGGAGCTAGAACAGCGTTTGGAAGAAGTATATGATATCTTTCCCCTTGACTTTCTTTTTAATATGAAGAGATAAATTATATATTTGAAATGCTGAATGAGATTTCATAAAGTAAACAAACAACCAAATTCCTTAAAACAAAAGAAACAAGCAAACAACATATCAAGTTGGTTGTAATTTTCCTGATATTTTGGTGATTGCACGAATAAACCAAAGCTAATGCATAGTTATAGGAAAAAACTTGTGGTATCAAAGTCTTGTAACTTCCTTGAGCTATTGCACATGTTTCATTTTAATAATAACTTCCTTGAGATAGGGGACATGGTTCTGGTGGAACTTTCTGGTAAAGAGACTGACGGAAGAGTTTTAATTGCTAGGTTTCTCTGCCATTGTTGATCATGCATGGAGAGGCTGATATAATTACTGATCCATCAGCTAGCAAGGCTTTGTATGAGAAAGCTAAAGTTAAGGACAAGAAACTCTGCCTCTATAAGGATGCTTTCCATACTCTACTTGAAGGTGAACCTGATGAAACTATATTTCACGTGCTTGGTGATATTATAGCTTGGCTTGACGAGCATAGCAGCAGAAAAAACACATATCAGGGACCTTAGCATACTGGTTTGCCACAAAAGTAGCCGTTAAATTCAGTTTATGTAGTGTTTTATTGCGGGAATTAGAAGGTTAAATGGACTAGATATAAACAATCAAATGTAGACTTTAATGTTCGAAGCTTGAATATCAATTTACACGTGTTTGGCTGCTTGAATGTCGATTTTCTCTCTTCTTTGGTTTCAATCCAATCAATTGACGTTGCATGATACCGTGACAATGAGTACGTGCGTTTGGTTTCTTATCATATTTAAACTAAGTAGCGTGACTATGTTGTAAGCAGTAGCTTTTACATTTATCCAAACACATGCTATACTACTCCTTTTAGGTTGATCACTTTCAAACAACCCTTTTTGCTTTTCACGTAATTAGAGTATGAAAATGATGTACGTACACCCTTTTTTGGTAAGTGTAAGTGAAAGGAAAAATAAATTAAAAGAAGAAAAATAAAGCAAAGAAAAGGGTTGATAAGATATATTTTTGGTTCTTTTAAAATAAGTTGAGCTTCTGTTTTTCAAAAAATAGTCTCTATTTTAGGGTTTAGGGCTATTTACCTTTTCTACCTTTCTAGTTTTGATATGCATTTCCTTAAATTCTTGTAGGATTATCTAAATTACTTGTTATCCCTCTATAAAGTACCATCTACATACTAGAAAGACTTAAAAAGTGGTATATTTCAAGGCATTTTTTTGCCCCTAAAATTGAGATGAATGCAAAGAAAACCAAGGCTTGACTCAGTTTGCACTTCAAATGGGATCAAAGGTCTTCAACATGAAGGGGAATCAAAACTGCCCACTTTGCTAGTATTTGTTTATTCTAATTCTGATGATGATTCTGTTAGTATTCATCAATAGTTATCACAGGAACATATTGCAAGTAGCTTTGACAGACAACTATGTATAATACTACCAAGTATTTTTAGTACTCTTTACAATCAAAATTGGAACATTTAATAATATACTATTTTTTGAAAGATTTGCAACATGCAGCTTTAGATTGAACATCCTTCTTCTCTCCGGTACTTATATCTGTATAACAGTCTTTACTACAAATAAGCCAGCTTAGCATGTGTAATCAAATTACATTTGGAGAATTTGATCTTCAATAAGTGCACGGGCAATCACTAGTTATTCCATACAAAATTATGATAAAACACCTGGGAATTGGACACCTAAGCTAGTAAGGGATCAGGTTTATGGTTGATTATTGCACGAACCTATTTTCCAAATTCCTTTGTGCCTTCTTTCACATTCAGTATTTATCATTAAATTTCTCTTAATAGTTTTTACATTAATACCAATGTTAACAAAGAGTCAAGCAAAAATTGTAAGCAAAAATGAACAGTTGAGCATGTTTAATAGCTATAACCAAAATTGTGCATCTTATCCCATTAAATCAGCCTAGTACATTTATTGTCTACTTAACTGAATTGAAAGAACAAAAAAAACTCAGTAAGGCATAATAATATCAATATAGTAAGTACAGGAAAAGAATTATCCTTTACCAAATAGCCTATTACAATGTGAAGATTTACAATAATCAGCTCAGCCACAATGTCGGGGCATAGACTCATGCAGCTCAAAAGTCAGCCAGCATGCTGAAAGATGGTAGTAGAAAACCAGAGAGAAGTAGATAATGGATGATGAACTTTTGCTGCTGCAAGACCACGAATCTAGGCACATCTTTGTACAAGTTTGAATAAATGAACACCATATTCTCATCTCAAAAGAATGCGCTAATAGAGGAAGAACCATACAAGTTGCTTTTAGCCTGCCTCTTGATTATCCTACATACATGTAGGGAAAATTACTGCATTTAATCCCTATAAAGGGATAAAAAAATGCCTCAACCGTAGAGAAAAATTGAGAATTACAACCAGCGCATTTGGTCAACTACTTTTAGTATTGACGATGAAAGAATCACAGAGCTATGGCATGGCATCCAAATTGCATAACTCGGGATTATTATGCTTTCCTAAAATGAAGGATGTTGCAAATGCAAACTTATGAGCTACATGATCAGTATCAAAGCTAATACCTTTAAGCCACATGTAACGGAATATGTTATCCAGGAACTTCAATACAAATATGTCAACCGCTCTTCAAGAATGCTCATCACTTATGAATTTGGAAAACTCGGGTCTTCATCATCTTCCCAATCACTTTCTTCCCCATCATCTAACCAGTCACTTTCTTCCTCATCATCAAAACCATCAGAATCTTCATTTTCACTCTGCATTCCAAATAACTGGACAAATTAGTTGTCATTGAAGTTAAAAATTAAGTTTGCTCTTATTTCTTTCTGTCAATTTTTCTCCCCCTTACCCTCTTTCAACTGATAAAAAGTAAAAATTATTATAAGCAGTACCAAATTCCATATTAATCATTTAATAGTACAGAAAATTATAAATACAGGAAATTGTAAATGCCCGAGCTACCATTTAGAAATAGTATTAAATTGGTAAAAGCTATTTGATAGCCTTACCAAAATCAAGCAGACAAGAGAATAAACTTACTAGGGTCAATTCTGAGATGTTGTCTATTTGGTTAAGATCCTCTTCCTCTGCGCTGGCCCCATCTTCATCTTCCAAGTCTTGAGGCTTATCCTGATTAAATTTAAAAAACTTAGCTAATATAGCCCTGTTTTATTTTAAAATTAGAAAATCAATTCTCACATTTTCCAATGAAAAGCACATTCTAATGTGCATATGTAGTTCAGATTAATTTAGACATGCGTCTAATCACATTCAACTGTTCAAAGTTAATTTCCTCAAAAATCAATTCTACCTAACTTAGAATCAAAAGGGCGTATATAAACCACGGTTCTGACCTATTAATAGGCTGTCAAGTTCACATTTAATTAAGCAGAGTGAAATTCTAGAAAGATACAAATGCTACGATTGGAACAAAGAAGAAGTAGGGGCTAAGAACATAAGATTATCAGATATGGACCATTCCAAACTAAGTCTGGAGCCACTTGACGGCTTCATAATATGACCAATCTCACATGTTCAAAATATCGAAAGCAGACCCCGTAACATAATGTCAGTCTAGGCACAGGAAGCAGATGGGTTTCAATGGTTAAGATTGATTTAAGAGTCTATAACTCGAAATATGCAGAATCAAGATATTCTTGGGAGGGGGTAGTTGCTGTCTTGTCAAGTGGTGATAATGAAGAAACCATTTTTAAGGACAGTGACCAATCAAGTCATTTCTGTCTAACTGTTAGCAGTGACCTCTCCACTACATCAAAATAATACTAAATAATTTCTGATAAGTCAACAATACTTACAAGTTCTTTTTTCAATTGTTCTATAGTTTTTTCCAGTTCAGTAATATGCTGACTCAGAGCCTGCACAATTCACACAAGACCAAATGTAACATTATAGATATGAAGTCAGAAATAGATCAGTAATTCTCATATAGAAAACAGGAACCTCGTGTCGTTGCATGGCTACATGTCGCTTTAGTGCCTTTCCCTTCGTTAGAAGGTTTCTTGGCCTTAGATTAATTGGCCGCTTGTAATTCTTTCCACGATAGTAAATAAGAGCAAATTCTTTGGAAACTTTTTCTATTGCAACCAGTATTCCACCACTCTCATATTCAAGTAACCTTGCTGTGTCTTCCACAAAAGCAAGAGTCTTTTGTTTTGTCATCAATTTTACAAGTTCTCGGTGTTTCCAATGCAAATGCATATTCTCGACAACACCATCAAAAACACCACGTATGCCTGGAGATAATCAAAGAAAGATATCAGCTTTGCATTGCTAGACAGAGCAACTTTTGTATAGTTCAAAATTACTCACCAAGTGGTAAGTATGGTTTCATTCTTAAACCAACTTTACGGAACATAACACGTTCTTCATCTGTGATTGTTTCCTGGTCATAATCAGGACCAGCTGGAACCATCGACGCTTCTATTTTAGCTAAGATCCTTTCTGCTCTATGCTTTTTGGTCTGGGCCTGTTCAGACAATAGAATAGTAAATATGATGAACAAAGAAAGTCCAGTTTTGTAAAGACAACCAAACAAACAACTGTTATCCTATTATGCTGCACTCCTATGCGCGAATATTGTAGAAATAAACTACAGCCTACTGCAACCAGACAATCATAGCTAAAATTAAAGGTGAAAAAAACTGGCAGGATTTATATTCTAATCAATCCAGAATTCCAATCTGAGGACTACTAAAATAAATAATGTGAATAAGTTATATCCACCAATGCACTACAAACCAAGTCTGACTTTCAGGTGAAATGAACCAAGTACTATCACTATCATATAGAAATATATAGATACTTACTAAAAATAGTTTATGTTCAATTTTTCTGACAAGCTTAGCAGTCTTGGCTTTGGCAGCTTCTTCCACCATCTTCTCCCGTTCTTCAGGAGATATTTCCCTTCCCCATCGAGCCTGGGCCACGTAGAACTCTGCTAGAGTCCCAGCCTGTGCTGTTGCTTCACCTTTCCCTGATGGAATTGCATCAACTGCTCTGCACCGGAACTTGTCTTCAACATCCTGTACTTGCTTTGTCATTTCCTCTCTTTCAGCTAAAACAGTAGCCACACTTGTTGGAACGAAGTCTTTCCCACGGTATATAACAATGAAATATTTATTCCTTAGCAGCAAGGTACCTCCTGTTAACATCTGTAGCAAAACAAGAAAAAATCACTCTTTACAAACTGAAATTGACAGAGCTAGCAGTGCATCATGTCTAAGCAATAAAATGAACATGGTGGGAAAAAAAAATTAGCCACATTACACAGATTAAGCCCAGAGAATATGTTAAATCTTTAATATCACATAATTGATTTGGGATAACATTAAAAAATAAAATAGCTCTAGTGGTGAATAATGTTTTGGCAAAAAAAGTGAAGGCCTGTTAATTGTGAGAGTATAGTAGCCTTTTAATTACCGAAAATGTGAAGGACTGTAGCTGAATAAAAGCAAAGCTAGCAGCTTCAAGGAACAATTAGATTAGATCCAAAAACTTAACATAAGATTTACATCCAAGTGTGTATATATTGAAAGGTCAAGACCTCGATGGAATGAAATGTATAAGATCTGACACAAGCACATGATTGCACTAGTCAAAATTTCCAAATTTCAAATAACCAAACCTTCAGCTCCTCAGACATCAGTTCATTGTTTGTGTTCTGGATGCCAGGTTTGACAGCAATCTTTACAACTAAACTTTTCTCCCAAAGCTTAAGAATAGCACATGCTAGACCTTGGTGATTTCTATTTCTCCCTAGCATAAAATTAAGAAAAGGATTTATATAATAAGCACAAAGGAAAATAAACTCAATAAATATTGCAGTAGATGAACTTACCTAAGGCAAAATGACAAGGAAGTGATTTTGCAAGTTTCCTTAAATTGGTCATCTCTGCATTTGTTAGCCGAGAACGCATTCCTGTAGGAAGAAGCCTAAACGGTGTTTTGTAACCTGGAACGGTTCTTGGAAATAAATCAGCATCAACAGGAAGTATCCCCGTACCCCACCATCCAACAAAACGGGGACCTAATTCATCAAGAAGTGCATTGTACTCTGCTTCCGCCTCAGTCACATTCTTAGACTGTTCTTGCTCCCTCTCCATCACGTCATTCTTTTCTAGAGATGACACTGCATTACTGACTTCACTTTTCAACAAACTTCCTGATGAGACATCAGGCACAAAAAAGTCATTACCTTTCTTGTCATTAACTTCCTTCCTCGAGTCAGGCCCTTGGTAATCAATACCACGATACACCATCATAACACTCCCTGCCCTCCATGTAACCAATCCTCCAGTTCGACGCTGCACACTACAACTAATCAGTCCATTGTTCCTCAAACAAAATACAAAGTCAACATCAGCATTAAACATACATAGAATCACACAGCAAGTAGCAACATTCTAAATTGACAGAAAAGGAAGAAAAACAAATGCACACTTACAATGCAACTCAAAACTCACCAAGACCCAAATTGGAGAGAAATCTCCACAAGCAAATACAAGAAGCTCAACTTATGCATGTAAACTTTATAAAGGTTCTCTCCTCTGACTTAAGTAAAATAGTAATGTACATGAGCTCATTTAAACTTCTAGAAGAAGTTCAATTCATTGGTTTTTATTTTCTTCTCCAACGCATTATATCGAGCCTAGGACAAGAACAACAATGAACTCAAGTAACTCGTAAATAATACTTTTGGACATTCCAACAATGCAAACACTCAATTGACATCTCTATCTCATTTCTTGTCAAATTATAAATGCATTTGGAAAACCATAGAGAATGTGAAAGATATAACTACTAGCCTTTTAGTAAACATGAAAAACCATATCTAGGAACCAAACACATTATACATCACTTTTTTCACATCTAAACTTCACTCTCGTTCTCCCACACTTGATGTTCATGAATCACTTTTGAAACAGTAATTGGTGTCTATGACATGCTATGTGTTTATGTTAAGTGTTTGAGAAAGGATAAGAATTGAACCTCAACAATCTCATGAGCCTTCCTCATATCCTTTGCAAGTTCCTCGTGAAACTTGAGCCTCACCAATTCTTCCTTCATCCACCTCTTATGAATCTTCTCCATCACCTCCTGAGTGAGTCCGGCCTTGGGAACACTCACCCTCTCCCTCACACGCATCCCCTCTCTCCTCAACCTCCTCAGCAACTCATCCTCAAGGGTCAAATCAGCCAAACTAGGAGCCGTAACCCTCCTCTTTTTCAACCCTTCTTCATCCCTTCCACTCCCAACCACAACTACCTTCTCCTCCTCCCTCTCCCACGGCAGCATCATCTCATCCTCCCCATCCTCGCCCACCAGTCCAACGTCCGGCCGAACCCACTCCCGCCGGAGCAACTCGCTCAGCCTCTCATCTCCGGTCACTGTCGCCGTACTACTTGCCGGAAGTTCTTCCTGTTGTTCTTGTTGCTCTTCTTCTTCTGAAGGCAGACCCAAGTTGCGCAACCGAAGGACGATCCTCTCGACGGCGTTCTGCGGTTGTTTTGGGGTTGTCCGGTGAATTGGGTCGTCGGCAGTGAGGGATTCGGTGACCTTTTTGGGAGAAGGTGATTTGGTTAGCCAGGGTGCAGACACGTTAGATTTAGGGGTTGGGAGAGAAGCGAAGGTGAGTGTGCGAAATGGGAATTTGTGGAAAGAACGATAAGGAGGAGAAGGAGGATTGAGTGCTGAGAAAGAAAATTCTGATAGTTTGTAAGCATTAGAGAACGCCATTGTTGAGGTACTGTGTTAGTGTTAGTTTTTGTGAAACATTGTTTGAGTATGGATGAAGAGAAAGTTGCAGAGGATGAGAGTGACGAGGAGGGTCACAAGGTAACATGATAAGATGTATTTGTTTGAGAACTTTTTTTAACTTACGTAAAATTAATTAATTTTAAACTATTAAATATTAAAGAAACATATTTTTATTAATTAATTTAAATATTTATTTAAGATAGATTAAATATTAGTCCTCTAATTTTCTTAATAATTTTAATATTTATTTAAGATTTGTTTAAATTTAAAATACTATTTTAAATAATTAAATTTCAGATTACAGAACTTTCAATTTATCAATTAAATATTAAAATGTAAAAGAATTTTTTTATATAAAAAAGAAAAATAAGCTGTATTTTAAAGATTTTAATTAACATTAAAGAAGTCCATTAAATATAAAAGAAAAAGGAAAAAAGAAAAAAAATATAAATTAGAAATCAATGTAAGTGCCGAATTGTAATAAAAAGTAAAAAATAGAATGAAGTATATTATAGAATTGCAATTAAAATAGGATACACAGAAGAACAAAGAAATTTTTTATATATTTGTATTTGTAGAATATTATTAAATATTATTACTTTTTTCTATACTTTCTCATTCTTTTGTAATCATATTTCTTAAAGCAAGTAATTGTATTTTAGTTTTATACACACTGTTTTTAAGGCATTTTTTGTACTTTTCTTTTTACCATAATTTATACAATGTTTATAATTTTTATTTATAATTTAAACTTTTTGAAATTGTTAAAGTTTGTAAAAATAAAATACAAAATTTGACACCCAAAATATTCTTACACCCCTTTTCACTTCTTCATTTTTTTTCTTACAAATACAAAAGATTAATTTTGTTATAATTGTTTTACTTCTAAGCGTCAAATGTTGTAAAAAGATTTAAATAACATTTTTTTATCATTTGGGACAATAGTATTTTGAAACCCAAAATATTTCTACACTCATTTATCTCATTACAACTTTCCGTTTTTTCTTTTTCTTTATAAATGTCAAATAATAACTTTGGCACTCATTTGACACCACATTTTACTACTTTATACTTTTTTTCTTTATGAATAAAAAAAACTTATGACTATTTTATTCTTTCACTACTTTTATGAAATTGTATCAAATAATATTTTTAATTTAAAATAATTATATTTTGACACCTAAAATATTTTTACACTTATTTGACATAATATTCATTATTTTTCACTTTTTCTTCCTAAATACAAAAATTTTACTCTTTTTATAACTCCTTTACCGTTCCATAATTGGCAATTGGTTGTAAAAAGATGTTAAATAACATTTTTTCTTTTGGACATGATATGTTGACTACTTTTAACCTCTTCTTTTTCATTTTAAATACAAAAATTTACTTTTCCTATATTTATATTAGCCTTACGTAACTAAGTGTCAAACGGTGTCAAATAACATTTCTTTTTCATTTGTAACAATGGTATTTTGAAACCCAAAATACTTTTACTCTCGTTTGAAATCACCTTTCACTACTTTTCACTTTTACTTTACAAATAAATAAAAAACTTTTTATGACCTTTTTTACCTCTAGATAAGTACTTTTATGACTATTTTAAAGCTCAAAATATTTGTACACCTATTTTAAACGATCATCCATTATTTTTCACTCTTTTTTTTTTAAGACTATCTTACCTCTACATAAGTGTCTTGTCGAATGTCAAATATCTTTTTCTTTACGATGTATGTTTGACACAAAAATACTTTTACCTTCATTTAAATCATTTTTCATTACTTGTCAATTTTCTTTTTCTACTATTACAAAGATGTACATGACTATTTTATCTCTCCATAAGTATCACGTAACATTTTTTTTCATTAGGAAGACACCCACGTAGCTATGATCCACTATTTTCTTTTTTTCTTTACAAATATAAAAGTTTACCTTTTTTATAACTATTTTACCATTACATAAATATCAAATGGTTTCGAATAACCTTTTTTCATTTTGAACGATGGTTTTTTCGCATCCAAAATATTTTTACATTCATTTGCAAAACATCGTTCCTTTCAACCACAATAAAATATAGTAATTAATTACAGAAATACATAGAAGAACCTAGTTTCCTATGCAAGTGTGAAATAAGGTATCTCCTTCCATTTATTCTGCATCCCTGTACCCAGAAATGATCTTGAGAAACAAAAAAAAAAACTATCAAATAACCATGTACAAGCTCTATCTGTGGTGGTATGTGAAGGCTATCTAGTTTAGGAAAACATGTACAAAATATGTCCTTGATGATTCCCACAAGCAATGTTGTGCATGGGAAACAGTATAGATAATAAATACTATGCAGATGCAGATCAGTTTCCAGCTGAAGAAGATCTTCTGCTGAGGGAAGGAGAAGAATTAATGATCTCTTTGCCAAGTTCCTTTATTTTGCTGAGAAGAAGCATTTGTTCAGTCTCCAGCTGAGCTATATAACCTTCCTGTGTATCCTCTAGAGTTTCTAGCTCACTCAATGTTGTAGAGAGTCCTTCAAGATTTCCATCCTCTATGAAGGACCTGAACTTGATCATCATCTGTTTTATCTGGTAAACCCCAATTCACACAATGTGTTAGAATAGCAGCATAAAATGAAAATCATAACAAGGACAACTTCACAGAATAAGGTATGTGCATTTTCGTTGAAAATAATCAAACACTTTGTCCTTTGAGCTGAATTAGTTTATGTTACAAAAGGATTCTTTTCACTTTTCAGTCATGGTGTATGAAGATCTCACCTGGTTAGGAATTTCGTGTAGTTTACTCAAGGAAGGTTCAGAGTCTAGACTTTGCCTCATCTGCAACTCTGGAACTTTTCTAGTGATTTGGACGTGAATTTCACCCCTTTTCACCCCTTGGAGAGGTATCCACTTGTCAGCCATCTGGTTTGGAGGCAACCTTTGATATTCTACAACACATTCACCTATACTTGATGTGGGCAATAATGCATTATGATCTTTGACATAAAGCATTAGGGGACTTCCATCATCAGGGAATTCTAAGGTCTGGTTCCACTGAGGATTAAGAGTTTTGTATATGACCTACATACAGTGCCACTGCTGGTAAGTAATTTTAGTTTTGTAATTTACAAGGATGAAGTAATGAAAAATATGGAAATGCAAAGGAAACGTGTAGTACTGTGAAAAATCAAGGGTATAACATATGAACAAAAAGGAAAGAGATTTTTCTCTTCAGAACATGTAGTAAAATATATCAAGTTTGAAAACATTGAGAAATTCTAAAGGAAGTTGAGATAGGCTATATGAAACACATGATGTCATTGGGCTAAGTTAGAAACCAAATTCTCTTACATCTTGACATTCAATTTCATGAAAAAGGATGAAGTATTCCAACCTTTGTCCTTTTCTTAAAGCTTCCGTAGTGTACCCTCACATATGGATCACTTGTCCCTCTGAGATCGGCTGCAACAAGATCCCTTCCCTCTATCAGAACAAGTTCAATCCAACCATTGCCTGAGCCAAAACCCGAACCCTGTCCATTGCAAAATGTTAGCATGAATATCCAAGCAGTGAAAAAAAAACGTGAGTAAAATGACTGAAATAATCACTATTTACAGTGATGATAAGCAAATAATATGTTTAAGCCTTTGCATTCTATATTCATCTTGTAACTGAATGGTTGAAAGAATCACTAATTTCCAAGTGAATAAGCACACCTTCGATCCTTCTTGGTCATCCACTCTAACTGATATTTGAAGTCTTAATTCTCCAGAACGCACTCTTTCAAGAGGGATCCATACATCCCTCACTGACCCATCAACCAGTCCTTCCAAATTCACATGAGCACTACCAATGTTTTCATCTCCAAAAATTTCTTCAGAGAAGCCTTTTATTTTTAAGTATTCCCCACCACCAATCTCATCAAATTCAAATGTCTGATTCCAGACAGGATTTGGAGTATGACCAGTTCTTGATTTCTGGACAACCTAAACAATTTGTTAAGAACAAAACTAGTTAAACCAACAACCGTTAACTTACGGCCTCAGTTAATCAAGAAATGAAAGAATTGGTATTGTCTCATAGACATGCAGTGCCACTCACCTTTCCATACTGCAATTTGATATAAGGGTCAAATTTTCCATTTTTGTCTTTTGCGGCAAGATCCTTTCCTTCCACGACAGTTACACTAATTTTCCTTCCAGTTTTTAACTGAAAATTTGGTGATCCATTAATTGACTGCTGAGAGTTGCTACTCCGGATACTGTTCAAGCTATGCGAACCATCAGAAAATTGCCACTCTTTGACTACAATGCTCGCCTTCAACTGAAAAAATTGAGGTGAAATGAATAAAAGATTAGAACTGAGCATTTTTAAGTACAAAATGTGACAAAAGCGCATTCTGAACTGAGCTCTAAGATTAGAAACCAGTAAGAGAAGAATAAAAGATTATCCTTTTGTAAGAATATGGTACATTATATGGCCATTTAATTTAGGACGATTAAAGAACAAGTTAATAGGATAAACTCAAGACGTAGAGGATTGCAGAATGCTGGTGTAGTTACAAGCATTATTACACCAGAAACACTACCAATATGAAACTCTTAGCCATTTTACATAATTAGTACAACACAAAGTTTATTCACAAATCAACCAACATGACTGATGGTATAATCAAGTTCCTATGACACACATAAAGAACAAATATTGAAAAATGTGAATCATTTTTAGATATCTTCTTCGGTGCTTAATCAAGATATATGTTAAGAATAAGAAAAAATAGCCTTGTCAACTTGGAAGAGAAAATTCTGAGGCAGTAAGATAACCAGGGTATCTGTGTTATATTTCAAATGAAGTATTTAGATTATCTGAAAATTAAATAGCATTGAGTAAAATTGTCCAATAAATATATAAGTTATGCCGAAAATATTAGTGACAAAACGTTAGAAGATGATAGTGCTTTGACTCTGTTGAGAAGAGAGAAACTGAGAAAGAATATAATGAATTCCTTGTGTTATTGCACACACATAAGTATTCTTATTTACAATGAAGAAGAGATATGATGCATAAACATAACTACTGGTTATAACAATGAAGAAAATATTGTACCTCTGCAGAGTTGGGGCCCTCAAATGGGACAACCATTTCAATTTCTTCTCCGCAGAACTGTGCCTGCTTTGCTATGACTCCAGAATCAGGTCCTACGGCCCACATTATTGTTGAATCATCTTCTACATGCCTCAACTGCACAAAGGCATAAATATTAATTTATCACAATATTAGTATAGAAGACAAAGATGTTAAACTCAAAGAAGATTGAGCCAAAAACTGTGTCTCCTCTTGCTGGAGAATTTTCATATAAATACAAATTATTACAATCTGTCAAGCTGATTTTCAGCCCACTAAATAAGTTAAACTGCAATATATACATTTACTACAGCTAATGATCCTAATTAAGAGAATAATCGTTATAAATAAATATACAATTGCATATCTTTTACCATTCATTCTGTTGACAAAAGAAGCACTTGTTGAAAAGAAATAAAGACTAGAAAAAGATTTCCTGTCTGAACAAATATAATACTTATAGGTAATGTTATTCTCCTGTTGCTAGCTAAAAATAGAGAACATTGACCAAAGGAAGTACCTTGATTTCACAACTAGCTAGATAGTCACACCTCACATTGTTCGGATGGCTCTGATAAAGATTGAAACGAAGAGTTCCTGTATTATCATGTAAAACCATATTAAATGGTGCATCCCATCTGGGGGTTGAACCAAGTCTGACATCTGTTCTCCTGGTTAATTCCTCAACTTCTACTTCTACAAATGTCTCCAGATCCTTGTCATCAAAATTCTCCTCTGAATAACCATTGGTTGCCCCATTTGGTTGCCTCCTAGATGTCTTAAAGCAACTCCCAGAAAGTTTATTCGCTGAAATCACTCTAATATATATAATGCCTCCAACTGCTTTTTTCCTTAAATCAACTGCAGGCAAAGTGAAACAACGTCGCCGAGGTTCCACCATGGTTTTTACCAAGGTGTCAGCAAAAAGTTTTTCCTGCAAAAGGTGAAAACTTCCAATCAGTATGAAACATAACAAGCTGCTCTGGAGAAACAGAAAGCAATAAAAATATATTGAGAGAATTTACAACATTGAGCATGTGATATCAAACATCTAATTGATATTTCCATTAAAAAAAAACTGTTATTTACTGATGAAGCTATTTCAATATTATCAGTTATCAGCTATTTCTCATGTTGGCTTAAATTTCTCGTTAATTTACAGAGACTCAACCTGATTTATATTACAATTTCTCCAAAAAAAAATTGTGAAAATACTTCTTCATCTCCTCTTCTTTGATAGAGTTATCTGTGACTAGCAGTCCTTATATTAAGCCTATAACCATCTGGAAACAAATACCCATCAGATTGAAATCCATTGACACATAGGATAAGGTTCAACATCTGCAGGGCAAATGAATTCCTAAAGTCGCAGTTCAACCAAAAAGTGTGTATCTTTCTACAATAGCACCATAAATATAAGATAATTTAGGGAATTTAGCTCAGAAAGACAACTTTGTAACTTTTCTATTAGCATGATATTAAACTTGATGGTAACGCACCAGCCAAGAAGAAACAACAGGCCATTCAGTGGCAGGAAGTGATTGGCTCCCACCACTTCCAAAGGCAACTCCTATTCTCACCTCAGGAGTTGATACAAATGAGTACAGAAGTGCTTTTCCATCTAGAATTGGCGTAGCAAGAAGCTGCAAATAACGATTATTAGATTAATAAAAAGAAAAAAGGATTAAACCAGTTTCTTAGCAATGCAGGAAAATCGGTGACCAGGCTCAATAACCAAAGAAAGAAACTCTAATAGTAACTGCAATAAGCTGGTAATATAGGTTGACAATTCTTAAAGTATCAAGGTTTAACTACTTCCTCAAATTCAAGCAAATTTGTGATATGTCTTACTTTAGTATACATATTTTCACATATTACATAAGCAAAATGCAAAGGATAGCTTTACATACATCACCCTTGATATGAAGACTGTTAATCACAATTCGAGCAGTTCCAATCAATGGCTTTGCAAGCTTAGCAAGCAACAAAATGCTCATTTCACTTGTATCCCAATCAAAACCCAGTTGGAGAAATCGCTGCAAAAGGCCAACAGAGCACAGAGTCATATATACCTCAAGAAAAATGAACGGTGAACAGCTAAACTACCTTACAAGCAAATTAAGCAATGGTAATAGACGTAGGACAGTCAAATACAGTCATTTAGGTGGCATTTGGTGAGCTGACAACAGGTTCATAGATTCATTACTTACTATCTTCAATGTTTAATTTGCATCTAATAAAGCTTTAGTTTTTCCAAACTATGCATATTAGAAAATTCCCCGACCACTTGCTCATATAGATCACAAAAGCAGTGGCAGTAGAAGAAAAGAGGGCAACAAAAACAGTGAAAGTACCAAAAATCCTAGTAATCGTGTAATAGTGATGGTGCAAAACACATCAAGGAAAAATGAAAATACAAATTCCGACAAGAATATATTTCTCACACTGCTCACAAAAACAGATGATGATATAAATGCTACTCCTGTTCTCCCCTCCCCTATTTTTCCTTTTTTTTCTCTACCTACCAAAATTACTATAGAAGTACGATTTAAGGGAAGATTAAATATATAAGAATTATATTTACTAGTGACATTTGAAATAGAGGGAAACCAAAACCTGATCACCAATAGTTGACCAACGCATCCCTCTCAGAGCCAAGCTAGGAGGGCATGATCCTAGTGAAAACTCCTGTAGCTCAACTCTTTCCTGTATTTAGTACACATCACACAAATATCCAATCTCCATAAAGTGTTCAAGCCGTTTTGATAAACTAATTAAAGTTCTATCATAGAATAAAAGATCATTACTCACAAGAAGTCTTGGTTTCCGGAGCTTTATACGTTTCTAGAGACACAAAAATTAGAAATTAGCTTAGTTCATCTATCAAAATACAAAATACATGTCTAAAGAGAGCCTTGAACAGAATGAAGGATTCTGACCATAAAATGTAACATTAACGAATCTTTAACTAGAAGTTTATCCACTATATGACCATTTTTATTTACTATATGACGAAAGGTAAACAAGTAACTATTGGTCCTTTCGGCGAAGACATAATCAGCATAGCATTCTGTTTCTTTATTCAATATTTGAATTGAGACCCGCAACATGAAATACCACGTTAGCTAATGTCTGAAGCATGTAGCTTCTGTAGTTCAGAGTCTAGAGTTTTCTGCTATGCACACTCAATAGAAGTTACATTCTTTTACTGTAATATAAGTCTGATAGTTCAATACTTCTACGCAATTCCTCTGTATTTTTAAAGCATAAGTACAGTCTACACAGTTCATTTAAATCATAGATGAAAAAAGAATGAGTATGTAATATGCTGTACATACATACATACATACATACACGTATATATGTGTAGTGCAGCCAAATAAGAAGAACCTATTTAACAACAATTTATGTATTGTCTCTTGAATAAGGATGAAAAACTAATCGATGTGTAGCAAATGAGAAAAGGTAGTGAAATTTCACCTCAACAATAGCAGATAGCCTTATTGAAAACTTGGCATTAAAATAGTTGGACCAGACTTCTGTCAACAACTTATTCAACCACTCACAATGCTCCAATGGTGTGATGGGCTATATGAACAGGAACTTGAGGTCAACTTCAAAAGTCACACTAGAAGGTGAAAAGGAGGAAAGGTAGGGGAAAAAGTACCGAGACATTCAGTATGATCCTCTTCCATTTGTTATCCAAGTCCTCCACGAGTAGTTTGCGTTGGTATTTCCCATACTGAAAATGAAAAAGCAGCACCTCAAACATTAACTACTAGTATAGTACACCAATCAAAAAGCAGTCAATAACTCAACTCAGATGACAAATCAGGGAGATTTGTTTTCACAGAATTTGACGCTACAAAACATATTTTTTATCAAGTTACTGACATCTGTGATGGATACAAGTACAGAATACAGAAAATTTTAAATATGTAATATTGGAAACACTACTATAATTCTATAATGAATATAAATGAAAAGCCTAAGATATTTATAGATTTTCGTGAAAACATCTACCATTATAATTTTATAATTATTAGATATGAGTTTAAGCTTGAGCAGTAGTACTATGAGTAGGAAAATGTTAACAGTCGTAACAAATGCTTAACATGATCCATAACAAAGTAACTGTTTTGTGGAAACATAATTGGGAAAAAGCTTGGTAGGACTAGTTAACAATCTAAACGTGTCATTGATGCATTTGTGAAATTGCCCCAATCAAACAAAATCAAGATATACTAAATGCATTTTAATATGAAATCAAATTGATTAATCAGGCAAGATGATCCATAACAAAATAAATTTTCTGGAAACATATTTTCGCAAAAAGCATAGAGAGATGACAAGACAGTGGTAATGATCAAAAGTGAGGATTGAAAACCTGTATAGTAGTCCACACAGCAAGAACAAGAGGAACCCAAGAGGAGGCAGAGAAGAGCCATCTCTCAACAGCCCAAGCAATCAGAATCAGAGGAATGAAAACTGGAATTCTGGGCTTCTCCTGCAAGAGATGATTGAAAAAGTCCACAGCAGCCTCTTCAATGTTAATTGAAAGGACCCTTTTCTTCAAGGTCATTGTTTTGCTATTGGTAAGCACCAAAACTACAAAAGGGAAGTTTTTTGGTTCAAATTTTGTAGATTTTGGTGTTTGGCTTTCTTAATTCCCCAAGTGTCAACTTTTCCTATCCATGGCAGTTAGAAGACCAAGGCCAAAGACTCATGAGGATGGAAAATAAACCATAAACAGAGGAATGTTTGGGAGTTGACAAATCTTGAAGGGTTGTTAGATTAGAATTCAGAAGAAGAAGCTGTAAGAAAGAGAGAAGATGAAAAGTCAGCTGAGGGAATGCTGCAGCATAAGAGGACGTTTGCCTTGGACAGAAATGAACTGCTCACAAGTTGGAAACTTTGAATCAAATCTAAAGTGCAACATATTGTGTCCTCAGCCACCTTTGCAAAGGTTCCTGTTCCAAATGGTGGGTCCCATTTTCAACTTTTCTACATTGAATTTATTATTTTTAGTCACATCATTTGTTCTGCATACTAAACTAAGGATAATAACCTGTTTAATTTGGATCTATGCATGAATTCGGATACAGAATAAACAAATGTTTCCACAATGGAAATATCCTTGAAGATACCTTAATAGATTCTGTTAGTAATGAAAATTTATAGAAACTACAGCATTTGACTTTTATTTTACATTTAACATTTATTCTTCTAATTTTATATCTTTTAATCAATATTAATAAAGTGTGTTAAAAAAAATGTGTATCATCAAATATGTTGTTAGTTTTCCTCTGGGCTTAAACATGTGAACAAAATACATTGTTTTTTAATTAAAAATAGGGTTACGATAATATAAGTTAAACATTATAAACAAATATATTTATGTGTTATCATAGAAAAAATAAATAAAATGTCTCATCTCATATCTAATGAGAAGAATAAATACAAAAAATAAACATGAAAAATGAGAAAATGCCAAAATAGTCTTAATTTGCCTTAAAAGTTAGATAAACATAATATGGCTAATAAACAAAATCAAACATGAGTTGCACATTGGAGTTAGATTTTCTTAATTTTTATTGTAACATAATTGTTTAAACAACTTGTTTTTTTATAAAAATATTTTTTAAAAAGTTAAAAAGATATATTTAAGTTACCTTTTAAATTCAATTTCTAAATAATATATTATTTTTTAAATAATAAAGGTTATTTACTTTTGAGTATTTTTTTTATATTAAAAAGTATTTGTATCTTCATTAAAATAGTTTATTTAAAAACAACTGATAAAATAGTGAGAGGATAAACATAACCATGTTGGAATAACATGTAACTATGAAAGATAGTTTTGTCCACAAAAATCATAAACATTTTTTTATACTTTTAACTGTCTCTTTCTGTCTTCTTCATAGACGCTACAAAGTTACTTTAAAAAAATATACTTTTTTCTGTCATTTTGTTCTGTTACTTTTTAAAAGAAATTTGAGATTTTAATAAATGTTTATTAAAAACTATTTTTTCCTTTATAAAATTAATCGAACATACCTTAATCTGTTTGAAATAAATAGTTTCCAATTTTGTTTGTGGGGGAAAATAATATGTTAATAAAATCAGTTATTCATTATAGAAATCAATGTATTTGAAATCGAAATTTGTTATTAATTTTGGTTTTTTTTGTATAAGTTGGGAAAAAAACAAAAAGAAACTGAAAAAAAAAATAGCTAATATAGAAGATCAGATTACATCTGACAGTAACTAAGTGGGAGACACGAATCAGGAAATGAAGCCAAGTCTATACACAAAAAAAGGACACGTTAAGATCAATATCCAAAAGAAAATTTATTTTATTACATTAAAATTAGTTTTATATAAGTTAATTATAAATATTTTTTGTAGAAAATACTTTTAACACATAGATTACTTTTAGTTTGCGAAAATGTTTATTTTATTTTTACAAAAGTTATTTAGACATGCTTACAATTCTCATCACAGGAAAAATGGTATCATATTTTTTAAACCATTACAAAATACTAATGCAATGTATAAAATAAAAGGTTAATGTTTAAGTGAACAAATATAGGATAAATTTATGTAATTTGATAATATTTAAAAAAAAATTAATGCAACTTATTTAGTAAAAAATATATTATTATCACATCTAATAATTTCACGTCTAAAGTTTAAGACAAAGTTAAATATCTTTTATACTATTTTTTAAAATAAAATTGAAATAAAACACACAATAGACAATATTTTATCTTATATGTATATATAGAGTGATTAATTCTAACGATTGAATGAATTTGATATTAGAATAATCTTTATTGTAAAAATAAGAAATTTTGAAATTATTAAATCCTTAATTATTACAAATTTAGTCAATATATTCTTATGCTTCCTCCATTTCTTAGCTTTTTATAAATTTTAAAATTTATACATTTTCTGATGTAAATAACATTACCTTTTTTTCATCCATAAGAGTTATATATATATATATATATATATATATATATATATATATATATATATATATATATATATATATATATATATAAACTTTCAATAATTCAAATCCTCTATTCAATTAACTGAACTAAATATTTGATAACATAAGTAATATTTCAAAACGAAAAAGCATAAATAATATGATAGGTGGGACCCAGCCACAATTTTATAGTGAGTGAGATCTTGGCCGGCTGGATCAAATTCAGTTGGAGCAACCAACGGCTGCAATTAATTGGACCTGTGGTGGTACCCACATGCATGTGGTGTAGCCGCGTGCGACTTGGTCAAAACTAATGGCCTCCATGAATATATAAAAAAAAAAGTATTACTTTTCAAACTATGTTTGAAAATAAAATACTATTTTAAATATTCACCTACTTATATTGACCCATAAATCGACTTATTCTAGATTATAAGAAAAATATCAGCAACCCTTTTCAAAATAATTTTAATATTCAAACATAATAATCTTTTTTCTGAAAATGTATTTTTCTTTTTTTATCTATGTGATATACTGTTTTTTTTTTATAAAAGATCATGACTTTTAGAGTTTTTATAAAACAACAATGAAGAGAGATCTTAAGTAATGCACTTGTTTAGCTAGCCTACAAAGTATGAGTTAAAATTAACTAATCGAATATTTTAGAATAACTTATTTTAAATGGTCAAATTAACATTTGAAATTAGCAAATTTCGAAGGCGTCATTTAATTTTTTAAAATTATCATTTTGTCCAAAATTTTAAACAATTATAATAATTATTATAATAACATATATCTAAAGAATAAAGTAAAACAAATTATTTCCGTTTAAGGAGCTGAGGTTAACTCTAGTTTTTCAAATGATTTCTAAATTTCAAGTTTAGTTTTTTTTTTTCATTTCATATTAATTGTCGTTTAGTCAAAATAGAAAATTATATTTAGAAAAACACCGCTCACAGTGACGCGTGGAGCTCACCCATCAACTCATTCGCGCCATTTCGCTCCTCCCGGCACCTCATCACTTCTTCCATATTAAGGAAATCCCCAAACTACCCATCCATAATTCTCATACTGCATACGTGTCACGATCCCACTGGCTAGCATTTGCATGGGCCATGCAAAACCTAAACTCTATATATACAAACACACTCATCTCTCCAAATCTTTGCCTCCATCGTCTCCATACAGAACAATAATCTTCATCTTCTTTCCATTTTTCTGTTCACTGTTTTTATTTTTACCTCAGATCCAATTAAAGCAAACTGAATTACCGATTCCATAACTTCTGTTTCTCTTGTCGGCGATTGTTACCTTTCTTCAAAACCAAAAGCCATGAGCCCTTCACACTTCCATTCAAAGAGAGAAATCACCTCCGCCAATAACAAGAACACCAATGGATTGCTACCACCACCTTTGAAAATCAGCAAGGAATCTCATTTCATAAAAAAATCCTCACCACAATCCTCATCTTCATCGTCATCATCAATATCAACCTCGCTGGTTAACAGTGCAATGCCGGCATCATCGTACAGACCGCAGCAACAACGTCACCCGGTCATCATTTATACACATTCTCCAAAAGTTATCCACACTCAACCTAAGGATTTCATGTCATTGGTGCAAAAACTCACCGGCCTCTCTCGTTCGGATTCAGAGGACGAGGACGAGGACAACCCACCGCCGCTACAACCCTTGAAGCAGGAGTCTGGTGGTAGCCTTGCGGCGGTGATGGGAGACAAGGAAAGTGATAGAGAAAGTATGATTATTTTGAGAAACGAGGAAAATGAGGCATCGTCGGCGATAACAGAAGAAAATAATTGTAGCAGCAGCATGGGAGAAAACCAAGTTAACTCTTGTTTCATGGCAGGGGAGGGACCGATTATAGAGCCTCCGATGACCCCTTACGTGACAATGATGGCGCCGAGCTCCACAAAGTTCGTGTGTTCGAGTCCGCCATTAATGAATTACTCAGATTCTTTGTTCTTCTCACATAACTTGAGGGCCTCTATTCCATCACCGGCCACATTGGAAGGGACGAAAGAGTTTCGTGATCGCTGATTATAGTTTAACCTTTTTTTGTTTGAGTCAATAAAGGTTCTAGTTTTTTCAGGATAGAACTTCATTTTTTTAAGAATTATAAATGGTTTTTGTTTTTGTAGAAAAGTTGTATCTACAGGAATTTTTACAGTAGTTACTTTCATACCCAGTTTCATAGAATTTTAATTCAGAATAATAAAGAAAGATATAGCTTTCTATGTGATATGTTTGCCATGCATGACATGATCCTTTCTTTTTACAGCTTCAGAAAACTTCCACATGTTTTGTGGATCATGTTGGTTTCATACGTAAATGTTTTTATAATCTGTGAACAAGTATACTTTTAGAAAAAAGACGATGTGAATCATGAAGCTGAAAAAGTTATGTTCTCAAGTATTAGGTGGTTTCCACGAGTTGCAAATATTTCATAATCTCACCTAATTTTTCTGTGTGGATAATCAAATATAAGAAAGAATAGTTTTTTCTTTTGTTTAAATTTGAAGTGTTAGAACATAACTGACAGGCCACAGTTATAAAGGAACAAGACGCGTGAAACAATGGCAGCAATTAAAATAGCTTGTCCCAACAGTATATTATTCGAACGTTGTTTTGTTTGTTTTAAGCAAACAAGCATCACTTTTAGGAAAGTCGCACATATGACACAATAAACAAATAATGAAGACGAAAGTTTATATTTTGGGAGGACCACAGTTTGTGAATCAGAAGTTTAAACTAAGCTGTCATTTTAATTTTGGCATATCTATAGATAACTTTGAGGTGAGAATTTTCCCGTAATGTATATATCATTATGCTATCAACAAATCAGTATTAAAATCATAACGATTTCAAATACTGGAAAATATATATATCTTAAAAGAATATTTAGATGTTACAAATTATTCATGTTTGCAAGTAGAATGAAATCTGTCAAAATCTTTGGATGCACACTACACTCTATAGATATCTCCTCCGAATATAGTTTTATTCCGTGACATCACCAACTTATTTAATAGACACTATACAACCCAATATCTTGAACCTAAATTACTTAGTCATACGTCAGCTAATATTGCTATTTGAATTATTTAATTATGCATTTCTCAGCAACTAAAAAATCTATGCATTTACAGATTTAAATTTTATTTGTTGACAGATACCATACATACATACATACATACATACATATATATATATATATATATATATATATATGTGTGTGTGTGTGTGTTTTTTTTTTATGTTTGTGTTTTTTCATGATTGGATGTTATGCAAGAGTTTTACGTAGGAAAGTGTAATTGCATTTTCTAATTAATTAATTTGCTTCCACACATCTCTATATACAAGAGAAAAGCAATATTAAACAAAAACATATACACAGAACATTTAACCATGCAACAATCTATTTTTTCTTCTTTTCCTCTTTATCTCTTTCAATTGTAACAGGAGCTGCTGGTACGCTGAACCACCATTCCTTTAATCTCCTCGTCAATCTCTCGGTGCTAGTTTTCCTCAGAGGCGAATATCTTGTGAATATCTCCAAGAAGAGTAGCAAAACTATGTATTTATAGGGCATGAAAGCCAAAATCAAGGCTGCTGATAGAAGGCAAAAGGCCAACTTCTCTGTGGCCTGATAACCATATAAATGGAACCAGGTATCATATATTGGATGAAATACTCAAATAACATTTTAAGAAGTTTTTCACTGTCAACCCATCAGAGATATGACTTTTAAGACAGTTTTTTTATGAAATAAGGACTTATCATAGAGAGAAACTATGGTTGGAATGTGTACACAGTGTGTATTATTCATTAAGAATTGAATATTAGCAAAAGGGAAAGAATGAGACAGCACCTGAGGAAAAATGGACAGCAACAGGCCGCGAAGCTTGAGCAAAATTACGTTGCCGTCCTGGATGAATTGTTCAGCTTGAGAGACAGCATTCTGAACGGCCAAAAGCTGTTCCATTGTATTCATTGGGGGAGGAGCAATTACTTTAACTTCAGGAACTGACCTACCTTGGCTAAACCATCGGGTAATTATCATAAAAACAGCAAATAACATAAGCATCAGTGATGCAGCATAGCCAAGCCAATTCCTGCAATAATCCGATTATCTAAGTTAATGAAACAAGGGAAATCTGTCATCACAACAAGCACCAAAAAGAAAGCTGAAAATGAGAACCGAAGGGCTTATTTTGTTTGAATAAAACAGAGAAAAGTAATTTTTTAAAAATCAAACAAGTTCTGAAGTATTCAGTATTTCTGTGTTTTTCACTCACATAAAATATTTGGTATTTCTTATATGTTTAAATTATCAAAACAATGAAACAGCAAATACAATTGGATTTTCACATGAATCACTAAATATGCCAACTCAGAAGGTGCAAACAAGCGTATCATGCCTCCCTAAAACAAAATCTTTTCCACCCTCCAACTTTAACAACCACAACGGATCTTCGGCTGGCAATGGAACACCACCTAGAATAGGATTTTTCACCTTCTTTTTGTTATAAATAAAGGAAGTTTCGATCATTGTAACGAGTTCTTTTCATATGAAAACATGTACAAAAATACTGACTAGGCAATACATACCAAAGATTATGAACTAGATAAATGGAGTACACCAAATTCGTGTGTAGCACTATGATTGCAATGAAGACAGTTCGGGGGGAAGAGGTAGAGAGGAGGAGGGTGTGTTAGAGCCTGGCATGTTAAATGGAGAGGTGTACTGGTAAGGCAGATAACATTGGTTTCCAGATCAATTTATGAGAAAATCATTGTAAGGGAATATCACAGTTGTTATAAATTAGTTTGAAAATTGCTTAGATATGATTCATATGAATCATGTTAAAATATCAAGAAAACATTTTGTAATACTATTAATGTATCAGAATATTTTTACATGATCTTTTAGCATGGGTTTTCTCAAGGAACCCAAGATTAATATATAATTAGACGCTGGTGCTGTCTTCTATATTACATCAAATTGCATCAGTCCAGATCAACAACAATTTCAAATTATTCAATCTCTATTACGCTTCCCCCCTCTATATTAAAGGCCTACAATTTCAACAAACCAAACATATAACTTCAGAATCTATGAATTCTTACCAAGCTACATACATGCTTATTCAATGTTGATACTTGGTAGGAAAAGTTTTGCTGGTCATAGTTCTACCTAAGCGGAGTCCAAATATGGTGTAAAACAAACCCAAGAAAGAATTCTTGTTCAATGCTTATTGAGTTATTCGTGTTCAATGTTTATTGAGTTATTCTCAACACCATTTATTATTACAATAGTATCCCATAGCAAATCATCCAGAATTTCCCCCTGAAAATAACTTGTCAAATTTCTATAACAATTTCATAAAAAATATATTTTCTATCTCCTGCCTCTTGACAAAAAACAGATCAACAGAATATTACTTGATTTAAAGAAGTTTTACCGGTAAATGATGTAACTGAAAAACAAACAAAACCCTGAAGACTTCCTTAGATCATCCCAATATGCCAAAGCTTGAAGAGACTTCCAAAGTTCATTTATAGGAAAAAGTAACTCCTGAAAGTAGATGAAATTATCAGTATCAGAATAGGATAATACTTAAGCTAGGTTAACTATTCTAAAATTTATCATTCTACAATGTATAACAGTTTGACTAAAGGGTTATAAAGAGCATACTAAAATAGTACCTTCATGACAGCTAAATTAGTGTCAATACCGTCAACTTTAACACCATCAACTGTAGCTTGTGCAGATATAACCTTTTTATGATTGTTCTTAGATTCTTTAATCGCTATTTCCAATTCAGTCATTTCTCCAACAGATATTTCACCCACAGCAATCCTGCTCTCATTTGAGTTGTTTGAACTTGTTCCAAATACAAATCCTAAGTTAGAAACCATGTCCAAGGCTGAGATAGAACGCATTCCACCACCATCCTTGAAATCATTCTCACGATCTGACTCTCTTCTGTTTGCCATATTTGCAAGGGTTTCTAATACCAAGTCTCCACCTGGAAGCTGATCACATAAATTAAACATGAGAAGAGCATCATTCTGTACAGGAATCGGGGAACTAATATCCTGAATAGCTTGTAAACGCAAAATTCCTAAAACAGCCTTCCAAAGCACTTCATCCCGTGCAACCCCTTTAATTCCATATTTGCTTATGAATTTGTGAACATACAGAATCTCTTGGATGATAGCTAACCAATAATCACGACGTGCATGACCTTTAAGTTCTGGAAACTCTAGTATAACAGGTTCTGATCTACAAGAGAAGTACTTTTGAAAGTTAATAACAAGATAAATTTTCAGCAGTTATAATTGTTAAATTACTTACAGGGACGATGAACTATAGAAGACTGCCTTGTCAAAAAGTCGAGTACCCCATGGTCCAGTCAACTCAGGTTTAACAACTTGTTTAAGATCTTCTGACAAGTCGTATCTTTTTGGTTTATCATATGATACAACACGAAGTGCTTCGAAATGAAGTGCATGATCTGTCAGGATTAACCTTCCTGCATCATGCCACAAAGAGAAAAGTTAAGAATAAACAATGTATACTCGTACTTTATCACTAAGTATATATAATAAATTGGTGGGGCATGTGCTTAAGAAACATAGCTAATAAATTTATCCTTTTCCCACACTTACCAGGCCAGGTTGATATTCCTACATGCTCAAGGACTGGTTGTGTTGTGACTGTTCCATCAACCTCGAGAATCTTCTCTTCTCTAGAGAATCTTACAGCAGCCAATAGAGACGACTCAGAACTGCTCTTCATTTTTCTTATAGCTCTGTTAAATAAACATAAAAATTAAATAAGTTATGCAAAAAAAAAAATTGTGCATACCACTGATCGCATACTAAATAATGCAAGAAAACAACAGACTGTTGCATCAGAGACTGACGCAGATAAATACAGAAGCTCCCTCTCTGAAATTACAAAATATAAAATAAAAAATTAAACTGAAAATGTTATTGAATAATTTTGGCGTGTGATTAGAAGCAATGAACCTGAACTTCAGTCCACAAGCCGGAGTCAGAATAACCATCACAATTATGTGCATACACTAGCCTAAATTTTCATTACAAACTTAATAAGGTGTTCAAGTGCTAATAGGGGAGAAAGGCTTTCTCAAATAATAAGCATGACTGTCGTGAGTCTTTAAACAACACCATCACCTTTTACCGATGTTAAAGGATACAGTAAAACTGCACTAACCCTTTTCCTGTTGTTAAGGAACCTAGAAGAGGCTTCTCAGTTTTCAGAGAAAGAAATATAAAGATGGGAAAAAATACTTCAGTAATCTTTATTGAATTATAAACAAAGAAGCTACGGATAAATTCTCCTTCTAAGGATTTTCCCTTTCAACAATAGAGCTAAAGCCCAGTTCTCAAATGATGACCAAACAGAATGCCCACGCTTCTATCCCCTCCTTCTATTTATGCATTGAAGGTAAGACCCGAGAAATTTAGAGATTATAAATAAGAGTGTAGAAAATAAAGAAAGGTACTTTAAATAATAGAAGTTGAAGATTAGAAAAAAATAGAACGTTATGTTTTAAAACCACTTGAGATATTATAGGGCACTACCAGTTGGTTTCTTTTAGTTATAATATAATTTATTTTTAAAAGATAAAAATGATTTATAAAATGAGAAATAGAAATAGAAGAAAGGGAAAGGGGAGCGTAGAGAGATAGCTACGTAAAAACTGAGAGAAAGAAAAAGAGAGCACGGTGAGACACATAGATTCAAGAGGAGAAAATTATTTTTGAGAAGATAGCAAGAATCTGCGATTGATTGATCTTTATCATGAAGTTTTATAATTGACTAAGGTATGGAAAGCTTACCTTTATTTTATTGTATGATGAATTTGGGGATATCTCTGATTTTTGTGGATGTATGGGAAAATCCTCTTTTATTATTGATAATTGTAGTTGCTAATTTTAAATGCTTTGAAGAACAGTGTGATGTGTGTGCTCTAATTGGATGATTCATGATGTTTCCTTTTTCTCTATAAACAAATTTGAAAAGATAAATTTTTAAGAAGACATTTAATCAGATTTATGAACAGATTTACCTTCTAATTATAATAAGAAATAAATTAAGGATTAAAGTTTTTTTATTTCATTGTAATTAAAAGTTGATTAGGAACTAGAATTCTTCTCATGATTATAATTTGACGAGTTAGGATTTTTGGTTTAAACACAATTATAATTATATTAGGAATTACGTTTTTCTTCTGGTTGTAATTAGGAATTAAGCATGGTTAGAATTTCAATTTGTAATCAATTGGATCTAATTAACCCTATCACGATTAGAAATTGAAATTGATTATCAATTGGATTCTAATCATGATAGAGTTAATTAGGATCCAATTGATTACAAATTGAAATTCTAACCATACTTAATTCCTAATTACAATCAGAAGAAAAACCTAATTCCTAATATAATTATAATTGTGATTAAACCGAAAATCCTAACTCGTCAAATTATAATCATGAGAAAAATTCTAGTTCCTAATCAACTTTTAATTACAATAAAATAAAATAAAAACTTTAATCCTTAATTTATTTCTTATTATAATTAGAAAGTAATCATAACCTTAATCTGTTCATAAATCTAATTAAATGTCTTCTTAAAAATCTAATTAAATGTCTTCTTAAAAATTTATCTTTTCAAATTTGTTTAGAGAGAAAAAGGAAACATCATGAATCATCCAATTAGAGCACACACATCACATTGTTCTTCAAAGCATTTAAAATTAGCAATTACAATTATCAATAATAAAATAGGATTAGCTTCCCATACATCCAAAAAAATCTGAGATATCCCCAAATTCATCATACAATAAAACAATAAAATAAAGTTAAGCTTCCCATACTTAGTCAATTATAAAACTTCATGATAAAGATCAATCAATCACAGATTCTTGCTATCTTCTCAAAAATAATTTTCTCCTCTTGGGTCTATGTGTCTCATCGTGCTCTCTTTTTCTTTCTCAGTTTTTCCGTAGCTATCACTATACGCTCCCCTTTCCCTTTCTTCTATTTCTATTTCTCATTTTATAAATCCATTTTTATCTTTTAAAATTAAATTATATTATAACTAAAAGAAACCAACTAGGTGTGCTCCCTATAATATCTCTATAATATCTCAAGTGATTTTAAAACATAACGTTCTATTTTTTTCTAATCTTCAACTTCTATTATTTAAAGTACCTTTCTTTATTTTCTACCCTCTTATTTATAATCTCTAAATTTCTCGGGTCTTACATTTAACCTAATTCCCTGCCTCTACAACTTTAACCAACAACTATTTCTAATTACCAACTACTCTAATCTATCATCTTCCGAGTGCTGTTGGCACAAACATTAAATCTAAGGGTCCATAAATTTCTCCAAAACTACTTCTGAAAAACTGCACTTAATTTTAAGTAAAACTAAAAAAATTTAATGATTTTTTTTCAATATCTATGCTATTAATGTTGATAGGAACCAAGAAATGAGAATGGGAAAGAAATTTCAGATTTTATTAAATAGGATGAAAAGAACAAGAAATAGAAGGAGTACTTGGAAAGCAAAGATGCCTTACTAAAAAAATTGCTGATTTATGTAGTATATTCTTGTGTGATTTGGAAAGTCTTCCCGATTAAGTGCATATAGCTACTAGTAGAGTAGCCAAAGTAGAAGGGGTAATTGCAGAGATGTCAATGTCATGCCTTCGATCATAGCTATACAAAGCCTTACTACTGACCTATATAAGTAAAGAAGAATAGTATTGTCTATATTCTTGTAAGCCAACCCTCCCACGGTTTCATTCTCTTATAAATCCATAGGATAATCATTGCAAAGAATAGACAGAAGGGATTCCACTAAATTGTTTCAGAAAAATTTACTTGAAACATCAACAAGAATAAGTAAAACTGAGCAGTACTATCTATATTCTTGTAAGTCAATCCTCCCACAGTTTCATTCTCTTACAAATTCATAGGATAATCATTGCAGAAAATAGATGGGAGGGATTCCACTGACCACTTCAAAAAGTTAAGAACAATTAGAAGGAACTTAAACAATGCATAACACTTAAACTATAATACTTGAAGTAAAAATTGTGTCTAAATTTTGCCCGAAAATTTCACTTTCACGCGCTAAAAACTAAAATGTCTTCATCCTTATTAGAGCCAGGGTAGCAACTCAGCCAACATTTTTGCGCTTCCCTCCTCCTTAGAAGCAGAAATTAAGCCAAAAAACAATTTAACAAAGCTCTTAAAAAATAAAAGTAGTTTTTTGGTGAACAAAAGCCCAAAAAAAACAGAGCTGCTATAGAAGCTAATTATAGGAGTTTATATTTTAAAGAAATAAAGCCCATATTGCTAGGTCTAACACTACCTAAATAGAATTTTATAAAACTAGGGTAAGAGTTGATAATCGATCTACCCATCTATATATCCAGTCAATTTCCTTTTAAACTATGAATCATGTCTGAAAGAGTATTTGTCAACATTCCTACTGACAAATATGTCCTATGCCCTGCCCCCCAAAAAAATGAAGAAAGGAAATGAGAAAAAAAGAATCAAACATGCCCATACATAAAAAGCAGGAAAAATGGCCAGTATAAATGAAACTTGGAAGTCAAAGGAATACCAGACAAGAAAAAGATACATTATATTTTTAACTTTCAAGGAATAATTTCAAACCTTTCTAAGCCACTGAGGTACTTGTCATAGATGGGGAACTGAAGGCGACCATCAGTTGATGAACTCAGCGCCTCAAAAAGATTTTCACTAATGATGACATCAGCAATGATAGGAATTGAAGGGGCTATTCGACAGAAAGCTTCTAAACCAACTGATACCTCCTCGTCAACCTTCTAGAATGTTTGACACCCGTCAATATTCAGAAAGACCAAATTACTAAAGATAACACAAACTAACCTATGGTATGCATATAAGAGACATATATAGATCAATAAGAGGATACAAACTTATTAATTATATCTATTTGTATGCATATAACAATGGAAACTCACAAACTATCAAGTTCAGAGAAGACCAAAGAAGATATTTTGAGTATAATTTCTGGTCATCCATAGAAATGAACAGAGATAACTAACAAAGAAAGAAATATATTATTCACTTAAGAATTCTAGTTATTCATTTCTTTGATCCATATTCTGCATTTTATTGTATAAGGCCCACCAGTCTTAACAGCAAAAAGGGCATTTGTGTAGTCTGAAAAACATACACTGGTTAAAGGTTGGCTGTCAGCAGCAGGGACTTCCCAAGCCAACATCATGTCGAATGTCAAACGCCGGAATGTTTTATCAAAGAGATGACCAGTCATTTGTGTAGTCAGGAAAAGTGCCTTGAAACAACAATATTCCAATAAATGCCTTGCATATCGTGATGGATGCTTTATAGAATCAGAAGCCTCCTGATTGAAGCTCTCCTGAAGATCAATTGAAGAGGTCTTAAGGATTCTGCATTACAGTTGAATTTCCAATCAACTTGTGTCAAACAAAAAACAGGGAAAGGTCCAATGCTACCAAATACTCATACAAAATCCAACATAACTAAAATTTGAAAAATGATTATGAAGCAACAATTCCCGAGTAAACAAGCTAATTTGTACAGAACCGCACTTACTTTGAGCATCTACGAACAACTAGGTTTGCAACAGGAGAGAGCTCTCGTATAAAATTCCTCCCAGCAGAAGGAGAATGTTCCATCTCTTCCAATTCTTCATCAAAGTAACTTTTCTTGCCAAGCAACCATTTAAATGACCCTTCTTTTACCAAACCTTCAAACATATTTCTGGTTTTGCCGCCTACAGCCATCTGTTTTCGCCTCACGATCTTATCGGGACTGGCAAAAAAGATATCCCATATCAATCGATCTTAAAGTTATTGTCTTTACTGAAACATAAAGGTTACCAATAAAGAAGTCCCACCACATTGAATCCTCAAAACTATGAAACCAAACTACCAAGTACCAACCCAAAATCGCTCAACCTATCCAACCCCATCTGCATGATTTAAAGATATTTCAGTTGGAACAAAGTGGTCACACTTTCACACTACAAACAATTCTTACAACGGAGAACAAAATTCTAATAAACACTTCAAGAAAAATAAAATGAACTAGACTTCTTCCATTAAAAAAACTTAATTCGTCTCATCTTCATCTTTTCGAGAAGTCGGATGAGAACGTTGCCACAGAATTGAAGTCCATAAGTTAATCTGTGAAGCATTTCAAAGGTACTGTAATTTCTAAAAGATCAAGGTATCACTAACTAACAGAATCAAAAATGCAAATTGAGGATAAATAAACCACGAGGGGTGCATCACAAAAAGAGTGTTTAACTATTTCAATTTTGAGAGAAAACAAACACGCACAATTTTGATTTCACTTGAACAATCTCATATATTATCATCGCCCTCCTAAATTCATACAAACAAATGAATAAGACAGACATTCAATCAGACCGACATTGAATCAGAGGTGACCCCAACAAGCTGCACCGAACAAAACCCAAGTGACCTACCTCTAACCGCATAAAAATCTCAACTTTGGCATATGGGCTAGCTTGAAATCGACACATTTTTTACGATCTCAGATAGCGAAGGAATTGAGAACCACCTCATTGCCACAAAACAATCGAAAAAGTGGAAAACTTGGATCATTAGAAAGAAAAGAATCTGAAGTTGGATTGATTGAGGCTGACGAAAGAAAGAATGTTCAGTGATGGATAAGCAGAGAGGGAGAGAGAGAGAGAGAGAGAGAGAGAGAGAGAGAGAGAGAGAAAGGTTTTATCTTTCTGAGAGAAGTATTGGAGCCCGTACCCTGTGTGCAAGGACATAATCAGCAGGAGCCAGATGCAGGAAAAGAAAAATTTAGATATTATTTCAATTTATGATAATTTAAATATTAACATTTTTCATATAATTATAACTTATTATGTAGGGTATTTTATTTTATTAATATTTTCACTAATTAATTTAAAAATCATATTAAATAAATTAAGATTAAATGGTAATAACTCTTTTTACATAATTATGATTCAGCTTTATAATTCTGTTTGAGTTTAATTTCTCTATTTTCAAACTAATATATTATAAATAAAGGATGACGAGAAGTAGTCAAGTAACCAATACATTATTTTTAAATCATTAAAGTTTTTAAGCTTTAATTACAAATTACTTATAAAAATTACAAAATTTTTAAACTTGAATTATAGATTGCACATAAAATATTAGTCTGAATTACATAAAAAAAATTGTAAATTCAAACACATCTTTTTAAGTGATAAAGATTACATAAGTTATGGTGATCTTATTCAGGTGAGAATGAGGCAAATATCAACTTTTTTTTTCTGCATGAATTTCGTTTGAGTGGTTCCATGTGATAAACTTGATTTGATTATAAGTTGATAAATATTTTGTGTGATTAATGATAAATCATAAATCATTAATTATACATTGTGAATATGAATAATGTAAGAGTACTTAATGTGTAAGGTTATCATATTAAATATGTAAATAGTTATAAAAGAGATACCTTCATGTAAATATTAAGTTATAAGATTAATCAAGACATTTAACTCTAATGAATAACATAAGCATTAAATTATATCACTATAAAAATCATTAAATAATAATTAATTTAAAAAATGACTAATTTAAATATTAATTAAAATAATGATTATTAATCTTTAAAATAGTCTTTATTATAAATAAAAATTATAATTAATTATGAATTAGATTTTAAATTAGTCGCTATTAATTTTTTGGTTTAATAGCCAACTTTGTCCCTAGTTTGGTTGGCAAATCTTAATTTAGTCCCTCTTTAGAAAAGTGTTTGAAATTGGTCCTTACTTTTACATTTTTCAGTCAAAATAGTCCCTTCCGTTAAATATAATCAAACGGAGTTAATGGGTTAATGATGTGGCACTACTTCTTGATTACGTGTCAAAAAATGTGCTTACGTGTTGGTTAATAAGAGAAAAAATGATTTTATTCAGAAATTGGGTTTTTTAATTGAGCAGCAATCTTCTCCCCCACTCGCGGCGTCACACCTCTTTTCTACCGGCCAAGAGCATCACCGCCGATGCCACCTACGCTAGACGCAACAGCTCGAAACCTTCGTCCCTGCTTTTCGCGCGCGAGAGGAGTCTCGTCTATTCCTGCGACGCCAACGGCATGAACCAGGATCGACACCGTCGCGATTCTCCGCCTCGATCCGCTGCATCTCCTTCGGCTGGCTGAGACCCGCGCCGGTTGCAGCAGCCAACCACTCACGCTGACGCCGCCACCAAGAGCACCACCATACTACTCGTCGGGCTGTCGCCGACGACGTCGCGGTTCAGAATGAAGAAGGAACCAATCTTCTGGGCGAGGGAACTCGTCGCAACAACCTCAGCACCAATGACACGAATGAACGCAGCAGTCATCTAATAAGGATCGGTCTCTGATATCGTTGGACAGCGGATTTCTTCACTAAAGGGTGCAGATTAGGGTTTTGCGTACCAAAACGAAATTGGAGAAATGGGGAATGAGTTCCTGCATTAAAATTTGATGAAGATGATGGGAGTAGATTCTGCCTCATTTTTTATTGGATTAAGAAAATGAAGCAGATTGAATTTGATTTTTGGGGAGTGTAATGTTTATTGGCTAGTCTTCTCCACTTAATGTTTTTCTTCTCTGGATATTGCTTTGCTTTCTGAGTTCAGGTTAAAGAGATGTTGGTGAATGAAGGTACGTAAAGATGAAGAGTGTGATGGTTGGTGGCAGCGTAAGAAGGGGTATGAAAATGATGATGGTTCTGTGTTGACATGGGTGGCATAGAGGGGAGAAGAGGATGAAGATAGATTGGGGTTTTCACGAGCAATTGATTAAGTCATTTGACGCTTTAGCACCCTACTATCTTATCGTGTGATTAGTTCTTCTCATCGCATTCTTTTTCCTTTTACGCCTTCAATTTCTGTGTCTATATCCTGTTGGCGCTTCTTCAAGGTCCTGCAACTTTCACAAATTGAATTGTGCCGAAGTTTGGTGCCAAAGTCTCGTGGCCATATCTTTAATTGGCGCCAAGCTCACGGTGTAATATTTTCTGCCTTCAAATCAACTTCTCAATGAAGGCGGATTTCGTGACCAATGATATGCTTGCACTCACACACGATGCTTTTGATGCCAACAATAATGTAAGCTTGTCGATTTTTGCTTGCACCTATAGTTATTGTATTATTGTAGGTTTTCGCTTTTTATATGAAGTATTGCTTAAACCCTTGCTTACACTTGTTTTGTGGTTTTGATAATCTCAAGTTATCTTAAAATTTAATTTCGTTTATGTTGTTTAATGATTCACATGTTTGCCTAAGATAGAATCGTGTATAGCAACTGGTTGGTTTCTTACGATATTTCTTTCACCAGAACACTCAGTATTTCTTAATGAACAGGATGATGTAGCTATTGAAGGGGAAAGATGTGGAATATGTATGAATGTAGTTATTGACAGGGGAGTTCTGGATTGCTGTCAGCACTGGTATGTGAAGGTACGTAAAGATGAAGAGTGTGATGGTTGGTGGCAGCGTAAGAAGGGGTATGAAAATGATGATGGTTCTGTGTTGAGATGGGTGGCGTATAGGGGAGAAGAGGATGAAGATAGATTGGGGTTATGGGCCGAGTATGAAAACCCAATTTCTGAATAAAATTCTTTCTTCTCTAATTAACCAACACGTAAGCACACACATAAATATATTTTCACACGTAATCAATAAGTAGTGCCACATCATTAACCCATTAACTTTGTTTGGTTATACTTAACGGAAGTGACTATTTTGACTCAAATTTAAAAGTAAAGACCAATTTCAAACACTTTTCTAAAGAGAGACTAAATTGAGATTTGTAAACAAAACTAGGGACAAAGTTGGCTATTAAATAATAATTAATTTAAAAAATGACTAATTTAAATATTAATTTATAAATTAATGATTATTAATCTTTAAAATAGTAATAAATAAAAATTATAATTAATTATCAATTAGATTTTAAATTAATCGCTATTAATTTTTTTTTAAACTTAATTACTGATTAAGAATTTTTTTTTATATATTATTCAAATAATATAACTTTACTTAATATGTTTTAAAAATTATTCAACACTCACTATAAATAAATCAAATAATTGAATAATGTGATATTGTTTATCCTTATCATTATGGTTATAACAAACTCACTTTTTATACTTTCTATGAGTAACTAATACCGTAACCACATTATTATGTTTTATTTTCATATTAAAAATGCACTCCACTATGTTTTTTTATCATTTAAATATTTTATATACGTGATAGCACAACTTTTTTAGGTATTAAATTAGAGTAAAAGTTATAAATCCCCAATTTTTAGATTTCTTAAAGATATAATAAAAGAGTAACAAGAAAAAGGTACTTAGAAAAAGAAAATAAGATTAAAAAAATTAAAGTAGATCTCATCCAATAAACAAATAATAAAAAATGACCAGAAAAAGAAAAAGTGAAAGTGACAAAAGAAAGATTGATAACTTATAACATTAAAATAGATTGAAAATAATTAAATAAATGGAAAAAGAAGGTGAGAATAGAACTGCATATGAAGTAGTTAAAAATTAGGTTTTATAGTTATCTACCACCTCACCTTAATGAGTTAGGTATACCTTTATCTCATTAAGTTCTAAACTTAGGTAATGAAAAAATAAAATAAAGTTTTGATAGAATTTGAAGGAATCATTTGGTATTGGAAATTTTTTTATTTATAAAGTATAAAATATCACCAATTTGTTTTTTTTTCAAACTTTGATAAAAAAAACATAGGATAATATGTTTTCTAAATATATGAAATACATTTTGAAATTTAAAAATTGATTTTACATTTCGGAAAATATATTATGGAAGTGTTACGATGTAGGAAGAAAAACGATAAGGTGTAGGAAGTAATTCCTATTGTATGGGCTTTAACTTGGTACATTGGGCTTTGACCAACTCTAGTTTGAGTCTTGCTCCCTGCACCACCACATAGCTTCTTCCTGCACCTCTTCAATTTATTTATTTTTTCAAAAATATCCTTAAGTTAATTTTTTTTACTTTTACCCTTAAATTTTTATACTTTTAATTAAAAAACATAATTTTGATACCTTGTACAAGGTGAGGATAAGGAATTAAGGTTTTTAATTAAAAACATAAAAAGTTAAGTGTAAAAGTAAAAAAAAGATTAACCTAAAGATGTTTTTGGGAAAAAAATAAATTTGGGAGGTGCAAAAAGAAGGATATGGTGGTGGAGGGAGCATCCCTCCTCTAGTTCATATTCTGTTGATTGGGTTTTTCTTCCCGCACTGTAATATTCTATTTTCTCATCCTTATAATATAAAAAAAATGGACAACATATATCTGTCATAATATTTGATAATTAATTTAAAAATCATATTTTAAAATAAATAATGTAGAACATTTCTAGATTATAATTCAACACTATTCAAAATAATTATACTTTTCTATTACGTGATTCATAACTATATCGATGATTATGTAATATTATGTGACTTGTTCAATTGAAATATATTTCAAATATATTATAATAATGATAAATTAGTCTCTTTTTTTTTTATATTATAAGGTTGAAAGAAGAAAATAGAAAAATGGAGTAAGAAATAGTTCGGTTTGTCATGTATCACTATGGGCTTCTCGTTTTGGGCCTTTTTGCTATGGTGTTAACATTGTTGAAAATTCCGTTCCCCAAATTTTTTGTATAAAACATGTTTCTTCATGCATTTCCACAAAATATAAGAAATTTCGTTTTTCTCCTTTTTTTCTTAATTGTATAATTAGAAAGTAATTTACAAAAGTTAAAATTCAGCGTAAAAATGATTTTGAGAATTTTCAATTCAGAAATTAAAAATAACTTTTAAATTATACAATTTGAAAGTCAAAAATGATTTTCGAATCATATAATATGGAAGTAATTTTTTTTTATCTTTAAAAAAACCTTCAAATTACAAAATCGAAAGTAAAAAAGTCTTTAAAATTATGTAATTTGAAAGCTAAATAATTTCAAAAGTATGTAATTTGGAAACTATTTTTTTTTTACCTATCTTCTCAAAGTCCTTCTTCATTTTCAGATTAAGAAATCCTAGTAAAAATGACTTTCAAATTTTATAATCTAGAAAAGGCAAAAACAAATTATTTATTTATTTATTTTTACATCAAGAGAAAATTCATGGAGGTGGAGGAATAAGCTGCCAAAATCAAATCATAATCTTTGACAACAGTTCCTTTCATCACAAAAACTTTCGTACAAGTGCCATTAAAAAGATTTAAACTTCTGACTTCAATAAGCATTATTCACTTACTATTGTACCCAATGATATTTAGAATTTTTTATTTTTCAATTTCTTTAAAAGGGTGCAGTAAATTATAAATAACAAAAAATGTTGAATGGCGATGTTTTATTGAACCGAAAAAAAATAAAAAAAGAATGAGTAATTGATGAGTTGGTAATTGGAATTGAAGAACATGTTATAACTTATTGTCTTGGCTGTATATGTGACTAGGAATAATGAATTATGTGAATAGCAGTTACAGAAAGTGTAGGTGCAAAAACCTCTGTGGAAACGGAGGCTGATGTGAAGTGAATAATTAGCAGGAACTGAATGGCAGATTAGAAATTCAGTATCCCTGAGCAGTGTTGTGAAGAGACAGCAGTCTTGATTTTGGTCCAAAGCCTATCTTGCCAAGTCAACACCACTTGACTTTAACAGAGGGAGATGAACATGTTGGTTTTAAGAAGATAACAACAAAGTTGTGGTGAGAGTGTTTGTTGCAATTCTAGAGTCATCAACTTTGTTTTCAATGTTAAATCAAGACCATACAAACAGATACTGATGCTTTTGCTTCCATTTTTGCATAATTGGTGGGGTTATGGTATACCTCACCAGCTAGCAACTTCCACTTTCACTTCACAACCTTGCTAGTGACTTCTGAGCCCACTGTACTTCTCCTTGGATCCTTGAACTTGCCCAACTTTTTTTGGTATAACACTCGTTTAATCTCTCTATATAAGAAACAATTTTGTTCTAGCCAGATAAGGTAAAATCATGGTAAACAGTGACACAAACATATATTTCTATATTAAAAAATAAATTTTAAACCTAATTCAATTTTATAAAATTAATTTTTAAACTAAAATTTCCGTTTATTTATATATTAACTTTATTTTTGATATAATATATAATAGATGGTTGATTTTCTTTTTATGCATGAATACATCAACATATAATTGACGGTTGATTCTTTCTTCATGCATGAATACAGTAATGAGAAAGTTAATTTGATTATTAATTAGTGTTCTCCTCCCCAACTACTACCTCCAAACATGTGTCCCCAGATCTCAATCCATATAGGGAATATATGATATACCCATCTTTGAAGCATCAAGTTAACTTTAAGACCCTTTAAGTCCATATTCCTCCTCCTTATTCATGCATGGTAGCTCTAAGAGACAAGGAAACAGCATGGTCAAAAGTGGGTCAAATAAGGAGATTGAGTTGGAGTGAAGAAGCAAAAGTGGCTTTAAAAGGTTCAGAAGCTCTTATCATTTTCCTGAAGTTGGAGAACCCACATTGCCCATCCTCTTTTCAGCATGCTCTGGCCCATTCAAGCTGTCCTCTTCTTCTTCCAATTCCATTGATGCAATGCATCTAACCCCTCCTTCCTCTTTCATTAAACAATAACAACAAATGTGCTACAACCTCATTAATGCTTTCTCTCCTCAATCATTCACTTAATGAATTGGCAACATCCACAAGATTTCATCAATTCATTGCCTCAAGTGGGTTCCATCCACACTGTTCCCCTTGGATTTGCCTTCTGCTTTGTCATCTTACTACAATTCTTGCACTTACACTTCCAAAATGGATAAGCTATTTTCTTGTTTTACCGACAAACTAGATTTTTAAACTACTTCTTGACAAAGCATCACCTCTGGCTCAATTCACACCACTGTTATCTGAGCATAAAACATCAACTGAAAATTACTGCTATCTATTTTTCCCTCACACTCCCCCCTCTTAATTTACATGCTCCTTTCCAAAGAGACCAAAAGAGTCATGGAAGGAAATTCTTAGACAGATCACATAACACATACTAATAATGTTCCTTCCTTTTAAATAGGATTTTACTTTCAGTCTTACACATGACAAAAACAAAGAGAAACAGCAGTAAAAATGATAAACCGGATTTATTTATGAACTGATATGATCAGTTAAATACTAGTACTGCATAATTTATGTAACCAACTTGTGAGATAATATAATATTGTGATTGTGATAAAGGTTGACCACTAAGTTTGATGGTTCTAATTTCATTAACAGCACCTTTAGTTAGGTTCATCTTATTATAAAAAGACTGAGTAGGGATCAGTCGACATAGCCAAGTGAAATAGCGACACCTCCTGAGAGAAATTGGAAAGAAAAACACTGTTGAATTTGCAACAAAAAAGAAACACTTGTTAATATTATTGTTGTTGCCGTAGGTCCTACGAGACATGGACCTCCCAGTTGATTATTCATTGTCACAACAATTCAATCTGGGTCCATGTGTGGAACTTGGTAGAACATATGGAATCACGTGAATAGTTTTTCACAGTAGTTTTCGCAGGTAAAATATTTGCCAAGAATTTTTCAGCAAGATTTGGAATTAGTTATGTGAGATTTATTTATGTACGATTAATATTCTCAACCACCAAAAAGAGACATATCCGAATAACCAGCCAAATTCAAATTCAACTTAGAATCTCTAAGTTCAGATTGACAAGTAACTAGCAGACATCTTTGGCAATTGACAGGAAACTAATACTTTGGATTAACTCAAATGCTAAACACTGAAACTCAAGTCTTGGGTTTTTATTACATTTGAGGTTACCCAATTGATTATTTTTGCTGCCATGATAGTTAAATTTATTTCTCAAAGAAAATGGAGAAAGGGAATTCATCAAATTCAATAAATTCAATAGTTTTCTGAATGTGTATAGCAATCAGAATAATATGATCCGAAAACAATTTTATTCCCAAAATCATAAAGAGATATTCGCCTTTACTACTCAGAAGATGAAAGAATCCTTGTACTGGTTTGAACTTTTAAACTTTGAGGTGGAAATGTATCTAGCAAGATAATTGATCATGCATGAATGGATAACTATAACTGAATAATGCCCTTTTGTTACACAACACTTACTGCCACTGCAAACATATCAAACAAAGAAGTTTTAGGTTCAAGATTTTGCATGCACAAGGGCTATTAATTCCAATAATTGTTGGATTAATTAATAACTAGCCTGAATGCACATGCTTTGGTCGAAGGCAGAAATACATCGTAGAATTATTTCTTCTTATTATATTTTTCCCTTTATGATTGTTGTTATTTGAGGAATGATTATTGGTGTCTGTGTATTTGGCCAGATATTGTCAAATCTGCAAGTACTGCAACCCACCACACCATTCCACAGATAAAAAATATATATGAAATGTGGGCTTTTTTCTTTTTATTAACTTCCATTTGATTTCTACACATGTCTGAAGGATTGTACAAGCAAGAATGTCCACTTGTGCAAGCAGCACAGAGTGGAAACAAATTGATCTTTGTAGAAAGTAAAAGTAAAAGAGCAGATGAAGTGTGATCTCATGTCTTGTATGGCTGCTGAGTTAAAACGTCCAAAACTGAAGTCAAAGTGGCCAACTTGGTTGAAAGCAAGAAACTCCTCCATACCCTTCTCTCTTATACCTCCCTAACTCTTTTGCCTCTGATGCTCTTGCTCTCTGCCACAAATTAAAAAAATCAACATGAATATAATATAATATACTTTGAATTTGATCATTCAGTGACACAACTACTCTTAGATTCATTCTTATCCATCCAAACAGTTTGCACATACATGAATTAAGAGGTTTTCATGCTTATTAATTAAATACCTTGAATTAAGAGGTTGTCATCCAAAAAAGGAGCTTTCGTTAAAGCAACACAAAGCTTTATTTAACATTAAATAAGACCTTGAAAACTTTAGAAGTAGGTACCTGCATTGTTTCTAAAGCATCTGTCTCGGAATTGAAGTCATAAAAGGTGCTTGCTGCAGTAAGCTTCAGAGAAAGGAACTGCAAAAAAGCCAAACGTGGATTGCTATCAATATTAGTAAGGCTATGTTGAAACATAAAAGTATCTTTTCTAACAACAAATGAACACCATCTTTTTCTAAAAGAAATTTTGATCACTTACCTCTACTTGATGCTGCAGGGACTGCACATAGTTTATGATTTCGTCCAACATTACTGCCATACCCATGGTCTGCAAACATTAATTTAAAAGTTGAAATATGAGAGTTTGGTTCATGAAGTTGCACACAGATTGGAGCTTTTGAAGGAAACATGTCTCTACCTTGTAACATCCTGGAACAATATTCTGTAAGCACCTTAATTTCTCATTGATTTTCCCTCTTCTCACCTGAACAACAATAAATGGTATACAAATATGCATCAGTCCACGTTCAACACCATCAAACAGACAACAAAAGTAGCCAAAGTGAGATTGAATATGTTATTTGATTGTTTCATTTGTTTTTTAACTTGTGTTGGTATTTAACAATTCTTTCTTGGTTCGAAGAAAGTGAAGTAGGAATTATATATATACACACCCTTTCTGCTAAACTGTGACTATCGGTAGCTTGACCTCTTCTGGCTCTCACATGGACCACTTCCTTTGCTTTCTCTTCTTCTGTCACATTGCTTTTTGCTCTCTTTCCTTTTCCAGAACTCTGAAATTATTCAGAAAACAAAAACCAAACTCAGTCTTGCTCTTGCATATATATTTTCAAACAAATTATTATCCAACACATGCATGGGGAAGAGAAGTGAAAAAAGAAGAAAAATTTACTTGTTTTATCTTGCTTCCAGTCTCAGAAACTGCAGGAGTTGAGTTAGCTGAACTGGTCTCTGGAAGATCCACCGATTTCCTCTTTTTACCTTCGTGGATCTCATTTTCTGCTTGGAAAATGGGGAGGGAAACAGGAAGTGCATTGTGGTTGACATGATGAACAAGGGCAGGGAAATTTTCCTCCAAGTTTCCCGGAAACTCAGGTTCTTGAGGGCCCAAGAAGGTGTCACAGGAAAATGGCATCAAGTTGTGCATAGTCAAGTTTGAGTTGTCTATGACATGTTGGTTGATCCCAATGAATTGGTTTATGAGTTCCATGCTTGGATCAATGTCTAAGAATGGAAAAGAAGAGGGTCTAATGCTTTGAAGTTGCAAATTTTCTGAGAATTCAGCCATGTGATTATATATCACAGAATGAGAGAGTGAGTGAGTGTTTATGAGATGTTTAAGTGGTATTTGGATAATGTGGGTTACACTTGTTGTATTTATACTGTGGAATTGTGGCTACATTGGTGAATAGAAGCTATTCTTAGGTGGCCACGTGGCACCTCAAGCTTCTGTAGTTTTTGTTCCCTTAGTTGGCCCCTTGCACAGGGAAAAATGTCCAATATCAATAAGGACCCATGTTTTTGTGAGAAAAGCACGCCTAGTTTTGGACCTTTTAGACTTTTTAATTTCAATTTTTAGCTCTAGTGGGAATTTGAAAAGTGCACTTCTTTAGTGGGGAAGCATGCCTTTGGTGCTAAATCTTCCAAAATATATCACCTTTCTTCACTTCCTTATTCTATGTCACCACCATAACTTCCATTTTCCTTTTTTCTGACTCATCTTCTCATATTCACAACATATTAAACAAACCATTTTCTTAACATTCAAACCTAAGATCATTAACAAAAGTTTGATGCATTCAATGATTTCATTTTCGTATGACATTTTATATTACAACTTAGATAAAGTTACTTCATCTTATAAGATTGAATTAAATCTAAAATCTATTGTTTTATGTATTATTATTTAACGAAAAAATATTTTAAAATGTCTTGTGAGAATAAACAATCTAATAATTATTTTTGTTATCTAGTTAGACAAAAATTATATAAATAAAGAAAAATATATATTCAAACGTGATTAATTATTTCACTATACAGTATTGTCCATTCCAAAGAAAATTGTACCAATCAAATCGATTGTACCTACGTCACTGTTCACTACCTAGTATCTGTATGTGTACGAGAATTTCTTCCGTGAAATTATTAATATTTTTTTCAAAATAACTACGTAATAACTTTTTTTTAATAATAAAGCAATATATTGAGATGATGGTAATAAAATATATATAAAGAAAATTTTAAAATAAAAGAATAATATATTTAGCTGAATAATAATCATATAAAACAGTAAACAGGTCAAAATATCATTAATGTAAATGAAGATTAATAGTGTAAGAGTGTTTGCATCAGATAATACGAGGAATAAAATTAACTCAAAGAAGTTGAGTTGTGTTTTCAATTGAGTCAAATTTGGTTGTTGAGTTGGTATCTAACTCAACTCAACTAAAATTTTAAATAATATTAACATTAGTAATAATATCAATATAATTATTTCATTATTATAATTATATTAACTAAATGTATCTTTTAAAATATTAAAATATTTAATCATTTAAACATTACTAATTGAATTAAATTCAGCTTAATTAAAGATGTGTTAAGATAAATTGAGTAAATTAATATCTTATTCCATTAATTAATACCCACGTATATACTTTTTAATACTCTATTATCTACTCTTTAAAATTAAATTTATATCTCAAATTCTAAAATAATGTCGAGATCGATCTCAAATTCATTAAATGGTCACATATCATATTATTGATTTAATATCACCCTACTAGACTACCTTTTTGGATTTCATTATTTGTTTCCTTTTTTTTTCAAAGAGTAAAATCAAAAGTAAATTTGTATATAGTTAAAGTATAAATTGGATAAAATTAACGAAGGAGGAAAAAGCAGCCTAGAAAGATTGTCACTTAGTTTTGCACCCCATTACAAGCATTAACCATGGTGAACTCAACTTTTCAAATGGTGTATGTTGTGATGTATACTGTGCACAGAAACTGTCATTGTTAGAGTGCGATCTTTTCTGCAACTTGTTCTTCTGCTTTGTCCATACTTGAGGCCACATAGGCATGGTGCTTTATATTCAGTACCATGAACCTTTGCTCCACCCCATTAAAAGTGTTCTTGTTACGTAATGGACGAGAGGGTATAGACCCATTAACTCGCCAACATCAATGTGTGAGAAAAGGACGAAACAATAGTTTTCTTAGTGAACAAGTCACATTAGCACACTGTGTTTGGTCAATCTATCAACCAACCTAACCAAGGACCTAAACATCAACTTCAAAACAAAAAAACATTGGTAAAATTTGTTTAGTACCAAAGAATTGCCATGCAAACTGATACCACGGCTACTAAACAAATATAGTTTCATAAAACTAACTCGTTTAGTAAAAACTTTAAAATAATCATAACCAGCTGAAAATCTCACCTCTACTAAAGATAAACTAATTTATAATAAGTAAATATAAATCTCAAACTTACAAGTTGGTTTTGTAAAGTTAAATTAAGTTTAAAATACTCTTTTGGTTTTATGAAATTTGAGTTAGATTTATAATCCATTTCTTAAGATTAACCTTCTTTTTGTGGTTCTGGTTTTTGTGGTGGCTGTCTTTCTACTGTTATTCTTTATATTTTTCTTGTTATATATGAACATGATTCAGTGCTAAAATTAATACAAGGATACTGCATAATTAAACATTTTTCCAGACAAGAATTGTCATGTATGAACTGTTCATGTATAAACTTAACCTTAAATCTTGTAAATAGGTTAAAAGAATATGTAAACCATGCTTATAGATTTGGAAGAGTACTCCAAGTTGTTAAACCTTTCAATTTCTACTGTTTGGCCACAGAATTTGTTGTCCTATGTTTGCTCAGACTGCCTCTGATTTGAACTGATATATGAGAAATGAATGAACCAAACTTTGAAACAGGTTTCTGACATGTGGGGTGTGTGTTTGGCCTGTGGCAGTTCATTAAATTCTCATTAAGGGTTACATTCCTTGGTCTCACTGACACTCCAAAGAAACAATATGGGCATTGAAAAGTTGGAGTTGCCCCTATATGTACACACACCCAATTGTAGCCTTGCCAAAAATGGACATCATTATCATCATTTGCTTGTAGCCATTGACGGCTCACACAGAAAGACACATTAGAGTTACTTAGCTTTGGAAGCAAACCTTTCCTACAGTAGAAACCCTTCATCAGCGTTTTGCAAATCTACACGGTTAGGGTTTTGAAAACTAAATGCAAGACCTTAGGACTATAAATAAAGGATTTGGTTGTGATGTCACATTCCCCTATGGGAGAATATCTTCCATATTCTAAACGTGCAATGGTGAACTTGCCCATGCATTTTCCTTTAAGCCTTAGTATGAATGAAAGGTGTGCATCCAAACAAGTTACTTTGGAAGAGAATGCCATATGAAGATTGCCTAGTCTATGGCTACAGTAGGTATAGGCCGGATTTACCTAACATAACTGTAATTGTCTTGACTTTTGACATTTGGGAGCTAAAATGTACTATGTTGCACTTGTTTTCAAATACCTCTCTTTATCTTGTCTTCAATTTTTTAAGGTAGCATTTCTCATGACCACTAATATTTTCTTAAAAAATGTCAGATATGCATGTCAGTTTAGATACTGAGAAAATGTGAGAGAAAGAGAAGAATTGCCTATATTGAGAAATTAATTTGGTGAAAGAATTACTTGCACTTAATGGATTGTACTATTCAGCAAGTTATCTTAGCTGTGTTTTTCAAAATTACAAGTTAAATACCTTTTATATGTATCTCTCATTAACGTGATAAAGGTATGAGAAAGATATTATATAGTAAGTTTAGTAAAACTGTGAAAGCCAAGAGGTATAATTTCAAACTTCTTTTCGGTATCTCTCTTGGTATCAGCAACCACTCTTGGGAGTTAAATACCGAAAAAATGTAACAGAAAGAGAGTGATGATTATGCAGATAAGTTTGAGAAGTTAATTTTGTGAAAATATGACTTAATTGATATACTTTTAGCAAGTTCTTCAATTCAAAAACATAGATTGAATACATTTTTATAACCCCTTTAAAACTCTTGTTCAAGAAAAACTATCAATACAAAATAGATAGAACAACACACATGATCTGATTTAAAACTGACACACACAATTATCATATCCTCTTAATTTTTCTGTGTAAAGTCCGAACCGAGTAGGTAAGTTTCACTTCAACACTCAAGTTAGTTAATTATATTGATCAGTTATCATAGTTAAGTCTTAAATATTCAATAAATACAATCATTTACTTCTTTATTTTACCTTTATATTTATAGATTTCGAAGTGAATTTTTGGTTAAGACTGACCCAATTGTGGACCAATAGCCTATAAGTATGTTTTATTTTTTGTTTAATCATATTGAATTTATGCTGATGACTTTAATACAAATGTTACCAAACGAGATAATGACCTATCTGTGATCGTGGTCTCCAAGATTACTAAAAAGTACTAATTCTTGATAGTAGACCGATCGTGCAAAGGATGTGTTGATTGGGTGGTCTATACGGTATACCACCGAAGAATTTAAAATATCATGATTTGGTTAAAAACTAACACACAATTAACATACCCTCTTAATATTTTTTTGGTTTTAGACACAAAACTTGAAAGTCATCCTTTTCCTTTTCCATTGAAAGTTATATTATAAAAAAGTAGCGGTACCTTGACACGCCAACGTGACAAAAACACTCATTTGACACGTCAAATGTCATTAAATTTTTAAAGCATGTATTGTGATGGTATGAAAATTCAGTTAAAATAGATTCCATAATGTCAAATAAATGTTAAAAATCAAACTGTGTCAAAATATTATTATTAATTCTAAAATAACTTGAAACAGTTAAAAGAGATTATTGTTCATCCGAGGAATTTAAAATAGCATGAAGAGGATTGGATCCTAAACACTGTATGAGAAAGTTGTGTCATTTCCTGCAATGAGAAAGTTGGTGTTTTCTTTCAAAAGAAAAAAAAAATTGTAACCCCACTATATGAAACTTCAACAGTGTCACCACATATTAGGACATATATATAGGCTATTATTACGTGGTTCAATTTAAATCACCTCAACTCGTAATGAAGTTCAAATATAATAATATACTTAATAACCATGTTGAACATTACCTTAAAATATTTATCTGAAATCTATGGTGCAATCATGTAGTTGAACAACCTAGGAAAGATGACAGATTAAGTGACAAAATATAGTCTGCTTTTTTTGACCTAAAAGATGATTTGATGATTGATAAGATGTCCACTTACTTATACTATGTCTAAATGCATTTGAAGGAAACATTTTCAAGCAGAAAAATTGTAAGTGGGTGCGTATGATGAAATCAACTATAAATGGAAAAGAAAGAAAGTTGCAATCTCTCAACAGTTCATTACTACATTAATTTTATTGTGGCTGAAGGGTATCATTATTCTTATACTATTAACATATATTTGTAAAGAGGGTTCATTGAATCCTTGGGATTTATTATAGTGGCTTTACGAAGTGATTGATTTACAATATCTTTTGTAATACAATGTGCACATCAAACAAATTGCTTTTTAGTATATAATCATCGTTTTTAAATTGTTTTATTACATAAACTTCTACATTTGATTACAACTCAGTTGCATATATGTTATGCATTCAAATTCACCACCTCCCCTAAAATAATTACAAATAATAATTTTTAATGTCGTGGTTATAAAAAAAAATGTCATGGTTATAAATATAATTATAAAAAATTATAAATCCACCTTTAAAATCTAACAATAATAATAATAATAATAATATATAATTTATAAAAAAAAATTATGATTTGGAAATCTAAAGAGTATCTTCCACTATGCAATAGTATAAAACATCGTAAATTTGATATTTTTAATAAATTATAGCAACCACTATCATGGTTTGGTCTAATTACATATACATTCTCAATTTAGTTAGTTGTTAGTATTACATTAACGCACAACTTGATTTTCAATCAAAATTTAAAGATGAAATGGTATACTTACACATACATTCTTTAAAGATGAATTTGTCTCATCTCCTTTATTAAGTAACATATTTCAGATTTTTCATTCATGATCTTATAGAAACGAGTTTTTCTTTTCGTCAGAATCACTACACTAGTGATGTTTTTCTTCTCAAATTTAAATGTTCATTTTATCGGTAATTTTTTTATTGAACTTTTCTATATTTATTTTATATTTCGCGTGACTAGCTCGGAAAACATTGAAATTACACATTCTATTCTATATTAAATAGATCATCTTTAATATTTTTATATTTTAGCAAATTAGTGTGATCAGAATACTATTTTTTTATATAAACTATTATGGAAACATTGGTTATATTTCTTTTTCTTTCTATAATTTTTTTATTCTTTGTTTTTATGTTATGTATACTTCTGATATTCTTACACTTATTAAACCTTTTCTTGTGAGCACATCTGATTAGATAATTAGTGCTTATCCCAATAATGTTGTGTTTTTTTATATTTTGAAAAAAAAATGGAAATATAAGCATATACAATTCAATAGATTCGTTTGAAATTTGATGATTTCAATAGCTCAGAAATCCTCTTGTAATTTGTCTTTTTCATTCTCATGCAAAATGAGTTTTTCTGCTTCACCATCATTCTCCAATGGTCCTTACAACCATGTCAAATCACACAACCTCAACCACCATAACCCAACTACAAGTTACAACATTCTTAACTATGAAAGACTAGTGTCTTGCACAAGTTAATTTTGACCAAATTAAATTGATATTGAGATTTTAATTCAATAAAGGAAATATATAAATATAATATAGACGATACAATTCTCCAGGTCTCAAGGCATTGAAAGATGGCCAAATAATTATAAATTGACTTGGCAACATATAATTCAATATAAATTATAGATACATAAAATATTAAGAAAGATATATCCAAAGAAAATTAGGTAGAATGAAACCTCAAAAGATTAAGAGGTTTTTAACTTTTGTCCAAATAATGCTACCATACCCTTGGTTCGGTAGTAATGATAACAGTATGGTATAAGATAATGTTTAATTAATACAATTAAAATTTAATCATAATTAGACGTCTCAGTTATTAATTTTGTTATTGCCGGATCTATAATTTTCATTTTTCTTTTAAGAGTAGAAATATAAGTCGTTGTTAGTAATTAGTAATAATAATATAATTTTTGTATATATCTTTTTTATTCACACAATATAAAGATGATAAGTTTAGTCACACTAATTAATTTAAAATGAAGTTAAGTCACACTAATTAGTTTATAAAATATTATTCTCTAACCCAAAAAAGTTATTATTGGTCAAAATTCATTGTTCTTAACACACCTTTTATTTAATTTTTTTCCTTTCTTATTTCACTTTTAACACTACGAGTTTTTTCCTTAAAATTGACAACTCAATGGTGTTATCATTAAATTATCCATCAACCTATAACATAATTAGTAATAAGGTTAAGGTTGAAAGTGATATATTTAGGGGCTAAAATAAAAAAAATATTATGAAGATTAAAAGAATTACAACTCTTTTTTAAATTTCAAATGATATGTGATTGATTGACAAAATTATATACTATAAGGATAGTTAGTACGTAATCAGTGCAGTCTAATTATGTTTTCTTCATAAAGCAGAGGAAAATAACATATTTAAGAATGTATATGTTTTCAAATATACGAGAAGTTTTCATAATGGAACAAAAAATCATCTGCATATATATTAGATATTATAGTTTTTTGTATTTTTTTTTTTAAAAAGAAGAAATCCTTCTGCTTTCGAGAATTACTATTTTTACACAACTAACAAGTGTAGACCTTTTTTCTCTAACTTGACCTATTTTACTAAATTTTCATGTTGGTCGGTCGATCTATTTTATTGGTATTAATAAAAGCTAACATTTGTAAATAATTAGTCTTATAGAAGAAAACTTATAATTAATTGAGTATTGTATTGTGAATTTTAATAATAATGATAAATATTATCCCACTTGCTAAAAATAAAAAGTTCGGTAAATCATGTTAATATTAAAAATGATTGATTTGGAAACTTTTAAGCATGGATAATTTATATAAAATATATAAAATTATTAATCAATTTTAGTGAAAACATTTGTAAAATATATTTTACAAATATTTCAGTTTTATTTCAATTATTTTGATATATATTTTTTTCTTTTTTATGTAATTATGTTTAAATGAATAATATTAATTTCAATTATTCAAATAATTTTTAGATCTCACATTTAATTATTTGTACTCTGTTTTATTATTATTGTTTACTTTTTACTCTTTTGCATGAATATGTTTTATTCTCTCAATTTGTGTTTAATCACATAATGTTTTTATTTATTGGGTAATATAAAAAAATATCTTCTTTATTTTATTTTAACCTTAATTTTTGTTTTATTTGAAAATTCTTTTATTGTACTCAAGTAATTTTTATTATCTCTTAATAGTTTAATTAGTTTGATATCTATAAAGGTTTTTTTACATCTTTAAGTATTTTCTATCTTATTAATTTTTAATTATATTTTTTTATGTAACTTTATTCAACAGTGTATCAAATAGTTTCATAAACATACATTTGACTTTCTTACTTTTTAATACTTATTATTTTTATCCTAAAATATTTTCTAAAAAATCATTTTGGTTGCTTTCTCCCAACAAGCATACAAACAAAAGATAAAATCCTAAACAAATATTCAGAAAAATAAAATCTGAATTTGGAACATTATTTTATTTTAATCAAAGGCTAATATCTGTTATCATAGGTGATGATGAATGATGTCATATCAGTGAGTCTTTGTAACTATTATCACCACAGTTGATAAATGATCACCATTTAATCATATCATAATAATAGTAATCATCATTTTTATAATTATCTTTTTGACCTTCAAAGAATCACTCTCATCTATTATGTGGCCTTTCTTCTTGCTCTGACTTTTGCAAACAACCTTCTTCTGCAATGGATCATGCCTGCTTACTTGGCACTTTCACTGTGCTAATTACATGCTTGCCTCATGTCACACTCACCAACATTTCAATTGCATTATTGCAACATAAATTCAACACTACAAAAACAAATTAAGATTAATATTAATTAATCAATAATTAGGAGATTAACTTGAGCAAAATGGAGAATGGGCTGGGCTTTCAGCTTTATATGTTATAGAACAAACAGGAAATGGTTACTGACTGGTTGTTACCTATGCAGAATAGTTACCTAAACCCTACAACAGTAGCTACTTCTTAATGCTATGGCTTATGGGTCACCAAATATAGACACCCTTTTATTTTTTTCTCCCATACTTTATGGAATGTATTTCAACTACGAACTTGTACAACTTTTTCACTCAACCTGTCCAATCTCATGTCACCTTTTCAAAATCCATATCTATGACCTGTATATCTATTTGAAAATTTTTAAATCCTAGATATTCGTACATTTGACAAAATTATATGTTTATATCTATTTTATCTTAATTTGTTATTAAGAGTAACACACCTACCACTTTTATATCGTTTATGAATCGAGGTGTAAGGCTGTTTATTTTTTTTTTCATCATTAGAAACATTTTAATGATAAAACAATAACGAAGTTCTACATTTTTAAGTGTCGCAATACTTTAAATGTATGATAATCGATCTTAACAATATTACTCAATTGACTTGAGATTGAAATATTGACATTCATGATAAAGTCAATAACATAATTATACTAGTTTTTAAAGTCTTTCATTCGAAATGACCAAATAATTATATCTAAAACCAAAATTCATATTAATCACATAAAAAACATGTTTGAAATAAAGTTAGTATAAATATTTTGTTTTCACAAAATTGAGTTTTCAAGTTGTATCGTATGATCTTTCGGTCAACCTTGAATCCAAAAGTCCAAACGGTTAATTATGCCACCAACATAACCATGCACTACTCTTGTGACCATACAACCATTACCAACAAGACGAATGAACAATTATGACGAAAATATCTTAACACGGATCAATTTAAGATAGATAAATTATAATTATTATCAATTGGACCGTAATTAAGTCCCAACCAATCAAAAGTTCATTTCAAAATCTGTAAATACATATTTAAGATAAAAAGGTAATTGATTGCATTTAATACATCCTTCCTCTGCGGGTAATATTCAAATATAACATATGAACAAAAATAAACACTAATACAAAGATAAATACTTAGACCATTATAAACTGGTGACTTTGATCTTCCAAAATACAAATCAATGTTTATTTTACATCAACATAGGTAAGAGTAATCATATGCATACATTATTGAAGTTATTTTTAAACCTAATTTAGAATGCTTCAAACAAAAAAAGTCAAACATAGTGATCATTTCACGTTTAAAATCCTAATTAGAACAGAAACAAGTTATATTACAGAAAACTTAATTATAGAAGACAGCAATTGCAATTAATTGTAGAGAAGATTTAGTTATTTTACCAAGCATGCAAGAAAAAAAATTTAACTTTCATTGTTGACTAAGCTTTTTTTTATTAGCCTTATTGACAAATATATACCTACCACATTGAACTCAACCACAAAATTTAATTTAATATTTATTTCACTTTTCTCCTGTTGATTGTTCAACCAAGTTGATTGAGACAAGATGATGAAGCAGGCACCATTTATCACCCTCTTGGTTGTTCAAGTTTAATGGCATCCCCTTGATATGGAAGTTATAAACATGTGTATTGGAAGACAATTATAGGAATAGTAAAACATTATAGATGACTATTCTCAGTGTTTGTGTCTTCTTCTCATTGAATTTTCCGCCAGAAGAGAACCCAATGAAGATTTATAATCTGGACAAAGGAGAACCACATTGAATCTATTCTTATACCAAAGCAGACATCATGGGACAATTATCAACCAAGAAAAAAAATGTGGGTGAGGTGTAAGATTCGTAGCAGTGTTTCAATGTCGCCAACACACTACAGCAACAACATTAACATCAATTTTTTTATCTGGGAGTATTTATCTCATAGGTTTAATTGAAATTTTGATTTTTATACGTAGACATTTGATTTAATTTTGGTTATTATATTTGTTTTTAACTTTGTTATTATATTTGTTTCTAACTTATAAATTAAAGAAAACCAAATAAATTAAAAATTTAAACCAAATAAAATTAAATTTAACCCAATTGAATAAAAGAAAACCAAATAAATTAAAAATTTAAATGTAAAAACCAAATTGTTAATTAAACTTATGTTATATATCTTATGCTCTTTCTTTAGGTAATCATGGAAACTATATTACATAAATTCATCGATTCAATCGATAAAATAATAAAATGTGTGCAGTAAAGAAAATTATGCTCAAAATTCATAAGACCAGATTTATTAGTAGAAATTTGAGTAATCCCTAGAAAATATTAGATTTTAACTTCATTGTTGCTATTCTGTAACAAACAGAAAATGAACGAGCTTAATTACATCTTTGGTTTCCCATATATTATAAATAAATGTGAAATTTGTTTTGCAACTTCTAATTGATGAATTAAATGGTATTGTTACTATTCTAATTTCTTTATTTAAAAAGAAAAAACTCAAGATATTCCATTAAAGATAGAATTAAAATCAGACTATTTCAGTGCCAACAAAACTAAAATTACAACCTGGCCTTAGAATATGGTATAAAGTAAGAATATCTCACACATTAATAACTGTAGATTTTTATAATGCAACCTTTTCATTATAAATTAATAATGGTCAAAATCACATTATTGTGGTTAGTGATACAAATACCCTAATTTATTTGGTTTCACACACCTGTATTAACTTGATTCTATACCAGAATTACCTACAAATGCATAAAATCACTTAAAAAGAAATTCTTAACAATTAATTTATTACTTACAAAAAAAACATAAAACTAGTGCAGCAACACAAAATGTACAGGGAAAAAGAACATTGCAATTCAAAGAACTAAAAGATATTTTATTCATATAACTTTTATTTTCTACCTTGAAGAGAAAAAGGGAAATCTTTCTTGATGCTAGTATAAAATATATTTTTTGGTCTAATATCCCTTTAGCATCTGTACTTGGAACTCACTTTTTAACTGTAATTGTGTTTATAAAGACAAATTTCTCTTTTAAGACCTATTATTTTTAGGGTAATAATATGTTAACACAACATTTTGACACTTGTCAATTTTTATTAAGTTTAGAATACATTAATACAAACAAATAAAAAATATCACATGTGCTATGTAAAAAAAAATAACACATGTGTCATGTCAAAAAATTTATGTAAAAATATCTTTTATTTTTTATTTTTAGTATCAAAACTCGAATAAATACGTCTAATTTGGAATTCACTTTTTAATTGAAGTTGTGTTCTCTTTTAACACTTATTATTTTTAGGGTAATGACATGTTAACACAACATTTTGACACAGTATACCTGTCATTTATTATTAAGTTTAGAATACATTGATACAATAACAAATAAATAATGAACCAATAAAAAATAACACTTTTTCTTATTTTTAGTACCAAAATTCGAATAAGTACATTCAATACATCTTTCACGCCAAGGTATAACGTGAGATTAGACATTAATAAATAGTTCGACAGTGACTTGATATTGGGTGAAACAATATGTTCATACAAATTTCGCTAGGATAGGTTCTAACCTGACTCTTATAGTATCTTAAGAAGTGAATGTCTAACTCAATCCATAAAATTAGCTTGTAAAGTGAAGTTTGCATCCACTTAGATATTATAAATTAGTCTTATCTCTAGTCGATATGGAATTTTCAACACGCAAAATGTTTATTTATAGAGTGCGATTCAAGTGAATTTGTTCTTTGACTGCAATAACATAGCCAAGTTCCAGTTATCAACTTATAAACTTTGTCCCTTATGATAGAAGAATAGTTAATATGAGTATGTGATAGAAATAAGCTGTAATTTTTTATATTCTTCTAGAAACGAGGTAAGATGCTGAACAATGAACCTGTCCAACTTTTAAAGTTTCATGGGGCAGAGACCATGAAAAGTATAAGGAAGCCACAATATGGAATTTGCAACAGCAGTAGTAGTTTTTTTCCTGTCTTTAGAAAAAAGCAACAAAGTTCATATTGTTCACGTTGACAAAATCCACAAAAATATGTTACACTGTTAATAGATTCAAACCAGTGTACTTATATATCTGGCGTAGGCTAATTTACATACTTATAATGACTCTCCTCTGCATATATATGCATGGTGTTTCTAGTTTTGATCAATGAGACTTGCCATGTCTGCTTCTTCAAAGAGCATCATCTGTTACAGTGAAGAAGATACTGAACTTAGAAGAGGGCCATGGAGTATTGAAGAGGATGATCTTCTTGGGAATTACATTGCCAATCATGGAGAAGGGAGATGGAATTTGCTTGCTATACGTGCAGGTAATCCAAGATAAGAATGAAAAGAAACCTTGTTGGTGGTAACTTTTATATTCTTGTGAACAATTTGCATGCTAATTCTGATTACTTTCTTTATCTTTTGTGATGACTAAATTTTCTCAAGGCTTAAGGAGAACAGGAAAGAGTTGCAGATTAAGGTGGCTAAATTATCTAAAGCCAGATGTTAAACGAGGCAATTTAACCTCAGAGGAGCAGCTTTTGATTTTTGAACTCCACTCAAGGTGGGGTAACAGGTGCATAGCTCATATTTACTTGTCTTAGTGAAACTGTGCTTATTCAAACGCTTTTTATTGTTGAGAAAGAAGCAAAACGGGCCACTAGCCATGTGCTAGTCAAATTCAGAATAATATCCTTTCTTTGGATTCTTATTCCCACTTATGTGATTGTTGTAGGTGGTCAAAAATTGCACAACAGCTGCCAGGCAGAACAGACAATGAAATAAAGAACTATTGGAGAACAAGGATTCAGAAACAAGCAAGATATATGAAATCTGAGACACAGAGAACAACAGGATTTGTAGAATTTTTCAAGGCTCTACAGATGACAAGATGTCTTCATAAAGCACAAGAATCATCTCCTTCAGCCATGTCACTCCAAGACCAAGAAATTCATATGCCTTCTAATGGTGGTTTTCATTATTCATCATTTGGGATTGAGGCAACACCAGAAACACAAATCACTAGCCAGCGAGGTGTCAACCATTTGAATCAGCATGAGCAGAACTCAGACTCTGAGCACAACAATGGTTCAAGCATTTCCAATTCAGAATCAGTAAATATCCAATATATGACTCAGCCTTTGGGGTGCACTACAAATCAATTCCAGGCCTTAGACAACTATGACTTTGGCATCTGTTCATATGATGGCTACAACATAGACAACAGTGCCTATGACATGGATTCATTCAACCTGGCAGCCACAGTGGATGCTCAGAATCTGGAACTACCAGTGATTGGTTGCCAAATATCAGAAACCAACTCGCTAAATATGGAATCTGAATGTAGCACAAGGAGCAATGATGAATTATGGCAATTTATGAACATATAAAGAAGAATATTTAGATTTTAGAGCACTCTTTCAAAACCCCTCACAAACTTTCTTTCATATGCAGTGCTAGCTATTAGATAGATAATCAATATAAATGTAAAGACTAATTGTTTTATAATTTAAATTCTCTGAAGTGAATACTGTGATTAGTGCATTGTTGGAAAGTTGAAAGGGCGTAGATATTCACAAGCCCATAATATAAAAATTGAAACTTTGAGTGTAAAACCACAACACTGTCAAAGATTTTATAAATTTCATAAATGTGCTTGAACAGTCAAGACTTGAATTTGAATCTAGGACTACGGCTGGAAGGGAATATATGCAAATTTCATGGACATTTCAAAATAACCATTTTTTCAAACCTTGATGGGAAGATTACTTTTTTCAGTACAAGTCAGAGTGCAGCCACCGCCAACTTTGATGGAACAGATGATTCATCGAGAAGAAAGCGAAAATTTGCAAACGACTCTGAAACATCTGCTTTTGAAATCTATTTTCTCATAATTTTCTTCTCTGTACGGTCTTCTTACTCTACCTTTTTCTTTAATTTTTCATATGTTGGTTGATGAATTTATTTTATTTAAATGTTTTTTATTTTTAGAAACAAGTCAATAATAAAGTATTGATAATTTGATTATTCAATACAAAGTTTCCTTGAAGCTTTTTCAATTTAAAATCAATTATATTCTCAATTAATACCATAATGTTCAACCAAACATACAAATATACTATTTTTTTCAAAATTCTTCTAAAAAAATTATTTCAGTTTAACCAATACTATTTAATTTAAATATAAATATATAACTATATTAGATATTTTTAAAATATAATTATCTCTCTTAAAGAAATTTGTAATCTACAAAAAAAAATATTTTACTAAAGTTCAAACACTGCATATATTACAAAGAAAAAAAAAATCATATAATGTCACTTTTTCTTCTGGTTACTGTAGTTTCATAAAAGGAATTTAGAACTTACACTAAATCCGCAAATATATTACTGAAATTACAGTGTTCCTGAAAAAATATTAAATATTTTTACTTAAATAAGAAAAATAGTAAAAAAGAAAAAATAGTTAATCGAACGGCTAGTATACATAGTTTCTCTCACGGAATCAGAACCGTCCATGTGTGCTAACACTCGATCTGAGTCGCTCATTAAATCTTTATATACTAAATTTAATCACTCACATTAGGGTTTCACTGCAGCGAAAAAAGAGCAGAGACTCACTCTTCAGCAGCGGCACTCGGTGGCTTTCATCTTCTTGGCTGAGGTAGGATTCTGACACCCTTTTAGAATTTGAGTCACTCTGCAACGACTTTACCAAAATCAGCGGGAACGGAATACAAGTTCTCATTTTTAGGTTTTGTGTAATTTTTGTTCATTTGGGTAATTGCTGCTATGGAAATTCGATCGGTGATTCTCTTTTGTTTTGTTTGGATAATGGGAACTGACTTTAAAAAAAAAGGGTCTTGCTTTTTTATTTATATTTTTGTATTTGTATTTCTTTTAATGAAATTCTGAAACATGTTGCACCTTCAGCATTACCTATTGGTGATGATAATAGTTGGTTTCTCCGAGTTTACTTATCTGTAACCTCAGAGAAGTGACATGAATCTCAGTCTTAGTTGTTGTGTCGCCCTTTTTGAGAACTAATCGGTGTTATAAACTTTAGCATTGGTTATTTATCTATATTTTCATTGGTAGAATTCTTCTCATCTTCATGATATATTGTTTCAATGAGAGAAGTATATCACTGAACTTTCTGGCCAATGTTTTAAGTTTTACAATGGTTAATCGATGGGGAAAAGTGGACGATTGTTGTATCGCGGAGGTTGTTGTTATCTTCACAATGCCGAGAATATTTGGCTTATTCGTGCTGAATGTGTTCTGTAATCTGGGCAGTCTGTTGATTAAAAATTATGAGATGTGACTGGGATTAGTAGCTTGTTCTTCATTATTTTAGACCAGTGTAGCATCTAATACAGTTTTAATTAATCTATTAGTTGATGATTAGATTGTGCTTGTTGTGAGGTGATTAAGTGTTAAACATTCATTTTATGAAGCTTAATCTACAACATTTATCTAATTCCGTTGTTTGTTTGTAGTTGTCAAGATGTACACATCAAGGAAGAAAATCCACAAAGATAAGGATGCTGAGCCAACTGAATTTGAGGAATCAGTTGGACAGGTTTATTTTGGTTCTTTAAACTGTTGTTGATGCTGTATGGAGCTGATAATCAGTTTCAAGTGCAATGCTTAAATCTTCTTTGTTCATACTTTGTTTGTTGCAGGCATTCTTTGATCTTGAAAATACCAACAATGAGCTGAAAAGTGACCTGAAAGATTTATACATAAATTCAGCTGTGTAAGAATGTGTTTTAATGGTTGTTTGTGGGCAGATGATGAATTATTTGCATGTCTATTAGTATTGACTATCATTTTTCATAATCTACAGCCAAATAGATGTTTCTGGGAACCGCAAGGCTGTGGTTATTCATGTCCCCTACAGATTAAGGAAGGGATTCAGGAAGATCCATGTCAGGCTTGTAAGAGAACTTGAGAAAAAATTTAGCGGGAAGGTAGGCAGAGTCTTATCCATTTGTCATACATATGAATTCAATAGATTAAAAGTTAGTCTTGTTATCCATAATATCTGTTGTCTAGTCTTCTTTTTTTTTTTCAATAACTCTTATTTCTCCGTGGTCTTCAGTTGCTTTTCTTTTTGTATTGAACTGTTTAGTGAGCTATAAAGCTTAAATTAAGTAAGGTGCTGTGCAGTTAATGTGATGACATGATAAATTACCTATGAAAATCATCTACCCTTTAAAGGCATATCCTTTTTTAGGCATCTGTAGTTCGTTTTTTTTTTTGGAAATGTGTGATACTTCATTTATTATATGTTAATGGCTGTTAATCTTGTAGGATGTAGTCCTGATTGCCACCAGGAGGATAGTGAGGCCACCAAAGAAAGGTTCTGCTGTTCAGCGTCCTCGCAGCCGCACACTCACTGCTGTGCATGAGGCAATGCTGGAGGATATTGTATTACCTGCTGAGATTGTTGGAAAGCGTGTTAGGTTTAGAATTGATGGTTCCAAGATTATGAAGGTAAAGTTTATACCCAAAGAACTTCCGAAATTACTTATTGAGTATCTAATCCTATCTGTTGTTAACCATACTACTGTGAGCATATGAATGTAGTATCAGAAAAATGCTTAAATTGTTCTCTTCTGGATAGGTGTTTTTGGACCCCAAGGAGAGAAACAACACTGAGTACAAGTTGGAGACTTTTGCTGCAGTATACAGGAAGCTTTCAGGCAAAGATGTTGTTTTTGAATATCCTACATCTGAGGCTTAGGTTCTATTTGTAGGCTTTGAGTTTGTTCCTCCTGAATTACATTACCCATGGTGGATGCTGGTTTTGTTGAGTTGGTTTTATTTCCGAATTTCCTTTAGAGATTTTAGAAAATACTGTTTCCTGGTTTATCAATGTAGAATTTGATTACCCAAATGATTCCCTTATTTCTAAGATTTTGTCAATCGGTGTTCGGTTCTGAAATGGAGGCGAATCTGTTTTTGTTTTGCTTGAAGGGTACTGATGTTTTATTTCGATAAGTTTCTTTATAAATGCATATTCAAGAAAAGCAAGAAAAATAAAGTTTAATTTATTCCATTTTATGCATTAATTAAAAATAAGCTTTGTATGATTATGTAATTATGTGAGTGTATGGATGCCAATGGGCAGGTGTAGGATTTGAGTATATAGATCTCCAACATAAAATTTAATGTGTATGATTTTCGAGTATACCATGTCTGCATTTTCTCTTATTGTAACTTTAGTATAAGTTGTTTCTCAATTTAGTTAATTTGATGAAAGAGAATGAAGAATTGACAAAAGTACCAAGCACTTCTATTTTCCCGTGACTTTAAAAGGACTGTTATTCTAAAACCAAAAATGTTTCTAAAAGGAGATTCATATAACGATGCAATTACATCATAAATTAGTTCAACTATCACATAAGCACCTAAGTTTTTCATAACTGAAGATCCTTAAGCTTGTTATCAAATTATTTTATAGCCAGATAAAAACTCTGTACAAGAGTATCCTTGATGCAGCAAAGCAAAAAGGCCTCAATCCTTAAATATTATCAAATTCCCCAAACTATTTCTCCTTTCTTTACACCACCAAGCATATCTCCGAATAATAAATAGTTCTGATCCTTTCGATATGTAAAGATTATTGAATTGACATTTATCTTTCTAAATAAAATACGGTCAAGAATCAACTTTGCTTAATTTTGTTCGTCATCAAACCATTCCTCTATTAAGATAACTACAGTAATACAAAAAGAATACCCTAAATAGAGCTTCTATTGCACCCTATACATTATGGATGGAGGTCATCTGCCTTCATCAAAAGAAGAGGTAGATATAGAATTTCTAGAATAATCCTCTACAAAACTACCACTACCACCTGAGACCCTGGTAGTGTTACTAGCATTGGTATTGGTCAAAGCAGATGTAGTTGTGGTCCAACGTCCTGTACGACCTTGAATTCCAGGTTTACCTGGTCTTGGCAAAGTGAAGGAATCACTTGAGATCATGAGATGAACAGCATTCATGTCAGGTCTTTCAATTATGCTTGCTTGGCAGCACAACAAACCTAGCTGAATGCACATTGCTGCCTCATCACCATTGTATTTGCCGAGGGTTGGATCAATCAATTCCATTATTCTCCCTCCTTGATAAAGCGACCATGCCTACAAAATTCAATGAAGAAAATGAACAAGTGTGAATGAAATGGTCACATTATTTTTCTTAATGATTGGTTTGAGTGTATGTTTTGAAATTCATGTTAATTCCCTTTGACCACTTAAGTCAAATAATACAGGGACTATACATGTCACGGTCCCATATTTTTTGTTCTCCAGTTTCATACGTTAGATTTCACCAGAAACAGTTTCATGTTAGATGCTCTATGATGCCAATTTAAATACAAAAAATTTACAGTTTACCAGCAAAGACAAACCAAATCATACGATTGCCGAGTATCAACAAACGGTTCCCAGTCACATCGGATCATAATACATAATAAAAAAATAGCAAAGCTGGCAAACAAATCAACGTCAAATGAAATATGATCATAATCACAATCACTTCCCCGACAAAAGTTGGTAAAAGGAAATATTGGCTTATCAAGAACATAAAGTAGGGATTACCGGCATGTGACCTTTATCCATACCTCAAACTCATTTGAAATTTGTACCTTGATCATCGAATAAGATAAATTTTAACACAAGAGTGTTCTGGTGGACATGACTCCACTATTCTGGATTCAAGGTAGAAAGGGTTAAATCTATGCTACTTCAATCCATGTAGGGGGAGAGAGCTTAATTTGTGACTAGAGTTGTGACCAACCCAGTTTACATTATCCGAAAGTTCACCCTTAAACATACATGGTAGTAGAGAAAGACTAGTGGAAGCAGTTGTGTCACAGAATTAATTCAGAAGCATGCTTGTTTGGGTAACCTTAACATATACGAGTGAATATCAAGAACAAGCATCATTACTAATGTAATGACACAACAGTTTTCCATTTTATTAACATCGTCCGCACAAGCTTAGAAAATATGCCTTTTTCTTGGTAAAAAACATGTACGTTAATTAAACTATAACAAGAATCTAAGTCCATGAGCATAAGTTGTCCATACTAAATTTGCATTAGTGTCTGCAATCTGATCAACTTACATAGCTCAAGAGATCTGCTTTTTCTGGTCCAAGTCGCATATCTTGGTTTTTTCTCCCACTAACTATTTCCAACACCAGGACTCCATAACTGAAAACATCCGTCTTCACTGACAGATATCCTCGCAATGCATATTCAGGAGCCATGTAACCACTGCATTCATCAAATATAAAGTGTAAGGATACCAACATCTGAATGACAAGCACCAAGAAGGGAAGAGTCTACTCACTGTGTACCGGAAATCTTAAATGTCTGTACGTGAGTGTCCTCCCCAGGAAACAACCTTGCCAAACCAAAGTCTGAAATTTTCGGAATTAACTTGTCATCCAACAATATGTTACTAGCTTTAATGTCCCTGTGTATAATTCTTTCTGGTGCCTCTTCATGCAGGTAGAGAAGTCCTCTTGCCACACCAGTAACTATTCTGAATCGTTTTGCCCAGTCCAAAGATGAAGACTTCCTCTTATCTGAAAAAAATTGTCTTACAACTTTTGTCAATCATTTTCTACAAGCAACAACAAAACAAAAGTAAAAAAATAGATGAAGAAACATCTCTTTTCAATACCAAACAGAAAGTGATCAAGACTTTTGTTAGGTAGATACTCATAGACAAGCATCTTTTCAGGCCCTTCTGCACAACAACCAAGTAATGTAACCAAGTTCTTGTGCTGAATTCTGAGTAATAGCCTGACTTCGTTGGTGAATTCTTTAACTCCTTGCCTAGATTCCAATGACAGCTTCTTAACCGCCACTTCTTGACCATTTGGCATCATTCCCTGCACAAAGCATGCAAAATATAATTAATTAATTAAATCGTCCTTCTCCGAAAAATTGAAAAAAGGGTATATTTAGTAATTGACTTGAAATAATACTTCAGTAATCTTATTGATTAATTTGCTTCCTAATCAAGCAAAAAACGCCATTTTAGTCTATAAACTTATCAAATGACCAGGGTCGTTTTAGCCCTGAAATTTCAACAATAAGGACTACTGTCTCGTGACTGATCTTTGGTCATACAGTAACTAAAATCTAAAACGACACTTTTATAAGAATTCATAATTTTTAAGAATTTAACCAGAACTAGAATGCAACCAAACTGAAAACATTTTTTATAATCATAAATTACCATGATAAAACCATTGCCTTGTGCAACAAGTATTTTAAAATTTTATATAGAGTTATAGTTAATTGAAAACATAATTCATTCAGTACATTTTTCATATATTTTAGTACTACAGTAAGATTTTAATCGTTTTTTCATCCCACTCTGGTTTGTGAATTGGCTTTTTCGTCCGAGGGGCATAACCTGGTGAGAAAAATAATTACTAAATATTTTTAGAATTGATTTGAAGGTGAAATTTGGTAAATCACTCGTATTTTGGTTTGTGAATTGTATTTTTATTATTGAGATTTTACAAATCAGTAACTATTTTAGTTCCTTAGTCCCACGTGTGCCAACAAGATCTTCTTCCACAGTTAATACAGATTTCATACTTTAAGATTACAATTATGTCAATCCAATTTTAAAAGTTTTTGTACTTGTGTGATTTAATTTTTCTACAGGTTGGAATTTATTGATCAGCCACTGACTCGTGATTGAGAACCGGAACCAGGAAACTAAAATCACAAATCTACTATACCAGAACGTATAATTAATATTAAAGTGGCAAGAACCCAGGACTCATTGTGAAAATTTTATCGTGATGAAGCAACTAATTAGGTTTGGAAATTTGAAGAGGAGAAAGGGGTATGGTACCTTGAAGACAGGGCCAAAGCCTCCATGACCTAGCTGGTTGAGGCTGCTGAAGAAGTTGGTAGCGAGTTGGAGAGTGTGGAGGTCGAAAATCAGGTCCAAGGAGTCCGCCGGCCCGCTGTGATCGTCGTGGTGGTCGCCGCCGTCGCCGGAGGTTGCGGCTCCCTTGCAGAAACAGGGGCACAGCCTGGAGAAAAAGGACATGAGAACAACGTTGTTAATCGCGATTTCCAAGGTGGCAGCACTGACTATATAGTTGACTATGCTGTCCGGTCATGAGTCCTCTCAGTGCAACGTTTCATGTTCCCTTCCGCAACCCATCTATCTCTCTCTGTTTTATTATGACGTTTTTCATATAACCAAAAATATTCTATATATAGTTAAGTAAAATAAATGAAAATGTAGGTAATAATGTAATTTTCATTTATTTGAATATAAAATTATAAGAAAAAAAATGGGAATTTCTTTGTACGTAAAAACTTAATTGGAACGTTGCAGGTCTGCGATTTTATGAATCCAGTTGTCCTAACTTTAATAGATCGTCTTTTTTTAATGATGATAATGTTGAGTCAGTCAAACACGGCAATTTCCCTCAATTGTCTTCCAAGTCATTATTATTGTTCCTCTGTTCAACACCTTTACATAGAAACAAGAAAACCTCAAAGGAAAGTGAGTACAATTCTTTTCCTACTTCTCACAATGTTATGAGTACTTTGAGAAGAAATTACTTAACATTACTCTTTACAACTTTTCACGTAGGATGGCAAAATATTGGAAATGCACCATGTTGTAATTTTTCTTTTAATTATGGAAAATATTTTAAAAGATTTTCTAAGTTAACATTTGATCAAAACTCTATAGTAAAATTTCAATTAATACAAAAAAATAATTATAAATTATCATTAATACACTATTTATAGTGTTTACTTTGTTAATAATGAATCTATTCAAATGAGTTACAACTTATATAAATCTATTAACGTGAAACTCAAAGTGCAATACCCAATTTCTGACATCTAATCTCGTTTTTTTCAAAGTACTTTTATATCTAAACTATAGATCTCGATTGACTGAATTGATAAGTCTTCCGTCATATACAATACATTTTCATTTAACACGATTTCTTCACAATAAAATTATATGAAGTTAATATGATTTATTTGTTTTTGTATTTTCTTTATTTAAAAAAAAGATTATATTATTTTAGCATTTTGTCAAAAACATGAGATGAGAATATAAATTTTATTGATATGTAAAGTATGTAATATAATACAAAGATTTTTATTTTGAAATGGTGTTTTTGTCATTTTTTTTTTATAAAAGACATCATTTGGTGGATAGTGTGGTTTTAGAATATGTAAATATAAATATAATTTAAGAAAATATTAAAGATTCTTGGAGGGAAGATCAAATTAAATGAATTGATTGACTTTCACGATGTTGACCATTGAAGCTTGAACTTCCAAAGCGATGATTCTTAATGCCATGATTAAGTTTATTAGTAGATGAAATAATGCTATTTAGGCTATGTCTCAATCCTCTAATTGCAATTTTGGAAATATAATTAAATTATGAACACACTCGTTTGGTCAACAAGTTTGTGGGTACATTTTTTCTTGTAAAGATATTTTTAACACCAAGTTGTAATTCTCCTTCTTCTTTCCCTCATCTCTTTGGTATTTCTTTATTGCTGTACTCCATGGACCACACATCATTAATAAAAACAAGTAATAAGAATTTTTCAGAGTCAATTTTTTTTATGTTCAAAATGTGCTGGTTTTGGAATTGGAATTAAAAGAATATATATATATAATAAATTTTAAATTTAAGTCAATTTTAAGACTTGTAGAATGAACACATTTCTTTATCTTCAAATATATATGAGAATAAATATTAATAATAATCATATAAAACAATAGATTTAACAGACATCAAATATCACTGTATTATATGAATTTCAGATAATTTTAATATTATATTAAAAAGTAAATTTTAAATTTAATTCAATCTTTAAAAACTAATTTACATTATAAAATTAGCATTTATTTATATTTATAAATTTTGATTCAAAATACCCAAACCATCCAAAGCCTTTGAGACTTGTTCTCGTGTATCCAGAAAATGTCGCAGATCTTAGGAGAGCGTCTTCGACTAACTACTATCGACAAGATTTTTAACGACAAAAACATTATTAGTCAAATCCAAACTTTAAAACAAACTATATCTTAAATACCGTCAAACTAATGATGTCTGTTAAACCTATTGTGATTGGAACAAAATTATATCTAATGTAAATAGTTTTAAATTGCAAAAATGAAATAATTTATTTCACATAAAACTCTTTAAAAGATTAATATTATCGGGATGATGACGTAAAAAAGAGAGAGAAAATATAAATATAAATATAAAAAAATTTAGAGAATGACATTCATTATGAATTTTATGCATATGATTAGTAAAAGTGGACTTTCAATCTTAGTCCTAATTATCAATTAGTGTTCCTTCATTAATGAAAAGTAGAGATTACTTGTTTGAACAGCTCATTGTTTTTTCAACTAATAGGAGCTTTGGTAATTTGACTTAATAAAGTGAAAGAGCAATTCCATTGAATTTACCCTTTTAAGATAAAGATGAGGAGGTGAGGTTATTAATTACAAATACCACAAGATTTGAATTAACACCATGTTGAATTCAGTGATTGAATATTTGAATTTAATTTCTTATAATTTATACAGTTTTTATGATTAATTAATACCTCTTCGTAATATAAATTTTTTTACGTAACTAGATTATTTTTCTTAAACCCTGGTTTCTTCTACAGAGATATTTTATACTATATTTCTAATATTTTTAACAAGAATTGTCCCTATTTATTAAAACTAAAAAGAGATAACGATGACATATTGAATATTTAACTTAAATAATATGGAGAGATTAATGGTTTTTAATCTATATTTTATCTATTTCATAAAATTTTATCTATTTCATAAAATTTTATCGATTATATTTGTAAGAATGATAATAAAATGGATGTGGATTGACTATCCAATCTTATTTTTGAATTAAAAATTAATTTTTATCCTCACTTAATATTAAACAAATATGAATTTTTGTCTCATTTTTATTAAAAAAATGTCCCTATTCCTTTAATATTATAAAGGTTAATTAAATATTTATTTTATAAAAAATAAAAATTACAACAAATAATACATCATTTTATCACGTTTTCGTATTTAATAACTAAATGTGTGTTTTAAAAAATCTTAAAAAATTAAGATAAAAATTTATATAAATTTTGTGTGTTATCCAACAAATTAAATTGTTATAATACTTTACAAGTTTAGAGCAAGATGAATATATATATATATATATATATATTATCATCTTCATAACCAATTTTTAAAAAATAAGATATTACCTACTTGATGTATATTTTTATAAATAAAAATAAGTTTATATAATATCCGTAAATATGAGTTTGTTAATGTGTTTATATTAAATTTTGAAAAGATATTTAATTACGATTAATTTTGTGTCACTCATTGAGTTACTCAATGTTAAATATCATAAAAAATGTGTGAACTAGACATAATCCTAATTAAATTATGTATTAAGTTTTCTTTAATAAATACAGTCACACTTTTGATTTAAAAAAATAATAATTTTTTCAATATATTGATATAACTCAATTTCTAATATGAGTATAGACATCATAAATATAGATTAAAGTTACTTTAGGTTTGATACATAAGTAATGACTTTGAAACAAGTGAAATAATTTATTTTTTTTCGTTTTTTTATTTTCACAAGTAATTATTAATTTTCAAATAATTACACATTTATTTTACTAATCACATGTTATTAAATATTTAATTGAGATTTCAGTGGAAAGTATTTATATGGTGCAATATTTAAAAATCCCATTATAAGAAAAAAGAGAGGAGAAAATACGGGTATGGCGACGCGGGAGCGGCCAAATAGACCATGAAGCAAACCCGCGTTTCCATATTTACCCTCACAACAACCCCAAATTACAATTATCGCATTCATTCACCTCATCGCTTCAACCCGATCTAATTTCTACACCGCCGTCGATGATCGATCACCGTTAGCTTCGTCATCCAAGCTTTGCGCAGTTCCGGTGTCGTCGTTTCGTTTGTGGGAAGAAAACGACGGCGACGACGGTGAAACGCTGCGTTGCGTGAAACGATAAGAGAAACCGATGAGGTCCTCTTCTTCGGATAGGATCAGCATCGCTGCCAGTGCTCAGAAACTCGATGTCGATAACCGAATCGCGCTGCGATTCTACTATCGCATCGCCGATAACATCCTCCGACAGGTCCTTTTCTTCGCCTTCCTGATATTTCAATGTGGCGTCTGGGAATTGGGACGAAGAATCCTAGGTTTAGATAGACAGCGTCTACTTTGGAACTTGTTTTTGTCTTCTAAGAAATATTTAACAAATTTTTTCCCATAAATATATGCTTTCATTTCAATTCATAGATTTTACTGTCGCCGCTCGGGAAGAGAGGAGAGTAGGTTTACTGAGAAGTGCAATTTATATTAGTGAATGCGGTGCAATATTTTGTGGGATAGAGGTGGTGATTTTTATATTTGATAAAAAAGGGAAGCATTTTTGTTTGTTTGGGATTTTGTGTAAAATGTCGTTGTAATATTTTAGAAGTACCTGTGAAAGAGATTCAATGCATCAGAATAATAAAAGGAGTTACAAGGGGGTATTTTTTGTCGTCCCCTTACTCATGAGAGTATCATTAATATGAAAACCATAGAACATGGGTTTATTCCCTTGATTCATTTGACTCTACTAATTGCACACAAAGCTGGCAAATTGGCTATTTTCTAGAGTGTACCACTTTTGTATGGACAAGAATTGAACTTAACCAGGACTTGCACAAAAAGCTTTCGATTTTACAAAATATTTATAATTGTTTAAAGATAGTTCATCGTTTAATCATGAAATACATTGTTAGATTTGAATGTGTAATGCGGGCATATTAGGTTTGTTCATCAACTTTAGTTAGAATTTAGAATGTACCAAGGGATAGTGAACGCGATGATATTAGAGTGATATGAAAAATGACGTGCATGAATGCAACTGTCTGGTTTCATCTTTGCCTTTTCCTTGCACTATTGTTGCTGGTGATTGATTTTTTCTGTCTCAGTAAAGTGTGTGCTTTTACTCATAGCTTGTGCTAAAATATTTTTTTCCATCCTGGATTTTATTGTCATGCTTTATTTTTTTATTTATTTGTGTGTTCTTGATGTGTTCTTGACTGTTTAGTTGCACTGCCTAACCTTCAAGCTCAAACTATTGGTTTTAACTTTGCAGGCTGATATCTTCCGCGCCGAGAAGAATATTATTGACCTATATGTTATGCTTTTAAGATTTTCTAGGTAAAGCATTTGTATCAACATTTGCATGTAGTGTTTTTGCCGTTAGTTGAATTGAACTTTTTAAAACATTTGGACTTTATTGTATTTGTTACTTTGTCATTGAATCTCGTTGAGGTGTCCTTCCTTTTATTTCGTTTGCTTTTAGTTTGGTGTCTGAGACAATACCACGTCACCGAGATTATAGATCATCTCCACAATGGCAGAAAGAATCATTGAAAAAGGTTAATTGTTGACACTCTTCTCCGAATGAAATTTGTTGCTATAAAATCCTGAGTTTAATCTGATTTTCAATTTCTTGGCACAGAAATTGTTAATTTCTTTGAATGAACTGGAGAAATTGAAACCAGTGGTCCAACAGAAGATCAATGAGCTTAACAACAATATCGCATACCAACAAAATGGGCGTGGAAATTTTAGTTCAAATAATTCACTGGATTTTTCTCCCATGAAAAAGCAAACATCAGCTAGTTATGGCCAAATAAAGGTAAAATTTGTTGCATGAGAATTCACTCAAACTAATGTTGTCATTCATTAGTAATAATCTTTCCCTAAAATAAAATCTTTTATGCTTTTCTGCCCCTTCTAAAAAGAACTCTAGCATCCATATATTATTGTATATTTGACCAGGCAGCCAGACCTACTAGAACTGGGGAGCTTCTTTTCCAAGGATCTAGGACCCAACAATTCTCTTATGTCAGGCCCGTGGAAGAGCATGTACGAAGACTGTAAGTATTGGACTAAAAAATAATGTATAATGGACTTCTTAGTGGTGGTGGTAATACTGTGACGGGTATTGCTTGTACATGTCAGTTTATTTTTTCACAGGAATGAAGTTAAGTGAAGGGAAGCTTTCCTTCATCTTTTGGTTGCTTTCTAGAATCATGAGAAAACTTATTTAAAAGTCAAATGCTAGATGGTCCTTCATTATGCAATGTCAGTAGTATGATTATCTAGTTATCTAAAGTTTTGTTATGCAAGTAATTCAGGTTTAGTTGTTTCTTTTACAATTTTGTGTTACTTTTTAATATAAAATTTGACCCAGTTAAGTGAGCAGAGATTACACAGTTATAACATTTCCTTTTCCTGGCTTATAACCTGCTGCTGGTTGAAATACAATTTATCTTTGTTGAAAACTGTACAGAGTATTTGGGTTGTATTGCAGATACATTACGAAATTTTAGGATGTTGCTGGATATGATTTCCTGTTTCTGAATCTCACTGGAAAACCTTGAGAAATGTTACGTTAATAAAAATACTTTAAAAAGTTAAAGAAGATAATTAACTATATTTAAATAAATTAAAAAAACCATATACCAAATGATTGTGGAAATGTTAAATAATAAGAAATGGGCATCTTCAAGAATTAGCAACTGGCTACATCAAGGTTTGACTACAGTTTTTGGTTTAAAAACTTGCTTTATTATATTTGATGTAGTAGCACTGCTTGAAATAAAAAGTTTTAGTCTGTGTTGGTTTTTTAAATTAGTTCACAGATTACTTTATCCTGCATTAAATTTTTCGAAAATAAGAGGTCCCCTTCATTTTTGCTGAATTTCTGTAGATCTCTAACTCTTCCACCTCCAAAGGAGGAAACTCTCTCTAGACATTCTATCCTTGGTCCCAATGGGTTAAATGGGCAGTGGAGACCACCTTCCACTGATAAATGGGTATGTTGTTTTGGATCTGTATGTTTTAATTCTATTTTATTCGATGATTGTCCTGACTTTTCTGTCTGGATGTGGATGTAGATCAGGTATCCAAACAACATTGATCTGTCTCCTGTTGAATTGCCAAGGTTATTTCTTATTTTAAGTTTCTATTGTGCTTTTCTTTATTGTTGGCTTTCCAAGTTATTCTAAGAAAAGTGATTTGTATGTCAATGCTAACCATTTTTAAAATGATGGAACTATATTTGAAGTCATGTTTTAAAAGGATTCGTTTGGTTTATCAGAGTTCAATATTTTAACAACCAAGATTTTTGTCCATGATGCTTCTGGAGTTGGTTTATCTATTTATTGTTTATATTAATTATGTGATTATGTCCTACCTACTTTTGGAACATACAGCCTACAAAATCCTTCGGAACATGAATCTGTGAGTAAGAAAGATGATAGCATTACGGAACACTATAAGTCAGATTTAGATTCACTTGTTACCCAAAGTGAGGACTGCCAGCCCCACCCTCAGCCTCAACTTCATGATCAGGAACCTCCTTCTCTTATTTCGTTTGAAACAACCGAAACAACTCCTGCAATAGAGGTTATCAGGCAGCCTTCTCCTCCACCTGTACTTGCTGAGGTACTAGATTTGGTCCCTGCAGCATCACCTTGTGTTCAGGAAGCAGGATGTAAGGCAGATATTTCATCAACTGATAGCTGTGTTCATGCGGAGGCTCCTCTGCAACTGCACATTGTGAGTCAATAACACTTTCTTATCTATTTTTTGTGATTTAATTTTAGGTTGATGTTTCTGGGGGTAGGCATAGTTAAGTCCGTGTTCAGTATTTAGTTTCTTCCAGTATACGTACAATTTCTAAATTATTTATCATTGAATGAGGTTTGGTGTCTCTTTCTAATAAGGGGTTCTATTTCAGTCAACTTCTTTGATGGAGAGTTTTATGAAGCTTGCCAAGTCAAATACAAAAAAGAATTTAGAGACTTGTGGAGTCCTTGCCGGTATGCTTGTAAGTGCTGCTAATTTTTTTCATTTGTCTTAACATAGAGCTACATGCAAAGGTCGATTCAAAAGGGTCTCGGAATCCCAGAATTGGATTCTGGATTAACTGGCCTAGGAATAGTATACGTACAATTTAGAGTACGTATGTGTGTATATGCATATATAACTCATTGCCCTAATCCCTGCAACCATATGTGTGTGTGTGTCTAGTGTATGCATATGTTTTTGTGTGAATACAATAACGCTTCGCTTTTTTACCTTTTCTGTTTGTTATGGATCAACCCGACACATGCATGGTATTTATGTGTACTCCTTTGTAAAATTTTCCAAAGTGTAGTTGTGCTATAATGGCTTAGTCGCTCTAGCCTTCAATATTTTATGCTCAACTGTTAAGATATTGATTGGAATCTTGTAAAACCCTTGATATGCAGAAAAACAGAAAATTTTATATCACTGCCCTTATAATCCCAAAGCAGGAGTCAACATCAGATTCTGTAAGAGTTTCTTTCACCATAAATATTTTGGGAATGTATTACTATTATTCTTTAAACATAACATTTGTCATTGTTCTTCCTGAGCAGTGCCAGACTACAAATGAAGAGGAAATATTTGAAGTGCAGGATAAACGATCGCTTTTTCCACTTGGGTGGATCCATGTGAGTTTCTAAACTGTGTATGGTAGAAACTAGTTCAGGTCCTGGAAGATTGTTTTTCTTCTTACTTCCAAAAGTAGATGATGAATGATTATGTAGAATAAAATTTGTCATTTTGTAAGCACATTTTCATCTGGTGTATTGAAGAAATACAATTCTTATCCGCATTTCTTATATTTTACTTTATTATTCTTCCATTGTTGTAACACTAAACTATATTATTCTTAATTGCCAGACACATCCTACTCAATCTTGTTTCATGTCCTCAATTGATCTGCACACCCACTACTCCTATCAGGTGAGTTCATGTTTTAATTAACCTCCATAAACATTATTTGCTTGGCCTTTGGACGTCTACTTGCTTTGTTTAATGAGGAAATGGTTGAAGTGAAAACTGAAGAACGATAGGAGTATTTTATACTCTAGTTATATCTCTAAATTCTTGTACTGTTTTGTATTATTGTACCTGGCCATCCTAGAGTTGATTTCTTTAACTTTATTTACAGATCATATTTATAATTCATGTGGAAAAGTTAAAATATATATGAAACATGTTACTTCCAATCAATCTCATACATATGACATTGTTTTTTCTTCTATTGTTTCTGTCAAAGATGGGGCTATCCTGTAAAACATGCATTCCGCATTTATTTATACTTTTATTCACATGTGCAAATTCTTGTTTCTTTAGATTATGCTGCCAGAATCTGTTGCAATAGTCATGGCGCCAAAAGATAGTACAAGGTAAGATCACATGTCAGACGTGTTTTTGATGAATTGGATGATATAAAAAAACATCTTAGTAACAGCATTATTGCTTTGGTCAAATTCTAAAAATGATCACAAGTTTGCTATATAGACGTGACCTTATAAATTTAGGAAGCCCAAAGACATAATAGAATCTGGAAAGGAGGCAAAAGCATTTTTTGGAATAACGTAACATGTAATGTTCAGCAGAACTCAAATTCTATGATAGTTCCAAAAAATAGTTAATAATCCATGTTTCAAAAAGGAGTAAAATATTTTTGCATAGAAAAAAATACTTGAAAAGGATATAGTTACTTCCCTCTTTTTTGGCATATTAGCATATTGGCCACCCCTTTGCCCCATAAAGCTGGCAAGGTATTGAATTTCGGGCATTGTTTGATCATTATTTGAATTTTTTGGTCTCTGAATATTAATGTGTTACCTGTCGTTAAGATGTTTTCCCTACATATTTTATAATTACTTTTTCAATTTGAATGCACAGAAACCATGGCATTTTTCGGTTGACCAGCCCCGGTGGAATGTCTGTGATTAAACAATGTGATCAGCGTGGCTTTCATCCACACAGTCAACCTCCAGACGGTGGTCCTATTTACAAGACATGTACAGACGTATACATGAACCCAGATTTAAAATTTGATGTCATTGATCTTCGATAAGAGTTATTTATGCCATCATTGTTTATAGACCAAGCTCTCTCCTTTATACAAATAGGTTTTACTTTTACCATTAATTCAGCTGTGGCCATAAGGAATGTCCCGGCCGTGTTTGTAAAAAGAAATCTTCTTCTCTGGCTGTTTAATTTTTTAGGCAACACCTTTTTAAGTTTGTATTGCTGTGCTGCATGCATGGCCATTTCTATTGATATCAAACTTGTGAACATCCTACCATTGGTTTCTGCTGACTATGCTGTTAAAATGCATACCGATTTGTATAAGTTATCATAAGAACTGTTTTTCATGAGTTCATTCACTTATGAAATAGCCTGTCATAATCATTATAAAGTAACCTAAGAATGATGCATCTTCTGCCTCTAATGCTTGATGCAATCTAAAACATACGTTTCTGATAAAAGGTTTTGATGATAATTTATCTTTCCTTTGAATTTTTCAGTTTAATGATGCCTTCTATTCGCCCACTTCCTCCTCACTTTTCAACATCACGCAGTTTAATGATCTCAGATAAAATTTTATCAGTCTATATATCTTAAAAAGCTTTATATTTTTTTGCATGTCCTACTACAGTAATAAAAATAGTTTATTATTACTTGTAACTAAATTATCTTGTTCTTCGTTATTTATGTATGGTTCTTATTCTTTATTCTCAGCTATATACTTTACATTTTCTAGTTTTCCACTGCTCTGAAAATGCATAAATTCTAGGACGTGTTTAAAAAAATATCAGCAACATCTTTGAGATTCAATGCTATTTTCAATCTGTTTAATTATCCAGTGTTTCAGACAACTTGAAAGTTAACAAAAGAAAGAACTTTAGCTTTTTTTTTTCGGTTTTAATTCACACAAAATTATCTCATTTAATTTATCTTTATTGTTTTCACCCTTATCCCTCCCACTAAACCAACCATTAGGGTTACGAAAGAGAGCATGTATTAAAATGCAACCGATTGAACTGATTTATTTTTAAAAGATTATTTGGCTAATTGGATGGGATGCTTATCTTTATTTTGCATACGACTTCACTAATGAATATGAAGGGGTATTAGCTTGGAATTTTTTTAATGATTCACTTTTATTTATTTTACTTCCTGTATATAAAGAAATATATATTTTATTTCTTTAATTGGAAATATTAAATAAGACTGTTAATTAGTGAGTAAAAATTAAATACTGAATATTTATAAATTTAAATTTATATAGGAATATCTATAATACTTTGATTTTGGTACGGAGAAGTCGGGTTCGCTTTCTGATCCAAACTCCCCTCAAAGTTTATAGCAGGGGTGTTGCTCCCTCCACCACCACTCTATACTTTCTCCACCTCCCCACATTATTTTAAATACAATTTTATTTTTAAGTTAAAAAGATTTTTACTTTTTATTCTATTTTAAATAATTTGAAACCCTAATTTTACTTTCTCAGCACCCACCCACTGAACTCTCTTCTCCTTTCCCCATTTCCATTTCACTTCCCCACCTTCCGCACTTCCATTCCTTTTTTTTCCAATTTTTTTTTTTGATTTGAAAGCTTCCATTGCCGCCATGGTGTGAAAGAGCGTCGCCGCCGTGGTGTGGAGGAACATCGAGGAGCGTCCAGAGCATCAACCAGCGTGAGGAAGTATACATCAACGGAGGTGACATCCTTCAACCCCTAATAAAACAAACTCTAAAATTTAAAAAACGTAACCTTTAAACGAAGGTGACATCTTCAACGGATGTCAACATCCGTTTAAGGTAAAACGGATGTCGACATCCATTTTTCCTTAAACAGATGTTGACATTCGTTGAAGGATGTCACCTCCGTTTAAATGTTACGTTTTTTTATTTTAGGGTTTTATTTCAAGGTTTATTCGAATACGAGGAAGCACGACACGTATTAGCGGCGTGAAGGGGGTGTGTTGGAAGTCCCACATCGACTAGAGATAAGGCCAAATGATAATATATAAGTGAGGTGCAAACCTCACCTTACAAGCCGGTTTTGTGGGGATGAGTTAGGCATAAACTCACTTTCTAATAACACGCACTGTACCATGAGAGCGACACTGCACCACGAGAGGGAGACTGCTTGATAATTCTTTCCACCACCACCAACTTTTGCAACTTGTAGTATATCACAATGACGAAAGAAAGAGAGGAAGAAATATAATGTTAAAATGAAAGAAAAGTATTTTACTCATGTACGAGACCAGAATAGGTTATTAGTGAAATAGATTGTGAATGGGTAAAATTAAAAAATAATAACCCTAAAAATAAAATTTTACTGAGGGACAAAATAGTAAAGGAGAGATGGAGGGAGAAAAGTGTGGTGGTGGAGGGAGCAACACCCCCTTATAGCAGTCAGATTCGGATACAGATCTTTCTATTCATTCCTGTCTAATCCGACCCAATTTGTTTTCTAAAAATTATTTATTATTTATTTTTAATTTTCCTTGTCTTTAAATTATTTTTTCTTAAAAAAGTTATGTTTTCTTAAATGAGCATACGATATTTTTTCTTAAATTGATTAAAAAGTACGATAAAATGTAATATTGTAGTAAATTGTCCAATTATAAAACGAAACTTGTACTTTCATCTCATTAATTTACATTTTAATAAATATATTATAATTTTTGAGATAAAATTTTTTAATATGAATATTGTATATTCAACTAATCTAATAAGTTAAATAATCAGATACAAAATTTAAGTTATATTATATAAATTAAATTAGATTTCAACCTAATTCGATTTATACTCATTCCTACTTTTGTTTATGCACACAATGAATGCATCCAAACAATTGAATATTGAATTCGTCTCTGCCACTTCAACAAAAAGAGAAATATGGAGAAGGAAATTATAGTGACAACGGAAAAAAGAAGAAATCAAAGATTATAGAGATTTCAAACATTTGAGTGAAATTAGTAAACCAATGCAATGTTTATAAATTTTATTACACACACAAAATTGACTCTATAATATAATTTAATAGAATTTGTATATTTTTAATATCAGAAGACTTTTAAAAGTTGTAAAAATCCTTGTACCATCAACTTTTGACACTCTTCAAAAGAGGTTTGGTACCAATTAATATGGTTTTTATTATTAAATGCTTTACAAAAATCCAGAAAAATCTGAATATGAAAACTCATTTTTCATATATTTTTAATTAAGTGATCGAAACTCATCTTCAAATTTTTCTTACCCAAAGAAAAATCTTCTTTTTAAGAAAATGTTTGAATTGGGAAGATGATTTAAGAAAAAAAAAATGAGTAGATGGATTTGAAGGTACGGAAAGAGGACTGTGATGTTATTTAGATTAAGAAATTTGAAAAAGAAAATTATGAAAGTTTATATATGGTGTGATGAGTATGATAGATTAGAAAAAAACCATTTTAATGAATAAAATTAAATAATTATTATTTTATTTTTAAAGATAAATGTGATATAAAGTTAAATATAAATAATAAAAATTATGTTATGTAACATCCCAATAAATAGTAATTACCATTAATTAGAATTAATTACAATTAACAGTAAACAGTCAACAGTTTTTACAGCTAAACAAGAACACAAGCCGAACGGCTAGGAGTACAGCGTTACAACGTCGAGTCCCAAAAATAGCGAACGCTAACAACGAACGGTTTTACAACATAAGTAACCGAACGTCCTAAAACATAAACAAAACTATTAACAACTGCAAAAACGAGCGATCTACTGCTCGGCCTTAACTTCCACTTCGACTAGGTTGGCGTCCTCCAAATTTTCTTCTTCCAGCATAGCCTCAAGTGGCGCCTCTCCATCTGCTCACATCCACAACGGATGATCATTGCATTGACAAGACGGACGTACATAAACAGTAGACAACACAAGGAATTACAAGGGTAAGCTTAGGTAATTTAATTCATACATATCACATACAATTTAACATACGAATTTAACACACAAGACATGCATCAATACATCAAAGCATAATATAATTCATCCAAAACTCTCCTAAGACCGACCGTCCGGACTGTGTGAATCCATGTAACCGTAGGCGTTCATGCACCCGGTTGGTGTAGTAACTGGGACCCTCATCAGCTGCCAACCGAGGTTAACCCTATCAGCCTCAAAGTACTCAATAGGGCTAGGGCCTCCTGCCATTCCCACGCATGACCTACTCTTCTCTACCTGAGAAGAGCACTCACGGAATATCAGGATGATCAGCCATCAGCGATTTTACCATGGTCACACTTTACAACTCATCATAATCATTCATAGAGACGTTCCTCCTTGGAACGCTCGTTCAAATTCCAAAATCATAATCTCATCTCATATATGGTTCGCACACTTCATAATCCACTCAACATCACACTTTCATTCTTAGTTACACTTCTTTAAAAAGACGAACGTTAATTAACTGTATAAACGAACGTTATTTAAGATCGGGACGAACGCTATTTAAAAGTCAGGACGAACGCTATTTATGATCGGGACGAACGCTATTTAGAATCAGGACGAACGCTTTCAAAAATCAATAATTACTCAATTTGCACGATCGCTGGATAGGAGACCTTGCGCGATTTAGAACGGACGCTCGTTATAAGGCCGAGCGCTATTTCGGACGAACGCTTGGTAGAATACCGTACGCCGTTTAAGACGAACTCTCGACATAAGATCAAACGCTACCAAAGACGAACGCTCGACATAAGGTCGAACGCTATCAAAGACGAACGCTCGACATAAGGTCGAACGCTATCAAAGACGCACGCTCAACATGAGGTCGAACGCTACCAAAGACGCATGCTCGACAGAAGGTCGAACGCTATTTATCATTTATCTTTTTTAAACGAACGTTCGGTCTATGACCGAACGCCACTTAGGACGAACACTCAATTAGCATTTCAAATGGGGACGCTCGTTCTAAGACAGAATACTTTCCAAAAGAAAGAATTTAACTCTAATTCAAATTTAGAGAAGACGAACGGTATATGACCGTACAAGGACGAGCGTATTTTATCAAGCAGAGAACATGATATTTTCCAGATTTTTCAGTTTACAATAACTTTACAGTTTTCATACGATTCATAACTGATAATTTCTCTTCACCATAAATCTCATACATTACAAAATTCATATTATCATCCCAAACCATACAGAAACTTAATCATATTTCAAATCATACGTTTCATTCTCAGCATACAGTTCCAAACAATATTCATCATATACATCCAGTGCAACCATGCTCGTTCATGCATACTTAAACATCAAATATTTCATACATTTCAGACATCCAGTATACTTCAGGCATTTCATACACATCAAACAAGTATTAAATTAAATTACTAAAGCTTCCCTTACCTGGTCTAGCAGTGAACTCCCTAAGCGAATGCGTTTAACTTGTCCAAATACAGTTTCCTACCCTCAACGTGCTTCTCGAATGTTTCACTAAATCTAACCACAAGAAACGGAGACAAACTCAGCTTATACTCTAACATGCAGCAGGACCAGCGTCCGCATGCAACTCTGAACGGAGCGTTTTAGGGTTCGAAAACTTACCAGTTTAGATTTCAGTTCCGCTCGGTTCAAATGAAAGCTCACGACACAGTGAACGATCCTACGGTTCTGAAATGGAAGTAGAGATGCTGGTGGTGAGTGATCTTAGAGAGAAAATGAAAAGAGTTTAGAGAGAAGCTGGAGAAAAGAAATGGCCAGAGTTTCGTGGAGAAGAAGATGAATGCAGAAATGAGAGAAAGTGTTTTGCAGAGAAATCATTTCTCTCCCACGTCAAACGGCCATGCAACTCACGCCCTGCCACCTGGTTTTCCACTACCGCTTTTAGAAGCTTCTGACGTGACAGAATGGCGTCAGCGCATGCAGAATGCAGAGAGCGTTCCCGCAGGACGAACGTCCATTCTCTGCATGCCACTTGCTTTCCACCAACGATCTGGAACGCTCCCTCAGTGACACATGGCAGGCGCATGCAGATTGGGTTTTGACGTGGCACAGTGCATTAAATGGGGTTCAGAGTGTGGGATTTAAGCGCTTAATTATTCAGGTTCTCACAATCCCCCTAACTACAAAAATTTTCGTCCTCGAAAATTCTAGGACTTACCAGGGAACAATTGAGGGTATAGCTCCTTCATGGCCTCTGCAACCTCCCATGTTGAGTCGCCAGACTTCGCGTCCCACACCACTTTCACAAGACGAACGTCCTTTCCTTTGTAGAGTCTGGTGCGGCTGTCTTCAATGCAGACTGGTTGCATCTCCAGCGTTCGGTCTGGGCGAAGTTGGACATCTTCCAACTCCAGCACGTGTGAAGGATCAGCTACATACTTCCGGAGCTGAGAAACGTGAAAGACTGGATGTAGGTTGGACAGTTGAGGTGGTAAAGCTAGTTCATACGCAACTGATCCAATCTTCTTCAGAATTTGATAAGGCCCTACGAACTTGGGTGAAAGCTTCTTTGGACGAAGGACTCTTCCCACTCCAGTGATTGGATTCAACCTGAGAAGCACGTGATCTCCAGCAGCGAACTCCAAGGGTCTTCTCCTCTTATCGGCATAGGATTTCTGCCTGCTTTGAGACGTCTTCAACCGTTCTTGGATCAGTTTCACCTTCTCGGTCGTTTGCTGGATTAATTCTGGTCCAGTCAAAACGTTCTCGCCTTCTTGGAACCAACACAAAGGTGTTCGACACTTCCTTCCATAGAGAGCTTCAAACGGAGCCATTCCTATGCTCGCTTGAAAGCTGTTGTTATACGTGAATTCAACGAGCGGCAAAACTTCATCCCATACTCCCATATGATCTAGGACGCATGTCCTCAATAAGTCCTCGAGCGTTTGGATGGTTCGCTCAGATTGGCCGTCCGTCTGAGGGTGATAAGCAGAACTCATTCGCAACTTGCTTCCCAATTCTCCTTGCAACGATTGCCAAAAACGAGATGTGAATCTCGTGTCTCGGTCTGAAATGATGCTGGACGGTACTCCATGTAGACGAACGATCTCTTTGATGTAGAGCTTGGCCAAGTTGGTCATTGACATCTTCAAGTTAACGGCCAGGAAGTGAGCACTCTTCGTTAGACGATCCACTACTACCCAAATAGAATCGTGATTCTTGACCGTGCGAGGTAAGTGAGTCACGAAGTCCATTGAAATGCTGTCCCACTTCCATTCGGGAATCTCCAAAGGTTGTAGTAAGCCGCCCGGTCTTTGATACTCCGCTTTGGCACGTTGACAGGTTAAACATGATGCCACAAAACGTGCGACATCACTCTTCATTCCAGGCCACCAGAACGAACTCCGAAGATCTTGGTACATCTTAGTCATACCAGGATGAATGTTAAGACGACTATGATGTGCTTCCTCCAATATGATTCGCTTCAGCTAGCCATCATTAGGAACGCACGTCCTACCCAAGTAACGCAACATACCGTCCGTTCCAGCGTTGAAATGTTTGGCCTGATCCGTACCGAGCGCGCTTAAAATCTTCACTAGCTCATCATCCTCACGTTGCTTCATCCAGATTCGGTCGAACACATCACTTGTTATTCTAAAGGTGCAGCATTTGATACTGTTCGGCTCCAACTTGAACTGCAACTTTAGGTCTCTAAAGCTCTCCACTAGATTGAGTTCTTTCACCATCATAGCTGAAACATGAACCGACTTCCTGCTTAGTGCGTCCGCTACTACGTTAGCCTTTCCCGGATGGTAAAGTAACTCAAATTCATAATCTTTCAAAAATTCTAGCCACCTCCTTTGCCTCATATTCAGCTCCTTTTGATCAAAGAGATACTTAAGACTCTTGTGATCACTAAAGACTTGAAACGTTGCTCCATACAGATGATGCCTCCAGATTTTTAATGCAAACACGACTGCTGCCAGCTCTAAGTCGTGTGTGGGATAGTTCTTCTCATGGATCTTCAACTGTCTAGAAGCGTACGCCACTACTTTCCTTTCCTGCATCAATACGCAACCCAAACCTTGATACGACGCATCACAATACACCTCAAAAGGTTTGGCCGTGTCTGGAATGACTAACACTGGGGCGCTCGTCAATTTCTTCTTCAATTCCTGGAAGCTCTCCTCACAACGATCAGTCCATGCGAACGGCTGATCCTTCCTGGTGAGATAAGTCAGAGGGGCTACTATCTTAGAGAATCCCTCAATGAACCGCCTATAGTAGCCCGCGAGCCCCACGAAGCTTCTAACCTCTGTGACCGAACGTGGGCTCTCCCAATCCAGCACTGCTTTCACCTTGGCTGGATCCACTGCAATACCTCCTGCAGAAACGACGTGCCCCAAGAACTGGATTTCCTTCATCCAGAATTCACACTTTGACTTCTTGGCATACAATTCCTTCTCCCTCAACACGCCCAAGACAATCCTCAAGTGGTCTTCATGCTCCTCAAAGCTCTTGGAATAGATAAGGATGTCATCAATAAACACCACTACAAATTTGTCCAGGTACGGTCTGAAAATCCTGTTCATGTAGTCCATGAAAATTGCAGGTGCGTTCGTCACTCCAAAGGGCATCACCACGTATTCATAATGACCATAACGAGACCGAAATGCTGTCTTATAAATATCTCCCTCCTTCACTCTAATTTGATGATAGCCCGAACGCAGATCAATCTTTGAAAACACGCACGCACCTTGCAACTGATCCAGTAGGTCGTCTATCCTTGGAAGTGGATACTTGTTCTTGATAGTCAGCTTATTAAGTTGCCTATAATCAATGCAGAGCCGAGAGCTGCCATCCTTCTTCTTGACCAGCAACACAGGTGCTCCCCATGGTGAAACACTCGGCCTGATGAACCTCTTATCCATCAACTCCTCAATTTGCCTCTTAAGCTCTACCAACTCGGCGGGTGCCATTCTATAAGGTTGAACCGAGATGGGTGCAGCAGTGGTCACCAAGTCGATCGTGAATTCGACCTCACGAATGGGAGGTAGACCAGGGACTTCATCCGGAAAGACGTCCGGAAAGTCATCCACTACCGTTCGTCCTCCACTGCTCTCATCATTGGACGAACGCTCCACTTCGTTGTCTTCATACGTCATGATCAGAAAACAGCTCGCTCCTTCCATGATATCTTCCTTCAACTGTCCGCGATCCAAAGACAACTCCTCCTCCTCTTCACCTGGGAAGACCAACTCCTTCTTTCCACAATCAATGAGGATCCGATTGGTAGCCAACCAATCCATCCCCAAAATTACTTCTAAGTCTTGAAGGGGTAAGCAAATGAGATTGACCTTATATCTACGCCCCTCAACTTCTATTGGACATCTCACACAAGCTGTAGACGTCTTAATCCCACCAGCCGCTGGGGTTGACACCACCAAGTCGAACTGTAATTCACTCTCCACTAGTCCCAGTTTCTCAACGCATGCCTTCGAGATGAAGGAATGAGTTGCCCCCGAATCATACAACACTACACAGGGCTTTCCAAACAAGAAGCAAGTGCTGGTGATGAGCGTACCTGATCGAGCAGCTTCAGCACCCGTAATTGCATAAACTCTTCCTGTAGCTTGTGCACGTCCACCTCTTCCTTGTTGGGCTCTTCCAGCGTTCGACGACCTCATTGCCGCATGTCCTCCCACATAGCACTCGTTCTCCAAGTGCCCATTCCTTCTGCATTTAGTGCAGTACTTTCCCCCATGAGGACAAGCCCACCTCAGGTGTGGTCCTCCACACTGGAAACATGCCACACTCCTTGGCTGTCCAGACTGGCCGACAGTAGCCAAGGCTTGGGATCCACTCGCGTTGACTGCTGGACGAGCGTAAGGGGATCCTCTCTGATTAACATTTCCCCTTGAGACAGTCGGCCCCCTTACTGTTTGCTGTTTCTTGTGCCGTTCCGCCTCTGCCAGGTTCTTCTCCAACACCTTGGCCCTCTCCACCATAGCAGGGAATGTTCTGATACACAAACTGGAAACCACAACCTTCAGATCACTGCGTAGACCGTTCTCAAATTTTCTGCACTGCCACTCCTCACTGGTGGCCATTGTATTGAAGCGAATCAAGTGTTTGAACTTGTTCGTATATTCGGAGACTGACATCCCCCCCTGAACCAGCTGTAAAAACTCAACATCCTTTGCAAAACGGACACTGTCAGGGAAGTACTCTTCATAGAATTTGTTTCTGAACACTTCCCAAGTAATCTGCTGATGAGCGTTCGTCAGAATGGCTCTGGCGCTCGCCCACCAGTGGCTGGCTTCTCCAGTCAGCAAGTACTCCGCATATGCCAAGCGGTTTTCATCCGGACATCTCTTGGCGTTGAAAATTCTCTCCATGTCTCTCAGCCACTGGTCCGCTTCATCCGGAAGACACTTGCCACTGAACTTGGACGGATGGTGCTGGAGAAAACTCTCCAAACTCCATTCAGCATTGGCATGTTGAGTGGCGTTTGAAGAAGAAGCTCCAGGTGTACCTCTAGTGACCGCCAAGATCTCCATCAATTGCCTTTGCGTGTTTTCAGAATTAACACGCGAGGCCTCCAACCCTTGCATAGCAGCTTGGTTTTGCTGCATCAGGGTGGCGTTTTGTTCCATGAGGGTGGTATTTTGCTGTTGGAGTCTCTCAATGACGTTCTCCAACAATCTAGAGTTGTTGGAAGCATCAGGTTCACTCGGTTGAGGTGGGGGAGGAAGTCTAGGAGCCATTCGTTCTCTGGTTCATCAGAAAACGAGCGTTAGAATTGTTCAAGAGTTAAATAATTCCATAACTCATTAAACACAATACAAGCACACAACGAAAACATAGTGTACTCATAACCTACACGTCCTTTAAAGAACAAAACTGCTCTGATACCAATAAATGTAACATCCCAATAAATAGTAATTACCATTAATTAGAATTAATTACAATTAACAGTAAACAGTCAACAGTTTTTACAGCTAAACAAGAACACAAGCCGAACGGCTAGGAGTACAGCGTTACAACGTCGAGTCCCAAAAATAGCGAACGCTAACAACGAACGGTTTTACAACATAAGTAACCGAACGTCCTAAAACATAAACAAAACTATTAACAACTGCAAAAACGAGCGATCTACTGCTCGGCCTTAACTTCCACTTCGACTAGGTTGGCGTCCTCCAAATTTTCTTCTTCCAGCATAGCCTCAAGTGGCGCCTCTCCATCTGCTCACATCCACAACGGATGATCATTGCATTGACAAGACGGACGTACATAAACAGTAGACAACACAAGGAATTACAAGGGTAAGCTTAGGTAATTTAATTCATACATATCACATACAATTTAACATACGAATTTAACACACAAGACATGCATCAATACATCAAAGCATAATATAATTAATCCAAAACTCTCCTAAGACCGACCGTCCGGACTGTGTGAATCCATGTAACCGCAGGCGTTCATGCACCCGGTTGGTGTAGTAACTGGGACCCTCATCAGCTGCCAACCGAGGTTAACCCTATCAGCCTCATAGTACTCAATAGGGCTAGGGCCTCCTGCCATTCCCACGCATGACCTACTCTCCTCTACCTGAGAAGAGCACTCACGGAATATCAGGATGATCATCCATCAGCGATTTTACCATGGTCACACTTTACAACTCATCATAATCATTCATAGAGACGTTCCTCCTTGGAACGCTCGTTCAAATTCCAAAATCATAATCTCATCTCATATATGGTTCGCACACTTCATAATCCACTCAACATCACACTTTCATTCTTAGTTACACTTCTTTAAAAAGACGAACGTTAATTAACTGTATAAACGAACGTTATTTAAGATCGGGACGAACGCTATTTAAAAGTCAGGACGAACGCTATTTGTGATCGGGACGAACGCTATTTAGAATCAGGACGAACGCTTTCAAAAATCAATAATTACTCAATTTGCACGATCGCTGGATAGGAGACCTTGCGCGATTTAGAACGGACGCTCGTTATAAGGCCGAGCGCTATTTCGGACGAACGCTTGGTAGAATACCGTACGCCGTTTAAGACGAACTCTCGACATAAGATCAAACGCTACCAAAGACGAACGCTCGACATAAGGTCGAACGCTATCAAAGACGAACGCTCGACATAAGGTCGAACGCTATCAAAGACGCACGCTCAACATGAGGTCGAACGCTACCAAAGACGCATGCTCGACAGAAGGTCGAACGCTATTTATCATTTATCTTTTTTAAACGAACGTTCGGTCTATGACCGAACGCCACTTAGGACGAACACTCAATTAGCATTTCAAATGGGGACGCTCGTTCTAAGACAGAATACTTTCCAAAAGAAAGAATTTAACTCTAATTCAAATTTAGAGAAGACGAACGGTATATGACCGTACAAGGACGAGCGTATTTTATCAAGCAGAGAACATGATATTTTCCAGATTTTTCAGTTTACAATAACTTTACAGTTTTCATACGATTCATAACTGATAATTTCTCTTCACCATAAATCTCATACATTACAAAATTCATATTATCATCCCAAACCATACAGAAACTTAATCATATTTCAAATCATACGTTTCATTCTCAGCATACAGTTCCAAACAATATTCATCATATACATCCAGTGCAACCATGCTCGTTCATGCATACTTAAACATCAAATATTTCATACATTTCAGACATCCAGTATACTTCAGGCATTTCATACACATCAAACAAGTATTAAATTAAATTACTAAAGCTTCCCTTACCTGGTCTAGCAGTGAACTCCCTAAGCGAATGCGTTTAACTTGTCCAAATACAGTTTCCTACCCTCAACGTGCTTCTCGAATGTTTCACTAAATCTAACCACAAGAAACGGAGACAAACTCAGCTTATACTCTAACATGCAGCAGGACCAGCGTCCGCATGCAACTCTGAACGGAGCGTTTTAGGGTTCGAAAACTTACCAGTTCAGATTTCAGTTCCGCTCGGTTCAAATGAAAGCTCACGACACAGTGAACGATCCTACGGTTCTGAAATGGAAGTAGAGATGCTGGTGGTGAGTGATCTTAGAGAGAAAATGAAAAGAGTTTAGAGAGAAGCTGGAGAAAAGAAATGGCCAGAGTTTCGTGGAGAAGAAGATGAATGCAGAAATGAGAGAAAGTGTTTTGCAGAGAAATCATTTCTCTCCCACGTCAAACGGCCATGCAACTCACGCCCTGCCACCTGGTTTTCCACTACCGCTTTTAGAAGCTTCTGACGTGACAGAATGGCGTCAGCGCATGCAGAATGCAGAGAGCGTTCCCGCAGGACGAACGTCCATTCTCTGCATGCCACTTGCTTTCCACCAACGATCTGGAACGCTCCCTCAGTGACACATGGCAGGCGCATGCAGATTGGGTTTTGACGTGGCACAGTGCATTAAATGGGGTTCAGAGTGTGGGATTTAAGCGCTTAATTATTCAGGTTCTCACATGTTAAAATAAATTTTTTTATTTAAAATTACAAAAATATTATTATTATAATTATAATAATAATAATTATTATTTATATATATGATAAAAGATATATATATATATATATATTGAAGTTGTAATTAAAAATAAAAAAAATAAAAAAATTGCAATATAAATAATAATTACTATTAATATTATGAATGTTATGAATGTATTAATAATAATAATATTATTAATAATATTATTATATAATTATTAGTATTGTGTACATAAAGGGGAGGGGATTGATTATGTGAAAAAGAAGAGCTAGTAAATTATTATGACATACAAATTAATTTGATGAGCCAGTGCATTATTTATTATGATAAGATAATCGATTCTAAAAAGAAAAAAATCCATTATCTTTCTTTATATGATTCAAAATCGATTTTAACATTTTTAAATCGCCCACAATCAATTATATAACTAACACAATTGATTCCAAACCATCACAAACACATGTAAAATCAATTCCAACACCACTATAATTGATTTTATTGTCTGAAAAATATATCTAGACTCGATTCCATTTATTTATTTATTTATCCAAAATCGATTCAGTAATAGAATCTATTCCAAAAATAACCTTCAAATGCTAAAAACAAACACATTATTCATTTGCAAATCCATCCACAAATATAATACATTGACAAAAACAAACACAATTACAAAAATTTAAAATGTTTTCTCTCTAAAGATTAATTATCTTGAAATTGATGGAAGAGTATCTCGATATATAATTTTTTTTAAAATCTATATTTTGAGTCAAGATCTTTTATTAGTATTTTTTTTTTGTCTTTCCAGTGAACTTTTGAAATATACTGATATTAATATATTAAAAAAAATATTTTTAAACATTAAAATTCGTGTATTTTAAAGATTTAGATGAATATATTTAAAAAAATTGAATTGAGAATAGAAATTGTTACTTTTTTTTCTTGACACATGACAAGGCATATTAATGAGCACGAGCATCGCCACCTACATAGGTGAATTATTATTACTCATTTCCTTCCAATAAAGCAATAAGAGCGAAGTATGATGAGAATAGGTCTAAGTGAGAGTGTAACGTTGATGTCATTTTTATACTTCATATCATACTTTTGGTTAAATCCATTACATCTTTTCTTCCACCAAACAACTGTTTCTGGTTATGCCATTTCTTGACCAAGAAGAGATGCTTTGAGGGTCCTAGGCTCCCATGTTCTGCCCTTCAAGGACTCTTTTGTCATTCTCCCATTTTCGGACATTACTCACATGCCAAACTTCACTAACTAAATCCGATTTTTTCTTTTGGTGAAATCAAGGAAATTGTAATTATGTGTGGACACTTTGTCTCCTCCATTCTCACATCTCACCCCCACAACCCATGCCTTATAGACTATACATGCCCATCAAGGGCTAAATAACCTATATTCTTTTTCACCTTACATATTTTTCTTAACAAAAAATTTAAATTATATTAATTAAACTTGCACAAGTATATATTGATGATCTAATGTGAATTCCATTATGAAAAGTATATTCATAATCTTTAAAAGTGAGATTAATTCTTATATTAATTAAAAATGAGATATTTAAGTATCTTATAAGAAAAACAGTTTATTGTTCTAAAAGGATAGACTTTTTATCATTTATCTCTATTCATTTCTCTATATATGTATAGAGAGAATTGAAAGTATATTTTTCTTTGTTTTTTAATAAAAAATCAGTTAGGGTATATTGATATCTAGGACAATCTATAATTTTGATGTAGTTATTCTTTATTTATTGTTAAAAATCTTTCTAAGTTATCAATCATAAAATCTTCTATGACTCCAAGATTCTGATAGAACTTTTAACAAATGACCCTCTCTTTTGCTTCTTATACCTAGTAGATTTTAAGACATTTTTTTTCCTTTCATTAAATTTTTAATTTTGGTTGTGAATTGACTTCTCTTTTACTTTGGAAACTGTCAACACCCAATTTCGTCCGGATAAATATAATTTATCACAAAAAAAAAATACTAAAAAAAAAATCAAAAATAAACCAAAATGAAAAAACTATTTATTTTACTTTTTGTACCCCTAAATTTTCTTTTAAACACTTAATCCAATGGCCCAAAATAATCTCACTTTTTTTACTTCCTCACCACCCATCTTTTCTTATCACACCCCATTCTCCACATCACCATCCACCTCACCCTCCACATCATCTACCTTTTTCATTTACTTTTTCCACATCATTTCCATATTAATTTTATATATCAAATTTTCTAATTATTCCACTTACATTTTTTAATTATATCTTCTCCATCAACATTTTTTATTATCCATTTTTCTCCACCTTATTTTTCCACCCACTTTTTATATTATTTCTTTCACTTATTTTCCACATTAACTTTTACTATTCACTATATTTTATTTTACCTACTTTCTCCACCAACTTTTTATATTATTTCTTTCACTTAATTTTCATACCTAATTTCTCCACCACCTTTTTATATTATTTCTTTCACTTAATTTCCATACCTAATTTCTCCACCAACTTTTTATATTATTTCTTTCACTTATTTTCCACATTAACTTTTACTATTCACTATATTTTATTTTACCTACTTTCTCCACCAACTTTTTATATTATTTCTTTCACTTAATTTCCATACCTAATTTCTCCACCACCTTTTTATATTATTTCTTTCACTTAATTTCATTACCTAATTTCTCCACCAACTTTTTATATTATTTCTTTCACTTATTTTCCACATTAACTTTTACTATTCACTATATTTTATTTCACCTAATTTTTCCACAAACTTTTTATATTATTTCTTTCACTTATTTTCCACATTAACTTTTTCTATTCATCTTTTTTTATTATATTTTATTTCATCTAAATTTTCTACCAACTTATTATATTATTTTTATTCATCAACTTTCTTCATCCTTAACTCTATAAATACCTACATTCTCTTCACTTCACAGGAAAAAAAGTTACATAATATCCATCTTCTTTCTCTCACACACCAAACCTCTTCATCCTAAAACTCTACTTCATTTTTCTCTCACATTTTACTATCTCTCTATACATATAAAATCTCATACCACATTTCTACTACAAATTCATCTTCTTCACCATCAATCTACCTCTTCTCACAACTTATTACAAGCAAAGTCTTACTTCATCTTTCAAATCCTTAACAAGGTACACATTTTCTTTTCATTCTACTTATATTCATTTTGATCATTTTTTAGTTTATAAATTTATCCTATTTTCTACCACGATTTTATCCTATGCTTTTTAATATTTTTACGTCATAGATATTTCAACTCACCTCTCTTTCTTAATAAAAAAATAAAAAAATATAAAACTTTAAAAAACATGTAATAATAAATATCGGTATGAGTACTCGTGCGATCGTACGCATCAGCCTAGTACTCGTTACCCAAAATATAAAAAAAAAAACAAAAAAAGCCGTATGAGTGCTCGTGCGATCGTACGCATCAGCCTAGTACTCATTACGCAAAACAATAAAAAATAAAAAAAAGCCGTATGAGTGCTCGTGCGATCGTACGCATCAGCCTAGTACTCATTACGCAAAACAATAAAAAACAAAGAAAAAGCCGTGTGAGTGCTCGTGCGATCGTACGCATCAGCCTAGTACTCATTACGCAAAACAATAAAAAACAAAGAAAAAGCCGTGTGAGTGCTCGTGCGATCGTACGCATCAGCCTAGTGCTCATTACGCAAAAAAAAAAATCTAAACATTACATCAAAAAATACCAAAAAATATAAAAATCTTCAAAAACTAAAAACATCCACATTTTCAAACAACAATCAATATTGCTAGCAGAACTACGTGATCCTTGATTCTCCATCAAAAGTGGAGATACGTAGGAGCAAGGCCAGTCCTTGTCAGGCTCACTCTCCCAAAAATCCAAATCATTTTCTAAACAACTTTCCAAGCAAATTTCTCAAACAGTTTTCTAAAGGAACTACGGAACCCTGATTTCTCATTCTGAATGAGAATACGTAGGAGCAAGGTCAATCCTTGTCGGGCCCAAAAAAAACTTAAAATATTGTTTGTTTCTTTTGAATTTTATTTTAAGGGAAAGTTAAACATTTTGAAAACGACATCATATTCGCATATTTAATTAAAGGTACTGCCCTAAGGCAGGCGTTGTAGGATGCTAATACCTTCCCTACACGTAACCGACTCCCGAACCAAGAATCTGGTTCTATTTGACCATGCCTTATCATTTTATGGTTTTTCCGTAGTTTTCCAGAATAAACTATGGTGGCGACTCCAATCTCTTTTCTCAAAATTATTATTTTCTTTTTTCGGATCGTCGTCCCGTCGCGATTCCGGTTGCGACAGATGGCGACTCCACTGGGGAAATGAAAGAGAGTCAGGCCATTTAATTAGATAAGCGAATTCGATATGGTTTTTCTTTGTGTTTTTATTCCCTTTGTCTTTATCTATGTTTAATATTTGGAATAATTGCATGTGAGTTTCTTTTACTTTTTATTTATGTTTGAAATAATTGTTTCTACTTATCTGTGTTTATTTTTGCAATTGTTGTTTTACAATATAATCTCCCTCCACACAATATGCATATCATGAGTAAGGCCCTATACCCGGGTCTGAGCGCAACTTAGAAATAGAGGGGTTGTGTAGCGGTGTCACTCTGGGATGTACTTCCTGTCTGGCTATCGTGAGAACTCCAGCTAGAGTCTGTTCTCTTCATTTGTGTCTCCACATCTAGTTGATTACTCTGACTGTTGTGGAGAGACAGTGGAAAGAGCCATAGCTCTGGTGGCCTTGATTTAAGAATTAGGAAACCATCCTGGTGAGTGCATGTATGTGGTCTTAGAACTTTAAGTACCATCCTTCGATTAAGACACGAAAGAGAGATCGTTTTGTCATTTCTTTAGAGCAATAAAAATGTACATGTTCTGATTCATATGTATTTTGTTTATCTTGTTATCGAGTTCATGGAATAATTTTCAAAAAAAAAATAAATAAAATAAAATAAAATAAAAAATATTTCCCTCATCATGTTTCATAATTTTCACATAATGTCAAACTTCACTTTAAAACAAAAAAAATAAAAATATTTTCAATTCCTTGTGTCGCACTCACATTTGGGTACGTCCGGCCCGTTAAGCTCAGATTGCTTTGCATTTGGTTCGATTTTTGTTCAGGTCCAAGCTTGACCTAGTTTTCTTTGTAGTCTTGCAAAATAAAAGTCAATCCAAAAATCTCAAAAAAGTATCAAAGTGCAAATTTTCAACAATGTCTTTAGAGTACAATCTTCCAAGTTGTCATTTTCTTTGAATTTGTAGTAAAAATCTGAGAATGAAAGATGAACAGTTTTTGAGCCCATTAGGCCCCGTTGTCATATGCGGTTTCTCTTGAACCAGTGCATCTGAATTTCTGGAAAAAATAAAAAAATGTTTATGAAGATTTTGTGTTTTCAATTCATAATTTCCCTTTCCATTTGTGTGAACAAGTATTTGTGCAAAAAAATAAAAATAGAGGAATTCACACCCTTGTCATGGTTGTAAAAAGAATAGTGTTGGGCCCATTGAGTCTAGTAGTGTTGCAAAATTTTCTTTAGTTCAATCTTGTGAAATCCTCTCATAACAAAAAAATGAAAAAAAATTTCTTTTAGCTTGTTCCATATACTATAAAAAAAATGTTTTCTTTGTCATCTTCTTGTGTCAAGTTCAACGGCTCAGGTCATCTGATACATTGGGTCAATGTGCCTGGTAAGTCCAACTTCCTTCTATGTTACTTCTCCTCAGGTCCGATCCGATCTGGATTTTCCCGTGTCGGAAAGTAAAAAAAAAAAAAAGATCGGTTCGGAGCCCATTGAGTCCAATTGTCCTTCTCTGTCAAAAAAAAAATACAAAAAGATTTCTTTCCGTAAATTGCATAATTTTCCTTCAGTAATATATTTGTCAAATAAAAAAAAACAGCATAAGTGTGAAAGATACAAATTGTTAACAATGTGTTTTAGTACAGTCTTCCAAATTATCAGCATGATTTTCTTGGAATTTGTTGTCAAAAAAAAAATAAGAATTAAAAAAGCCCAGTTTCCACATTGGCCGAAAAATCTCAATTTTCACATTGGCCCAGAAAAGCCCATTTCCTATACTGGCTTGCAAAGCCCAGTTTCCACATTGGCCGAAAAATCTCATATTCCACATTGGCCCAGAAAGCCCATTTCCTATACTGGCTTGCAAAGCCCAGTTTCCATGTTGGTTCGCAAGGCCCAGTTTCCACATTGGCCGAAAAATCTCAGATTCCACATTGGCCCAGAAAGCCCATTTCCCATACTGGCTTGCAAAGCCCAAGTTCCATGCTGACCCGCAAGGCCCAGATTCCACATTGGCTGAGAAATCCCAATTTCCACAATAGCTCTCAAAGCCCATTTCCCATACTGGCTTGCAAAACCCAACTTCCATGCTGACCCTCAAGGCCCAGTTTCCATTGGCCAAGAAATCCCAATTTCCACAATAGCTCTCAAAGCCCATTTCCCATACTGGCTTGCAAAGCCCAGCTTCCATGCTGACCCGCAAGGCCCAGTTTCCATTGGCCAAGAAATCCCAATTTCCCCAATGGATCACAAAGCATATTTCCCATATCGGCCCGCAAGGTCCAGTTTCCAGACTGGTCCACAAAGCCCAATTCTCTCAAAAAAAATAAAACAAAAAAAAATCTGTTTTTCAACTAGTATCATCATTTTCATTTCATATTACTTTTCTTCATGCAAAAAACCAAAAAATACGCAAAAGTTGAGTCATTTGTTTTCGATGCAAATTATCCATTTTATGAGATTTCAAAAAAAAATGTAATGGATGTCATAATCTCCTGGAGTCAAATGATCAAGTCACATATTCTTAAGAGATATCTATGTGTGCATTGCTTGAAAACATCATCCTTCAGCCGTCGTTATACCAAGAGATTGGCCCAATCATGTTCTTGAGCCCAAATAATAAACACCAAGTTTTACACTGGGCAGATTTTTCGTTACCTCCACTGGCTTTCATTTGGGAGATCCTGGAATCCGTTATAAAAAAAAAAGAAAAAAGAAAAAGAAAAGAAAAATGACTCTTGTTGAGATCATGTAGTCTTGTCTCCTAATTAATCTTTTGAAAATAAAACAACCAAAATTTGAAATGACGTGTGGCCATTTTTCTTCATCAAAAAAAAAAAAACAAAAAAAAAACAAAAAAAAAACAAAAAATATATCCATTGATACCAAATTTGAGCCAATAAGAAATTTCTTTTCAAATTTACCCAAACAAGGGTTACCATCACAGTAGAAGTCAAATTGCAAAGGAACAGACTTAGTGATCAAATGAAGAGAGTTCATCAAAAGTAAAGCAAAAACGGAAAGAATCACAAAGTGATGACAAACAAAGAGAGAAGTTTGCAAATTAGCAAGGAAAGTCAAAACATATTTGACAAATAGCTGATACAAAGTGTAGATGGTAACTCTTGTTTCAAATAACCCCAAAAATTTATTTGAGCCTTTATATCCTTTCTTTCAATACCCTTCAGCCCAAGCCACATTACAAGCCCAATAAAAGTCCACACGGATTGAATAATGGTTGCTTAAATTTTCATAAAGCTTAATTTTCAGACAAGACAAAAATGACTAACAATGCAGTTATAAAAAAAATGATGATGAAAATGAATGTCCTCGGAAGAAGGGAACTCCGTGTTGATCAATTATACAAAGGAAAATCAAGCCAATTGGGGCAATCCTTTCAAGCCAATCATTTCCATATCCATCACAAATTCATATCCCATTCAAACTCTTCCCCCGATTCCCAAACTAGGGGGCAACTTTGGGCAACTTTTTGAATTTCAATGTTTTGGCCCATTCAAAATATTGGGCAACTTTGTTAATCTCGCATTTGTTTCATCTGTATATTCAAAGTTCGTACCAGGACCGGGGCATCCCTTATTGGGCCTCTCAGATTTGTCCACACTATTTTCATAAATCCACCCTCAAACAGGGGCAGACACTTTAGGGCTTTGTATGATTTTGAGTCCATCTTATCATTCGTAAACCCAAAGTGGGGGGCAACCTCTTTTTGAACCTCACTTAATTGACTCATACCCGAAACTAGGGACAACTTTGTGATTTTCATGTGTTTTGACCCATTCAAAGTATTGGGCGTCTTTGTTAATCTTTCATCTGAATATTCAAAGCTCATACAAAGACTGGGGCATCCCTTGTTGGGCCTCCCATGATTTTGGTTCGCCCCGAACTTCAAAAATCCATCATCACCAAAATGGGGCAATTTGTAAGTCCCACATGATATTCTCACTCCCTGATTCATGACTTATTCCCTCACAATTCCCAGATACATTTGTCCATACCTATCTTTTTACCATGCTCCAAACTGGAGCAGCAACTGAGTATCTACAACCTCACATTGGCATTTATAACTGCTTTAAGGAGTAAGAGGCCCAAGTAGCCAACCCGATACTCTCCAAATGCTTCCACACATTTGTCCCAACCCTTGATGTAAGGACCTATATTTTAAGGATAGGTGGGGTTACGGTTGCATTATTAGAATGCAATTATTGAAGTGCAATTATGAGGGGAGGGGAGAAAAGGAGAGGAGGCATTACGGGGGAGCTTAGCAACGAAAAAGGAGGGTCTCATTTCTTTGGCAAGGGGGGAGAGCATCCAGGGGGAAAGGAACCCTTCCTTCCTTCCATTTTCAACCGTCCAAGAGCCCAAGAGAAAGAGTACTAACTTCAGAAATACTGAGAGGAGGTTTTGGGTTCTGTAAATTCGGGAGGAGTGGAAAGCCTTACTGCTGAATCTGTGAGAGAGGTGAAGTTCAGAGTTATTGGAGCTACAAAGAAGCCTTGGTGCTACAAGTATTGGGAGAAATAGATTCAAGAAGGGTGCTGGTTCTGAATCTCTGGAGGAGTGAAGAGGCTTGCTGCAGATCTGGGAGAGGTGAAGCGGAGAGCGTCCGGAGTTGCAGCTGCAAGTCTTGAGGAAGTAGATTCAAAGATTCGCAAGGGAAGTCTTCAAGAGAGGAAGGATTGTCGCATGATCTGGTGTAGATGAAGGAAGATTTGGAAGATCAGATTAGAGGGATTCAATGAGATCTTTGCAGTCAACTATGAGCTCTAAACTTGTGTATAGATTTAAGTTTGAGGTTACATGGTGTTAATGTAATTGTATTATTACAATACTTTAAATTCTGATTTTTTAAAGGGAGAATTTTTGGGATGTTACACTTGATATCAGGCATGCATACACTGATGTTTCAAAAGAAAATGTTGAACGCACAAGTTTGAACATTTGACTTTTAGAGTTTAACATCCATCGTAAAAATAAAATGAAGGTCTAAATCTTCATAAATTTGATGATTTCAAAGAAAAGAAATTGACTCAGAAAAAAAAAGTGTGTCATAGTTTCATAATCTTCCAGTAAAACAAAAAATCACAACTCAACATCATGTACATATTTTCATCAACTTTGATTTTGTCTCCATGTATATTCATCAAATCTCCTTCCTTCAAAAAGACAAAAAAAAATGATCATCAACATGCATCAAAGTTTTCTCCTCAAATTTCGAAATTTACATCAACCATATTTCTCTCACATATCGAGATTTCAAATCCTTGTACAAAAATGCAACACTTTGTTTATTGATTTCAAAACTTTCAAAAAAAAATCATCAGAGTCAACATCATGTACATATCTTCAAAAACTTTGAATTTGTTTTCGTAAATATCAAATCTTCTTCCTTCAAAAAAAAAAAACAACAAAACAAAAAAAAAACAAAAAAAATCAACATGCATCAAAGCTTTCTCCTTCAATTTCAAAATTTACATCAACCATGTTTCTCATTTCAAAAAAATGGACACTCATTTCTATCTCAAGAAAAAAAATCGAAAAAATTTCAAAATTTCAAAACATAAAAAAGAGGCTCATATAAAAAAAATCAAAATAAAAAAATTTTCAACATCTCAAAATTTCAACAAAATCCAAATTTCAAATTCAAAACAATCAAAAAAATTTTACTTTCTGTCATCATTCATTTATCCATAGGGTTACGACACCCTCCACGAGGTTATGACACCTCATTCACTTCTACAGGGTTACGATCACCCTCCACGAGGTTATGACACCTCATTCACTTCCACAGGGTTACGACACCCTCCACGAGGTTACGACACCTCATTCACTTCTACAGGGTTATGACACCCTCCACGAGGTTATGACACCTCATTCACTTTCATAGGGTTACGACACCCTCCACGAGGTTATGACACCTCATTCACTTCCACAGGGTTACGACACCCTCCACGAGGTTATGACACCTCATTCACTTCTACAGGGTTACGATCACCCTCCACGAGGTTATGACACCTCATTCACTTCCACAGGGTTACGACACCCTCCACGAGGTTATGACACCTCATTCACTTCTATAGGGTTACGATCACCCTCCACGAGGTTATGACACCTCATTCACTTCCATAGGGTTACGACACCCTCCACGAGGTTATGACACCTCATTCACTTCTACAGGGTTACGATCACCCTCCACGAGGTTATGACACCTCATTCACTTCCACAGGGTTACGACACCCTCCACGAGGTTATGACACCTCATTCACTTCTACAGGGTTACGATCACCCTCCACGAGGTTATGACACCTCATTCACTTCCATAGGGTTACGACACCCTCCACGAGGTTATGACACCTCATTCACTTTCCTGTTGTTCATTGTCCATTTTGAAATCCAGACGAAATTAGTGTTTCTTTCTTTACTTAGCTTTTACTCCGATAATACAAAAATATCAAATTTTCATATTATCCAGTAATATCTAAGTAAAGAGGGGCAGCTGTCAACACCCAATTTCGTCCGGATAAATATAATTTATCACAAAAAAAAAATACTAAAAAAAAAATCAAAAATAAACCAAAATGAAAAAACTATTTATTTTACTTTTTGCACCCCTAAATTTTCTTTTAAACACTTAATCCAATGGCCCAAAATAATCTCACTTTTTTTACTTCCTCACCACCCATCTTTTCTTATCACACCCCATTCTCCACATCACCATCCACCTCACCCTCCACATCATCTACCTTTTTCATTTACTTTTTCCACATCATTTCCATATTAATTTTATATATCAACTTTTCTAATTATTCCACTTACATTTTTTAATTATATCTTCTCCATCAACATTTTTTATTATCCATTTTTCTCCACCTTATTTTTCCACCCACTTTTTATATTATTTCTTTCACTTATTTTCCACATTAACTTTTACTATTCACTATATTTTATTTTACCTACTTTCTCCACCAACTTTTTATATTATTTCTTTCACTTAATTTTCATACCTAATTTCTCCACCACCTTTTTATATTATTTCTTTCACTTAATTTCCATACCTAATTTCTCCACCAACTTTTTATATTATTTCTTTCACTTATTTTCCACATTAACTTTTACTATTCACTATATTTTATTTTACCTACTTTCTCCACCAACTTTTTATATTATTTCTTTCACTTAATTTCCATACCTAATTTCTCCACCACCTTTTTATATTATTTCTTTCACTTAATTTCATTACCTAATTTCTCCACCAACTTTTTATATTATTTCTTTCACTTATTTTCCACATTAACTTTTACTATTCACTATATTTTATTTCACCTAATTTTTCCACAAACTTTTTATATTATTTCTTTCACTTATTTTCCACATTAACTTTTTCTATTCATCTTTTTTTATTATATTTTATTTCATCTAAATTTTCCACCAACTTATTATATTATTTTTATTCATCAACTTTCTTCATCCTTAACTCTATAAATACCTACATTCTCTTCACTTCACAGGAAAAAAAGTTACATAATATCCATCTTCTTTCTCTCACACACCAAACCTCTTCATCCTAAAACTCTACTTCATTTTTCTCTCACATTTTACTATCTCTCTATACATATAAAATCTCATACCACATTTCTACTACAAATTCATCTTCTTCACCATCAATCTACCTCTTCTCACAACTTATTACAAGCAAAGTCTTACTTCATCTTTCAAATCCTTAACAAGGTACACATTTTCTTTTCATTCTACTTATATTCATTTTGATCATTTTTTAGTTTATAAATTTATCCTATTTTCTACCACGATTTTATCCTATGCTTTTTAATATTTTTACGTCATAGATATTTCAACTCACCTCTCTTTCTTAATAAAAAAATAAAAAAATATAAAACTTTAAAAAACATGTAATAATAAATATCGGTATGAGTACTCGTGCGATCGTACGCATCAGCCTAGTACTCGTTACCCAAAATATAAAAAAAAAACAAAAAAAGCCGTATGAGTGCTCGTGCGATCGTACGCATCAGCCTAGTACTCATTACGCAAAACAATAAAAAATAAAAAAAAGCCGTATGAGTGCTCGTGCGATCGTACGCATCAGCCTAGTACTCATTACGCAAAACAATAAAAAACAAAGAAAAAGTCGTGTGAGTGCTCGTGCGATCGTACGCATCAGCCTAGTACTCATTACGCAAAACAATAAAAAACAAAGAAAAAGCCGTGTGAGTGCTCGTGCGATCGTACGCATCAGCCTAGTGCTCATTACGCAAAAAAAAATCTAAACATTACATCAAAAAATACCAAAAAATATAAAAATCTTCAAAAACTAAAAACATCCACATTTTCAAACAACAATCAATATTGCTAGCAGAACTACGTGATCCTTGATTCTCCATCAAAAGTGGAGATACGTAGGAGCAAGGCCAGTCCTTGTCAGGCTCACTCTCCCAAAAATCCAAATCATTTTCTAAACAACTTTCCAAGCAAATTTCTCAAACAGTTTTCTAAAGGAACTACGGAACCCTGATTTCTCATTCTGAATGAGAATACGTAGGAGCAAGGTCAATCCTTGTCGGGCCCAAAAAAAACTTAAAATATTGTTTGTTTCTTTTGAATTTTATTTTAAGGGAAAGTTAAACATTTTGAAAACGACATCATATTCGCATATTTAATTAAAGGTACTGCCCTAAGGCAGGCGTTGTAGGATGCTAATACCTTCCCTACACGTAACCGACTCCCGAACCAAGAATCTGGTTCTATTTGACCATGCCTTATCATTTTATGGTTTTTCCGTAGTTTTCCAGAATAAACTATGGTGGCGACTCCAATCTCTTTTCTCAAAATTATTATTTTCTTTTTTCGGATCGTCGTCCCGTCGCGATTCCGGTTGCGACAGAAACTACTATAGGATCATAGATATCTATATAATATCAATCGTTATATAATATCACAGACATTTTATGAAGAAATTTTTTTTTTAACTACACTTAATCTTAACTTTTAAATCATTTGAAAATATTAAGTTTACCATTTCTTTTAAACTCACTGTCTTAAAGTATTTAACTACTTATACAAAAGATAATTTTGAACAAATCTGTAAAAAAAAATTTATCATGCAAAGTTTCAAACCAATTGATTCTTTGATTTGTTGATAGCATTTTATTTGTATACCAACATTTTGCCATTGATGGAAGGAAGGTATGGATCTTTCGGAAATATAACATTGCCGGCCTTTTAATATTTAGGCTAAAAATAAGAAAAGTCTCTCATTCATTTATCAAACCAATTCACCAAGTAAAAGGGATAGACAACATGTCACATAAACTTACATTACTTATTGTGGAGTCAATTGTCAAACTACACTTCAATGTCACATTTTCATAACATGGCAAGATTGTACATCGCATTATAGTTTTTATAGTTAGGTGGTATTAGCTCTTAGCATGCTAATAAGTTACTACATCATGTGAAATTTCTGCAAATACCAGTTATTAGTTTTCTTGAGAAAGATTTATTGAAAAAATTTCTTTCAATCATATTATGGATCGAACGATTTATCTTCCATGTGAGTTATTTTCGTGATTGTACGACTAGAAAACAAAGTCGAACGGTCAATCCACAAAAATATTAGCTCTAATTTTGAGTAACTTAAGATAAAGTATGATTACCACCACTAATTAGATGTAATTAGACAATTACTAGTCAAAAGTCTATTCCGAAATCTATAAATATAAGTAAGAATTAAAGGAGGTCAGTGATTGTATTTAATATATCATTAATACTTGACTTGTCAAATATTTACTACCTTTTGCATGAGAGTCTGTATATAATCTCCCAGCAGATGAACAAAATGAATGAACGACATTTACAAAAAATTGGAATCAAACATTGCGTTTAGACCGTTGATCTCGATCCTACACATAGTAATAATAAGATTTAAGTTAAATTTACATAAGAGATTTTACATAATATTTAATAAAAATATTTTCATGTACATTTAAAATTTTCATTTTTATTTATGCAAATTTTATATTCAACACTTGAAATTTTTAATAAATAACAATAATATTGTATATACATATTTATAACTAAATACATCTAACATATTATTTATATCTTATATATATATTACTAGTGCAGAAAGGGCTTTAGACGTCTGTTATTTTGGCCTTTTGACGTCCGACATGAACCCGACGTCTTTGTGGGTGACGTTAATCAGACGTCTGTTGTGCCAGGTCGGACGTCTATATAGACGTCCGTTATGGGACAAACAGACTTCTATACAGACGTCCGTTCCGACACAACGGACGTCTATATAAACGTCCGTTTGTGTCGGAACGAACGTCTATATGGCTGAACGGGTTATTTAGGATTATGGGGTTTGGACGTTTGTTTGTGCACTACCACACGTCTGAAGAGCAGATTCGAAATGAAAATGGAGGGAGATGGAGGAGTGCACGACCTAAAACGTAGGCCAAAAAACGCCGCCCAAGAACACGCAACAAACTGCACCAAAATGCATCGAAAACGATTTTTAATCGGTCCAAATTGAAAGATATTTCATCACTGAACAATTTAATCGGAATAAAAGTAAGATTAAATGGTCCAAAACAGATAAAAACCAACTTGGAAATGCAAGGCGCAGAGGGAACTCTCACGGGTTCGCATAACTCCTCGCGGGTTCACGTTTTGGTGTGTATGTCCTTATTTTAAACGTCTTTTGAACGTCCGTTGTGGAGGGGGCCGGACGTCTATAATATGGTAGACGTCCGGCCCCCTCCAGAACGGACGTTCAAGAGGCTGACAGGGTAGTTGAAGAGTTGACTGCTTCAGCCTTTTGAACGTCTGTCCTGGAGGGGGCCGGACGTCTACTATATATAAACGTCCGGCCCCCTCCAGGACGGACGCTCAAAAGGCTGAAGCAATCAACTCTTCAACTCCACCCGTCAGCCTTTTGAACGTCCGTCCTGGAGGAGGCCGGACGTCTACTATATATAGATGTCCGGCCCCCTCCAGGACGGACGTTCAAAAGGCTGAATCTTCAACTCTCTCGTCAGCCTTTTGAACGTCCGTTAGAGGGGCCGGACGTCTACTATATTATAGACGTCCGACCCCCTCCAGGACGGACGTCTCTACACTCAATTATTTACATTTATGCCACCGGTCAATTATTTACGTTAGGGTTTTAGTGGACGAACGTCTATGAGATAACGTTAAAGGTCAATTCTGCACTAGTATATATATATATATATATATATATATATATATATATAATATTCTGTAAATAAAATTTTCCTCAAATTCTATTTATAACTCGAAAATCAACTTTTGTTATCGGAGTTCAACTTTATTATGATTCTTTCTCTCAACCTTAAAGAGATGTACCCTCTTTTCCAATGAAAACAAATAAATATAACATTTTTGTTTAAGCAACTTTTCTTATCGTTGTTTTCATTTGCATTTTTTTACAAGATATAGAAAAGACCCAAATTTCAAAGATTTTGAACTAAGGAAAGTTCATTAATTAGTTGTATTAGTTTATTTCCTTGAAACTCTAACTTGATCATGTTTCAACAAATCAAGCAGATTCTTCTTTACTTTTAAAATTAACGATCATAATTGCTGCCTTAAAATTGATGATAAGAGGCAAGACGATAAAAATTAGGATTATGTTGTTGGACTTCGAGTTTCTCATTTTCTCACGTACTTATTACAACTAATTTTTCTTCTATACACTCTTTTTCCATGAAGTTTTTGAAATATATAAAAAAAAAAGTACGAGAAAGAAAAGGACAGCCGCTATAAATGTGATGTGAAATAAAATAATAAATTACATTATGAGATGAAAATAATTTAGAAAAATAAGTGACCGAAAAGAAAGAACACGACTTAAAAATAAGTGATACATATAATAAATGATGTATTAAAAACGAAAATAAAATAAAAACAAGAAAAATAAGTTTCAAATTATGAATATATTTATTTTGAGTACTTTATAATTTTTTTAAATAGGATATTTAATAAATTACAAAATTGTGGTTTAGTTCTTGAAAAGAATGTTTATTTGCATGGTTAATTCTTATACACCTTTTAAAGTTATCCCTTTGAAACACATGGAAATGTAAATTAGTTTGGCTAAATTTCATACTCGAAACATTTGATTTATACTAAATTACTTTTATTTGACTGAATAAACATATTAAAAAACACAGTTTAATAAAAAAATTAATTCTTTTCATTATTGATCAAATCTACATTTATAAGATTCTAATTATCTTACTTACACGAAGATAGGATAATCTTTTATAAATAATTTTTTTCTTCTCAACAATAAAGAGACTCTTTTTATAATAAAAGAAAAAATTAAATTAATGTTAAGCTTTTGTCACTTGTTCATAATTTTACCCTTAATATCGAATAAGGTGATAAACAATTTATATTTTATTTTGAGTTTTTCTGGTGTTTATTTACGATATCTTTGAAATAAATTGATGGATATTAATTTAAAAAAAAAATTGACATACCAAAAGAGTTTAACATACACATATATCTCTATAATAATAACATATTATCGGTTTTCATATAAATCTCTATAATAATAATATGATATTATCGGTTTTTAAAGTGATATTAAAAATAAATTCGTAAAAAGTTAATTTAGATAAATATCTATTTGGGAATCTCTCTACACCAATATTATATTTCTAATATTCAGTAAAAGAGATGACAAAAAATCAGCAGATTCTGGACTCGAACACTATATGCACAGTCGTAACAGTACAATTCAACCAAAAAAGGTTGCAGTTGAATCTGCCCAAATCATTTGATCATTTAATCCTTTTTCATTTTGTTATACAACATGGTCATGAACAAAAGTGTACTTTGTTAAAAGAAATCATCCTTATGATAAGAAACAAAAATGTGATGAAAGATGAACATAATCGTGATTGGAATGTGTATTTGGCAGAACCTTTCTTTCTGATTGGTTTCTGATAGCACAGTTGTTTAAATTAGAGATGAGACAAGCTCCCTTTATCTTACATATATAATATGATATAATAAGGGAAAAAGAACAAAAGGCTTAATCAGTGGTTAGAATGAGAAATCTCAAAGTCTATATCTTACAGATCAAGTCTTGTAGGTTGGCTGTTTTATAGACAAAGACTCCAAACATTATTCCTTCAATTCAGCAGAATTACATTGTGATTGGAGTCACTTTCCTCTAATCAAGCATCATCTTTACTCATTTTATAGACTGAAACATCTTTTACAATTCCAATTTCTCACACATTTGTCTTTCTCCTTTGTTTCTATTCTCCAACAGTAATAGACAAAATCTTCTCTGATCTTCCAACTTACACACAATCTTTCAACTCCATGAAACTTCAATAAATGTTCATCAGACTCACTTTCTTTTTGTATCACTCTATATCAGAAAGACTATCAAAAGTGTTCTTTCTTTCTGTTCCTTTCTGTTCTCAACTTCTGAATCAAAATCAACCACATATTTTCAGTCCTTAAAGCCATATTGTTTTTCTGTTTGCTCCCAATTCTGTTTACATCTTTTTGTGTGTTGTCATGTGCTCAGAAACAACTCCACCTCGTCTCTCTTTCTCTCATGATCTCTCCGAACTACAAGTTTCTCCGATGAAACAAGATGTTACATTGTTGCATGACTCAAATTCTGATTTTGAGTTCAACACTTGCAGCAGCAGCCTCGCGTTTGAATCATCTTCTGCAGATGAACTTTTCTCTAATGGGGTGATCCTTCCAATTCAGATGCAACACAAAACCACTGCAAGAAAGCTCACTCATCATTTGGAACATCCTCACACAACAAACACGACAAACACAACAAACACAACAAAACTCCCTCCTCGTCCGTGTGCCTCGAGTGTCGACAAAGTGAAGAAAGAAACCATTAGAGAACTCCTAGATGTGACTCCTGATTATGAGAAGAAGCCTCATTCGAAGTCTTTCTGGGGATTCAACAGAAGTAAGAGTCTGAATCGTGATACAAAGAAGAACTTGACATGCTCTATATCTCTTTTGTCAAGAAGCAATTCAACAGGTTCAGTGACAAATCCAAAGAGAGTGAGTTCAAACAAGCATTCTTCAGCAGCTAAATCATCATCATCATATTCATATTCTTCCTTAAATATGCATCCTTTGCAGAAATCTCCTTCAGGTAAGGGTTATGGAGGGTATTATCCCAACGGGCTTAGGATTAATCCTGTGTTGAACGTACCAACTCCTTGTGTTACAAAGGGAAGTGCAAATCTCTTCAGTTTGGGTTCATTTTTACGCGTTGGGAAGGTTAAGAAGAGCAAGAAATGAATTTCTCTTGTCTTTTCATCATCATCATAATCATGTCATGAAATCATCTTGGTTTATTTTTTTATCATAGTCATCGTTTGTTATGATCAGACAAAGAAAGTGAGAATTAATAAAAGGCTAATTACTGGATCGCATGATAATCAATGAAGTTGATTAAGCCATATGCAGATAATGATTAAATATCAGTATTAGAAACTGAAATAATATATTGTAACATATCATGGATAGAATTTAGATTCTCTGTTACTCTGTTGTATTGTACCTTTAAAATACATTATCAACACTAATTTTGATGTTTTAAAATATATTAAAATGATTTTTAATATATCAATATCATTGTATTTTGATGGATCTAGTGGATGGCATGGCCATAAGAGGGTGTTCATCTTGGGAGACATAACAATGGGAGTTTGTCTTATTTTGTTTTCTTCTGTGATTCCTCACTACTTCTAAATATGGAACTTTTTCTTTTGGGTGTTGATTCGGTTAGAATTCTAAGTGAGTCTAAAAGCACAGTATAACATTGAGATTTTTTAACTCATGATATTAAGATTTTGAATAAAGAATGATGTGAATTTCATATGTGGTTGAATTCAGGTTTTATTGATATTGTATCTTCCATGGTAACTCAACAGAGTCAGATAAGCACTGGTTTTGATTTGAGTAATATTTCCTCGTCCATTTAACTAACATTTTGTCTCTAACTGCAAATGTATGACAACTGTGGTGACAGTTTCATGGGAAAGCAAACAAATCATTGATGAAACATTGTGGGAAATTTGGTTTCTGAATTGGCTTTTTCCCCCAGCTGACCTAGTCATCCTAATCCTTTTTGTTTATCTAACAAGACACAATTTTTTCTCAGATTTGATGTATTTCACATGCAAATGTACCGAACCCTTCATGTTTTTTGTATTGGGCAATCGAATTCTTGTCCAAAATTCTTTCTTTGATTCCACTTGGAGAGGTTTCATCAGTTTTCTGGTGGTTGAACCTCTGATGAACTTTGTCTCACATTAGAAAAAGCTTAAAGCAAATTAAGTAATGATCAAGTTTCAGAAATGCACCCTCATAATTCTTGGTGGTTTAGAAATATTATATATTTACTTTTACAAGAAACTTCTATTCATTTACTTTTCTTTTTCCATAATGTGCGGGGTTTGGATTCCCAGAATAATTACTAACATTCATCAATTTGGACCTTTGTAATGAATTTTTTTGGTGGGTGCATTTGTAAAGGAAATTGAAGTCAACGGATTGGGGTTCATGATTATATTAGGTAATAACAAACAAAGTGAATTATTAGGATAGTGGATATTAAATATATGTCAAAAATATATTAATTTAATTTGAGTTAGTTGATTTTGTAAATTTTTTTGTAATTTTACAAATTTTAATATTTTGTTAAGATAAAATAAAGATATGATATTGTATTACCAAAACTGCTATTGTCCTAAGGAGTTTTCACATATTTTATATAATTACGTATACCAATAAACTTTTAATTCTTATACTAATTCAAATGGGTAGATGTTGACGTTAGGTTCAAATATCAAGAAGGATTGCTCATATATATATATATATATATATATATATATATATATATATATATATATTAGGAAATTCACTTAAGAGTCAAAGTTAGATAGAAAAACATTCACAAGATGATTCTAGGATTACTTCAAATTTGAAATTGGTTATCTCTATCCTCCTAAACTTTTTAAAATTCATCTTAATTTTAAATTGGTAATTTATACGCCTCCTAAACTCTATGGTTCCAAATACACACACTCTAATCAAACTTTTATTTTTCTAAAAAGACTAGATGTTAAATTTAGTGATTTAATAATTGAACTGGAAGTTTTTTTTTTTTTTTTCAATAAAGCGAGTTCATTAGTTAATTTATTTTATCACAGAACATTTCCAACATAAATAATTAGTGACTGTGTGATAAAAATATGTTTTTTAGTTTATCTAAATTTAGTTCGTATGATATAATATTAAAAAAGGCTACATTATTCAGTGAAAAGTTATTTAATTGCTTGATCATAGTATATTGGCACTTCCCCACAAAAGTTAATTAATCTATTATTTTGTCATGTTTTTGAATTAGAGATAACATAACCTGGAATATGTGATTATCACACTGGTCTGGTGTTAAGTGTAACACTACAAGTTATTATCCACAGATAACCAGCTTCATCAACATGATATATTTATTATATTTGGAAATTATATTTCTATTAAATATATTCTAGTTGTAATTCTTTATAATTAGGAATTACAATACCCTTAAATATTTTCTTCAACTAAGTTGCATGGTTTGTTTTTAATCAATGCTCTTTTTTGGGTTTTCTTCATTAATATTAGTATTAGTATAAGTATAATAATGGAATTTATGTTTTATCAATTTTTAAAACGATTAACCATATTTAAGATAAATTAAATGCGGATAAAAAATTCAAGTTTGAATATATAATCACTGAATTGTTACAGACAAAGATGTTCAATAATCATTAGTGTTAATTAATTATAAGATCTGTCAGAATTCAGATGCTGCCTTATTCGGATGGTCACAAACTTCATAATTTCTCAACTATTCAATTTGGCAAGTTCAATACCAACTAGACCATCCAATGCTTGCAGTTATTAAACATGAAATCTATTAAATGAAATAATCAAGAATGTCACAGAAGAACTCTGATTTAGCAAGTACTTGAATTGGTTGATAACACCAGTGAAAAATGTTGTTTAAGTTACAACTATTTTTCAGTGAGTTCATTTATGTGTTCTGGAGTTGCATATGGCTTAAATGGTCACAAACTTGTGCGCAAGGTTAAGTGAAAAGAATGGGAAATTTAGTAACAGAAATGGATAACTCATAAATCTTTCAGTTGGAATATTTCTTTCAACAAAACCATGCCATTGCATTAATATTTACAGAAAGATTAGGCTCAATAGATTTTACCACCTACACCATTGGAAATTCTGCTAAAGTGAATACTGAACTTGCTCTGTGATGGATGAACAAAAACTTTAACAGCTCCAGCATTTGAGCAAAAATGAACTATTTACTACAATAAACCAAAAGGACTTTTCACTATTGCAATGAGTAATGATGGATGATGTAAACAACTGAGATGTTAAAAACTGTTTTGTCCAGGATAACATAATTCTAACAATAAAATGGTGAATAGATTATGTTCAAATAAGTGAAAACAAAGTTGATCCGTACAATCTGCAAGCTACAACATTCAGACAAGTACAACTGATTGCAAAATTCCAAATTTTCATGATTATTGAGTTAAACATTTCATTTACATAGATGATTTGGAATTTACCATTATTTATGTCACAACACATGGGAAGTCAGTGAGCTAAAATATTCGGGTCATCCATTCAGAATCAGAACCATGTTTAGCCATTCATTTAAGTTCCTGCACAGCACAACCATTAACAGCATATGAATTCCAGTTGAAAACCAAATTGAACTATCACCAAATTTTACCTCATTCAGGAACATCAGCCACTTTGTATGACTCTGCACTGACCTCAGCCAGCCAAAAACCAGGAAAAAGTGTCTGCAATAAATTGAACCAGAAAAAACATCACAACACTGTAACAAAATAGAAAAAACTCAACTAAAATACACTCTCATCCAATCAAACATTATAGTAAGTTTGCTGACTATTATATTATATCTTGTGACTTCCTTAAAACTCAGGTTTTCTCCATTATCATTTAATCACAAATTGACATGAATGTAGTAAGTGTTTCCGACCAGCCCTGGTCTCAGATTAATGACATCAAACATGTGTCCTGCAGAGGACCCCATTCTAACTTGGACATTGTCACACATCGTTTGTGCATGCTAACTATCTTGCCGCGTGGGGCCGTGATTTACAGTAACTGCCAACGGTTGTGAACAGTTTTTCCTGCACATTCAGCTTGTATATAAGGCGCTCATACCTTCTCGTTTGCATCTAACATTCATTCTCACTCTTTACTTGCAGTTTCTGATATGTATTCAGCATTGTATATAAGGCATCCCATACCCAAAGTTCTTCTGTTCAACTTCTTTCACTGACATTCATAATACATAGCTACATACCTTAAAAGTCAGGTTTTTTAGACTATTATCCGTTTAAACAGATTACCCAGTATGGTAAATTTGTTCTCTTTAAAATTATTACCTTAAAAGCCATGAACGATTTCTAATTGGTTCAACAACAGCATGAAATTTCTTAAAATGAAATGAATTGCATGCCTATTAAGCTAAGAAAAACCAGAAAACCATGAGAACCTGAAAACAAGATATCATTTCATAGACCACACAATCCAACCTCCAAATTGTTGCTAGTTAGTTTACTTGAATCAACTCACATTCAATTGCCTCTGCACAATCCTGGGCCTCTTCTTGGGCCTTCTGGGGGGCCTAGTTCCAACCAAGGCCCAGAAATCCTGCTCCACCTCCTCCTTAGAGAGGGAAACAGAAAACTTAACTCTCTTATTCCCCGTCACCAGCATCTTCTTCTTTTCCTTCACCTGCGGCAAAGAACACCCCATGTCCAAAAACCTGCGCTCCTCTTCGTTCTGCGGTGCCTTGCACGCAGCTCTTCTCGTTCTCAAATTCCAAGGCATCATGGCATGGTTGGCCACGCCACTAGCTTCTTCTCCGAGTCCTCCCAAGAAAACGGCATCGCCGTCGTTCATTTTGCGCTTGTTGGGGTCTCGAACGACGCCGTTCTGGGGCGCGTCGAATCTCGAGGATCGGCGATCGAGGTCGCCGTTGACGCAGCGAAGTAACCGTTGGGTGCCCCATTTCAAACAGGGCAACGAGAAGTTGTGCAGTGGCTTCGATCTTTCGGGTCCCGTGGCCATCGACGAAACGATGATCACACTAAAGAAAAAACTGAACTTTTTTATTCCTCGTCGAGTTTTTCTTCTTCGTGTGTACCTTTGTGTCTGTGAAGTTTAATGGGGTTCTTTTTTGTGTGTGGTGTGTTTCAAGCTGTTTTTTGGGAGGCTTGAGGAAGGAAAGAATGGTGGGGTTGTATTTGAATTGAATTTGCAGAGAGAATGAAGGTTTGAATGATTTGAGAATTGAGAATTGAAGATGGAGAATGAGTTGGTTTGTTTGTTGTGTTATGTTATGTATGCATTATTATGATTATGAATATGAAAGGGTGAACGAATGACAGAGACAGACACAACACAGACACAAGGAGAGAAGAGAGGCTCAGACAAGATTAAGATTATCGCTGCCTAAACTAATATTTTATTTCATGTTTCTATTTAATCCAACTTGCCATTTATTTTATCTCCAATCTTTTTTTATGGTCTTGGTTGGGACTGAATACGCATATATAATATTTTTTATATTAGTTTTAATTTTATTTTACATATTTTAGGATAATTTCAGTTTTAACTTTTGGACTACTGCAACTTCTCATAAAGATTAACGACTTTAATTTCCAATGTAATAACTGATAAATTATCAAAGTTTGAAGTGTACACGTGTGTGAGAATATAATGAGACTTAATGTTTTATAATAAAATAATATTATTATATAAATGAAAAATGTAAATGTTTATCCCATTTTTGATATTACTCTTTCTTTCTGAAACTTCTTTTCTTTTCTCCTCCTTCTCTCTAGAAATTCTTCATCTCATTTTATCTTTTCTTCAACTAGCCACAGTCTGAGTAATTTGGGAGTCAAGATTCTTCTTTTCCACCGATCAAAATCAAGTTTAGAGTCAGTAAGTTCACTCTTTTCCTAGAAATTCTGTTTCTTGGTACATGCAAGCCAAGTTTCTGGTTGCATGTGCTCATCATTTTCTTATTCTCGTTTCTAATCATGTTCTTGGTCTTTAGGGGTAATCTTTCCTTCTCAATCGGTGAGCTTTAGGTGTTCTAGGATTTTGGTGTGTGGTGAGCGTAATTCTGTAGTTGATTGAGCTTGTTGTCCGATCAAGAGGTAAGTGAAGCTTGTGATTTAATTATGATTCTTCTGTGTATGGATTGCTGCATGTTAGTACGGTTGCATGTTTTAGATGGTGGTATGTTGAGATGTTTGGTTGATATTGGAAATGTTGAAGTTTTCTGCATACTATCTGGATGTGTTGATGTTGTTAAATGGTGTGAATAGGTAAGAATAAGGTTTGATCATAATTCTACAGAATTATTACATGTCGTCGAGAGTCATTTGTAACAGTTCGGCCTTTTCAGAGTGTTCGGTATTAACTGAATTCTACTTCTGTAGAGTTTTTCAATTAATGATCGATCGGTCTTATATTGTGTATAATTGAATATAGTGCTCGGTCTAAGTATAGTTTTCTATTTTCACTCATAAGTCAGCCTAGATAAAAATATTCAAATCAGTTAAGCCCTCGATATTATAATTGTATTTAGTTTGTAATTTGTGTTCAGTAACTTCAATGATCGGTCTTACTTATACATTCTGTATAAGTTCAGAGTGCTCGGTTATGTACTAGCCGTTATGCTAGTGATAGCGCTCGTTGTATACTAGTCGTTATGTTAGTGATAACGCTCGTTCTTGTACTAACAATTATGCTAGTGTTAGTGATCGGTCGTATACTAGCCATTATGCTAGTGATAGCGCTCGATCTTGTACTAGCAGTTATGCTAGTGTTAGCGTTCGGTCTTGTACTAGCAGTTATGCTAGTGTTAGCGCTCGGTCGTGTACTAGCCGTTATGCTAGTGATAGCGCTCGGTCTCGTACTAGCGCTTGTTCTTGGTAGTGCTCGGTCTCGTACTAGCGCTTGTTCTGGGTAGTGCTCGGTCTCGTACTAGCGCTCGTTCTTGGTAGTGCTCGGTCTCGTACTAGCGCTCGTTCTTGGTAGTGATCGGTCTTATACTAGCAGTTATGTTATAGATAGTGTTAGGCCTAAGCCAATAGTGTTCGGCCTAAGTCAATAGTGTTGGCCTAAGCCAATAGTGTTCGACCTAAGTCAATAGTGTTCGGCCTAAGCAAATATTGTTCGTACTAAATCATAAGTGTTCGGTCTAAGATTCAAGTGTTCGATTTTAGCTTTAGAATTCGGTTGTTTTGGCGTTCAGCTTCAAAGACGTTTGGCTCATGCTTGAGTTTGACTCTTTACATGACCGTTCGGTCATGTTCACGTATAGGGAGTAGTCTCCCTTTCGGTCTTGTTCAGAGGTTATGCTACGCTTTTTCGTTCGGTTGTAATCAATGGTGGTGATTGTTTTACTGTTCGGTTTAATTTTACTTAAATATATTATGGACGAGGAAGTATGTTTGTATTATATTTCAAGTTGGTATGGAAGAGAGTTCCAAGGAGGAATGTCTCGGTGAATGATTATTGAATTAGTAAAGTATGAATATGGATAGGCTAAGCTGGCGTTCATCTTGACATTCTAATGGTCACCGAGTCTCAAGTAGAGAATGGCGACGCATGTGGTGAGAATAGTAGGAGGCCTGGTCACGTATAGCTTGGGGTTCCAGCTAACGGACTAAACTCATGTTGTAGCTTGCGGTTTCCAGCTACAGTGAGGGATGAAGGGCTAACCTCGTGTGGCGGCTTGGGTTTCCAGCTATGGTATTCGTGAGGTTTCCAGTTTACCTTTCTACGAGTGCAAGAACGGCCGTAGCTACATATTCATACAGTCCGGACAGTCAGAGTGAAAGTGGTCGGTTATAACATGCTTGTATGATTTCTGTATATGTATGATTGTATTATATGTTTGTTTGAATTGTATGTTAACATAGTTAATTAAATTACACTAGCTTATCCTTATTTTCTTGTTTTGTCATGTTGTCTGTTCGGTCGTCTACGTCCTTGCAATGATCACCTTGTGGGTGTGAGCAGAGTGCGAATTCTCTAGAGCATGTGCTGAGCGAGGAGTCTTCAACCCCTTAGGATATGACCATTCTTGGTTTGTATTCAGTATATGTTTCTGTAAAGTTTAAAATTTATGGTTATTTTAGGATAACTGTAAGTTAATTTTATTTCCTGTAACTGTTCTATTTTATTGTAAATGTAAGAACTCTTAAATATAGTTTACAACTATATTTTTGGGATGTTACAACATGCGCTCTACAATTAATGATATAGATAAAAATATTTCTATTTAAGCTTAAAATAAAATAAAAATAAAAATAACATACACTTTATTTATGTTGATTAATGTGATAATAAGTCTATCTAGGGCAAAAAAAAACGTAAAGTAATAAACATTTCAGAAGCAAAAAATATAAAATATGAAAAGTTATAAATTAAAATATTAATGGTTCAAAAAATACTACAAGCTATTAAAAAGATTTTTTTTTCACTAAATACTTCTGATATGATTAAACAACAAGATTTTCAAACTAAAGAAAACTAGAAATTAATTGGAAATGCTTGCCTAAACTACTCTATTTTTTTAAAAAAAGAAAGAATTGGCATTGTTTTAGAAATTAGCTATCTATGTGATTGTTATTAAAAAAAATGCATGCTTTCAATTAGGAGAATTAGGAGAATGAGACTTTTATTTTCCATGGTCATTTAGACAGAGAAAACAAACAGAAGTAAATTGAAAAGAAAAAAGAAAGTTCTTTCCAATTTAAGCATGATGCAGAGTTGATGCCAAGGTTTCGTCAGCTTTATCTTTCCTTATGTCAAATGAAAAGTTAAGATATACATTTCATGGCCCAAAGCAATCAGCCTCGAAATGCAACTTTATTTCTGATGAAAAGTTACCATTCCATTATTCAAATCTTAATCAAGCTATAAAAAAAGGACGGATGAGTTTGACCAAACTCGAGATAAAGCAGTCTCACAAGCAAACCAAACGAAACCGTTTTCATCTGATAACTATTTTTTATCTAAATTCAACAGTTTACGTACGTTCTCTGTTTAGTACGATCAGAATACATATGTTCCGTTTATATATTCTATTCACACTAAAGAAGTTTAGTATATTTTATCATTAGGTGCTTTTGAAAAGGAAATGTAAACTGCTATTCAAAAAAATGCCCGTTACAAGTGTTTGAAAGTATTAATATAACTCCTAACACGTGATGACTATACTGAGATTTCAATCCGTCTTGACTATCAAAATTGACAGTCACCACAGATCTGCTCAACATGATACGCTGTTGTTTATTAAGCTCCACAAAATCATTTGGTATATATATCCTCACAATAAAATAAAATAAAAAAATCTGACAGAATCTGACATGACTGGATTAGTCTCCCTTCACCCAGGATTGGTGTGTAAGAAAAGCTAGCGTGCACTTAAATGAACTTTACCTAGAACTAGAAGAAGCAGAAAAGTGGAAAAGGTAATTAATCCAGAGCAAAAAATATGGATTTAAGCTTATCTATACATGACAACTATGGAATTCATTGGTGTTTCTATCTCCGGCTTACGAGAAGATGAGGTAACTCATGAGAGGCATCCGTGCAAGTGACTTGCATTGGTATAAAAGGGAATGTAACCAGTTTTCTGGTTGGGGGAAAATTGGATAGGCTATACAAATATTTACATATTCTGTACTTCCACAGCAAAAAGATAAGCAGGCTAATGGCAGCTAGAATTTGTTGCCTCACTCTTGATTACCCGGGTATTGTATGAGCCACAAGATCCACATTTGTGATATAGCCAGTGGAAGCGTGAAGTGCCCTTTCGGTCACAGTCATGGCAGAGTATATCCTGCGTCCGAATTATGAAAATGAGTACAAAAATAAGTTGACAAATAACCACACAAAAGCTTTTGAAAGGAAATTATGATGACAATGGACCAAATATATATTTATGAAGAGACGGAAGTAATACCTGATAGCGGTCCCTGTACTCTTCAGGAAGCTCCTCAGCAGCCAATAAAGCATCAAGCATACCGAAGTAAACCTGGGCAGGTAGGAAACAGTTAAGTATTGCATGCCATGAAATTTTAAGCAATTCATTTTACACTTGAAAGTTCAATACACATGGCTTTTGACTTAATATTCATATCTCAATACCCAACCGAGAGTAGAAGTGAACCCACAAGAAATGGTTCCCAAAGCCCTAGCTCACGCACACCTTAAACACTGAGAAAAGACAAAAACTAACTTTCTAGTTATCTCTTTAGTTAATCATACCGCAAAGACTATTAGGTACTGAGATTTAACATCTGCATTATAATTCTAATTTCTTTTAAAAAAATCTTTTAATCAAGAGACAAAGGGATAGTATTTACGTTTACACTCTTCAGTCATCTTAAATTCCTAAGTGTGCCAACACATTCATGAAATGAAATTGTTCAGGATCAATAAATGTATAGAACTATATGTCTAAAAACCAAGTTTGCAGTATTCGACTTCATAGTAAATATATGAAAAAGAATATTCTTACCGCCATATCTCCCAATGATTTGCTGCAGATTGGACACGTGTAGTGGCTACAAGTGTATGCCTAACATTTTACAACAAAGTATAAGATTGAATCCAAAGCCTTCTTTCAGACAACTTCATTCGAAGAAGAGACAAGACAAATGATTCAAATGCAGATTTTCTCTCACTTTTCTTTTTTCCTTTCAAGTCTGCCATTACTTAACCCTCAAATGAACACAACATACCTGAAAGCAAGATGAATGCATGTAATGCCCACACGGTAAAGCTCTCACTGTTGCGCTTGATGTGAACAAGTCGTCACAGCAAATTGGACAGTTCATTTCTAAACCTTTCTCCAGGCACTTATGAGAGGCAGATTTTATCCCCAGGCAACAATTGCACTTCATACAATGAAAATAATCAATTCCAAGCCCTTGTCCAACACGGCATATATTGCAAAATGGGCAGTGATAAACATTCCTGAAATAGAATGATGCAAGGTTTACAACCAAAAAAGGTACAACAAAAGTTAAAATTAATAAACTACCAAAGTTGACAGATTATTAATTAATTGGATCGTATATGACATGTCTCCAAATTGCTAAGATAATCATATAACATTAACATATCAATAAAATAGAGAATTATCAACGGAAAAGAAAATGAATGTAACAACTTCTCAATCTCCCAATGTATATGTTAAAGAATACATATTTTTCAAACCTGTTGGTACATTCTCCATATTTTTCCAAAAGAGAAGATTTTGCTAAGAGTATGGATCCTTGCATTTATTTCAACCATTTAATACGTCCTCAACGTTTTGTATATCTTCTTTGTAACATGCATAACTTTTTACGATGTAGCTATTATAGAAAGGAGGATTGGAACTGCAGATTGCCCATAAGTACAAAGTTGTTATTCTGTGTCCTAATTTAATTAACTGTGATACTAAATGTATTTGGCTCACGTCATAGATCCCAAACACATCCATTGCAATAACTGAGACAAATAAGGGCATATCATTGGGATACTTCCCATTCAGGTCTCCCTTGGCATATTTCTTTCCAAAGGATTTATAACTAGTGTAAATCAATCAAAAACTGAAGGTACCGATGGGTCTTATGACAGTTATGGATGCAAGTTAAGGCAATAAAGTTCTGGAGCATAATTATTTTTAGATAGGCAAATGTTGTTATACTATTATTTGTACCCGATTTTAAAATTTATAATTTATTTATTATATTAATTTGAGATTATAACAATATAATTATAATTTAATATAAGTATTTTATTTTAAAAAATTAAATAATAATATTGTTAGCGAGAAACCGAAATAATAAAAAAGTACGTTGTGAAATAGTATAAGTTCAATCAAGAGAAGGATTAACTATTAACTAGGATTGTGCCAACTTCAGAAAGTAAGTTCCAACTACTAGCCCATTAATACGCAAGTATATAAAAGACAGTAAGAATGAAAGCGCGGGCAAGGAGCTCATAGTTCACATGACAGCTAGAATGATAATTACAGCTGTGTGCTTTGGATATCATGTAACCACTGTCCTTTCTTAGGCCTATAACTAAGGCCTCTTTCTGTAACCAAACAACAAAAAAAGGAAACAACAGTTTCCTACTAAATCTATCGATTTCTAAAGAACCAAAAAAGTACCTTTCGTCATCGAAGAATTTGCAAATGTTGCAATAGTACTTTGCCATTGTAAGTCCATTACATGAAGGAGATATACATACAGACCCAACAGGCTGTATAGTCAGGCACTGCATGCACATCATTTCCATTGTTGCTTTTCTGCAATTATCAAATAGATATTAAGAAATACATCCCATTACTAAATGACTAGAAGTTCTGTGAAAAATGTACCTATCCATTGAGTGATCGCTTGCATTGTCATGACAAAATCTGCAAGTAAATAACTTGCCGCAACAAGCAGCTCGAAGCTTGCAATTTCGCTTATAGTGCTCACAACCAAATATATGTTTCTCTGGGTCCCGAAAAGATGGTGAGCATCCTTCTATTTGTTTACTGGACGATTCCCCAGATGGAGCCTTGGGTAACTTTTGTTGGGCAGCTATCCAGCGACTACAGTAAATAAATAGCTAATCAGTAAAAACTTGAAGACAATATGTAAATTGCTATGAAATGAACATGAAATGTATTATGTTGTAACTATATAAAACAAGGGACTTCGAATAATTGGAACAAACCTAGTCATTAGATTCTGCACAAGATACGCCTTTCTCCTTGGATCAAGAGTTGAGTCACGATAGACCTTCCGTATTTCTGACTCAAGTTCATTCTGATTCATCCTGAAAATGTCTTTCCAACCTGGCTTGAACATCTGGTCATTCAGGTTCAAGCTTTCTTGGTAATCACCACCTAGTACAAAACCACAACATGTTATACTTTAGATATTCATTCTGCAATTTCCACTATACATAAACAAAACTCAGAATAAAAACCTCTTTGAGAAGTGCTACGCTCTGAAGCTTCTGCCTGTGTTGTAGATACAGGACTTTCTTTCAAGCATTCATTTAGCCATTCATTGAACATGGTATTTTTGGTTGCCTGTTTCCATGTGTCCATCATTTTGCTCTGTTCATCCTCTGTAAGTGCAGAAGTTACCCATGGTAACATTGATTGGAGAACCTCAGCACCTGTAGTTCCAATTATCCGGCCAACTATCTTGTCTTGTTCTTCCACAGTGAAATGTTTACCAAACAGTGGCCAAAGCTCAAGCTCTTCTCTAAAAATATGTTGATCTAGGGTTACTCTAATAGATTTGCACATCCCTTGAAGCTTAGTTGCAAGCTCATTGTACTTTTTCACATTATCCATATCCTTGGCATCAGGAATTCCAAAACTATTTTCACTTAAATCTGCTGACATACGGGTCCTCTGCAAGACTTCATGAAGGACGGAAAGTTCAGAAAGAACACGGGAAATGTCTTCAAATAATTTTTCCTCCTGCTTATGATCCAGTGTGTAGGAATGGCTCACGTTATGAAGTGCTTCTTTGGATTCAAGTGCAGGAAATACTATATCATCTTCTGCATTACTATGAGCTCTATATAAACCCCACAAAAGCCGGAATCTTCCACTAAATTGCCGAATGATTGTTTCATCACAATCACAAAGCTTTCCAGATTCAATGTCCAAATACTCCAAATCTTTGCGTATGGCTTTATGAAATTTAAATATGGTATCTATTGGTCTTTCTGTAGAGCCAACATCACATGAGCTGTTGTCAGTTTCCCATATGAAAAGACTAGAATTAATGGACGGAGCAGAAGCAGTGAAAGACAAAGAGCGTAAGGACTTGGTTGTAGTGAGTGAACCCAGCCCCAAATTGTTCCTGCTGACTCCTAATGCTGGCACACAACAAGACCGCGAACTGCAACATCGTTTCTGAATACTTCCACTTTCTGAAACTTCAGAGACATCTTCATTATGCACCTCCAGTAGGTTTTGCTCGACTGATCTTTGTTGTGTCCCATCTGATTCAGCTAATAATGAGCAATCTCTACCAGACAATGCAGAAGCAGGACAGGAAGATTGAACAATATTTTCTTCAATATCAGTAATTCTCTGGGCTGGACAGCAGCCTGACACACTAGAAGACAAACACAGACCATCTTTACGAGCCTTGCAAGCCCAACCACAGAACAGTGTGACTAAAGCAGAATCTATTGTTGGAGCTGGAATAAAATTGAAATATAGTCAAATATAGAAGACAACTAAATTTCTTAAAAATATACTTTCTTTCAGCAAGAAGCAAAATAAAAATAGACAGATAACCTGCCAATTGCATGTTTTTCAAAAACATTTGTGCTTCATCTTCAGTTAATGAACTAGTCAACCATGGAAGGACACGCTCAATCAACTTTAATGGCATCATGCATAAGCTTTGATAGAGAAGTTCACGTTGCCTTTTGAAGCTAAAGTGCTTCCGTGCAAGAGGAAGAACCTACAGAAATGAGGAATTAGGTACATTGAAAAAATACATTAACAAGTAGCTTGAAAAGGCTATTATTTTGGGAAATTCTTGCTATATATGCCAACTTTGGATTAAGAAGTACAGAACTCCCCTTCCTGTGTCATAAATGCTCATAGTTATCAACCTTTGATAAGCTATGGTGTAACTTCTGCACATAGGAAAAAAATTCTCTCCCCCCCCCCCCCCCCCCAAACCAATTTATTAATCATCCTATTGTAATATCAACATTTAACAATGCATTTCCTAACACATACACATCTCACCTCAGGAGCTCTTGAGAAAAATTATTTCAAGACAAATGAAGAATCACCTGAACTTCTTCATTATGGAAATGCCTCTGTATTGTTTCCAGTATATGATCAGCATGTGAACACAATGTTGAATAAAATTCAGTTTCTGAACTAGATGTTGCTCCTTCACTTTGAATACTTTCAATTAAAGAACGGAAGTCATTAAATTGGCTTTCTTCTTCAGCATGCTCTTTACGGAAAGAAAATTTTCCATCTACTGCTGGAAAAATAACCTTGTCTTCAGCAATACTGCATCCATATAAAGAATCAATCAGCACTCCTTGCTGTACATTCTACAGCTACATAAATAATGAAGCATAGAGAATATCATTTAAAAATGTAGCTGACCTTTGGTTTGACAGTCATTCTGTCACAATATACCATAGTAAATCATAAGCTCCTCTCGTAATACTACAACCATATTCCATGACACCGTATTTCTTACCCATTCATTATAGTGGTCACAGACTTCTAACACTACATAAATAATGTAGTACAGAGGATAGCTTTAAGATAGCACCACACATTAATCTTTTATGATAATTGTTTTACCAATCACAATATAAATCACTTCAACCACATCTATGATACCTTATTTCTCACCCATTCATTGTGGTTGTCATGTACTTCTAACACTACATAAGGAATGTAGTACAGAAAATGCTTTTAAGATAGTTAGGACAGATTAATCTTTTATGATAATTGTTATCAATCAACATGATATCTGATGTTAAAATAAAACGGTCACAAGAAGTTCCTCTGATAGAAAAATACTATACTGCATTCCATGAAAGTGTATTGACAACTGTTATTTTACTCCTTTAAGATCGATGTTTTCCTTTTCTTATTTATTTAGTATTACTGATCTTATATACAGCCAGCCCAGATACTGAGTATACATACACCGACTAACTTCCACAAGTGAAGACGTAGTTCACCAAATTTGAACCTGGAACCTCAATGTCACAAGGTAGCAAGTTTATCATTGTACTAAGGCTTTCCCTCTTGGTATTACTAATTAATTGCACATCTGACAAAGTTGCAGGAAGTGAGAAGCAACAAATGAATTCATGTATTAGCATCCCTAAAGGTTGCGCTTTTAATATATAAGTTGGAGAATTGAGGAGCAATAATTGATTTTTGTCTTATTTTTTCTTCTTTTCCTCCGTGAGAAGTGAGTTCAAAAATTCAAAGCATAGGGATCCAAGATAGTGTAAAATTGAACAGGGTAATAGTAAACACTAAATTCAGTTGTAAACAAAAGATATAAGCCCTAAAAAGAAATCATATTAAAAAGATGCTTCCGAGAGACAAAAGTGTAAAAAAAATTAAAATGATACCTGTGAAATATGCAAACTTCAGCGATGAATTGCAACCTTTCATTGAAAGCTGACAGGTTAGTAAAATCTCCAGAGTGTTGTATCTTTCTGGTCTGTACTGCTATCTCATTTAACTCTTTTTTTATCGCATTATGCCAAAACAATATTTCATCTATAGGATGTGTTGTGATGGTATCAGAAACATCTGTGAAACATGTAGAATATTTCCTTTTCCCAGTTGTTGTGGACTCACATGCACATTTTATTTTTCCATTCTGATGGCTAACAGGATTACTACTACACCGCACCTGAGAATGATCTACACAATTTTCAACTGCGTTACCACGACTTCTCCCTTCCATCCAGGTGAAAACAACCTTCAATAAGCAAGAATATAGTCAGATACATTACCATGAAAATCAAATATACAAAAGCTTGTTCAATGCATAAAGTAGCATTGGAAAGAAAAGAACAAAGATGCAAAACAGCACACAAAACTACACCTTTTGAAGAAGTTTTTCCTCTGGAACTATCTTGCTTAAGCACTTCCTCAAATCCTGAGATTCATCGGGTGATATAGATGTTGAGAGCCACGGAAGAAATTTAGTCATCATATTCACAGGAATACTACAGAGAAACTGCCAAACTAAAGATGCCTGTTCCTCAAGGGAGAACTTCTCAAGAAGCAGTGGAAATACCTGATATCATCCAACGAACAAAAATATCATACACATCACTAATGGAACAAGATTTTTAGTCATTTAACATGAAGGGTGTGATTGTAAACCATTTATGATATTGGTTTGTAAGCTTCCGTAAGATCCACAGTCAGACATGAACATAAGTAAGCATGCTTGTTTAAATCTTCTAGTTTATAACCTCCTAACATGCACAATTTTTAAAACTTGATCATAAACATTCACCAATCTGCATGCATGTTTTTCTCCCAAATGGTATTTCCATGTCAACAAATAAAACATAATAATGAAACAGTCTGAATTCTGTCAAATGACAGGCCCTTTTTTTTCTAGACAGAAGATATGAAGTTCTTAAAGTACTGAACTATGTAATCTAATCACAATGGAAGTTACAGAAGCAAAATCTGTTATTGCTAACATTTTGTACTCACATATATACTCTAAATTAACTTTATCTATAGTCAATGTGAGACTTCTAACACACCCCCCCTCCCCCCCCTCAAGGTATAGCTCTGATATCATGTTAAAAAAAGGACTTTAAGCCTAACTCCCCACAAAACCGGCTTGTAAGGTGAGGTTTGCATCCACATATATACTCTAAATTGACCTTGTCTCTAGTCGATGTGGGATTTCCAACACCAACGATTACCGTTTTTAAATTATTATTAACCAGTTGAAGACCTAATGTTCAGGTTAAGAGTAATAGCCAAAGCATCTAACCCATCAAGTAAGCAAAAATATGCATAAAATAGGAAAAATATAATGTTTATATCTATAGCAAGTAGGATTCGGCTCCTACCTAGAAATAAGCAAATAGTAAATAATAGGCTTTTTAGTTTGTATGGAGGAAAATACAAAGTTCACCTTTCTGATATCTCAAACATTGCATTTATCTCTTAATAAGAATTCAAGTGAAATCACGGAAAGAATTATACATCAAACTTATACCTGCTCCTCTTCCTTAGCCATGTGTTGACTAACTGATGTCTGCAGAGCTCCTGTGCAGGAAGCTAATTCCTTTGGAAAACTTTCAACATTATGGACGGAAGAGTTTAAGAGCTCAAACAGATGTTCAAAAATTTCACTTTCACCCTGGTGTTCAAGGGAATATGTCTGTGCTACATTCTTTACCCGTATATCTAGAGCTGGGAAAATCACCTACACTCGAGAACAGATTTTCCTCAGAATGCTTGAACACAGCAGATAAGCAGCCGAGATAAATCAATATTAGTAGAAAAATGGTATTGGTTTGAGCAAAGGATCCTCGTGAGAAAAATATAGCATACAGCCTTAAAATCACAAAAAGGCAGCCTTGGACAGCTATCAAGAAGTCTATAGGATGTTCTCAAAAAGATAAATCAAACACAGTCACAGCATCTTCGTCCAAATAGTTAAAAAAAAACATATATATATAGTAAATCCGTGTGACAGATGTGGCCAAACTTTTTAGTCACCTAGCCCAGTCATTTCACTTGCTACACACTAGAATGGAATTAATGTATGTGAAGCTAGCTGATCACTACTAGGAAGCAACAATTATTAACCGTTATATAAAAGCACAATTCAGTCATGAATTGGAATACATTCTCTTAAATCTAATAACAGCTATTTAGTGGCAGCCGCATAGTTCAACCCCCACAGCCGTTAACAGCATAATCATTATACATAGCTCAGCAACCGTAGCGACATGGATGGTTTAACACTATTTGTAATGGTAATTAATTAACGTTCTTCGTAGAGGATAAAAAAAAAGCAAAGACATTAGGAATCACATTCGGATTCCACAATCTACATACAATACACGTCGAATTCATGTTATTAAAATCAAAATGCGGAAAAAAAAGTAACGAGAATAACAAAAAGACTATATATAATAATTATACACTAGAACAACACATGATGGTTCGATTTTAAAATACCTTGGCACTGAAACTGAAATTAAAGCTATCAAACATCAACCATCATTTTCAGCACCCTTCATTCCTCACGGAAACAAACTCGATTATTCAATCGAGCAAGGACCGAAGAACAATCAAATTAAGAACCAAAAAATAAGGAAAAATAACGGTTCCGAAACTTGCACCTCATCTTCAGCATTGGAGTGGTGTCTGTACATCGATCTGAGGAAATGATAGCGTTGGAAGAGGGGCTGGATGTCTGAGCAATTTCCGGTGGCGAACGCCATCGCTAACCGGTGCAGCGCGTCCAGCTCGTTCCGAATCGCCTTGTGGAAGAACGAGAATATCAGAATTGGCGATTCCGACAGCGACAGGCCGAAACCGCCGCCGCCATTGGCGGAGGAATCCACCTTACTCAACGGATTCGACAGCACCGCCACTCCGCCGCCGCCGTCCATGTGCTGAAGCCCCGTCAGCGGCGTCGCCATACGCTTCCAATTTTTTCTCCTCCGTCGGGAAATTTTCTCGCGGCTCAATTTTCCGGGAAAGTTCCCTCTCCCTAGGTTTGCGGGGCTTGTCGGCTTCGGGAGATTGGTTAGTTAGAAATGGAGTGTGCGCGTGAGCGCGCGCGTGAGGGAGAGAGAGAAACGAGGGTGGGTTATTTTGATTGCAGGAGTTAACAGTAACGTTTTTTTCTTTTGTGTCGTTGCTGTTACCTTCTATTCTAACTTCTCAGCGAGGAAGAAGGGGTCGTTTGGTTAGTGCGATAAGATTAAGAAACCTGCGAGGTGGTGTATTCTGACTGACTGAGGTATATCACGATGTTTATATACCTCTGTCATGCCACGTGTCCAGAATTTGCCACGTAGGCTGCTGATGTCAGACGAGGGTTACGAGTCACGACGAGAGTATTTTGGATTTCTTCCATTGAATTTTCTTCATTCTACGTCCCTGTTACAATATTTTATTATTTCTTTTAAGTTTGATGTCATCTATGTTTTTTTATTCAAAATTTTTTAAATTTAAATACTCCCGGTATTTTTTTCTTATATTAGAATGAGATATTTTTATTTTTTTATCTCTTAAAAATATATTTCATATACTATTTATGCAGTGAAAACATGAGGCTAGAAAATAGCAAAAGAAAACAAAATTTTATGAAATGAAATGGTGTGTACGTGGTTCCACAGCATGCATCATCAGTCATATGAGTTAAAGAGTTGGAATATTCTTTGTTTTTAATAATATAATATAATAAAATTGAAGAAATAAATTTGGAAATAATTAAAATAGAAAGAGTTGGCATAGGATAAGAAAGGCAGAAGGGAGGCACGAGGAAAGTGTGTGGAGAGGATTAGTTGGCACTTGACAGCCCCATGCCTGTGCAAGCCTAAGCCTGTCTTGGCTTTGCACAACACATTCCACCACCATCCAACCCTTCTTCGTTCCTTTCACCGTCGCCATTTATTATTAACCATTTTTCTTATCCTTTTCTATTCATTTGTCAAACCAGTGCTACCTATAAATTCAAATACCACCTTCTACACTTCTTACAAAAATTAATATTATCTTAACCTTTAACCTTCAAAATAAATAACAATGGAAGTCATATATTAATGAAAAAATCTTAAATTTATATTTACTATAGATAAAAATGAATTGATAAAAATGAATTTATAATGTATAAGCGAGTAAAATTTTATTTTATCAACCAACTTTTTAAATTTAAGATAAAGTTCAGTTTTTAAGATAATATTAGAAATTTTATGTATTAGATCTATTGTTTTATTTGTTCTTGAATCATCTTAATGTCTAGTTTTATACTCAAAGTACATATATTTTAAAATAAATAAGTATATTATAGATTTTAAGATGACAAAATAAGTCAACTTAACTCGTTTAAACTCGATATGACTTTTGGACAACATGGATAACAACAACAACTGAGGAAACAAATTAGAAGAAGGCTTACTAACATATCTTATTGAGAAAGGCTAATGAATATGACAAAAACAAGGAAGGAGATTATCACTACCTTGAAATACCATAGGACTACTATGAAACTGGCCACTGAGCATCAACAACAACTGCAATGTCATCATTTTCAACTTCCCTTTTATTCAAGGTTTAGCCCAGATGGAAGATTCAATGCTCAAAAAAGACTTAGGATGTATCCACCACCCTTAAAAAATTTTACAATACTTAAATGATATTTTCCTTCTCCTCGTCCTTCCCGTCCCTTCCTTCTCTTCCTTTTCCTCTTCCTTCTCTTCCTCTTCACTTCCCTCCTCTTCATCTTCCACCTCCAATTCCAAATTTTTACCCCATACCATTACTTCCCCATTTGTTCCTCCACCCCTCAAGCTAGAACCTCCAAATTTCACACTTCCAAGTCAGACATTAGGATTCAACCTCAACCCACATAGTTTTAACAATTCAGAATTTACCATTTTGCCTAATAACAACACCTTTGATAATCTCTTTTATCTTGAAAACAATTTATATTCTACCATTTTGCTTGATAACAACACTTCATATACTACCTTTTTGCTTTATAACAACAACACTTTAGATCCCACATTTTTGTTCGATAACAACATTTTAAATGTTCATGTACTTTATAATAACATTTTAGATGTCACTCGTGTGCTTAATAACAATATTTTAGATGGTATCCATGTGTTTAACAACAACACTTCAGAACCTATCCTTTTGCCTAACAACAATGTCTCATCATTATACTATTACTCAACTCCAACATTAAACTCCCCTCCATTTCTAACTCAACAAGACGTTCCTTCAATTGGAATATAACAGTCATAGGGAGAAGCGATTCCATAACAATGAATATAATTGAATCTAGTACTACAAATCAAGCTAGCTAGTGGAAGCATGCATGTAGCCATGGATGAAGAGGGTATGGAAAAAATCAAAGTATTGGGACAACAACATCAGATGGAATGGGATGACACTACGAGTACGGTCACTTCAGTTTAGTGGTACGATTGCTTGCAACAAATAGAAAATAGTATGCAGTTGAAATTAACAATGGTGATGATACATGTCATGGATCTTTGATGGTAAACTTGAATTTCCTATATGGGAAAATTAATGATTGTTAAGACACGCTTACAAGAGTGGACTCCTTGGTTTTAGTCCAATATCATATCTTACTTTGGTAAGTTTTATATAACAAGTTTAGTTATTTCTGAAATTAAAATGTTTTTTGACAGAGAAAGCCAATAGAAATCAAAATAAGTCAACTCAAATTATAAAGACATTGTCATTGAACTGTTTAGTAGACAAGCATCACTCTTTAAAAAAACTCTGCGATATCTCTTAGATGGACCGTTTTTCTTAATTCGATTGATTGTTGAGCTTAATTTTTTTTTGTCACTTTTAACATATCAATTAAAATAAATTAATAAAATATAAGTGATATAAATCTCAACTTAAAAATGATTTTATAAAATTTTAGCCTAATAGTGAATTTTAAAATTAAACTATCAAATAAAATATTAAATAACGTAAAAATAGTAAAACCTTTTGTACATAAAATAATTACGTGGGTTGATTCTGAATAACTTATCTAGATTATAATTAGAATAATCCTTGAAACCCTATAAACACTTAAAAAAGTGTTTTGATGATTAGTGGAACTCAAACTCACATTACATATAATATGAGTCAGTAGTCACTTCAAATTGGGATAGAAGAATTGTGAGGAAGTTGAGATGAATATATCCTAAACATGAAACTCCAATTGATAATTTTACATCAGGTGACCTAACTTTAGAGAAAGTGGCCATAGGCATCTAATCTAATGATATAAATTAAGTTATGAAATAAACCAAATCATTAAAGGACCCATTATTTAGTTACAGATATAAATAAAGAAAGAAATGAGACTTTATTTTATGAGTTTCAGGTGGGTCAGTCTGATTTAACCTCGATTTTGTAACCCAAAGTGAAACCATGAAACCTTTTTCTTCATCAAATAATCATTCGTCAATTTGGGTCGGACTAAAATATTAGTCGGCACGATTCAAACGAAAGTGCTTTTTAAGTGCGCAAGCGCAACACAGATTCTGAATATAATTTTTACAATAGTTGACAATTTAAGTGGGTGTAAATAAACTCAATCAACCATACTAAATTCAATCGTTATATCGTAAAATGATTTTATTTGTTAGTTAAATCAAGATCTTTTAACACACTCTTTTATGTTCAAAATATAGTATCTTTATGCCAAGTACATCAAACATGTTTTTAATATACAAAAGTTAAAAACTCTGGAGGCTTATTCAATTATTTGTTACTTATATTTACATTTATAATTTATTTTTTATTTCTATATATATTTTTATTTCAATTAAATTGTAAGATTTATTAAATAGAAACAATTTAGTTTTCTGTAAAATTAGTATTAATATCGTCTAAAAACATTACATATAAAAATTGGTGCAATTTTATATTTTAAAAATATCATATATCAAAATCTGAAAAATAATTCAAGTATGTGATACTTTTAAATTACTTTAACGTTAAATATAAGAATAATAATAAACCTAAATTAACTTTATATCTCTTTTACACTTACTTAATACAAATCTATTTTATCTTTTATATACGTGAAATCTCCGATAATCTTAACTCACAATATCCATAAGATTTTTGAAAATCCGATGGGTGTAATCCACGTATGGACAAAAACATGCACCGTACAGATAATTATTGACGCAATTGAACGTTTTGATATTTTGAAGCTTTTGATGTTGGATGAAGAAATGCAAATGGTGATGGTCTGAGATGTTTTCCATTTGAGTTTGTCCCTGCTTCTGGACCTAACCACAATGTTGCAACCTCTTTATGGATAACATGATCTATCATCCATGCACCGAAAGAACATTCAAAATGGAACAAGTCTTCTCTCTCCAAATATGGAAGATGAATCCATTTACACTTACATTGGCTTCTATACTATATATATTTTTGGTCACTGATACTCGTTGCTAATGTAGAGATAAACCCACTAATTTGCGACATGCTTCATATCTTCAACTACAGTTAGCAACCTTATAATGTGCACGTACATATATACAATTCCGAATATGTCTCTTTAGTGTGCTGAGTCTGATTAGATAAGACTTAGGATAATTTTATCATCTCTTCCTGTTTTTTCCACTTTCAGTCTTATTTTTCAAAGGAGAAGAAGCAGCAAATAAAGTAGCAAAAGAGGGTGTATTGATAGAAGAAAAAAAAAATTAAAAGAAAAGTTATTTTATTTTATTTTGATAATGATATTTATTATACATTTATTGTTATTACTTTAATAATTTATTACTAAAATATTAAAACATATATTTATAATTGATTATGAAAACCTCAATAATTAAAATAAATGTATTTCTATGCCATAGGTTAACGGCTAGTTTTTTTAAAAAAATCTCTTAAAACTTATGTAGACACATATTGAAAAAATCTTAAGAAAATGTATTTCTATGAATTTAAATAGAACAACTTTAATCTTTTAATTTCGTAATCAATGTCCTTAATCCAATGCGTAATATTAGTTTGACTTGAATGCTTTACTAACCCACTAGACTAAATTATGGCATTATGTAATATTCCCCAACCCATTAGACTTAATTTCTCTCAAAATATCCTTTTGTTTTGCCCCTTTAAACGTGAGTGGATGCTAAAGTCAAATGCATGGAAAAAAACCCTTCACTCGTACGAGTCAATGAAGACATTTTGATAGTGCTTTAGGACAAGGTAAAGTGTTTCTGTGGTATTATATGAGTACATTTAATGTAAATCCAAAGATTTTTTTAACGTTTTATTATGATTTAGATATAGTTTATACATATTGATTAAATTGTGTAAATTTCAATAAGGGTATTGGAATATTGTATTATACCTCGAAAAAATTATATTGTTATTTTTTTTTTTTAAATTGATAGATTTTCAACTTTTTTTATTAATAGAGATGTTCATTAAAATAAATAAATAAATAAATAAATATGAGATCATATTGGCAATTGAGTTTATACAAATTTTTTTAATTAAAAGAAGGAATGACGTTTTTCATGCTCTGATACCATAACACTATAACATCCCAGATTATATAGAAGCATATAATATAGTAAGTCCACATTTTAATATAAGAGAACAATTAGAGTAGACTGTAAATAAAGTTGTTAAGCTTACAATCATTCCAAATTGAATCATAATTTAAAAACTTCCTACTTAATAGAGTACTTCAAAATGATAAGGAACAACTAAGAGTCCTAACTAGACTAAGTTGTAGCATCATCTTCCTCCAAAGCCTGCTCTAGAGGCACCTCATCTGCCTCTACTCACATCCAAGTGGATGATCATTGCAAAAGAAAAGCATACCCAAGCAAAACACAAACACAGAAGCAAGAGTGAGCTAGATATAAAATCATGTTATAACATTCACACACAATATGCAAATAAAGACAGATATATTAGACTATACAAACATGACTTGTTACACTATAAACTTGACTCGTCTGAACTTAGAATGATTGTCGAGCTATGGCGGGTCATGCATTCATGGTGGCCTCTACTGCTTTGCAAAGTCATTGCCAATGGGTTTCACCCTACCACACTCACGAGATTAGTCTGTTATCACTCACCTTGGGTCATACTAGAAGCACCCAAGACTAGGACCTCCTGCTACTACTCACGACATGATTCAATCTTCTCTACTTGAGAATGATTAACTATTATAGTTTCAGGATAACCCCCAAGACTGAGCTACAATGCACATCATTCTAAACACTAAGGACACCACCATAAATCTTCTCCTTGAAGATCATGGAATTACGTCCAATAATATAGGGCACCACCATGTAACCTCCCTTTGAGATCCATGGAATTACGTCCAATAACATAAGGCACCACCATGTAACCTCCTTAGATATCCATGGAATTACGTCCATCAACCATACTTTTAAAACCACATACTTTCAATCACCAAACAATGTTTCATACACTCGCATACTTCCAATATAATCACATTACCACATCATACTATGCATTGCAAACATTCCAAACACTTGATTCAACTGAAAAGAGAGCAAAAGAGAAGACTGGACTCAAAGGATTCACATAGCGCACCCCCTAATTCGTCATGCGAATTAACTCGCAGCATGCATCAGACTTTCAACCTCTCGCATAGCGCACCCATGTCGCTATGTGAGAGCCTAGACAAAGACCACACCCCCAAACCCTCTCACTTTGCACCCATCTTACTCTTCGAATTAAAAGGGCAGTGGTTCCATACCACCCTAGTCACATAGCGACAGGATTCGCCAGGCGAATCCACAAACAGAGAGCAGCACCCTCTAATCATTCGCACAGCGCACCGGCTCGCACAACGAATGACTCAAACAATGAGCACCCTCTACAGGGTCTCGCTATGTGAGACAGCTCGCATAGCGACTCTGCATCATCTGCAGAACATAAATTCTGCAGAATCATACACTCACACCAGCTCTTACCATTTCTAGGCCTCTTATCCAATTTCTAACACCCTTAATTCATGTATTACACCTAATTAGACTTATCTAGATGATCTTAACTCTCCCTATTACTAATCTAAAGTGATATATCAAGTTTTATCTTTTGAAACATCAATTTCCACAACTTACGGACCCAATTTCGATTTTACCACTTCTAACATGTTCTAGTCCAGTTTTATGATCCTAACAAGTTACAAATGACTTGCCTAAGATGTGTCAACAACCCAAATGTGCCCAAAACCCCTACTTCCCAAAAAGCACTACCTCACTTCTTCTCAAGTGACCCAAAATCCTAATAGAACACCCAAATTTCCTACTTATTAACTGATACAACATGTTTCTCACCACAAGCACTTCAACATAGTCATTACAACAATTTAAATACATCCAAACAATATACAAACATCACACTCCAGTTCCACTTTCCCAAGATTCAACACATGCAACTAAATATTTCCAAGTCAAAACACAATACCAATAGTAAAGCAATTCAAAACTCAGCATACATCACATGTAAACAATATAAAAATGTATCCTATCTCCCCTTACCTTAGAGTAACTTGAATGAACAACTCACAAGAAACCTTCAACCGAACCTTGAGTTGTGAAAACTCAACAAACCCTACAGAACACCACATTGGTGACAAAAGCATCTCTTAGAGCGAGAATGAAATGGAAAAATTTAAGAAGATGGAAGCACAAGACACATGCAACTAACAAAGATTTCATGTGCTAGTTCAAGGACAAAGAAGAGGTTGCATGGAGGGACTTACCAGCTTAGAACCTAAAACTAATCGGATGGTTTTGAAGCCTCTACGTCACGGACGTTTGAGCACCACCTAATCGGAAATCTACTGGTTCAGAGAGGAGAAATGGAAGAGAGAAGGAAGAGATGTTGTAGAGAGAAGACAGAGGAAATTTGAAAACTGAGTTTTTAGAAAAGACAGAGTGCTTAAGCTAATGGGCCAGGATGTTTGACATGACTTTTGTTTTAAGTCTGGTCCAATTAACTTAAGACACCTTTTTACTCTATTTTTCAGGTCTTTACACAAAAGATGGAGATGTAATGTTTTTTGAATTGCAGAGAAAGAAAAACTTAAAAAAAGGGTAACTTTATGTTAATTTCCATTTTACAAAAGATAATTTTGAGATTTTAAAAAAATTTGAAAGTGTGGGGGAGAAATGGTTGAAGATGCAGGGAGAAGCTTCCAAAGAAGAAATGGAAATAATGGAGTCCAGCCCAATGCAAAAGCCCAATCTGTGAGCTTTTCATTTATTCTTGTTTGTAACGATGATACTTTTTCGTGACCAGAATTTAGTTCCAATTAATGGTTGCTAACAAATACAATTTCTTGCCAATAATGTGTTCATTTTAATTAAGCCAATAACATTTGCGAACAAATCAAACAATAAAAAATAAATAAAATAACGAAAATTTTATTTTAGATTTTGAAAACCAAAGTTAAAAAATTATATTATTTAAAATATAAGCATAGGTGACTTAGTTAATAATGATAATTTTGTTTATGATTGTAAATGGAGGGAAAATTATTCCTAAATAACCAATGTATGAAGAGCATAGGATTTTAATTTAATTTAGTTCTTCAGACTTCTTTAAAACACCATTCATATAATTCGTTATATATGAATTAAAATGAAAATAAAAAATGTTATTAAATTTTTAAAACTTATATTCTTAAAATTTGAATAATCTTTGGGACTATCTAAGTTAACATAAGATGTAGTACATTCTAAATTTTTAACTTAAATAATATAAGAAACTAAATTGATTTTATTTAAAAATATTAAAACTCAAATGAGATAGAAAAAAATATAAAAATGAAAGTAAATCTTAAACCTAAATATAAAGACCGGACTTCTAATTAAACCTAAATTGAATATACAGTTTATACAATTCATAATATATTTCAAAATACTTTTTAAACATGCACAAAACATATATATTCACAAATATTAAAAAAAAAAGACTTTACAATATTTAAGTAAATTTTATATTTAGGAAAAACTTAAT